>NC_139148.1:26611225-27211225 GCF_964270905.1 Leucopleurus acutus | reverse complement strand
CCTGTGGGATCTTCCCAGACCAGGGCTCAAACCCATGTCCCCTGCATTGGCCGGTGGATTCTTAACCACTGCGCCAGCAGGGAAGTCTGAGAAATATGTCTTTTGTGGCAATATATAATGTGCAGAGAAACATAAAAACTAGGTGATGTGTTTTCTGAAAGAGGGCATAGTCAGAGTATACCAGGCATAAGAACTTTGAATTCTATTTATTTTTTGTGGCTTCAGAAAAGATTGTTCTGGGAATAGAGAATTCCATTTGGGAAACCTAGCACATACATATTTCTCGCAATAGCAGAGTTAAAATACTTCGAGGGTTCATTTGAAAAAGCCTACAGAATTTTTGCATGTTGGGAATAGCTTTATATTCTTACACACTGCACTCAGGATTTCTATTCAAAGCAACAATAACTTTGCATAGACCTTGGTTATTCTTTTACATTCTAAAATAATCTGTTCCTTCCGGGTGGTTACTCTCAATCTTGATTTTGTGATACTTCAGATCATCTTTAATTTACTCCAAAGATTTTTAGAAGAGTCAGAAAATCATTTACTTTAACTTAAAACATCAGTGAGTGAAATACAGACTTTTTTTAAAGAGGAGTAGATAAGGAGGGGTCCAAGAGGTTGTATTTAACTGCCCTCCCTCTTTGCATTTATGAAAATATTGTTTCTGCATCATTTTCTTATTTCACACAATTTGGGTAATTTATACCCTCCTCGTTTTCACGGACCTTCATGGTGCAAAAGAAGTTACCAGAGATTACTCTGAAATAGTGTCTTTCTTTGGTGAGTTCATATATCATTTTATTTGTGAAAATCTAATTAGCATACCTTTTGTAAAGTAATCGACATACTTTTTTTGTTCAAGTTCACTACTTGTGTATTCATGTGTGTGCATGTTGTCTTCTACATGCCAAATGGCTGCATGCCCTAGCCCTCCTATTTAAACGTTAAATTATATGATAAATGTTATGTCACAAACATGAAGACATTTCATTCAAAAAAATGATTTTCTAGTTTACCCATAAAAAAGTTGAACAAGAAAGAAGAATAGTAGAATGTATTAGTCCTTTTCATGATGCTACCATTAAACAAAAATACTTAAATTCCAAAATGACTTAAATGGGCCTGAGGTGAGGGATTAATAGGTCTGGAGTAATTTTTCCCTCTTTTCCTCCCCTGACTTTTCTTTTCTTTTCTTCTCTTCATGACAACATTTTCACTCCCAATAATTTAAGCATCCTCTACTTTTGGAGCTTGGGAGTTGGAGAGCGAGGGCCAGACGGAAAGGCAAAGCAGGAGGGGCGTTCAAGTATCAGGGTGACTCATAGAGTCACCTGGAGAGCTTGTCAAGTTGCAGATTCCTGGGTCCCACCCCAGAGATTCCGATGTAGCAGGTCTGCAGCAAGGCCTGAGACTCCATTTCTAACAAGCTCCCGGGTGATACTCAGGCCGCCCGTCCATGGACCATTGAGGAGCCCTGTTCCTGGAGACGAGACAGTGAGAAAGTGAGATCAGAGGCACCAAGATCAGGTGCTGTGAAAACACCGCTGGTTTCTCTCTCTCTCTCTCTCTCTCTGCCAATTCACTTGTCTACATGATTTTGCATAAGTCCCTTAAATCTCAGTTACAACAACTGAAAAGTAAGAGAGTTACCCCACATCGGGTAGCTTTCAAACCATGCTTCAAGGCATTCTACAAGTACTACAGGGTGCCTAGGAGGCCAAAGGGGCAGATGGGACGAGGGGGTCATAAGAGCTCTTTTCAAGGCTCCCAACCCCCCACTTGAACATTTTTATCTTTTATCTCTTTCATGTATTACACTTCTGAGTATGGTTTCATTAAAAAAAGATTTTATAACTTAACAAATTTGAAGGAAATGAAAAATCCCAAGTCTGAAAATGACTCATTACTTTAAAAATGTATAGAACTGAAGAGTTTCGATTTAGTATACAGTTCCAGAAATTCTCTGGTCCTTCCACAGCATCCCCAGTGTGCTACAAGAGCAGGCAACGAATGCCTTCTTTCTGCTCACAAATGTATAACTTCATCTCATGCACCAGGAAGCCCCTCATCTGATGTGTTTTTAGCTAAACAGACTGCCGAAAGTAGAGGGCAACATGAAGTATTTCTCTGCAGAATCACGTCTGATTCAGTAAAGATCCAGCATTCCCCAAATAGATACTAATTACCTTCTGTTACAGAATTTTTTTTAGAACATAATTCTTAGTTATATCTCTAACTATTGTGTGATTTGACCATTTTGGAAGTAAAAAACTACCCTGTGGAATCCCATTCAAAGGAGTTTGCTCCAACTATTGCCACACTGACGGTTTGTCTAATTTATACACCAAGCTAATTTTTGCATGGTGGTAGCATTTCATTATAATCAGCCTTCATTTTTAATAAGACAATGTATATATCAAATTGTAGATTTCAGTCTTTTATGAATGGAAAGCTATTTTCCCAGGGTTAGGTTATGTTACCCAGATTGTAATGTTCTTTTTGTTACGTTCTTTAAATCCCCTTCACCTCATAACTACACCAATACATTTCTACTATCTTGGAAAAAATTAATTCCAGTTGTGTGATGGGAAATTTTTACTGTAAAAATATAACCTGCAGTGTAAATTTTTCTGTCAGATTATCAACTAGAACTGGTATGTTTTTTTCTAACTAGTAATTTGACTCATGTCCCTGATTTTTAACAGTGGGATGGAAAAATGAAGATTGATACCTTTCAGTATCCGTTCATTCATTCAGCAAATGTGTATTAGGAAGGTTCTACGTGTGAGGCACTGGAGGGCTGTTAGAGATACGAAGATAAGACCGGGTCCCTGCCTGCGGGCGCTTCCTAGTCTATGCCGTTGTTAGGGAACTCTTCTGTCAGTAGGTGAGATGTGACCCACATTGGCTCTGACAAGAGACGCGATGGCTGCACCAGCTAACTGAGAGGAGGCTAGAGGGACTGTCCTAGCTGTTGGCGCGGCAAGCCCCCAAGGAAAGGGACCAGCTATCCCAATGACAGTAGCCAAAAGGAAGTTGTAAACTTAGGTCTAGTAACTAAGGTGTGAATAACTAAAAGATGGGATCTGGTAGAAGGGGAAGAGTGTGTCAGCACCTTGGTTTGGGAAGGGAGGGCAAGGTAGGTTTTATCCAGAGAGAAGCAATTCCTAGGTAACAACTAGTGTCCGTTTCCTTAAGGAGAGAAAATTGGCAAAATATGGTCGGGTACCCAGGGTTCAAAGCCAAGTTCTAACTTCACCTCAAGGAGGGGTCCCTGAGGTAGAAACCACCACCAGAGCGGTCCAGCCTAAATGACTGAGGACCTAAGTGGTTGCTAAAGGGAGAGGCTGCAGCCCAAGGAAGTTCAGCTCAGACCCACTGGATACAGGGATTGAATTGCTGTAACACAGGGAAGGCACCTGACAGGGCGTATGGCACGGCACTAGTAGGTGCTCAGTGAATGTTTACTGACAGTGCTGCTGTCACTGCTGTTTTTGTTGTTATAAGACTTAGGGAAATAATCTAATACAAGAGAGAATTGTCTCATGGGCCTAGAGCTTCTCATATTTGACTGACTGATTTTTATTCACCCAAGATTCGACACAGTCGTTACTTCAGGAACAGCAGCTGTGAAGAATCCAGGGCAGGCAAAGAATGATAACTTGCTGTATCTCGATTGCCACTGTCTTGCTGGATGACCTCTCTATACCCTGGTTTCCTTACGTGTACAATGAAATTATTGTACCAACTTCATAGGGTTGTTATGGGAATTAAGTGAATTAATATATTGGACTCATTTAGGCCAGTATCTGACACCTAGTGAGTGCTCGAGTTCATCTCAGACCCTGTCTGCTAGTGGGCACCCACATACACTGTGGGGTGGGTTTTAGAAGTTCATTGATTTAGAGGTAGGAAGGGCTGATCTTTCAGCCTGCAGGTCTTTAGCATATGTGGCTGGTGAAGTCCAGAGCAGCCAGAGGCTAACAGAGCCCTGTCAGAAACCATAAATGCCCATTCTCACAACTTCCACAGCACTTGTCATTTGTTTCCCCTAGAATACTCTTTCTAAGGCAAGGGACAGAGTAATTACTGCAGATAGCACGCAGTGTTTTTTTCATCACACGTTTTCAAAAATCGTGATGAGGAAAATGTATCACTCCTGTGCAGAAACACCATAAGGAAAATGATTTGAGAAATCTAGTAGAAAGAAATATGGTTCTTAACCTGAAACAAGTATCAGAAGGTAGTCACAGAAAGCAGAAGGAATTACAGTAATCACGGTGAAATCGAGAGCTCACACCCGTTACCAGAATGGCTGGCAGTAGCAACATTCATCTCACACCCCTTTCATACTGGTCCTGAGTGAGCTTCAGCTGAACTGCCTGGCTGGTTAGAATTGCTGTGGGCATGAAAGGGAGTGGAGCTGTGGGCTCAAGACTCTTGGCCTGATGCTGGGTCTGACCATGGCCTTTGACTTTGGTCTTGGATTTGATTCCGTGGAACTACCATATTTTGCAAAATCCCTTGAAGATATATCCCTTTTTCCATTATACAGAGCAGGCGTCCTTAGAGCCCTGGGAAGATTTAGCGCTTTTCCATCCCAAGAGTAAGCCACATCTAGATTTCTGGAGATGAAGAGACACCAGGCTCTGACCTTCCTTCTGGAGGCCCTTGTTTATTTACCCAGGAGGATACTAGGCTATTGACTTGGAATCAGTATTCAGTTTTCATGGTTTGGGTATATCAGGACTGCTCTTCCTTAACCTCAGTCCTCTGGGAACCCAAACCCTGCTTGTCTAGAATTTTAGAATCTGCTTGACTCTTATGACCTTAACCAACTGACTTCTCTCAGTTTTCTTCTTGTGTAGACTTACAGGGGTCACTCAGGTTTCCCAGTTTCTTTTGAAACTTGACCTCTTTTCTGCTAAGTTTAAGTATATGCTTAATTTCTTTAGCCTAATCAAAATTTTAGTTCTGTTCCTGCCTTACTGCTTACATGGTTGGCGTAAAATATGCTTCGACAAGGTCACAGAGAAAGTACTTGTTGGCTCACTGTTTCTATTTGCATTCAAGATAACATTTGAGACTATGCCACTCAAAGAATTTGGTGACAACTTTTTTCATCACTCCCATGTCTTATCAGTCATCAAGTCTTTCTACTTCATAAAAATGTTTTTAGCTCCTTTCATATCTATATTAGTTAGGATGGGCTAACTGCTATGTCAAACATTCCTCCAGAGGTATGACTGTAAAATGGCTTTAAAATATAGAAGTGTATTCCTTTCTCATGTAAGCAGTCCAGGGTGATTCCATGTTAGTCGGTGTTTAGATGTGTATGTGGGAAAGGAGGAGTGAGCCCCCCCCGGGCCAGCAAGGCTCTTCCATCTTCAATACCCACTTTCCAAGATTGCCCTTCTGAAGATACTCTGGAGCCAAAAGGGGACTGTCACAAGAGGTGGCCCACATCCCTCGCAGTCACCTTCCACTGACTAGAAGTTTGTCCCCTGGCCACAGGTAACAGCAGAGAGGCTGGGAAGTGAAGTCTAACTGGGTACCCACAAAGAAGGAGTGAGTGATTTGAGAGCAGTTAGCACCCACTGCCACATTATTCGACCCCTGCATCGCTTCTCAACTAGGCAGCTGCACTGGCCTCTTATCTCTTACGTAGGTCCTTAGCCCCCTCTAAACTCTCTGCTACCCTTATGCCTGAGATATTGTTTTTAGATGTGACTAATTCTTCACAGCTTTAAGGATAAAAGGTCAAACTGCTTAGGTGAATGTGTGATGCCCCATCCGCGTGGTAGCCCCATCTCAGATGACCTTCTCATACAAACCCTGTACTCCAATCATGAGGGAATTACTTCTTTTTCTTATTTATGGTGATAACAGCAAACACTGATGTGGCATTGGACATAGTTCTGACCAGTATTGTATTAACTCATTCATTTCTCACAATAACCTTATGAGGTAAGCGATGATAATCTTATCCCCATTTCATAGAGAAAGAGACAGACACAGAGAAGTTAAATAACTTGCCTGAGGTCCTGTGGTTAGTTAGCGGTACAGCCTGAGTATGACCCAAAGAGTGGCAATTCTGGGTTCTTAATCACTGTATTATACTGCTTCTCTCAAGGTTATTGTACATGCCATTCCCTCTTCCTTGAATGCTCTTCTTTCTTCTTCCAACTCCCACTGAAACTTCAATAATCAACTGAAGCTTGCATCTCTTCTTTCAGGAAGCCATCTTTGACCTCACTGTGATTTAATTGCTACTCATCTATGTCTCCTAGTGTCCTGGGCATTTCTCTGTATCTTCCTGCTCTGGCAATGGTTTTACCACCCTTCAAGACGATCCTCAGGTGTTGTTCAGATTTGTATTCCCAATGTCCGTACAGTATCTAAACAGTTCTGTCCAGTAGCAATATAATGCAAGCCGCATGTGTTATCTTAAATTTTCTAGTAGCCACACTCTTTAAAAGAAGAAAGAAACAAGTGAGTGTATTGTAATAATATCTTTTATTTAACCCAGTGTATTATTACATGCAGTCAATGTCTTCCATTCCAAGTCTGTGAAATCTGTCTTCCATTCCAAGTCTGTGAAATCTGGTATGTATTTTACAACTACATCTCATCTGAATTCAGACACTATATTTTCATTGGAAATATTTGATCTGTATTTAGATTTCATAAAATTTACCGTCGAAAAAGCAGATTCGTGTGCCCATGTTGTTCTAAACATAACTGAAATTTTTCAATAACCGAACAAAGTCTCAGTTTTAAAATTTATATTTAAACTAAAATTTAAACATTCAGTCTCAGTCTCACCAGCTACGTCCAGCCAGTGGCTACTGTATTGGGCAGAGCAGCACAGCTCTGAAACATGGTGGGTTCTAAATCGATGCTTATTGACTACACTAATCAATGACAATGTAGAAAATTGTCAGTGGTTGTATCAAAATGGATAGATCCTCACCCGCTCCATACCCTAGCCTCCAGAGAGCCAAGTTTTGTATCACTAAACGATACTTCACTTATTTCTTTCTGGGCAGAAACAGTTTTAGAAATCAAAATCATTTTTCAGTTTTCCAGGATCAGCATTTTAGTCATGTTCTAATTTACGACAACAGCTCCTTTCTCTTGTTTCTTAATATGTAAACATTGTACAAATGATATTTTGTAGGTCATGTAATATTGCCCAAGGAGAGTTTCTTAAGTTGTATGGAATTATAAGAACTACTTGGTTTCCTTCTACTTTTCAGAGTGGAAAATCCTCAGAGCAGTTTTCATCTGGAAGTGCTGCGTTTGGGTTATTTCACAATGCCCGAATCCTCAGTCAAATATAGGTTGGTGTATGAGCAGCAGTGTCTCTTGGCTAATCAAGAGCGTCTCCTTTCCCTATGCTCAGTGTTAGAGAAATGGGGAAAGTCAGCTGGGTTTAGAGATTAGGTAAGAGACTCAGAGGCATACCTTTTGATAAGTCATAAATCATTACCTGTTTATGAAAGCACACACTGACGGCCATAAAATCGCCAAATAAATGGTGTTTTACTTTTCCTTCAAAATCTCAGTGAGAAGAGGTACTTCTGGTTTTCCGAGTGAATAAAAATAATGAATCCTGATTACCAGGTATGTTTAACCTGATTTGCAAAGCAAGTGGAAAAGCGTCTAGTACGCAGTGATAAGCATCTTTTAGACATCAGAGGACATATTGACTTAAGGGTCTGTATCTTTTTTCTGTAACCAGTGTATATTGGGATGTAAGTCGTTATTACTCAATTTGAATTGGTCTTATTTGTATTCGCTTATTTTAAAATGCCAGTTTGTGAATATGAAATTTGTAAATTTTCCATAGCAATCTGGTGTCTATTTTGGATATCCAATTTGGGTGCAGAATGGCTACAGAAACTACAAACTGATCTCTATAGTCTGCCTCTGAGTAGCAGTTGCCCCAAACTCAGGATTCTCGCATTACACTCCCCCCACCACCAATAAGTTTCTTGTACTTCCTACTTTGTAATGCTCACATCACTGTTCAGTGCCTGACTTCTCCACTTAAATGTAACGACCACAAAGGTAGGGATCACATCTGTTCTCTGTAGCATTATATCTCCAGTGCCTAGCACCATGTCTAGGACGTTAATAGACATTTAATCCCATTCTTCACCTCTTCGCACCGGGACAAAAGTCTTTGCAAGTGTTCTTCCACCTTTTGTGTAGATTCAAGCCAAATATGGCTCATAATGATATTACAGATGATTTCTCTGTTATCCTACTCAGAATTCCTCCTCCTCCTGCAATGCTTACCCTGACTGACAGTGGCCCTTACTACTTACAATGTTGGCCTTTTAGGGGGTGCACTTGTCACCATATTTTATGTGACAATTTTACGATGTTGAAGACTATTTCCTCTGATCATGCTGTGTTCTCAGATGGCAAACCTAGATTTATTTACGCTTGCGAACCAAGGCGGGAAGTTAACCTTGAAAATAAGTTAAAATTTGAAAGGTAGTAAATCACAGGGCTCAGATTTATAATTTATCTCAGTAAGGAATCTAGAGACCAGGTGTCAAAGAAGGGACATGGGCTAGAAGTAGAAAAAGAAAAAGCTGGGTTCTGCTCCGGCACTGAGGTTAACTGTGAGCAAGTTGCCTTACTTTTCTGGACCTTAATTTTCGTATCTGGAAAATAAAAGGATTAACTAGATCAGAGAAGGGAAAGAAGTTGATGCCTTTCACTTCTCCCTCATTTGCCCGTGAGAGACAACGCTAATCAATCAGTGCTGTATCCGAATATTACTCAAGACGATGCTTCATGCAACTGTCAGCCACTAACGTTAGCACATAGATGAAACCTCCACACGACCTTTCAGATACTCTCTCTCTTTAAAATTCTAACAGCTCTATTAAATAGATTTAAAATCAAGAGTACAATGATAACCATTCTTCACCATCAAAAGGCAGTTTGAAAAAAAATAAAGAAAATGAACAAGCCTTCTCTTTTGCTTCTACTCCAAGTCACCACGAAGCGTTGTTTAGGTTGTAAAGCACACAGTTCACCGTGTGGATGGTGCATCTTTGGTTCGTTCAGTGCACAGACTGCACAGGTGATCATGGCCTTGTGCTTCCATAAATTTATTTCTAAATAGCTGTGCCTCAGTTTTTTGGCTTCTAATTTGTTTAAGTTCCTATATTATTTCTGGAAGATGTATGATATATGAAAAATATCACCATAGGGGACATTTTTGATATCGCATGCTGCTCATTAATTAGGACTTTATAATTTAAAAAATTAAACAGAAACATATGTACTGAGAACTCACAAGACATTAACCTTTCCATATAAAACAATAACAACAAAAAAATTTAACTGCCAATGATTAGAAGGGAGCATGGTGGAACAATCTTTTGATGCAAGCATGCATTTATTTATACATTTATTTCATGAAGATTTTTGATGTTCCAGGCACTATGCTACACTAGAGATGCATCATAAATAAAGAAGACAGGTTTGATCTCTGTGTCCTTTGATCCGTAGTATAATGGAGGAGGAAGGAAATTAAACACACATCTATACGGTAAAAGCAGTGCTGTGCTAGTGCTGAGTACACATAAGCATAACCCCATCCTGGTTTGGTGGGATGAGGAGGGCTTCTCCAAGGAAGTCTCACCTTGCCTGAGACCTGACGGGAAACAGGAGTTAGCCAGGTCCAGCTGGGGATTTGGAGGAGCATTCCCGGCAGAGGGAATAGTATGTATAAAGGCCTGGAATTGAGAAATTTCATGGCCGTCCAAGGAACCGAAAGAAGCTTAGTAACCTGGAGACAGGACACTAATGAAGTTATCCAGGTGAGTGATGACGACGATCTAAACGAAGTTGTGGTGGTGGAGATGGAGAGCAGTAGGAAGGCCCCAGATGTGATAGCTATCTAAAGGGTAGAGTCGATGCTATTACGATTGTTAGATCACGGTAGGTGAGTTGAAGGGAAGAGTTAAGTCAGACATCTAATTCAAACAGTCAGGTAGATGGTGATACCTTTCTTCCAAACCCTTGGCAAAAGAAATGGAGTCTTTTGGAGTTTGAAGGAGATGGAGGGTGCTGACACGGGAGGGGTGGTATCGAGTTCAGCCTTGCAAGTGTTGAGTTTGAATTGCCCATGGAACACACAAGTGGATATGGCCAGGTTGCTGGATGTGTGAGCTATACCTGTGGAAAAAGTTCTGAGCTAGAGCTATTTAATTGGATTTTGTCAGTATGTAGGGATTAAAACCTTGCAAGCGTTTGAAATGGTTTAGGGAAAAGTTTGTAGATATAGAAGAAGAGAAGGCCCAGGAGTAAACCCAGAAAAACACCAGCATTTCAGGGATAAGCAGAGAAAAATAAACTTGCAGCGGAGACAGGGAAATTAGCAATTCAGTAGGTAGGAGACAAACCAGGTGCGTGTGATGTCACAGAATCCGAGGGAAGAGAGGCTTTCAAAAAAAGAGTAGCATTCAGGTTTGTCAAGTACTGTGAAAGAGACGTAAAAGATAAGACCAAAAAATATTCCATTAATGTAGCAACACGGTGGGGACTGATAACCTTGATGTGAGTAACTTCACTGTTGATTTTGAAGAACCCAGTAATTACTCAGTGGTAAATAGAGAACCAAGATTACAGTGGGTTGAGACATGATTGGGAACTGAGAAAATCAAGGAGCAAAGGTAAAGCAAGTCTCTCAAGACTTGTAGCTGTGATGGGAAAAGAGAAAGACCATAGTAACAGAAGATGGATGTAGGGACAGGAAGAAGAGCATGGTCTTAAGACAGGAGGGGCTTGAACATCTGTAAATGCCAGTGGGAAGGAGACAGTAGAGAGGGAGAGGTTGAGGATGCAGAAGAAATGAGGGATAACCAGTAACCTCAGGTAGGAATGAAGGCACATCTTCTATTGTAGCTGCAGGGGAGGAGGGAAGAATAGGTGTAGTTGCTGGTACTTTTGTTAGGTGAAAGCTTAAGATAGCGTCCTTCTATTGAATTTATGTTTCTCATTGAAGCGGAAACAGTAGTTAAATGCGGGGTGATGGGGGTAGAGTCTGAGATTCAAGGAGAGTGGCGATTTGAAATAGCTGCTCTGGGATATTAGAGAAAGTGTTGGCTACAGAATCAGTGAGCAATGAAATTCTTTTTGTTTGCAGGTTTAAGTCCATTTCATTGCTTCTAAGTTTATGAAAACTGTTTCAGAATCTTCCTTGCACTTATTTCCATTTCTTTTCCTTCTTTTTTTCTCACCTCCCCAATTTAAACCTTCCCGAATTTTTAAAAAATTAAATATACACCAATGTCCATGAAATCTGATAAAAGATACTGCAAAATAAATTTTGATTTCTGGTTTGTTGGCTTGTTTGTTATTATAAATCCTAGGCCCCAAAGCTACCTTGCATATAAGATGAGGGGTTCTGGTAGAGAAGAGGAGTTTTTAATTATGTCATTAATTTAGGACCATGTGGCTAGTCCAAACAGGTAAATAGGCCAAGAAAAGTCTACCTTGAGATTTTAACTCCCAGGATAGGTTTTCTACCTAATCAAAAGAGCCCAGTAATTACTCAATCTCCTCTTAAATGGTGTCGTTTTCTGTGCAAACAGTTTTACCCTTGAGCTGATTTTCTAAGTGTTAAATTTAAAAAGATTCTCTCAGGTTTGTTCGTCATGTCCTAGAATCTCTGCTGCGTTAAGAGTTGTCCAGCTTTCACGGTGCTTTGTATTCAGAGTACCTGATCTAAACCATGATATTATTCCTTTAAAAGAGAAAAACCTTAGCCCGGGCTGGGACCGTGTCTGTCAAGTTCATCTTGGGGCTGGGCACCCGGCGAGTGTTCAGTGTTTGTTTGTAGAATGAAAGAATGGATGGGTGGAGAATGGCAAACGGTAATCCTACCGTCATACCAGGGGAAGTGAGGAGAACTGCTGTGACTTGGAAAACTGGAGGAAAAAAATGGTTAAGACAATCATACAGTAAACTGGACCGCTAGCAAGAGGAACTGGTGCTCCATTACTTAGTTACATACCAAGGTTCCCTACCATCTATGACATACCAAGGTGACCAACTCCTTGACTCTCATTATCAACCTTCTTTGATGTTCTGCAGTTGCTTGACTTCTTACATAACTGATCCATTCATTAATTTATCCAGTGGTTTATTTGATAGCTCTCTCTCGAAAACAAAAGCCGCTGCATGGCAACTCGCATCCTGGAAGCTGGAGATACAGCAGTGAGCAAGGCAGACATGGTTCCTGCCCTCAGGAGCAACCAGACTAGCGGGAGGTTTCCATTGCACTGTCTTCTCTCTGCTTTTCTTCAGAAGGAACAGGCTGATGTGTATAATTTGCCACATCTCTTTGAAGTTCTATGATTAGGGACTTTGAATTTAAACCAATTCTTTTTTTTTTTTTTTTTAGTTATTTCTGAGATATACATTTAAAGTAATAACTAGAATATGACTTATAACATTATACCAGAACATATAAGATTTTTAGAAATTTCATGTAATGTGTGAAACATTTATATTGACATATTTCCATACAAATAACCCAAAGAAAGTTTAGTATTAGTTGTTTTTCTTTGTTTGTTTGTTTTCTTATACTGCAGGTTCTTATTAGTCATCAATTTTATACACGTCAGTGTATACATGTCATTCCCAGTCGCCCAATTCAGCACACCACCATCCCCACCCCACTGCGGTTTTCCCCCCTTGGTGTCCATACATTCTCTACATCTGTGTCTCAACTGCTGCCCTGCAAACCAGTTCATCTGTACCATTTTTGTAGGTTCCACATACATACGTTAATATACGATATTTGTTTTTCTCTTTCTGACTTACTTCACTCTGTATGACAGTCTCTAGATCCATCCACGTCTCAACAAATGACTCAGTTTCGTTCCTTTTTATGGCTGAGTAATATTCCATTGTATATGTGTACCACAACTTCTTTATCCATTCGTCTGTCGATGGGCATTTAGGTTGCTTCCGTGACCTGGCTATTGTAAATAGTGCTGCAGTGAACATTGGGGTGCATGTGTCTTTTTGAATTATGGTTTTCTCTAGGTATATGCCCAGTAGTGGGATTGCTGGGTCATATGGTAATTCTATTTTTAGATTTTTAAGGAACCTCCATACTGTTCTCCATAGTGGCTGTATCAATTTACATTCCCACCAACAGTGCAAGAGGGTTCCCTTTTCTCCACACCCTCTCCAGCATTTGTTGTTTGTAGATTTTCTGATGATGCCCATTCTGACTGGTGTGAGGTGATACCTCATTGTGGTTTTGATTTGCATTTCTCTAATAGTTAGTGATGTTGAGCAGCTTTTCATGGGCCTCTTGGCCATCTGTATGTCTTCTGTGCAGAAATCTCTATTTAGGTCTTCTGCCCATTTTTGGATTGGGTTGTTTGTTTCTTTAATATTGAGCTGCATGAGCTGTTTATATATTTTGGAGATTAATCGTTTGTCCATTGATTCGTTTGCGAATATTTTCTCCCATTCTGAGCGTTGTCTTTTTGTCGTGTTTCTGGTTTCCTTTGCTGTGCAAAAGCTTTAAAGTTTCATTAGGTACCATTTGTTTATTTTTGTTTTTATTTCCATTACTCTAGGAGGTGGATCAAAAAATATGTTGCTGTGATTTATGTCAAAGAGTGTTCTGCCTATGTTTTCCTCTAAGAGTTTTATAGTGTCCAGTCTTACTTTTAGGTCTTTAATCCATTTTGAGTTTATTTTTGTGTATATTTGGTGTTAGGGAGTGTTCTAATTTCATTCTTTTACATGTAACTGTCCAGTTTTCCCAGCACCACTTATTGAAGAGGCTGTCTTTTCTCCATTGTATATCTTTGCCTCCCCATGCACCTATGGTAAACCAATTCTTGATCCATGACTTATGAACCAAAATCCTGAATTTTGTCGTTCATGCTCTTGGTTTTCATTTTTTTCTTCTTCTGCTTTTTTTTTTTTTTTTACCTCCCTGTTCTCCTTAGATTTGCATAGAAATGTCTTGGGAGAAACTTTTGATTGACATGGGAGCCCCTCAAAGCCATTTTTGTAGACGTAGACTTGGTACTTATTAAATGTCAAGTATGAAATATGTACGGAATGAATTATTTCTCCACAAAGGAGAAATCAAAGTAAATTTCAAGAAAGTGAATTCTCGCCAGTTTGCATTGCTGACAAATGCAGAAACGCTGATGTTCATTTGCTAAGAGGAACATGGCAGACGATACACAATAGATGTTGTAGCAACATTCACTTATATTCCTTTTAAAAAAAAAATAAAAGATCTTTCAAGAAGCTATTCTAGGATCTTTCTCTTGGCAGTGTCCTAGTTCTTATCTCTGCTACACACACAGGCTCACAAAATGTTTTCTTTGAAGGGCATTTTGTTATCGGCCCTCTTTTTATTTTCCTTCCCATAGAAAACAGAGCTGAAGGTATTCACTCCGCATGGTGAGGAGGCACCTGAGTGCACACACAGTGGCCCGAACCTCTTGCCTTTCTCTGACTGTCCTTCCCTCAATGGGAGAAACAGCCACAGGGATCAATTCACCACCCTCAGTGAACCCCAGGCAGGAAGGAAACATCCTGTCCCAGACCTTTTGTTGCTTGGAGAGAATGAGTAGGAAGAAAGGCTGCCTCAGCTGATAGTGAAAAAGCGTAAGGACTTAGGACATTTTTCCTGCTTTACTGATGGCTGTAAAGTTACCCATCCTGCTTTGCCCAGGACAGTCCCAGTTTATGCCTGTTATTCTCATGTCATTATTAATAGCACCCCCATATACTCTCAAAAGTATTCTCGTTTGGACAGTAAACTGTAGAGTCACCCTGTTACATGGACACACAAGTAGAAAACCTTGACCTCCAGAGATGGTCAGTGCTTGCATGTCTATGTCTCCTGATGTTGGAACTTGGTACTATTAGGAAATGAAATTATGCATGAGACATATGCAGAGTAGGTGAATGCAGCCAGATGGTTAAAAAATTCAGCTCAGTTTATTGAGTGCCTAGTATGTGCTAAGCACTGTGCCAGGTGCTGACAGCACAGAGGTAAGCTCGCTTCTCCAGAGCTCACCTCACATGGGCGAGCCAGGCCTGCAAGCTCACCGTCTTTCCTTAGTGTCTCTTCACTCCTCCCCATGACTTGAATATGAAACAAGTTTGTGATATTCTTTTTTTTTTTTGGAGGTTTAATGTCAGTGTATCATGTTTAATTAATAGAATATCACGTTATGAAACTGTTGACTCATATCTTTTCCCTAGGCATCAAATATGTTGTCAGTGTAAATTTGACATCCAGATATGAGGAACAAAAGAGATAAGGAAAATAATGGTGAGATTATTGTAAAGAATGATGACATAATGTGTGGCTATTTTAATGTGTTGCCACGACCTAAAGTATCTTGTATTTTCTTTACAAATAAGACATTAATCCAGAGGTACAAATCCCTCTGCCTGCCTCACTTCCTCCTGCCCTTTTATGGGAGATCACATGGCTGTGACAAAGAGCCATGTTGAGAAAACCATAGAGTTTTATTGTTTGTAGATTTTTAAGGCTACAAACTTCCTTTGACTAAAGGAAGATACTGCCAGTACTAGAAACAAATAGAGAAGCTGGCTCTGAGGGTCAGAGTTCAGTTCACAAAAAAAGAAGCTACTCTAGGTATGATAATCAGAGAATGGTTTAGTACAGAGGATTAGATGCATACTAAATCTTTGGAAAGGCTGAAGGAGCTGATTTTAGCCTTGGCTTCCAGCACAGAACTCTAAAGTCAGATAGAACTCATCCCCTAGGGAACTACCATCTCTGAAGTATCACTGAAGCAGTGAATTCAAGAACATACTCTGTAACTGTGAACTAAGATTCAGGAAGTTGAGATCTAGAAGCTACCACTTTTCTAGCTCCTGTTAGCAACTGCCTTTCTTCAACCCGGAAGCTGGAGAATACACTTTGGAAATATGATATGGGAAATCTCATGCTTCTATGACGAAACTAGCCGACAGAAACAGCCAAAAGGGGCAGAGAGATGGCCAAGACCCTACTTCCACCTTCTAAATCACTCACAGATACATCTGTTGATGTAAGGTTGCCAGATTTAGCAAACAAAAACAATGCATTCAACATACTTACACTAAGAAAAAAATCCATTGTTTAACTGAAATTTGCATTTAACTGGGAACTCTGTATTTTATCTGACAACCCTAACTTATTAAAACCTAATTCGGGCTTCCCTGGTGGCGCAGTGGTTGAGAGTCCGCCTGCCGATTCAGGGGACGCGGGATCGTGCCCCGGTCCGGGAAGATCCCACATGCCGTGGAGCGGCTGGGCCCGTGAGCCATGGCCGCTGAGCCTGCGCGTCCGGAGCCTGTGCTCCGCAAACGGGAGAGGCCACAACAGTGAGAGGCCTGCGTACCGCGAAAAAAAAAAAAAAAAAAAAAAAAAAGAACCCTAGCTGCGTGGAAGTCTGGCAAATGCAGTTTTTAATTTCCAACCCGCTCAGTTGGATGGAGGGTAGTGTAGAGGTTTGAGTGAGCCAGTCCGTAGTATTAACCAATGTACTGTGGATTTCCTAGCAAGAATGGCTGAAGCCTTTCTGCCCCCAGACACTTTTGCTACCATCTGAATATTTCACTTCGTATTCTTATACTCTCTGAAATTCTACCAATTTGAGATTCATTTGGTTTAACTCAGCTTCCTTTTTTTTTTTTTTTTTTTTTTTTTTTTGCTGCAAAAAGCTTTATTGTTTCCATTTGGTCCAAGGCTTGGGAGAGAGCTCCAGGGTGGTTAAAAGCTGCTTAGTGGCTGCAGAGCGGGGCTTTAGGCAGAAGCCCTGACACCAGAGGGGCTCCTCAAAGGCCGCTGGGCTCTGGACGCTCCTACTCGTGCTGAAGGGCGAGCCTTTCGACGAGGGACTCGCCCAGCGCCTCCTGGGGACCAGCCGGCCTGCGGAGGTTGGTCAGGTGGGACGAGTTCCCACCTTCTGGATGAGTTTCACCTGCTCATCTAGGAGGCGGCTCTCTGGGAAGTCACAGAAGGGGGGGTCTGCACGGGCAGAGCCCAGGGCGTGCAGGTCCACCAAGGCCTGGTTCAGGTTCTCCTCCGTAAGCACGACGGCTTCCACAGCGTCCTGGGTTTCACCCCACTCATCCTGAGACGCTTCTGCACGTCCTGGAAGAGGGCGCGGCTGCCGCGCTGTTTTTTTCAAGAGGTGCTAGGCGCCCTCACGCTTCCCCTCGGGCATTTCGCGGAAAAAGTGGCCCAGGCCCTCCAGAGCCGCGTCGTGGCGGTGGAAATAGGAGCCCAGAGAGAGGTAGGTGCGGGAGGACGGCAGATGCCTGTTGACCAGGCGGTTGACGGCGGCCTCCACCTCGGCGGAATCATTCTGACGAATCTGGGAGCTCGTGGTGGATCGGTAATACAGAGTTAAGCTCAAAATATGGTGTTGGCGGTCCCAGTGACCAAGCATAGCTGACTGGCTAATTGCGAAGGTCGCAACTGGAAAAAAGGTTGGAGGGTGGTCGGAGGCTGGAGCAAAGGGCATCCCTGGGTCTGTTCTGTTCAAACACTGTTGAAGCAAGAGACAGATCGGGGGACCGCCGAGCACACTGCCAGCTTCAGCTTCCTCTTTTTAAAAGGTAAAAATCTCCCAGAACATGAAAGTGGTCGGACTGTGCTCTGGGAGTGCAGTTTTTAACAGGTAGGAAAGAAGGATTATTAGGGACCTGAGGAAATATGGGGGGTAGAGATGACCAGGCACCAGGAGGTAGAATGACAGGTACATGCCCATTTCGTTCATGCCCATCTCAGGTGTCTTTTGCTTACTGTTTTGCATTGGGCGGAGTCAGGATTCAAAGTGAGAGATTTTCTTTTCATACTTGATTCCCTTTTGTACCCCAAAAGATGTATGCTTCTCAAATCACAGAACCCAAAGTAGTGCTATCAAAATGACTTAGATCATCCATGTTTGAGATCAAATAGCCGTGACTGTCCTGGTATCAAACATACACAGCTGTTGTTTCTGTGGAAATTTGAATTTTGCGCTCTGAACCATTGACTTGCAAATGACTTTTGGTTACAGAACTCTTTGTAAGTTGGGGACTGCTTTTACTTATTTCATGAGTAAAGATGTCAAAAGGAAGAATGCCAGATTTGCACCATGCTCATTAACTATTTTGTGAAAAGAAATGTCAGCCTAGAGAAATAAATGAAAAGAAATACTGCCTCTCTGAGAAGTCAAAACTGATAAAAAACGATCACGCAGGCACAACGCCACTCTTCAGAAACACGGAAACTCTTTTTTGTTCCCAATTTTGCCTAGGATTTTCTCTTCTGCATTTAAAACAGTTTCAAGGCTACTGATTATAACAGAAAATCAGTGGTAATTGGTAATTGGAAGCAGTGGGATGTTTGGAGAAGTAATAGAGGTAGCTGCTCTCCAAGTTATCCTGTAGGACTTTCCATGGCGATGAAATCAGGCATGGAAGCTTGGCTGACTGAGTGCAAGCAAACAGTCCTACAGAGAATGGTGCTGTCGCTTCAGTCCTTTTATCTCTGGTGGTGAGTGGGAAGTAGGGGAATTCTTTGGCAGAAAATTTTATCCAGGGGTTGACAAGGGTTATTTGGCTAAAAGAGGTTATTGTTATAGTGAAATCAAACTTCCCATGAATTGTTTGCTATTAAAGCAAATTGAAAATAGGCCTTGCATCTTCAATAAGGGAGGTGAAACTTGTAGATTAACTTGTGAGCTTTTTTTTTTGGACCAGAGAGATGTGTAAGTTGCTTTTATTTCGAAGGTACAGTCGCCATTTTCTCTTCAAAAATGTATGTTATTTTTGCTAGTATCTTACTCTTGTCTCTAAAAACATTATTACACTTAAAAGCATGATGACTATTTGACAAGAATTTGTCATCATCCTTAAATTAAAGACCCTCAAATTATGTTTACTAATTATAATTTAATTCCATACATTTAGTGATACTTTAAAACACATGAGTTATTTTGTAACTCCCAGTATCATAAAGATAAATTTGATTCCATAGACAAAGTGTTGTTCCCAAAGGAATATTTCACTTAGGCAAAGAGAGAAGCACAGAAGAAACTTGGTGAAACCCTCAGCGCTCTGTATAACTCAGGCATTATATGGCATTTTTTTCCCTGTGAATATCATGATATGTTGAAAAGAGAAGGTAATGAACATATGGTGTTTAAAAGGCCCAAATCCTCTTCTGAGTGCCTGCAACCTATTATTTAACTGTGATCTTAGATCTGAAATCTGATCTTTTGAAAGTTTTGTTTTGCCCTGCGTGTTAAAAAATAGGATTTCCATATCATGTTATATGATTGGCTGTCAGAATATAAACCAGTAGCCCAGTAAAAAATCATTTCATATCATTTGGTAAATACCATGATTGAGGGTACTTATGATTGTGGATCTGGGTAGGCCAGATATTTGGGGGTTTGGGAAATTCCAAAGCTTAAAATCATTTTGATTTTATAGCGAAGAGTAATCTCAGTTAGTTTTGAGGTTTCAAAAATGGACTGCTCAAGGAATATTTTCTTGCTTTCTCAGGCTCCACACAGTTTTCCAGAAGCAAGCATTCATCCATTCGGGGAGCTATAACCTGTAGTTTCCACTTTTCAGGCGATTGCCCTTAAAACCATGAGAACAGGCCCTAGGATTTATGGAGATCCGCTTCTCAAGGCAAGCAGGTCCTTCCAGCTTTCACCTGTCAGTTTGTCGTGTTCGCCTCTGTATCCGAGGAGTTTCTTGCAGCCTCTGAAGTCTAAGGTGCAGAATGAATGGAAGAGGGTACATAAATCTAACTCATATTCATGGACTAGTCTCTCCAATAGAGACGCTGTTTTATCTTTCTTTTTATTTTTTTTTAGTTTTCCCTAATCAAGCCATTAGCATGAAACAAGGACATGTAATCTTACCAGAGGAAAATTGGGGTCGTGCCATAGGCTAGCTGAATGAGCACTCTGTGGCATGATGATGTATGGCCACTGCACAACAACTCCTTTACCACATCAAATCTGTCCTTTAATTACATTTTAAATCTCATTTGAAGAGATTTTTATCATCATGGAAATTGCTCTGTAAATGTGCCCATGATGAGACCCAATAAAAGTTTGCTGAGAGGAATCGAAGACAGAGGTGACGAATCAGCAGCTAAAACGTTATCATCAGACAGAGTTTTCCTGGCTTTAGGCAAAACAGTCCTGTACAGTAGCAGAAAATCTTCTTTGACTCAGAGGTGTATTTCCCCCAGATGATTACAGGGAGATTTGCCTGTAGCGCTATCGCTTCTTCGAGGAGCTGAAGGCAGAGTTCTGCTTTCCGGCTCAGCGGGCCTTTGTTTCCCAGCCTCAGAGCCATCACTTGAATTTATAGTTGCCAAGATGAATAATACAATATTTGCCTCGTGTTCCTGACTTCATGTATGTAGGCAGAGCAGGCCTGAGGTTCTTTAAAGGAACGATGGCTTTCCTTGCATGAAATAAAGAACACGTCTGCTTTCTTTTCAGGGTCATTTAAAAACATCTATACTGCTGGGTTATGGAAGGCATGTGAGGAAGGTTCTTAGGTAAAGCGTGAAGTCAAAATGTTCCTTCTCTCCAACAGGGATTGTCTCGTATCATTTAGTAGGACAACCGATTTGGTTTCCTTTTAAGCATATTCTTAATTATCTCTTGTTTCAATCTTGAACTGGTTCACTGAGGTACAGAGATCCTAGAGCCATAGGTACGCTTTCCCAGAGGTACCGACTTCCATGTCTTTCCCCAGGCCCCTGGCTGAATGCCCCACCCCCCTTTTCCGTCATGTTCCCCACCAGCCCCTCTTTGATTTGATACTTATTTCCCAAGCGGATGGCAGGGCAAAATGGGAAAGGGCCAGATTACTTGAATGTGGTTAGAGTGACAGGAATTTCCTTCTAGCCCTCAAGGGCTGCCTTTTGGGGTGCCCCCTTCCCCAAATCTAGTCATTTTGTGCCTGGGATCACTGTGACTAATTCCAAGATGCATAAGTAAGCAAAAATCACATTTTAGTGACTTTTTAAAAAATAAATTTATTTATTTGTTGATTTTTGGGAGCGTTCGGTCTTCGTTGCTGCTCGCGGGCTTTCTCTAGCTGCGGCGAGCGGGGCTACTCTTCGTTGTGGTGTGCGGGCTTCTCATTGTGGTGGCTTCTCTCATTGCAGAGCACGGGTTCTAGAGCGCAGGCTCAGTAGTTGTGGCACACGGGTTTAGTTGCTCCACGGCATGTGGGATCTTCCCGGACCAGGGCTCGAACCCGTGTCCCCTGCATTGGCAGGCGGATTCTTAACCACTGGGCCACCAGGGAAGCCCTTTAGTGACATTTTTGATGTGTTCTTTTTCCTGAGAGTTTTCTATTAAAATGGTACTTGAAAGATTTGTTGTCTTCATTAATTCATTGTATTTCTTGGAAGTGGAGGTAGGCTACTGCTCTCCAGTCCCTCTTAGTGGGTCTCAGAAGACCATGAAATTATCGGTCATATTTTATGTTTATGAATATTTGTGCAGGTTTCTCAGGAGAGGATCCATCATTTTCACAGAGGCATTCATGACCTCCAGGAGATTAAGGACCATTATGCTAGACCAGTGGTTAATTCTCAAAGGGTGATCCCTAGAGTAGAAGTGTCAGTATCACCAGGGAAATTGTTAGAATGCAACTTCTTGAACGCCCCTCCAGACCTACAGAATCATGAACTGCAGGGTTGGGACCCAGTAGCCTGTGTTTTTCTGTTTGTTTGTTTTTTAAATTAAATTAAATTTATTTATTTTTACAGCAGGTTCTTACTCGTCATCCATTTTATACACATCAGTGTATACATGTCAATCCCAATTGCCCACTTCATCACACCACCACCACCACCACCACCCTGCCGCTATCCCCCTTGGTGTCCATGTTTGTTCTCTACATCTGTATCTCAATTTCTGCCCTGCAAACCAGTTCATCTGCACCATTTTTCTAGGTTCCACATATATGCGTTAATATACGACATTGGTTTTTCTCTTTCTGACTTACTTCACTCTGTATGACAGTCTCTAGATCCATCCACATCTCAACAAGTGACCCAATTTCGTTCCTTGCTATGGCTGAGTAATATTCCATTGTATATACGTGCCACATCTTCTTTATCCATTCATCTGTCGATGGGCATTTAGGTTGCTTGCATGACCTGGCTATTGTAAATAGTGCTGCAGTGAACATTGTGGTACGTGACTCTTTTTGAATTACGGTCTTCTCAGGGTATATGCCCAGTAGTGGGATTGCTGGGCCATATGGTAGTTCTATTTTTAGTTTTTTAAGGAACCTCCATACTGTTCTCCATAGTGGCTGTATCAATTTACATTCCCACCAGCAGTGCAAGAGTGTTCCCTTTTCTCCACACCCTCTCCAGCATTTGTTGTTTGTAGATTTTCTGATGATCCCCGTTCTAACTGGTGTGAGGTGATACCTCATTGTAGTTTTGATTTGCATTTCTCTAATAATTAGTGATGTTGAGCAGATTTTCATGTGCTTCTTGTCCATCTGTATATCTTCTTTGGGGAAATGTCTATTTAGGTCTTCTGACCATTTTTGGATTGGGTTTTGTTTTTTTTTAATATTGAGCTGCGTGAGCTGTTTATATATTTTAGGGATTAATCCTTTGTCAGTTGATTCATTTCCAAATACTTTCTCCCATTCTGAGGGTTGTCTTTTCATCTCGTTTACGGTTTCCTTTGCTGTGCAGAGGCTTTGAAGTTTCATTGGGTCTCATTTGTTTGTTTTTCTTTCCATTTCTCTAGGAGGTGGGTATAAAAGGATCTTGCTGGGATTTATGTCATAGAGTGTTCTGCCTGTGTTTTCCTCTAAGAGTTTGATGGTGCCTGGCCTTACATTTAGGTCTTTAATCCATTTTGAGTTTATTTTTGTGTATGGTGTTAGGAAGTGTTCTAATTTCATTCTTTTACATGTAGTTGTCCAGTTTTCCCAGCACCACTTATTGAAGAGGCTGTCTCTTCTCCACTGTATACTCTTGCCTCCTTTCTCAAAGATAAGGTGACCATATGTGCGTGGGTTTATCTCTGGGCTTTCTATCCTGTTCCATTGATCTATCTTTCTGTTTTTGTGCCAGTACCATACTGTCTGGATTACTGTAGCTTTGTAGTATAGTCTGAAGTCAGGGAGCCTGATTCCTCCAGCTCCGTTTTTCTTTCTCAAGATTGCTTTGGCTATTCAGGGTCTTCTGTGTTTCCATAGAAATTGCGAAATTTTTTGTTCTAGTTCTGTGAAAAATGCCAGTGGT
Organism: Leucopleurus acutus; assembly: GCF_964270905.1. Classification (NCBI taxonomy): domain Eukaryota; kingdom Metazoa; phylum Chordata; class Mammalia; order Artiodactyla; family Delphinidae; genus Leucopleurus; species Leucopleurus acutus. Next base: position 27,187,887 of record NC_139148.1, on the reverse strand, counting down.
AGTTTGATAAGGATTGCATTGAATCTGTAGATTGTTTGGGGTAGTAGAGTTATTTTCACAATGTTAATTCTTCCAATCCAAAAACATGGTATATCTCTCCGTCTATTTGTATCATCTTTAATTTCTTTCATCAGTGTCTTATAGTTTTCTGCATACAGGTCTTTTGTCTCCTTAGGTAGGGTTATTCCTAGATATTTCATTCTTTTTGTTGCAGTGGTAAATGGGAGTGTTTTCTTAATTTCACTTCCAGAATTCTCATCATTAGTGTATAGGAATGCCAGAGATTTCTGTGCATTAATTTTGTATCCTGCTACTTTACCAAATTCATTGATTAGCTCTAGTAGTTTTCTGGTAGCATCTTTAGGATTCTCTATGTATGGTATCATGTCATCTGCAAACAATGACAGCTTTACTTCTTCTTTTCCAATCTGGATTCCTTTTATTTCTTTTTTTCCTCTGATTGCTGTGTCTAAAACTTCCAAAACTGTTGAATAATAGTGGTGAGAGGGGGTAACCTTGTCTTGTTCCTGATCTTAGTGGAAATGATTTCAGTTTTTCACCATTGGGGATGATGTTGGCTGTGGGTTTGTCTTATATGGCCTTTATTATGTTGAGGAAAGTTCCCTCTGTGCCTACTTTCTGGAGGGTTTTTATCATAAATGGGTGTTGAATTTTGTCGAAAGCCTTCTCTGCATCTATTGAGATGATCATCTGGTTTATCTCCTTCAGTTTGTTCATATGGTGTATCACGTTTGATTTGCGTATATTGAAGCATCCTTGCATTCCTGGGATAAACCCCACTTGATCATGGTGTATGATCCTTTTAATGTGCTGTTGGATTCTGTTTCCTAGTGTTTTGTTGAGGATTTTTGCACCTGTATTCATCAGTGATATTGGCCTGTAGTTTTCTTTCTGTGTGATGTCTTGTGTGGTCTTGTTATCAGGGTGATGGTGGCCTCATAGAATGAGTTTGGGAGTGTTCCTCCCTCTGCTATATTGTGGAAGAGTTTGAGAAGGATAGGTGTTAGCTCTTCTCTAAACGTTTGCTAGAATTCGCCTGTGAAGCCATCTGGTCCTGGGCTTTTGTTTGTTGGAAGATTTTTAATCACAGTTTCTATTTCAATGCTTGTGATTGGTCTGTTCATATTTTCTGTTTCTTCCTGGTTCATTCTCGGAAGGTTGTGAATTTCTAAGAATTTGTCCATTTCTTCCAGGTTGTCCGTTTTATTGGCATAGAGTTGCTTGTAGTAATCTCTCATGATGTTTTGCATTTCTGCAGTGTCCGTTGTTACTTCTCCTTTTTCATTTCTAATTCTATTGATTTGAGTCGTCTCCCTTTTTTTCTTGATAAGTCTGGCTAATGGTTTATGAATTTTGTTTATCTTCTCAAAGAACCAGCTTTTAGTTTTATTGATCTTTGCTATCGTTTCCTTCATTTCTTTTTCATTTATTTCTGATCTGATCTTTATGATTTCTTTCCTTCTGCTAACTTTGGGGTTTTTTTTGTTCTTCTTTCTCTAATTGCTTTAGGTGTAAGGTTAGGTTTTTTATTTGAGATGTTTCTTGTTTCTTAAGGTAGGCTTGTATAGCTATAACCTTGCCTCTTAGAACTGCTTTTGCTGCATTCCATAGGTTTTGGGTCGTTGTGTTTTCACTGTCATTTGTTTCTAGGTATTTTTTGATTTCCTCTTTGATTTCTTCAGTGATCTTTTGGTTATTAAGTAGTGTGTTGTTTAGCCTCCATGTGTTTGTATTTCTTACACATTTTTTTCCTGTAATTGATATCTGGTCACATAGCGTTGTGGTCGGATAATATACCTGATATGATTTCAGTTTTGTTAAATTTACCAAGCCTTGATTTGTGACCCAGGATATTATCTGTCCTGGAGAATGTTCCATGAGCACTTGAGAGGAATGTGTATTCTGTTGTTTTTGGGTGGAATGTCCTATAAATACCAATTAAGTCCATCTTGTTTAATGTATCATTTAAAGCTTGTGTTTCCTTATTTATTTTCATTTTGGATGATCTGTCCATTGGTGAAAGTGTGGTGTTAAAGTCCCGTACTATGATTGTGTTACTGTCGATTTCCTCTTTTAGAGCTGTTAGCAGTTGTCTTATGTATTGAGGTGCTCCTATGTTGGGTGCATAAATATTTACAATTGTTATATTTTCTTCTTGGGTTGATCCCTTGATTATTATGTAGTGTCCTTCCTTGTCTCTTGTAATAGTTTTTGTCTTAAAGTCTGTTTTGTCTGGGATGAGAATTGCTACTCCAGCTTTCTTTTGATTTCCATTGGCATGGAATATTTTTTTTCTGTCCCCACACTTTCAGTCTGTATGTGTCCCTAGGTCTGCAGTGGGTCTCTTGTAGACAGCATATATACGGGTCTTGTTTTTGTATCCATTCAGCCAGTGTATGTCTTTTGGTTGGAGCATTTAATCCATTTACATTTAAGGTAATTAGCGATATGTATGTTCCCATTACCATTTTCTTAATTGTTTTGGGTTTATTATTGTAGGTCTTTTCATTCTCTTGTGTTTCTTGCCTAGAGAAGTTCCTTTAGCATTTTTTGTAAAGCTGGTTTGGTGGTGCTGAATTCTCTTAGCTTTTGCTTCTCTGTAAAGCTTTTAATTTCGCCTTCAAATCTGAATGAGATCCTTGCTGGGTAGAGTAATCTTGGTTGTAGGTTTTTCTCTTTCATCACTTTAAATATGTCTTGCCACTCCCTTCTGGCTTGCAGAGTTTCTGCTGAAAGATCAGCTGTTAACCTTATGGGGAGTCCCTTGTGTGTTATTTGTTGTTTTTCCCTTGCTGCTTTTAATATTTTTTCTCTGTATTTAATTTTTCATAGTTGGATTAATATGTGTCTTGGCGTGTTTCTCCTTGGATTTACCCTGTATGGGACTCTCTGTGCTTCCTGGACTTGATTAGCTATTTCTGTTCTCATATTAGGGAAATTTTCAACTATAATATCGTCAAATATTTTCTCAGTCTCTTTTTCTTCTTCTTCTGGGACCCCTATAATTCGAATGTTAGTGCATTTAATGTTGTCCCAGAGGTCTCTGAGACTGTTCTCAATTCTTTTCATTCTTTTTTCTTTATTCTGCTCAGCAGTGTCATCTCTGTTTCTTTGCTCTTTAGTTCTTCTACGTCCTTGTTTATCGTTTCTTTTATTTTCTCCATTCTGTTTTTCAAGATTTTGGATCATCTTTACTATCGTTATTCTGCGCTCTTTTTCAGGTAAACTGCCTATTTCCTCTTCAGTTGTTAGGTCTGGTGGGTTTTTGCCTTGCTCCTTCATCTGCTGTGTGTTTCTTTGTCTTCTCATTTTGCTTAACTTACTGTGCTTGGGGTCTCCTTTTCGCAGGCTGCAGGTTCGTAGTTCCCGTTGTTTTTGGTGTCTGTCCCAAGTGGCTACGGTTGGTTCAGTGGGTTGTGTAGGCTTCCTGGTGGAGGGGACTAGTGCCTGTGTTCTGGTGGATGAGGCTGGATCTTGTCTTTCTGATGGGCAGGTCCACGTCTGGTGGTGTGTTTTGGGGTGTCTGTGGCCTTATTATGATTTTAGGCAGCCTCTCTGCTAATGGGTGGGGTTGTATTCCTGTCTTGCTAGTTGTTTGGCATAGGGTGTCCAGCACTGTAGCTTGCTGGTCGTTGAGTGGAGCTGGGTGTTGGCATTGAGTTGGAGATCTCTGGGAGATTTTCGCCATTTGATATTACGTGGAGCTGGGAAGTCTCTTGTGGACCAGTGTCCTGAACTTGGCTCTCCCACCTCAGAGGCACAGCCCTGTCGCCTGGCTGGAGCACCAAGAGCCTGTCCTCCCGACGGAAAAAGAGGAAAAAAGAAAAAATATATATATATCGTTGCTCCCAAAGCCCCCCTCCACAATTGGGATGATTCGTTGTCTGTTCAGGTATTCCACAGATGCAGGTGCATCATGTTGATTGTGGAGAGTTAATCCTCTGCTTCTGAGGCTGCTGGGAGAAAATTTCCGTTTTCTACTTTGTTGGCACAGCTCCCAGGGTTCAGCTTTGGATTTGGCCCCGCCTCTGCCTGTAGGTCACCTGAGGGCGTCTGTTCTTCGCTCAGACATGACAGGGTTAAGGGAGCAGCTGATTTGGGGCTCGGACTCACTCAGGCCAGGGGGAGGGAGGGGTACGGATGTGGGGCGAGCCTGCAGCGGCAGAGGCCGGCGTGACGTTGCAGCAGCCTGAGGCACACTGTGCGTTCTCCTCGGGAAATTGTCCCTGGATCCCGGGACCCTGGCAGTGGCGGGCTGCGCAGGCTCCTGAGAGGGGAGGTGTGGAGAGTGACCTGTGCTCGCACACAGGCTTCTTGGTGGCGGCAGCAGCAGCCTTAGCATCCCATGCCCGTCTCTGGGGTCCGTTCTGATAGCCGCGGCTCGTGCCCATCTCTGGAGCTCCTTTAAGCAGCACTCTGAATCCCCTCTCCTCGCGCACCAGGAAACAAAGAGGCAAGAAAAAGTCTCTTGCCTCTTCGGCAGGTCCAGACTTTCCCCCGGACTCCCTTCCGGCTAGCCGTGGTACACCAACCCCCTGCAGGCTGTGTTCACGCCACCAACCCCAGTCCTCTCCCTGCGATCTGACGGAAGCCCGAGACTCAGCTCCCAGCCCCTGCCCGCCCCAGCGGGTGAGCAGTCAAGCCTCTCGGGCTGGTGAGTGCCGGTCGGTCGGCACCGGTCCTCTGTGCGGGAATCTCTCTGCTTTGCCCTCTGCACCCCTGTTGCTGAGCTCTTCTCCATGGCTCTGAAGCTTCCCCCTCCACCACCCGCAGTCTCCACCCGCGAAGGGGCTTCCTAGTGTGTGGACACCTTTCCTCCTTCACAGCTCTCTCTCACTGGTGCAGGTCCCGTCCCTATTCTTTTGTCTCTGTTTATTCTTTTTTCTTTTGCCCTACCCAGGTACGTGGGGAGTTTCTTGCCTTTTGGGAGGTCTGAGGTCTTCTGCCAGCGTTCAGTAGGTGTGCTGTAGGAGTTGTGCCACATGTAGATGTATTTCTGATGTATTTGTGGGGAGGAAGGTGATCTCCATTTCTTAGTTTGCCGCCATCTTGAAGCTTGTCCTTCAGCTTTCTTTTGATTTCCGTTTGCAGGGAATATCTTTTTCCATCCCCTCGCTTTCAGTCTGTAGGTGTCCGTAGGTCTGAAGTGGGTCTCTTGTAGACAGCATATATATGGGTCTTGTTTTTGTGTCCATTCAGCAAGCCTGTGTCTTTTGGTTGGAGCATTTAATCCATTCACGTTTAAGGTAATTATCCGTATGTATGTTCCTATGACCATTTTCTTAATTGTTTTGGGTTTGTTTTTGTAGGTCCTTTTCTTCTCTTGTGTTTCCCACTTAGAGAAGTTCCTTTAGCATTTGTTGTAGAGCTGGTTTGGTGGTGCTGAATTCTCTTAGCTTTTGCTTGTCTGTAAAGCTTTTGATTTCTCCATTGAAACTGAATGAGATTCTTGCCGGGTAGAGTAATCTTGGTTGTAGGTTCTTCCCTTTCATCCCTTTAAGTATATCATGCCACTCCCTTCTGGCTTGTAGAGTTTCTGCTGAGAAATCAGCTGTTAACCTTATGGGAGTTCCCTTGCATGTTATTTGTCGTTTTTCCCTTGCTGCTTCCAGTAATTTTTCTGTCTTTAATTTTTGCCAATTTGATTACTATGTGTTTTGGTGTGTTTCTCCTCGTGTTTATCCTGTATGGGACTTGCTGCGCTTCCTGGGCTTGGGTGGCTGTTTCCTTTCCCATGTTAGGGAAGTTTTCGACTATAATCTCTTCAAAGATTTTCTTGGGTCCTTTCTCTCTCTCTTCTCCTTCTAGGACCCTTATAATGCAAATGTCGTTTAATGTTGTCCCAGAGGTCTCTTAGGCTGTCTTCATTTCTTTTCATTCTTTTTTCTTTAGTCTGTTCCCCAGCAGTGAATTCCACCATTCTGTCTTCCAGGTCACTTATCCGTTCTTCTGCCTCAGTTGTTCTGCTACTGATTCCTTCTAGTGTAGTTTTCATTTCAGTTATTGTATTGTTCATCTCTGTTTGTTTGTTCTTTAATTGTTTTAGGTGTTCGTTAAGCATTTCTTGCATCTTCTCGATCTTTGCCTCCTTTCTTTTTCCGAGGTCTTGGATCATCTTCACTGTCATTATTCTGAATTCTTTTCCTGGAAGGTTGCCTATCTCCACTTCATTTAGTTGTTTTTCTTGGGTTTTATCTTGTTCCTTCATCTGGTACATAGCCCTCTGCCTTTTCATCTTGTCTATCTTTCTATGAATGTGGTTTTTGTTCCACAGGCTGCAGGATTGTAGTTCTTCTTGCATCTGCTGCCTGCCCTCTGGCAGAAGAGGCTATCCATCCTGTGTTTTAATAAGCCCCCCAGGTGTTTCTCAAGCTCGCTCAAGTTTGAGAACCACTCTGCTGGACAGAACACCAATACGTGATGAAAACTCATATTCACAGACATATGTGGATGACATAGAGAAAACAGACCTCTCTCTCCTGCCTCCCATGGACCTTCCCCTCTGGCCACATAGAGCTACTCAGCTCTGACTTGTATTATTATCTTGAGCTTTACTCATGCCTTTCCCTCTACGTCAAATTTTATTTTCCTATGTCTCTCCTGGTCAGCTCCTACTCATCCCTCAAGGCCCTACGTCATTTGTGTGATGGCATCTGCTAATCTTGGCAATAAGGCTAATTGCTCTGTGTTCTCATAGGGCTCTGTCTGCTTTAACAGTATTCCGTGGGTTGTGTGTTTGTTTAAGACTTTTTCAGGAGACTGTGGACCCCTTGAAATAAGAAACTTATATCTTATGGTTTTGTGAGTGTTTTCAGGTATAGTTTAGGAGAGACCCCTGTCTTTCTGCCAGTCCACAGGAGGGAATAATCAGACAGCCAGAAAGGAGCAGGACTCTGAGAGAACCAAGCAGAAGGCTTGTTCAACAAGTCTCTTTATTTTCTACTCAAGATAACATTAATTGTTACGCATTACCCCCATTGCCTTCTCAGTCCCCTATTGGTGAGGTTGTTTTGTTTTGTTTTTCTGTTAAACTCTATACTATATCAGAAATCTGAGCAGAGATTCACTAAAACTATGCAGTTCCTCTGCCCCTTTCTGAGAAGAGTGGACGAAAAACATTTGTCCATGGTAAAGCACTATGGACATGACCTGTTTACCACTTCTCTTTCTTGGGGTAACTAGACTTCTACATTTGTAATCAAGATCAGTGACAATGATGAAATCCAAGTGAAAAGTTTCCTTTCTTGCCTCAGAGCACTCTGAGGCAGATTTCAACTGTTCTGTAACAGATATTACCGTATAGCTCCCATGTAAAAATTCTTATTCTGTAAAATGAATCTGCAAAGACATCCTTTTCTCTGTTCTAGTTCTTTGTGAAAACTTATATAGTTTATCTTATGGGCATAGAAAGACCTAAGCCTTCCCGTACCTTACTCTTCTGGTGATAGTTTTTCATTTAATTTAATTTAATTTTTTCTTGGTGGTATATTTTATTTTTTAATTTTGAATTGTTTTTTATTGGAGTAAAATTGCTTTACAATGTTGTTAGTTTCTGCTGTACAGTTAAGTGAATCAGCTGTACGTATACCTATATCCCCTCCCTCTTGGATCTCCGTCCCACCCATCTAGGTCGTCACAGAGCACCGAGCTGAGCTCCCTGTGCTATACAGCAGGTTCCCACTAGCTGTCTATTTGACACATGGTAGTGTATTTATGTCAAACCTAATCTCCCAGTTCATCCCACCCTCCCCTTCCCCACTGTGTCCACAGGTCCGTTCTCTACATCTACATCTCTATTCCTGCCCTGCAGATAGGTTCATCTGTACCATTTTGCTAGATTCCACATATATGCGTTAATATACAATATTTGTTTTTCTCTTTCTGGCTTACTTCACTCTGTATGACAGACTCTTGGTCCATCCACCTCACTACAAATAGCTCAGTTTCATTTCTTTTTATGGCTGAGTAATATTCCATTGTATATACGTGCCACATCTTCTTTATCCATTCATCTGTCGATGGACACTTAGGTTGTTTCCATGTCCTGGCTATTGTAAATAGTGCTGCAGTGAACATTTTGGTACGTGACTCTTTTTGAATTATGGTTTTCTCAGGGTATATGCCCAGTAGTGGGATGGCTGGGTCATATGGTAGTCCTATTTGTAGTTTTTTAAGGAACCTCCATACTGTTCTCCATTAGTGGCTGTATCAATTTACATTCCCACCCACAGTGCAACAGGGTTCCCTTTTCTCCACACCCTCTCCAGCATTTATTGTTTCTAGATTTTTTGATGATGGCCATTCTGACCGGTGTGAGGTGATACCTCATTGTAGTTTTGATTTGCATTTCTCTAATAATTAATGATGTTGAACATCTTTTCATGTGCCTCTTGGCCATCTGTATGTCTTTTATGGCGAAATGATAGCTTTTGTAAATCCACATGTTCTCAGATGAAAGAAGCATCGTCTCATGGCCAAAGGCCTAGAATGCCCTGGGATTGCTTCAGTAAGATGTTCAGTTCTGAACTGAATGCTTTGGGAAGGATTAGTGGGTATATAATAGAAAACTCATGAATGAGTTTCTGGGCTCAGCAGAGTAGGTTCCAGGAATGAAAAAGTATCCAAGATATTTTACCAGATACTTTTTTAAATTTAGTTTTCCCATCTATGTCATGTTTCCTTTGGCAGATAAGCCCGTGTTACCTACTTTTATATTAATGTCCACTTACTTAACCCTTTCTTTTTCCTTTCCCTTATAGACTAAAAAAGGAGTAACTGTTCTCTCCCATCACTATCCACTCTGTTCCATGAGAGAAGAAAGCTAAATAGGGTGAAGTAACTCCCTAGGCACAGAAGAACCATTACACTCTCCAGAAGAAGTAATTTGGTCTACTTGGCAGTAGATAGAAGTTAACTCACCAGAGAACACCAGGGAATCAGACCCAATTATGTCAGCAGGACTTGAGTTAACATCCTGATTCTAGAACCTTCTTTAACATTCAAACTTTATGGATACCTATAATTCATTTTAAAGGTAATATTTCTAAGCTTTAGGCTGAGTACCCATAAATGAATACAGTTGTGTCCAATGTGTGTTTGTAAATTACTTGGAAATTGTCCTCCTATTTAAAGTGAAAGAAAATATAGAAATGTCTTAGATTTATTACATCATTAACCTTTTCTAAACAGTCACCTCAGTGCAGGGTTGTTTTGTGGTTGTGGCAGGATATTATGAGGATTTTTTGGGGAGTGAGAGATTGAATAAAGTTGTTGTTCTGCATTTACAACGTCTATAATTAAAACAAGCCAGAGGAAATTAGCTACATGGCTCTTATGATTTCTAGTGTATTATCAAAAATAACTGTGGCACTTTGCCATATGTTCTTGCCTTCTTACAGATTGCTGTTGAGATAAGATGACGCTTGACATCAACTAATTGCTTATTTCTAATACACAATCTTGAACTACAGTGTTTCTCTAGAGTAAAAAAAAGGCTCTGTGACAGATTCAGGAAATAAGAGCTTTTCTAACTTTTAACTCTATACATAACACAGACAAATTGTATAAATAAATATAACCAGATGTGTTGGTTCATGGGAAGATGGTTGCCTGTTTTAAGAATAAGAATGTATTCTGTTTGTTTAGAGCCCTTCAAAATGATGAAAGGTATTAGTTCTGAGTTGACTGAGGAGGAATGAATAAGTTAATACCTAGCTGGAGAATAATTCCATTGCCTAGCTATTCTACTCAGAGCATTGCAATATGTTTCTCAATCCAAAGAGCTCGCATATGCCTGAATGAGTTAATTATTGTATTGCATTACCTGTAGCCCAAGTCCAAATTCACTTGCTTTCTATCTGAAAGGTAGGGGAGGGTTGGGGGGGCAGTAAAAAAAAAAAAAAAAGAACATAAATTCAGACAGATCTGTACTGTAATCCTGCTTCTGCCACATGAGAGCTGTGGGATTTGGACAAGTTACTTCATCTCTCCGAATTATAGTTTCCTCAGTTGGGGGCTGAGAAAGCCTACTTTGTAGAGTTGATGTAAAGGATTTATAAGAGGTGTTAAGTATTAGTTTCCTGCCCCATTTCATCCCTCTACTCCACCCTCACCCCCCCACACACACCATCATGGCTCTGCAATAATAAATGTTGCAGTGTCGAGAAGGCCCATCTGGTCTTTCTCAGGTAAGGATAGTTATCTTCAAACAGGCTGATTCCTGCACATAATACATAATACAAAATGGAAAGTACCCTCAACATTTCGTATGTGGTTGTCTCTATGAATTAAACGTGCAGTCTAGAATTTACGTATGAAGACCTTTCAAGATGACCATTGGCAATGATCTCCTGAAAGATGTCTCATGTAGGAAGTGCTCACACGATTCTGAGCAATGAAGCAGTATAACAATATCTGAAAAAGTATTGCAACACAGTATGAGTCTTTTAAACGAGTTTTAGATATATTAGTAAAAAAGAAAACTCAGCCTGTCTAAGGGCTGATTTTATTTTCTGTCACCAGCATTATGAAGGCATGCCATTCTTTTTTGTACCTCAGATACTAAGCCAGATGAGTACAGACATGAGTTCCCCGCTGGGTCCATGGCATCTTAACTTTAAAAACATCCAATGCAGTATTATCCTACCTACCCCTTTTCAGTATTTTGTGTCCTTTGAAACTCACTCCTGCGTATTTTGGGAATGCCTAATAGGGTATATTTTAGGTAGGAGTGTCCTGGTCCTATATGCAGCTTCGGTATCAGTGCCTTAGCCTTGTCATTGTACTTTACTTGGCAGCAAGAGGTGAGTGTGTGCATATGTGTGTTTGAAACGCAGCATATATAATGTTTGTCTTGCTCCTTATGGAACTTAAAATAACATTTTTATCTTTAAAATGCTTTTGTGAGTAGTTATCACTTGGCTGAATTCTACCTTCCAAAGGTCGAGCAAGAGAAGGATGAAACTGAGTCACGCATGCAGCTATTTCTGTAATTTATGAGCGCTCCAGGAGCATAGCATCCCTCTTCCTTACGTCCTCTCTGTTTCTGGAGCCACTGCTCTTTTGGTTCATGAATGGCTGGGGCTGCCTGTCAGCCAGACTTCCTGTTTCCATTCTCTCCCTGCTGCCATTTACCCTGAAAACTGCCCCCTAAATAATCATTTTCAAATCGTTTTTTGACTATGTCATGCCTGCACTGGAACCTGCAGTGGGATCTTATCATTATAGGATCACATATAATCTCCAGGCTGCTTTCAAATCTCTCAATGTCCACTCTGTACCCTTTAAACCCAGTTGTTGACCCTTCACGGCACCACTACCTCTTAGATCCTGCCTATGTTTCTGGCTCTCATCCCTGTGCATTTGGTATTCGTTTTCCTTGAAATGGCCCCACGTCTTCTTGGCTATGAAGCTTGGAGTCATGGAGGAAGGGGAGAGGGGTCCGGAGGGATACAGTTTTAATGAAAGCTCTCAATAGATCAGGCATTAAGTTAGCGTTTAGATGCTCTACCCACATCACTTCATCCAATCTTTGCCTAAACCTTATAAGGTAGATATTATTAGCCCTGTTTATGGTTGGAAAAACACAGGCTTTGAAGTATTTTATAATTTGTGCCAAATCACAAAACTAGCCACGGGAGGAACTTTAGAATCTTAAGGGATCTTATGACACTAAAGACTGGGCCCTTTCCAGTGTGCAGTACTTTGTCCCAGTCTATGCTAATTACCCCCATCCACTCCAGGCTTTAAGACATACCCATGTCTTTATGTACTCTTTAGTTATGTGGACCTTTGTAACTCTTCCTCAACTGCTTCAAATCAGATTCCCCACGTAGAGTATAAACTCTAAACATAAAACAAACATTAAAAAATCATCCCCCAAACCCTCCCTTGGATCCTTCATCCCCCTTCAGGTGCTATCTTTTTTTTCATCTAAACTCGGTAAACTTTTCAATAGTTCTGTGTGTTCAGTTAACCTCCTTAAGCCTTCTTACTCTTACATCTATTTCTTCCTCTCCTCTGAAACTGTTCATATCAAGGGGACCAGTGGCCTTCCTTGTTGCCAAATCCAGTAGACAATGTTCTGTTCTAATGTAACCAATCTCTTTTGACACTGTTGCCTGCTCCTTTCTTTTTGAAACCCTCCCTCCTGTCTTGGTTGCTATGACACCATAATTTCTTAGTTTTTCTCCTACTTCTTTGGCTCCTCCTTTACTGTCCCCTTTGCTAGGTGGTCTACCCCTACCTAATCTCTGAATGTTGGCAGTCCTCAGGACGTGGTCCAAGGGCCCTTCTTCTTCTCTCTCTCTTCTTTCTCCCTAAGTATGCTTACCCATTCCTATGGTCTTAGTATCAGTAAGCCGAATGATCCCAAATTCTTAAAGTCAGCCCAGACCCCCGCTCTGAGTTTCACATATGTATTTGAAACCTCCACTTGAACGATTCAGTCACTTTAAAGCATGACATGCGACTAGAACACAAAACTGACTTTTCCCACGGCTTTCACCATTTCAGTAAATGACACTACCATCTGTTGTTCAAGTCAAGAATTTGGAGTTACCATTGAGATATCCCTTTCCTTTATTCTCATCATCCAGTCCATTAGTATGTGTAAGAAATCCAACATCCAAATTATATCTCACATCAGTCCACTTCTCTCCTTCTGCAGTCACCTGAGTCCAGGCCACCTTTATCTCTTGCCTGGATTAGAGGCCCTGGCCTCTAACTGGTCTTTTTGTTTCCTCTCCTGCCTTCGTTAATCTCCACATAGCAATGTAGTGATTCATTTAAAGCCTAAATGATAACATGTCACTACCCAGCTTTAAAAGCTTCTATTGTTTTCCATTGCACTTGAAATAAAATTCAAACTCCTTACCTCGGGACTTCTAGGCCCCACGTTATCTGAAGCCTCTCTTACCTCATCTCCAGCCACATTTCTTTCTCGGAAAGTTTTAGCCAAGATCTTTCCTATCACAGAGCTGATGCAAAGGTCTGCCCTCTTACTTGGGAGGACTTCTGTGCCCTTGGGTTTTCCTGTGACTGGTGTCTTCTCGTCTTTCAAGTCTCAGCTGACACTGAACCTTCTCTCATAGATGTTCCTTGACCACCATAACCGAAGAGCACCCATCACCACCATATGTACACCGTTACTCTTATCGTAGCCCCCCTATTTGTTACCTCCAGAGCATTTTCTTATGTTACTGAATACTTGTTTATCTGTTTACCATATTTCTCCCCTGTTCATCCTATTTCTCCCCTGTTCATCCTATTTCTCCTTTTATCCTTTTATGCTGTGAACATCAAAAAGGCAGAGGTTTGGGGTTTTATCACCACTGCAGACCTGGGTGCTAATATATTAAATATTAGTGGGAGGGAGGAAGGAAAGAGAAGAAGGGAGGGAGGAGTGAAGGGAGGAATTAAGGCCTGGGACTACACCTTTCTCACAACGTATGTATTCCCACAGCTCCTATTGAAATCTTGGAGTTAAAATAGGTACCTAATGCATGTTTGTGTGATGAATAAGTATGCAGACTCTTTTGCACTGTGACAGAATAAAAAGAAACGAGGAAAAACAAGATGCAGAAGCGAAAAGATACGTCCCTTATCCAACCTAGTATATCTGAAATGAGCTCTTCAATTTAAAAAAAGTAATTTTCAGAATAGCGTAAACAAGAGGGTCAGACAAGAAGAGAAAGCATCACGTGTTACGGGAGTTTGGGATTGCTTAAGGCAGTCTGACAGATGGGATTTTGCTCCGTTTCCTCTGGGGTAATCCACTCTAGGCCGGGCATTTCTAAAGATTAGATTTCGAAATAAAGCTTTGCACCTGGGAATGTACTGAGGCAGGAGAACATATCCCTTCTCTCCACTGTTGTGGTGCTTAAATGTGAGAATTTTTGAACAAGATACGAAAGCAAAGACAACAAACCCTGCAGGATAATAGTCTCTGAGAACCTTAATAACAGCCATTTTTAAAGCAAAGCCTGTGGACTCCTAAATCCATAGCTGCTCGTTTAAGATGCATTGCGATGCAGTGGACCTGAAAACACACTCCTTATCTACCTAGAGCCACCAGGCTCCAAGCCAAACGGCAGTCCTCAAATTAACTCTTGTTTATCTCGGGATGACAACTCTCCTGCTTTTAAAAGAAATGCAATGGCCACATATAGAAGAGAAAAAAGGAGTCACACCCACTGTGAATCTGTATCCAACTGCATTTCCTGTGCGAGTTAGGAACCTCTGGTGGTTAGATTAGAATTCTTATAAAGTCAAGATTGTGGGTCCAGTTCCTTTATATGGGTGCTTCTCAAAAATCCATTAGGAAGGATAATTCTGTTTTGTTTTCCTAGTTTTAATTTCCAGTCCATAACAGACTGATACTTTTGTAACACGCAATAAATTACTTTAAAAAATTACAAAAACCAGACACAAAATGCAAGCCCATGCTTTTTATTTTTAGATTGCTATAAACGTTTCTAAAGATTTACTCTCAATTTCTGTTCTCATGATGGACCGTGTGTGTGTGTGTGTGTGTGTGTGCGTGTGCGTGTGCGTGTGTGTGTGTGTGTGTGTGTGTGTGTGTGTGTGTACTCCAAAACCTCAAGTATTTAGAGCCAATGTTTAACAAATCATGTTGGGTAACCAAGCTAAGGGAGTTTTACTTTTGCATGTTTGTTTTTGTTTTATTTAACTTCTGTAAAGCATCAACACCGTTTCAGAATAACTACGTTGGGTAAATTCATCTAAAGAGTTTTACATACACTGCTTTTTTCTTAGAGTTCACTGAACATAAATCTACCTTTTTCTGGCTCGTTCAGGATCATTAACATTACTTATTTTGCTTTGCTTTAAAGTTAGGTGATGCCTTCAAGGGCTAATAATATATGTAGGGCTATTAGTTTTCACACTTGTGTGACCCTGGTCAACTCTGAGTGCCTGCAGCTCCTTTTACACCTTTCTGGTTCTCTGTCAGGTGTCACTTCTTGCTGCTCTCAGTTTAGCCCTTAAGGATTACTTCTCTCCATTTTGGATCTTCTGTTTCTGACCTTTTAAGTTCTTAGAAATCAGAACATCACTTTTCTTTTTTTTCCTATTAAGCTTATTTGAATTAGGCAAAAATTACCAGTAAAGAGGAACTAATGACCTTATCATTATTCACATACTAATTGCTTTCAGAAAAGATTAGAGATGGTGTGTCCGTAATGATTAATTTTGTGGGGAGGTTTGGTCACTTTTTCTTCCTGCGTCTTTTTGTTTGTTTTATTGCTTACTCCTCAGTTATATTCAAGATAAGGTGGTTATCTTTTTAAATTTTTATTATTTTATTTTATTTTTTTGTGGTATGCGGGCCTCTCATTGTTGTGGCCTCTCCTGTTGCGGAGCACACGCTCGGGATGCACAGGCTCAGCGGCCATGGCTCACGGGCCTAGCCACTCCGCGGCATGTGGGATCTTCCCAGACCGGGGCACGAACCCGTGTCCCCTGCATCGGCAGGCGGACTCCCAACCACTGCGCCACCAGGGAAGCCCCGAGGTTATCATTTGATGAGTTCTTTTTTAGAGGCAAATAATTCCATATACATAGGAAAGAGAATATGTGGAATCTATTATCCCTGATGTTTTGGAATAGTTATCATAACCATTTGTTTGGATAATAAAAAGAGGTGTGTAGTAGTAACTAATTCTTGGCATCTTCCTTCTTTATTTTTCGTCTTAGAAAAGTAAGACTTTCGTAACTTTTCATATTCTTCCCTGGTTGTCTTACTACTTTCGATCACCATGGACCATTCTACTTGTCAAATGAGATGGTACAAATTTAGTCAATAATCTCACCTTTGTCCTTTACTTTTCTTTATAAACTTCTGTTCTCAGTAGCTTCCTGAAAGAAGGTCTTTATCCTAGTTTAAGGACATCGACCATATTCTACCTGTTTCTTCTCAACAGTCATTGTCTATTCCGATCAGGCCGTGCAGTTCATTGTACCTGCTCGTAATCCAAACTCCTTGCCACGTTTTTGCCATTTCCAGGCTTTTCTCACTTGGAATACCCTCTTCCTCTTCCCTTCACCTTTCTCAATCCTATCCATCCTTCAAGGCTCAAACGAAGTTCCATGACTTTGTTAAGTCTATTTCTATCACTTTTTCCCCACACTGATTCTCTTATAATAGAAATCCTTACATTAGCTATTACTTATTAAAGGCTTGTTGTGTTCTAGATGATGTTCAAAGTATTTTACAAAGATTATGCCATGTAATATTCAAAATAACCCAGCAGATAGGTATTCTTATTTAATATTTAGTGAAGCCAAGGAGATTAAAGAGTCTAAACTTATGCAGCTAATAAGGGAAAGAGAAGGAAGAGACCAGAATTATGTCTGTTTAACTGCACGTTCCCATTAGTTTTCCCTGGAGGCTGAGAAAGGGGACTTATGACAGAAGTAGGCTAGATGCTCAGAAAAGAAGGAATGGTGAGATCTGAAAATGCTCTCCAGGAAACACAATACTCCCTACTCCTAAAACTGCCTTGTAAGCATATAAGCATACTGCTTGCCTCACATCTGAGCTTTCTTGATATTCACAGTTGAAATTTGCTCCATAATTATACATAACTCTAGGCTATGTGTCTCTTTCTGAGGGGAGGGGCTGCATATTATTTTGCCATTGGCACCCATTTTCTCAATTATTTTATGCTCTCTCTCTTGTATTGGATATATCTGTCCACTACTTTAGATATGTTTAACAGTCTCCATATTAATAAGACGGTAAAGTTACTCTTTGAGTACTGGAAACAATGTTAGTCTGCCTTGTGCTAGATTTGCTGAAATTTAAGCAGGACTATTATTAATAGGAAACATTTTTTAATTAATAGGAAAAAACTCAGAGATCATACAGCCTAGTGGGTAGGAGCCCAGTCCCTGGAGTCTGACGGCCTGGGTTTGAAATTTCGCTGTATGGTTTATTAGCTGTGTGACCTTGTGCGTTTTTTACTGAACCTCTCTGTAATTTCATTCTCTTATGTGTGAAGAGAAGATATTAATAATGCCTGCCCTGGAGAGTTACTGAGAGGATTAAATGAGCTCATGTATATACAGTGCTTTAGAGAAGCATCTGTTGTAAAGGAAGTCTTATATACGTTGTTGCTGCTGCTGCTGCTTCTGTTGTTATGTAACAAATCCTTTTTCCCTATTCATTAGTTATCGTTCTTCCTAAAGAATACAGTCACAAAAAGAAGAGAAAACTTATGTTGATCGTAGCAACTAAGGCTTGAGTGATCTTTTCTCGTTAGGTCAGAAGTGAAATAAAACTACTAAAAAGTATCTGTGACAATTACTTTTTGTCCAGATTGGGTCTCCTCTGAGAACTCGATTCTCCATTCTAACCTCCTGCTTTTCTGGGGCCCCTGAGTCTAAGGTTAATCTTAGGATAAATGCCATCATGGTAATTTATGCAAATATGAGTGTGCTCCTTCCTAAGTGCCCTGTCAGTGTCTCCCTCCCCACCTAGGACTCATGCTGCCTACTTGTACTAAAAAATCTCCACTACAGCAGGCCAGCTTCCTAAAGAAAGCCTTATGGTCCCCACCGATACTCACCTCCCTTTCAGAGCAACCTACCTGAGTCCTGTATCTTGACGGAATCCCTGCCAGCCCGCCATCCCAAAGGAGCATGGCCAAACTACGTTTATGCTGATATGTCAGGTCATGACTTCCTGTAATGTTCACATGACTCTTTTAGACAGAGGAGTGAATTACTGCCGGGAGAATTTCTGTTCTGGCAGCGGGGATATTTTGTAGCAGACTTTTTCCAGTGCAAATAAGTTTTTCTCACAGGTGGTCCCACACGTCCAGTTGCAAAATGAAAAGTGAAAAGGGTAGTCAGGACTCCATCTTTCATTTTGAACAAATCAATCCTCGTGGGTAAAGTTTAATCAAAATCAGTAATGCCGTCTTTCCGTGTGCTTTAACTTCGGTAGCTGTTTCCCCTTGTTAGCAGTAGCCTTGTTCAGCTTCGGTAACTACTGTCTGTTATAGCCAGTGCTTACAGCAGCAAATGGTGTGTGGAGACAGCCTAAGATCTTCTAGAGTCAAAAGAACTGGATCCATCGCCCACATTTAACACTCTTGGCAAGGCAGTTAAACATCTCTGAGCCTCGGTGCTCTCATCTGTAAAACAGAGAAAATGTTATGGACTTCACTGGGTAAGGAGTAGGAATAAGTAAAACGACACACGTGCAAGTGCTCTGTAAACTGTAAAGCCCTTTACTATTCGTGTGTCCTTTGTTGCTCTACACTACCATCATAAACTAGGGAAGGAATACTGAGTTAAGAGCTACCTTCCTGCCAATGCTAAGACTTCACTTCAGCTACTTCTGAATTTCCAAGGGGAGAAATTTTAATCCGAGTACGTATGAGGTTTGGCAGGAAATTGTCAACGTGTAGTTGTTAATATGAATGACTTAAACAAAAAGTGCATACTAGATTTTAGAAAAAGTAAAGGCATAACTGTCTCTTGCCTTCCTCTTAGATTTCCCACAGTGCTAAGGCTAGACAAATAACCAGTCCTCAGCAAGCACTGGTTTATCAATTTTATATTCATTTTTTTCCTCGATGATACAACAAAGATGTTTAAATTCAGGGCAATGTAAGTGGCAAAGATGAAAATTAGCAAATTTCATGAATCAACATCCTGTTTATGCTTGGGAAGACCTCTCATTTATTCAGCGAAGTATTGATGACTTCACGATACACATAATCTTAAGGAACTATTGATTGAACCTGGGTCTCTGCTATAAATGCAGGACATAAAAATTCAAATGTACTATAATTTATGTGCATGCTAATGTAGAAAGCTGATTGTATTAGTCAAAAGATCTTAATTTGTTGACAACAAAAGGTTTGGTCTTAATTCCTTAAGCGTGTACTCTGAGGTCAAGTTTTAGGTAGCAAACCACATACAACAAGAAGAAAAGTAAAGTAAAAGAGAGAAGTGGGGACATTATCTTGATAACTTGGATCTGTTTGGTTTTTATTCCTGAATTATTTAGACCTATTAACCTCAATTTTCTCTTTCACTGAAGAAGTAGCGAATTCAGCAGGGTATGTTTTTCCATGTAGGTACACAAAGATAAATTGGATATATATTTGATGAAGCGCCATTCAGCAAGAAGCCCAATACTGGTTTTCTATCACATCAGCTAGTTTCAGAATCGGCTATTTCCTTCCAAAACAAGCCTGGTTTTGATGGGATAAAGATAGATGCTCCTCGATATGTTTTAGTATTTCTATTCTTTCAACTCCAGATGGGGTTTATCCATATTCCCCTCCTGTCTTCCAGTCGAAGGCAATGAGACAGAATTCTCTTTAGAGTCCATCGGTGATACTTTGGCTGACAGAAATAGTGACAGGAGACATTCATCGTCCATCTCCCTGCATCTAAGAGGCTGCAACTGAAAACACAGGCCACTTCTTCAGACTTTGTAACATGTTATTGCTGCCACTTTTCCTTCCTTACTTTAGAAGAGTAATTTAATTCAATTTTAGAAAGGGGGGGGATTTTCTAGTTACACAGATCAATCCAGTTGTTCGGAGCTTCAGAATGAATTTTTAAACTTGTTAAACAGAAGCATACAAATCTCTAAAAGCAAGTCAGATAATGTACAAAGCCTCCATTCATTGTGTAGGCAGAAAGGAATGCTGGTACCCGGCAGCTCTCTAAGGAATGTTCCTTTGGCTTTGACCGTTCTGCTGGGAACAAGGAGGGAAACACATATAGAAAATGAATTTATAATGTCTCTGGCTTATAATGGAAAAATGATAAGAAAAGTTGGCTGTTTAATATAAACTATCAGTTGCATATTCCAGGCCTCCTCTCTTTGAGGTCCCTCCCACATCCACAGGCCTGGCTACCGTTTAGTGAGGAGTACAAAGTGGCTGTTTATTATTATTGACTGATGAGGCCTGTGGTCTGAAATTCATTCTGTCAACAGAATGTAAGCAAAGTTGGCATTTTAAAGCAGGGCTCTTTCAGTCGCTGGGTTTTCTCGGGATTGCTATGCAACAGGATCAGTGCTGTAGTCCCCGGTTCAAGCTGAAAATGTTACACAGGAAGACATACCATGTAAAGGTCAGATTCTTCTACTATGATAATTTTCTTGATCTGTGTGTATACAAATGAGGTTGAAATCATCACTTCTTATCAAAGTCCTTTGGACTTTCCACCTGTTGAGCCTAAAAATGTGATGGTATTTTAAATGGGAAGTCTTGCTAATAAATGTATGGTGCTGTAATAATTGTGTGATGCTGTTTTACCAAGGTGAACTTAATGTGTATTGTCAAGAAGATTCTCTCCTATGATCAAATCCCATTAATGTGCTGGTGCTATGGACCAAGTACAGCCTTGTTTATCAGTCTCTCCATGCTTTTGTGGTCCGAGTCACTTCTACAGATTACTATGTGCTCGGAAAATATGACTTGACCCATAGTGTAATACGATGATTGGCACTGTGGTGCACTTTATCACGGAGTTGTATTTCCTATCACTTCCATGAAATAATGTATTTTTCCCATGGACTAGAAGACATAAGTTATGAAATTTATAAAGTTACAAATGTATTATGTTCCGATTCATAATCTCAAGGAATAAATCTATTATTCCTAATTAGATGCCCACTTTCAATCTACATAACGACATAAAGAGATGATATACCAAGAAAAGTGAGTTGGAGGTGTATCTTCTTGTTAGTTGAGCCAATTGAAATCCCTTTTGAGCTAATAGTCTATTTTTTGCAGTTCTCCAAATTCACAGTCACAGCCGGTCTCTTTTGTTTGGTAATTCTGCGTGTGTTCTTCTTCCTGATGCCCTGTAGGACCTCCAAGGAGAAATCGAAGCTCACACAGATATCTATCACAACCTGGATGAAAATGGCCAAAAAATCCTGAGATCCCTGGAAGGTTCTGATGATGCGGTCCTGTTACAAAGACGTTTGGATAACATGAACTTCAAGTGGAGCGAGCTGAGGAAAAAGTCTCTCAACATTAGGTAAGAAAAGATCCGGAACAACAAAAAAAGGCCAGAAATGAACTAAAATGGCAACATGCCCCTCACTTGCCTAGCACAGGTAGCTAATATCTCATATGTTTATGTAAATCCCCCAATTTCAGAATGATTTATTTTATTTTGAATAAATGAATCATTTATTTGCTCAGTATGGAGATGACACTTGAGGGTTCAGATGAGATTAGAATGGTGCTATGTTATAACCACGGGAGACATACTTATTAAGACATTAGAGTGAATTCAAATGAGGAACACAGCTATCCTGATTTCATAGTGTTCTCTCTTGGTTTATCACAGGGTTATTCAAAAAATGACAAAACTAACGTCTGTTTATTATGGAATTCTTTCTTTGGCATTATTCTAAATGCACGTGAGGACCTTCTTTAAATACCCATAATACGTTATAATTAACGTTGTAAAGGAGACCTCGCCATAGCTCCCACAGCCAAGGAGAGATCATAACAACTGCCTGCCTTTTGCTTCCTCTCAGACTGTGTTACCGTATACCCTGTAAACTAAGCCTTTAGCTGTTCTGTACACACCTGTTTTGTACTTTGCCCTTCTGTGCGTGGCAACATTCTCTTGAGAAGTTAATGAAGGTGTCTCAGCATTGTTGTAAGGAGGGCAGAGTGAAGCTCTTGCTGTACCTGTTTTGCACTAGTTCAGTGGAGGGGCAAAGAGCAGAGAGAGGAAGTGAAATGCCCAGGGTCACCTAAGTGGCATGGGAGGTACAGGGAGTGGAAGTCAGGCTTCCTGCTTTCTAATCAGTTGCTTTGCCTAATTCACGTCTCTTTATAAAAGTACCTTGTGTTTTCTTCTGTGTCTAGAGGAGCAGTGGTAGTGGAGGGAGGTAGAAGAGGACTAGTGGAATGCACTCAGCACTGGGAGTTGTTACTACCTCTAGGTCGTAAGATTACAGGAGGGAGATGATTTTTCTTCTTTATAGCTCTTCTAAGTTGTCCCAAATTTGGACATAGAGTATCTTTACTTCTATAATTGAGGCAAAAATATAAATGAAATTTCTTCATTTGAAAGCACTCTTGTAGAAATCTGCACGTAATATGACAGAATAATGATGATAGCAACTCACACTTACATGGTACATCACATACTGTGCAATGTCATGGGCACTTTAGATTTGTCCACGCATTTAATGCTCTCAGCAACTCTAAGAGTTAGATTGTATTATTATCCTCTCTTTGCATTTGAAGAAAGTAACACACGGAGTGGCTAACTAACTACCCCGGGGTCACTTAGTAAGCGGCAGATCTAAGATCTGAACACAGGGAGTCTGGCTCCAGAGTCTGAGCTTTGAACAGTTGTATTATGCCGTAGAGTATAAAGGACGAAGGAGAAGGTAAGACCCACCTAACTTTTACACATAAACACGTAATAAGTGAAAGGATGAAACAGAAGAGCAGATTTCTGGGAGGAGGAAAGGATTTATTTTTATTTCTGTGGTTTTCCCCCCGAATTTGCACCCTAGCTTCCGAGACACTCATTTTTATGTCCCTTTTTGATCCATGAATTTTGTATTGATGTGTGGGTGATGAGTTGTGGGCAACAACGGGCGATGGCATTTTCAAAGATAGGGAGGTTCCATTCGCGTTCTACAGCTTCACCTCTCAGAGAGGTGAGTATATGTAACGACACCGGCCACTTTCATAACATCTGTCATTACAAAGGAATGAAACTTGTGAGATGGGAAAGATATCGGTAGATAAAGGAAAGAAAAGAAAGTTATTCTTTTTTTCGGGAGGGAAAAAGAAAGGTGCTATTACTGTTCTGAACATCATTCAGTGCCTTTTCTCTCTTTCATGTGAACTTGATGAAATAAAAGGAGGATTGAAAGCGGCAGACAGCATGTCAGCCAAAATATGGGCTCTTCATTCTCAGCAATTTCCCATAAGCCAGCTACTGCAGTTTAATTCTTGCTGTCATTAAACAAGTAGAAAGCAGTTACCTTAGCTCATCTAAGGTACTTCAAATTCTAGAATTTAAACACTCAGATCAGCGGTTTTGGCTTTTTAGTAGGCCTCTCGAATAATACAGAATGTGTTATCAACACGCACTCATAAAAAGCGAGGAAGTAATTCTTCACATCAAAGCGATTCGGTTTATTTCCTGACGCTTGGTTGAAATAAGGCCATCAGTCAATCCGTACTGAATGGCAGGGTTCAGTTGAGAGAAGCACAGTAGAGGTAGTAATTGGGGATTGTTATGAAATAGGATAGATGAACCCTGGAAGAGTTACGTACCGAACCATCAGTGACACATAAGCCTGCATTGCCAATCTAGTCAGTTCCTCTGTCGCCGTTATTTTGTAGTGAAAAGTCACCACAATTTAAAAAAAACTTCCAAAGTCACCCTGGAGAAACATCCCTGTGTTTACCTTAAACTATGACATATTATACTAAAACATGTCAGTTGTTCATTATTTCATAAGAGATTCTGAAGCCATTTTTATATTTCAAAATATAAAAACATTAGCGCTTAATTTCACAGGTATCCATTTTTTAATGAGGAAAAATTGAGTCTGAACAAAAATGATTCTGAAGTTTCCCTTTGTGTTCCATTGACTCATAAGCGGTATCGTTGTGCTTGCAGATCTAAGTCCACATTATGTCTTGTACCCTCCATTTATTTTCCTTCTGCCCTGTCTTTCTCTTCTTGTGATTGTGGTTCTGATTGATTGATTGATTGATTGATTGAAGTCTTCATCATGTCATTCCATATTGATAGATTTGGCTCTCTTTCTTTACATATTGAGACCATCCATTGCACATTTACAAAAATATTCTTCCTTGGACACTCTTTCTATCACATTATTCCTTTGGTCAAGAACTTCAGTCTTGTTGGTGCCCATATTTCACTCTTTCATTTATTTGTTCATTCAGTAACTATTTACTGAATGTTTACTGCGTACTAGGCACTCTTCCAGGCACGGAGGATACAACAGTGAACAAAACAGTCAAAAGTAAATCGTTGCTCTCATGAGGCTTATATTTAGTCACTAGGATCTAGTGACCCTTCCACTCTCTACCAACTATGCCTAATAAGCCCCTGCTGACCCCTTCCCTCTCTGTCCTTCCTCTGCCTCCCACTTCATTCCTCCCCAAGCAGCAATCTAGTTACTGCTCCAAATGGATTCTCTGAGTCAAGTAAATTCTGCTTTCTAGCCCCATTCCTGCTCTCCAACAATTTTCTCACTGTCCCGTATGAGTACATCCATTTGCCGGTCCTCACACTTGGAACACCATCTCTCCTCTGAGCCTCCAAATTTTGACTCAAATTCCATAATCAAGATTTCGCCTTCTGACCGTTCCTTTACCAGGTCTTCCCTGTACTATTCTCATTTACACTTGATGGCAAGTTCCTTTAAGTATTCATGAGTTGTTTCGTAGGGCTGTGCTTGCTGCCTTCGGCTAAATTAGATACATACAGAACTCCAAGCTATGAATGAGTCAGTGAGAGTAGTGGAGTGGAGTAGTGGAGTAGTGGAGTAGTGGAGTAGAAAGGGTCTTGGACCAACAGCTGAGTGGCCTAGCTTCTCCTCTGGCTCTGTTACTACCTAGCATCTGATCTTTAGCCAGTCACTTAACTGCTTCAGACTTGAATTTTCTCTCTCACTGAAATGAGGACGTTTGACCAGACACATGGGTGGTCTCTTCAAGTTCCCTGGCAATTCTACAAGTCTATTATTTTTAATTCTACAATCACTCTTTATAAACCTAGGCAAATTATCGAGCTTTTCTGCCTTGGTTTTCTTATATTGAAAAGAAGTGATTACGTTCAAAGATATGGTATAAGAGAAAGTAAATACTGATACAATGTCTTTGAGAGAAAAGAATAGTTTGATTGAAATTGTATCTCATAATTTAGTTCAAGGAAAGTAGATGCCATCTGTTCGACATGCGTCATCACACTGCATTTTGACCAAGAGGTGTAAGAAAGAGAAGTAAATACTCAGTGATAGCTGAGTGCCATCCAACAAAGGATTAACCGCTTTAAGTGGGAGAAAAATAGAGTGAAAATTTCCTACTCACGTGTATACGTACAAATACACACGTGCGCGCACACACACACAGAATCACTGATGACATTATGCAACATCAGGATGGTGATTAGTCATATAAAGTGTTTCTCATTCTAAAATATTCTATATCTACAAAACTTGCATTTTTAATTTTGAAAATATGAATAATTGGAGAAGTGATCAAGTGCGTAAGAAACGTGTATGAGGATTTCAGTTTAATCTGCCACCAGATTATATTTTCCAGATTATTGTATATATTATTAACTGTGAGAATCACATATGATGTCCACATAGTTTCAGCAAAACTTACATTCTGTGAGATTGTTATCCTTGGGGGAAAAACGTGTAGATATTATATAAAGATAATCCCTTTCATGAAATTTTGAACATTCATTTGAGACGTGAGGACATGGACATTATATAGTCCACAGCAGCAATAAATCTCTTAGAAAGTACTTGGTATTAGAAATTAGAATAATGAGAGGTCTTGCTCTAATGGAGGACAAAGAAAGAGCAAAAGAAAACAAAGTCTTTTTACCTTTGAGTGAGAGAAAAATGCTACTTGGATGTTGAGTATCTCCAACCTTCCTTTGCTTTTTTTTTTTTTTTTTTTTTTTTTTTTCTTTTTTGCGGTACGCGGGCCTCTCACTGTTGCGGCCTCTCCCGTTGCGGGGCACAGGCTCCGGACGCGCAGGCTCAGCGGCCATGGCTCACGGGCCCAGCCGCTCCGCGGCATGTGGGATCCTCCCGGACCGGGGCACGAACCTGTGTCCCCCGCATCGGCAGGCGGACTCTCAACCACTGCGCCACCAGGGAAGCCCACAACCTTCCTTTTCTTACTCTTGGGATGTTACTTATGTTTGAAAGTTGGAGTTCATGGCCCATCTGGAAAAAAAGTGTATACTTCTCTTTGGGCTTAATTCTCTTTATTTAAAGCCCCATAGCTCCCATTTTATTTCTGCGGTTCCTTATTATTTCTGCTTTCTTAACCTTTTCTTTCTGTATGCTTACATGCTATCTTTTTACACAAGGGTACCAAAGATATAGAGGGATATATTGTTAGTTTTATAAAGGAAGTCAAAGTGAAAAATGACTTCAATATAACACATTTTGCTTTAAGAATAGATGCCTTTCAGAGTAAAGTTTTATTAAGGATTTCAAACTAGGCATCGACTGAATCATACTTGAGGTATCGGTGTCTGGAGAAATAACATTCACTTTAGCAGCCCTATAATTCTTAGAGTCCTGACAGTGAAGAGTTTCTTAAAGCCCAAACTGTATATCCCAACACACCTAAAGGTTCTGCATTTTACCTAAACCTTACAAATTATAGAAATTATCTGCTTATTAAAGATCGCTACTTCCGTTGTTAAAAGCTAGTAACCCCTAAGCTCTTGTCTTCACTAATAAAGATTAATAGAAAATGGACAGAGGCTAAGTGTGTAGCTTCAAACCTCCTCTTTTATTCTCTGTTGAGTAGGTAGTGGTAAATAGAGTATATTTGCCAATTAGCAGGAAGCCTTTTTGCTTAGGGATCCGAAACATTTGGTGAAAACCGTGAAGGTTAAGGATTTCCTCCTATAAGGGAGGTTTGTAGTTTCCATTTCCCATATCTAAATATGACAGCTCAAGTTATGTGCCTCAGCAGGTGTCTTTATACCTTTGTATCTCAGTTCCCACATTTGCAAAAAAGCGAGTTGAATAATCTCTAAAGTTCCTTAAAACCAGGGGGAAAAGTCATTACAAATACAAAGAAACATTTTCAGGAAAAATCCCAAATACAAACATAGGTTAATCATTTAGAATATTTGGTATACAATCTTGAAAATAAAAATAGAGCAGTTGCTTCCAACAAATGCACTAGAAACGTGTCTCGAATACACTTCCCAAGCTTAGCATGGCCAGAGAAAATGTTCTCTGAGCTCAGAGCATTTCATTACATCTAGATCTCCTTCAAAATCATGTCACTGACAAATAGCACCTTTGCCCTGTGGAGACTGACAAGTAATGTTTAGGGCACATAGGGAATACTTCAAGACATTCTTCCTCAGAGAATGGTCCTGGAGCTCACCTGCTGAGTTGTAAAGATTCTTGTTCAAATTACAGGAATTCTGTATCTGTGAATCTGTTTCTGTTTCGCATGTCCTTTTTTTTTTTTTTTTTTTTTTTTTTTTTTTTTTTTTGCGGTACGCGGGCCTCTCACCGCTGTGGCCTCTCCCGTTGCGGAGTGCAGGCTCAGCGGCCATGGCTCACGGGCCCAGCCGCTCCGCGGCATGTGGGATCTTCCCGGACCGGGGCATGAACCCGTGTCCCCTGCATCGGCAGGCGGACTCTCAACCACTGCGCCACCAGGGAAGCCCTGCATATACTTTCATTTGTATTATTTTTTAGATTCTAAACTTGTGGTTACCAAAGGGGAGAGGGAAGAGAGGAGGGACAAATTAAGGGTATGGGATTAACAGATACAAACTATTATGTATAAAATAGACAATCAGCACAGATATATTTTATAGCATGGGAAATTATAACCATTATCTTGTAATAACTTATAATGGAGTATAATCTGCAAAAATACCAACAAAAATACCAAATCACTATGCTGTACACATGAAACTAATATAATATTGTAAATCAATTATACTTCAATAAAAAAATTTTTTTTAAGTACTGAAACTCTGGGCATGGAACCTGGGAGTCTGTACTTTAAGCAGGCTGCTCAGATGTTTCTTATGCACACTAAAGTTTGAGAGCCATGGCTTTAGATTGGATATCTTTGTGTTGTTTTAAATCAGGAGCCGTTATCTGAGTTTCTCCTCTCCAACCCCTACCCAGTGTCCTCTGTCTCTTATAAGCTTTTTGTATAAGTTTTTGTCCTTGTATCACATCTTTGCTTTCACTCTCAGGCTTTAGCAAGGAAAAGAAAGTCATTTGATATGTACTTAAGGTGATCAAACATTCAGAAAAGTGACTTAACTCCATGCCTTAGGGATGAATAAGGAAGGCCCCCTCATCCCGGTATTTAAGAGCTTTTTGTCACTCGTGATCCCAGGTCCTTCTTCTGTTCCTCTGTTAACTCTCTTGACTGTCCTGTGTCCCTAGCTCTTCACAGCTTCCCTATCTCACGCTATGGAGTTTCTCTTAGATCCTTCAGAACTGAATTCCCTGGGTCTCAGCGCTCTTTTTTTTTTTTCTCTCCTAGGGGACACAAAGGGTTTCATCGGCCCGCTAATAATTTAGTCAGGGCCATTTAACTGGACGGGGGGGGGGGGGGGGGGGGGTGGCGGTGGGGAGGGGGTGGCGGGGGGGGGTGGCGGGGGTTGTAGCACCGCCTTATGTAAATGAAGCAGCAGCTGGAGGCCTCACCTTAGGCCGCCTGCCCTTTGGCATATCAATCCTGTAGACCTGTCCACCACAGGGATGCGTTATTTCCCTTACCGGACAGATGGAGGCCAGGCATTAGACATCTTTATATCCTCCTTTACCTTCCCCGCTCCCTACCCCCGATGCCTGATTGGGACTGAGAGGGACTCAATAAATATTTATTTAATCAGTGGCTCATCTACAACGTGCTGCCTTTCCATGGCTGTACTATGCCTCTCTCTACCTTTCAAAATGTCCTGTTTGACAGCCCCTTTCACCCTCAAGGGGACCAAGCTGCAAATTCCAGATACCCAAGGGAATCCCCGTGACCAGTAGTCATTACATGTCATTAAACAGCTAAAATCTTGCATAGGGAGTTCTCGCTTAGGCTTTTCCTGGAAGAGTGAAATAGGAGGAGAGAACAGAAACATAAAAGAACTGACCTCTACACCATATGCAGTCTACACTATTATATTTAATTCATGATATTTATGATGCTTCATGATTCATTTCTTAGATTAAAATGTCCTTAGAGTCTTGAACAATTTAATTTCCCTGATGGAAATACCTTCAGTTTTTCTGAATGTAATGTTTATATGGCTCACAATAGAGAATTCTGACAATTTGGAAAAGTATAAAGATGAAGGAATAAATCACCTGTAAATCCACCTTTGAGGGATAAACTGGTTGTCGTTTCAGGATTTTTTTGTGCATAGTCCAGCATGTGCACACACACAAACATTTTGGAAAAATAGATTATGTACGTTTTTGTAACCTACTTTGTCCCTTAGTGACTGACAGGATGATCTTGTCCATGTCCGTGAACATTTGCCTGTGTCATCACATTGAACACTGTGTAGGATTCACAGGATTTGAACAATGCATTGTATGAGTTCACCACTGTGTACGTAACCAGTTTCCTAGTACTGAGTGTTTAAGTTGTTTCAACTTTGTATCAATCATAAGTACGCTGTAAGTAGCAGTTTTCTACCTGTATCTTTGCATGCTTTCCCAGTTGCTTTCTTAGTATAAGTTCCTTGAATTTAAGCTTGTGGGTCATTATATTTGCACATTTTAAAGACATTTATGTATCATCAAATTATCCTTCAGAAAGTTTAAAATAGTTTAATTTCAGCACCCAGGTACTATTTGGTGATTCTATTTGAGTAAGGCCAGCAGGAGAATTGTATTTGAAATGTCAGGCTGAGGTATCAAATGGCAAAGGGAAATGTTGTTCTACCTGGTTGCTTTACATTTCAATCTCTGCAGCATTCGAGTTTATATTATACTTATAGGCAGCATTAATTTTTATGAATTAATTAATAATTGCTGATAAGATGTAAGTAATGCAGCATAATTCTTGATTTACCTGAGGATAGAGCTTTGCTAACGTTCCGCGTTTCTTGGTTTTCTGGATGATGGTTTATTTTCTTCATTTAGCTTCTCATCCTCAAGTGAAATGTGGATTTTATAACACAGATCATTCATTTGTATATTCTTAAATGCCTTCTATGGATTAACGTGTTCTAAATGCAGTTGATGGTAAAGCACTCAGCCTCTTGCCTAAATTATTCACGTCTGGGGGGAGGCTTTCAGGCAAATGTCTGATTTTACTTTTCCACGTGAGTTGTTGTCTCAGTACATTTTACACAAAGGAAACAAAGCGGAAAATGTTGGAACTTGGTGAAAACAAATCCCAGGTGCACACGAATAAAGAAGGGTAGAGAAGGAGGAGAAGCATATGGGAAGAGGAGCAGAAAGGAACAGATGCCAGATGGAAGGAGTCAATGGAAGAGGCTGCCTAGGGTGTAGAAATGGAAAAGTCAAAATGTGGGGAGAGACCTTTCCATTTCTCAAAGCAGAAAGAATTCCGGTACTAGCATGAGTCACACGAAAACTGAGTGGTTTATTTTAGTCACTGGGTCCAGGTTCTTCTACCAGAAACATTAAGAATCATTGATTGCAACACTACAGGAAAGCAGTCCATTCCAGTGTATATTTCATGCCAAAAGTCTCAGAATTCTGCATGTGGAAATAAACATATAACTAAACACTGTCTTCCCTCCATGTTGCCATCAAAATACCCACATTTTGTTGCTCTCAAAAGCAGGTAGCTGGATTTTTATTGAGGACTGCTATGTAGTCCACAGTACGTTTGCACACTGTGGAAGTAACCAACCAATGTACCTTTAGTGGGATTGTTAGAACCATCAGTTATCTTTCTAGATATTCTGACAGTTTGCTCCTGTTATTTTTCAGGTCCCATTTGGAAGCCAGTTCTGACCAGTGGAAGCGTCTGCACCTTTCTCTTCAGGAACTTCTGGTGTGGCTACAGCTGAAAGATGATGAGTTAAGCCGGCAGGCACCTATTGGAGGCGATGTCCCAGCAGTTCAGAAGCAGAATGATGTACACAGGGTAGGATATTTTTAAGCATAGTGATTTGCACATAGTAAGCATTCGATGACTGTTTTAAAATTAGTTTTGATTGAAACTAGGTTGAAAAAGGAAAAGAAATCGAGTGGAAGAGAAATCTTTTTTTACTCCTCTAGTCCAAGGGTCAATTAGAGATAATCCAAGCCATTATATTTTAAATGTCAAAAGCATCTGCATTAATAATATCATTTAAGATTTGTCCATGTCTTTTGGCGATATTTAAAAATGTCATTTTGGAAAATATTAAACGTATGCTAAAGTGACATGATTCTATAATAAACACCTGGGTACCCATCAAGAGCAAGTTATCAATTCATGGCCAGTCTTACTTCTTCTATACCTCTACTTTGTCCTCCATTATCTAAAAGCAAATCTCAGGCACGGATCATTTAATTCATGAATATTTGATAAAGTGTCTCTAAAAGATAAGAATTTGCTCTTTAAAGGTAAACACGTTGTTACTATAATACATTTTTTAAAATTTATTTATTTTATCTTTGGCTGCGTTGGGTCTTCGTTGCTGTGCGCGGGCTTTCTCTAGTTGCGGCAAGCGGGGACTACTGTACTCTTCGTTACGGTGCGCGGGCTTCTCATTGCGGTGGCTTCTCTTGTTGTGGAGCATGGGCTCTAGGCGTTCAGGCTTCAGTAGTTGCAGCTCGTGGGCTCTAAAGCACAGGCTCGGTAGTTGTGGCGCACGGGCTTAGTCGCTCCGCGGCTTGTGGGATCTTCCCAGACCAGGGCTCGAACCCGTTTCCCCTGAATTGGCAGGTGGATTCTTAACCACTGCGCCACCAGGGAAGCCCTATAATACTTTTTAAATGTCATTAATTTCATCATGACAAATACCAAGGCAGTATTCAAATTTCCATTTCTCATATACATGTCTTAAATGTTTTAACAGGTTTTTGGGGTTTTAGTTTTTTGGTTTAAATAAGAATTGAAATAAGGTCCAGACATTGTGCTTGGCTAATTTGTCTTTTAAATCCGCCCCCCCCCCCCACTTTTTTTTCACTTTTTATTTTGAAGTAATTACAGATTCACAGTAAGTTACAAAAATAGTACAGAGAGTCTCCCTACACATTTCACCCAGTTTCCTCTAATGGTTGCACCTAACATAACTATAGAACAATAATTATTGTCATTTTAACATGTAATTGACATAAAAATTTGCATTTACAATGGTTATAACACAACTCAGTTCAGGCTAGCCACATTCCCAGGGCTCAGATATGGCTAGTGGCTATTCTGTTGAACAGTGTAGTTCTACAGGTTTGATTGTATTCGGGTTTGCCTTTTTTTGGTCAGACTGCTTCTTAGATAGTAATGTATTTTTCCGTCACTGGGAGGTACACAGTGTCTTGTTTTCTCTTGTGTGTGTGTGATTTTTGGCAGTTATTAACGATCAATGCCTAAGGGTTGCAATGTGATGATTGCCTATTTCTATCATTTCTTCTTCATTTATTAGCTGGAGTACTTCTATGAAAAGACAATATATACTCATCCACAATTTGGGTACCCAGGATATAGTTCGTCTAGGACAGGTGCGGTAAATGTTTCTACTTTACCAGTCTTCAGAATAACAACTTGCTCTTTAGCATTCTCCAACAGCAATCAGTTGTTTCTTTTTTTTTTTTTAACATCTTTATTGGAGTATAATTGCTTTACAGTGGTGTGTTACTTTCTGCTTTATAATGAAGTGACTCAGTTATACATATATCTCCATATCTCTTCCCTCGTGCATCTCCCTGACTCCCACCCTCCCTATCCCACCCCTCTAGGTGGTCACAAAGCACCGAGCTGATCTCCCTGTGCTATGCGGTTGCTTCCCACTAGCTATCTATTTTACGTTTGGTAGTGTATATATGTCCATACCACTCTCTCGCTTTGTCACAGCTTACCCTTCCTCCTCCCCGTATCCTCAAGTCCATTCTGTAGTAGGTCTGCGTCTTTATTCCCGTCTTGCCTTTAGGTTCTTCATGACTTTTTTTTTTTTTAGAGTCCATATATATGTGTTAGCATACGGTATTTGTTTTTCTCTTTCTGACTTACTTCACTCTGTATGACAGACCCTAGGTCCATCCACCTCACTACAAATAACTCAATTTCATTTCTTTTTATGGCTGAGTAATACTCCATTGTATGTATGTGCCACATCTTCTTTATCCGTTCATCTGTCGATGGACACTTAGGTTGCTTCCATGTCCTGGCTATTGTAAATAGAGCTGCAATGAACATTGTGTTACATGACTCTTTTTGAATTATGGTTTTCTCAGGATATATGCCCAGGAGTGGGATTGCTGGGTCGTATAGTAGTTCTGTTTTTAGTCTTTTAAGGAACCTCCGTACTGTTCTCCATAGTGGCTGTATCAATTTACATTCCCACCAACACTGCAAGAGGGTTCCCTTTTCTCCATACCCTCTCCAGCATTTATTGTTTCTAGATTTTTTGATGATGGCCATTCTGACCGGTGTGAGATGATATCTCATTGTAGTTTTGATTTGCATTTCTCTAATGATTAATGATGTTGAGCATCCTTTCATGTGTTTGTTGGCAATCTGTATGTCTTCTCTGGAGAAATGTCTGTTTAGGTCTTCTGCCCATTTTTGGATTGGGTTGTTTGTTTTCTTGATATTGAGCTGCATGAGCTGCTTGTAAATTTTGGAGATTAATCCTTTGTCAGTTGCTTCATTTGCAAATATTTTCTCCCATTCTGAAGGTTGTCTTTTCATCTTGTTTATGGTTTCCTTTGCTGTGCAAAAGCTTTTAAGTTTCATTAGGTTCCATTTGTTCATTTTTGTTTTTATTTCCATTTCTCCAGGAGCTGGGTCAAAAAGGAAAGGATCTTGCTTGATTTGTGTCAAAGAGTGTTCTTCCTGTTTTCTTCTAAGAGTTTGATAGTGTCTGGCCTTACATTTAGGTCTTTAGTGCTTTTTGAGTTTATTTTTGTGTATGGTGTTAGGGAGTGTTCTAATTTCATTCTTTTACGTGTAGCTGTCCAGTTTTCCCAGCTCCGCTTATTGAAGAGGCTGTCTAATTGTTTCTTTCCTTTGTTTTTCATTATATTTTTGTCTCCTCTACTAGACTCAGAGTGAGGAAGGCAGAGATTTCGTCTTGCTGACCTCTAAGACCCTAGTACCTAGCAAAGTGTCTGCCATACGGTGGATACCGATAGGTGTTTTTTTTTTGTTGTTTTGTTTTGTTTTGTTTTGTTTTGTTTGTGGTACACGGGCCTCTGACTGTTGTGGCCTCTCCCATTGCGGAGCACAGGCTCCGGACGCGCAGGCTCAGCGGCCATGGCTCACGGGCCCAGCCGCTCCGCGGCATGTGGGATCTTCCCGGACCGAGGCACGAACCCGTGTCCCCTGCATCGGCAGGTGGACTCTCAACCACTGCGCCACCAGGGAAGCCCATCTGTATCTACTCTTAACACCCTACAGCGCAATCAACATTTCAATCAGAGTAATCTATGTAAAAATGTAAATTGAATTATGTCATTCCTTATCTTAACACTCTTCAGTGGCTTTTCAGTGCCCTTGGGAAACGACCAGAAATCCTCAGCAAGGACCCCAAAAGTCCCATCTGGGTGGTCTGGCCCCAATTTTTTCCTTTCTCACTGCCCTTCCTCTTGCTCTCTTGATGCTAGCTGTACTGCCTTCTTTTACTTGTTTCCAGTTCTCTGTGTTCCTCTCTGGTGGGGCTTTGAACATGTTGATCCTCTGTCTGAAACCCTTTCTACCCAAACCTCCCCCCTCATAATTTCCTGGCTCGTGTCTAATAATCCTTTACATCTTGGCTCAGGCATCAAGCAAGCTTTTCTCTGATGCCCACATTTGACCACAACTCCTTTTCTGTGCCTTCATAACACCGTACTTTTCTTTCTATAATGTAATGTTCTTTGTCATCATGAATATGTGTGACTTTTTGATTAATGTCAACCACCTTCACTAGACCTTGGGCTCCAAGAAGCTTGCTTTTGGGAAGAGGGTTGTCATTTTTATACCTAGCACCTTATAAAGTGTCAAGTACGTGATAGACAATGAATAGATAAAGGAGCATAGGAATTAAGGAAAGAAGATAAGGAGGCAGGAAGGGAGGAAAACAACCAATGAACTAATCTTTTGTTCCTTCCTCTCTAGTCTACTGTGATCCAGGGCAGGGAAAGAAAGAATAAAGAGTAATGTTCCTTCCTCACTTGCATCTTTTTTTCTCTTTACTCCTAAGTAAGCATCTTTTCATAGTGTGTAAAGCTACTTTGATGCCCACTGTTTTTACTTGTGGTCTGGTCCAGTGTTTTCATGAAATTCTCTTTGTATCCTTAAGAAAAATCCTTGTCACACAACACTCCCTCGAAGAACATCATCACTCCTCAGTGTTGATGAGAGAACAATTTTGCACCCTGTGTACTCAGTTTTGTCACATGTATGCAGTAGCCCCTTTATAGTTGTAGTGGAGTTGCTGTCTAGTTAGTGATGCTCTCATTACCTGTGGACAAAAAGAACAAAGGAGAATCCTTGAAATTGGGTCTTTCGATCAGATCTTCAGAATCCAATTAGGAAGAGGTAAAGGAAACACAGTCATTGCAAAACTCTGTCAATATCTAGTCTTGCACAGAGTTTGTATTTGTAGACTTTTGTTTTGCTTTACCATGTTTGCAGGATTATAAACTGTCTTGCTCTTTATGGGTTTCTTGCTCCAAAGACTGTGTATATAAAATGTTTGGTATCAAGATGGCTCTGTTTTTGCTGTACCCTTGCTCCTCATGTATTTGGAGTGTCACTTTTTTAAAATCACCTGCCTACTATCTATTGTAAGTTATTAATGTTGTTGCTTTTTATGGGAATACAAATCCCATTAAAATGTCAAAAGTGTAAATACTAAGTAAATATTTTTCACTTTTTTCTATAAATCAGAATGCTTGTAAAGCAGGTCATTTATATTTTCTTAGTATATCATTGCAGATTAGTGATAAAGCTTTATAGCAAAATATCATATGTCTTGTACTCTTAAAGCAAAAATATACAGTCAATCTCAATTACTCTGCTGTAGGTAAAGTTACAAGACAGTCCACACAGGTAGTCGGGGACTGCAGTCTCACTCCCCAAAGCAGTTTTTTACACCCATGGGAGTGGATCTGTGTTCCCCAAACCAGCTGGGCACCATAACAACTGCACCTGGAATGGCTCTGAGGACTAATTAATAAAATAATGTTCCGTATGTGGTGAAGTATTCTAAATAATTAAAGCTCAAATGTGCCTTAGCAAATATAAACTGACCAATTTTTATATCTTTTGAATACATTATCCCGGCTTTTACGGTTCCTCATTACTTGCCTCACTAGACTGACTTGTTTTCAATGAAGTGTGTATTATCCTGGTCCAGATATATTTTTTAAACGGACTTCCTTTGTTTTACTTGAGCAGTCACTAAAGTGATATTTATTACTTGTCTACTCCTGTGATTAACCTAGAGAGAGTTTTAAAGGAGCAGATCATAGTGGGGAATTTCTAAGGAGAACTGCAGTAAACCACGAGTTTATTTAATTCTCTTCATCCCACCCCAAATTTAAATGGAAATTAGGTCTTGATTATAAGAACACTGTAGGTAATGACTTTTTGTTTGCATTTTTACTAATGAAAGTGTTTGTCATCCGGTTTTCATCTTTCAATTTAAAACTCTCTGTAATTCCTTCCCTAGAGACCATTAAGGACACCTTCAAAGCTTCCTGAGATTTTCCGGTTAAGATTTAGACAGACGTATTCAGTACATACATTATTAAAACAGTAGACAGAAAGCCATTATTGTGTGGATGCTGTTGACAAATGAAAAGGCTTGAATAAAGTAGTTTACTTATTCATTCGTCAGGTCATATATTATGCATGTTCAGTCTCCTCAGAAGTCACCACAAAGTGAGGGAGAGGTTCAGAAATTCAATAAAATTATCCTGAAATCGCGTTGTAGATTATACATTTATTTAAGCTAATTCTGTTATCAATGCTGGCCTGCTTCCTTTGGGTACATTTTAGTATGTGTGTTAGCTTGATGAGTTCCCTCATCAAAGGAATCCTTCTATTTCCACAGAAATAGAAAATGTCTTTAGGTGCCATTTGTGAACGTTAAGATTCAAGTCAGCTCTGTGTTACCAAATAAATGCATTGTTTCCTATCACCTCTGAAAAACAACAACAAAAAAAGGTTGTGATACAGTGATTCATTCCAACATTCATTGGCCTAGCCTCTTGGAGTTTCTAAACAAGTTTGGTTCCCTTGCAAAGTTCACTGTTCGTTATCTACCTCTAAGATGTCTGCGTGACTAGGTTGGAGGAAATCGACATCTTTGTGATCGATTCTTCATCACTAATGGAGTAAGCCACTTTCATATAAGTTTGGAATTTTATGCAGTCATATTTAGAAATGCTGAATAGAAAAGATTTTAAATTATTTTTAGAACTACATTTCTAGCCATTTGAGGAAGTCTTCTGAAAACTAGCTATATCATCAAAACTTGAGAACAGAGTCATCTAGGATTTGCTACTTTTGTTTAATGACTATAATAAGATAAACTATGAATAGTTTACAAATTGACTTCTCTACCACAGTCCTCTTTATAACCATGTGAAAATATTTTTGATATCTTGACAAATACTCTTAAAATAATATTTGTGTACTACTTTGCCTTTACAAAGCACTTTGACACACATTTGTTTAATTACAGATGAACCCCTGATCTTTTTGTGTTCTTCCATTTCCCCCAAAAAATTATTTTAGGAAAAATTGTACCATAACTTGGACTTCTAGAATTCATTGAGTCTTTCAGTAATTATTTATTGAGTGCCTACTCTATGCCAGGGGCTGAAGGTACAGTAGTGAAGAAAACGAGACTCTGCCCCCACAGACCTTCAAATTTTAGTGAGGGAAACACACAGTAAGCCAATACATTAATATATAAAATCACGTCAGGGGAATTCCCTGGCGGTCCAGTGGT
The DNA here is from genome assembly GCF_964270905.1 of Leucopleurus acutus. NCBI lineage: Eukaryota > Metazoa > Chordata > Mammalia > Artiodactyla > Delphinidae > Leucopleurus > Leucopleurus acutus. Next base: position 27,150,003 of record NC_139148.1, on the reverse strand, counting down.
TAGGACTCTGTGCCCTCACTGCTGCGGCCCCGGGTTCGATCCCTGGCTGGGGAACTAAGATCCCACAAGCTGTGCCGCATGGCCATAAAAAAAAAAAAGAACTAAAAACAATAAAATAAAATCATGTCAGGTCAGTTCTGTGAAGAGAAAATGAACAAAATAAGGATAGAGAGAGACTGAGAGGTAGCGGCCTACCTAAAGAGATTATAGTTGAGCAAAGGGCTGTGTGCGTGAGTGAGCCAAGCAAAGACCTGGAGCGAAGCATATTCTAGGCAGAAGGAGCAGCAAATGCAAAGGCCAAGATGTAAGAACAGGTTTGGGGTGCCCAAGGAATAGCAGGATGGGCTTAGTGGTAGGTTGTTGAGAGAGGCAAAGACCAGATAATGTGGTCTTTCCTGCCATAGTTTGGAGGTGGATTTTATTCTATGTGTATTGAGACATCACTGGAGAACCACAGACAGGAATGATGTGATCTGATTGATGTGTTCGGAAATGGACTCTGGCTGCTGTGTGAAGAAATGATGATAGGAGGAGCAAAACTGAAAGCAGGGAGAAAGTTAGGAGGGTGTTGAAGTCATTTAGGAAGGAGATAATGATGGCTTGGACTGGAATGGAAATGATAGATATGATGAAAAATTATATGGCCCAAGATAAAGTTTGAAGGTAGAGCTGATAGAACTTAAGATAGATGGGGTATGAATATGAGAGAAAGCAGAGATTCAGGGATGACTCTGAAGTCTGTGGTTTGAACAAATGGGGAAATGATGATGCCATTTATGGAAACAGGAAAGACTTCAAAATGCTCATGGAGGAGGGTGGGGTGTATGTGGAGAGAAACAGGAGTTCCAGTTCTGGATTACGTTGATAGACAGAAACGAATGGCCTGATTCAGAAATTATTCACCACTTAACACTTGACAATGTCAAATTTTGGCCGAGCCTCTTGAGAATGGATATTAATTAATTTTTCACAGGATTTCCTGATAATCCATTTATCTGCACTATTGCTTCAGAAAGAATTTCCAAAATTTAGGGTTTAGGCTCAACGACCTAATACCTAATTCTCTAAATGACCCTAGGAGCAGATTGAATTTTCACCAGTGATTTTTCAGGGTGAGCTCAGAGTTTAACAACACTATTGTCTGTAGGAAGTGACTTCCCCAGTGGTTGTCGGAAGCAGCTCAACCTCAGGATTAAGAGTCAAACAGCTGTGCACGATGCTGCGTGGGCACTAACTATTCCTCCACGGTATCACAGATCTGCAAGCGGGCTGGACTCTCTGCTAGCCCATGCCCTTGATCTCAGAGAACACAACTTTTTGTTTAAAACACTTCCAAAAGATAAATCTCAACAGGAGCTTGTTAAACATATTTCCCCCCTTAGATACTCCAAAATGTTTTTTCATTCAGTAAAATTAGATATTTTTAAAAATAATTTCAGGCTTGAAATATGTCCATTTACTTTTTCAAACTTGCTTCAAGTTGATTTAATCTCACTTATAAATTAATATTGTTGTTCATGTTGTTGACTGTCTGAAACAGTGCTTAGATGTACCTGAAACAATGGCTAGATGTGTCTGATACCATGATCCCTTATCGTCACTTTTCTTCAGAAGTAGAGTAAAAACAAGATAAACTTTTTTCATCTTGTCTAAAGATGATGATGTAGTCAAACTCATAGAAGCAGAGAGTAGAGAGGTGGTTGCAAGGGCCTGGGGAGAGGGGGAAATGTGGAGTTGTTCAACAAGTATAAACTTTCAGTTATGCAAAATGAGTAAGTTCGTGAGGTCTACTGTGCGACCCAGTGCCTGTAGGTAACAGTATTGTATCATGCACTTAAAACTTTGTTAAGTGGGTAGATCTCATGTTACGTGTTCTTAGCACAATAAAAGAAAAAAGATGATTATGACCTTTTCTTTATAGCCCATATGTCCCATTTTCATAGCTTCTCTAATACCAACTATGTCGAATGAATATTAAGTGAACCCTTTGTCTTTCTGGGTTTTTTTGTTGCCACTTCTGGCAAATGTCCTTCTTCCTAAAATCCCTATGAATTTGTCTTAGATTCTTAGAGGCAAAATTTCTGGTACTCCAGTTAACCACATTTGGATCTTGCCTTTTTCCATGATCTTGGTTTCAAATTAATTGAGCAATGTTTGTCCCTAAATCAGCAGTTAGTCATTAAAATATTTCTGACGTGCTTGAGACTCAATAAATGCGGTGGCTCTTAAAATGAGGAAGGTCATTATGGCGAGAGAACGATTTCAGCAACGTTCTTATCAGAAGTAAAAACAATATAGGAGGCATACAGATAAGGTAGAAATAATATGGAAACTAGAATGATAATATAGGATGAGAAAACTAAAATACCGATCAGTTTGTGGAAATGACTGTGTTACTGTCCTTGTCCTATGCGCACTCAGTAACCATTTATTGAGATCACTTTAACCGCCGTTGGATCACTTTATTTTTTTTCTTTCGTTTTTAAAAAATTTTTATCGGGGGTATAATTGATTTACAATGGTGTGTTAGTTTCTGCTGTACAGCAAAGTGAATCAGTTATACATATACGTGTATCTACCCTTTTTTAGATTCTTTTTCCATATATGTCATTACAGAGTATTGAGTAGAGTTCCCTGTGCCCTGTACTGTACAGTAGATTCTTATTAGTTATCTATTGTATATATAGTAGTGCGTATGTGTCAGTCCCAATTTTCCAATTTAGAGTCTGTCTGTTCTCTCATCTCCTAGCTAATGCAGGCTAGAGGAAAAGCCCAACCAGCAGTTCAATAATGGAGCTTCCGAAAGTATGGACGTGAACATCTCTAGAGAAGAAATCACTAGGATTACGAAGGCAGGGTTAATAGGGCCTCCTCTTGAGGAGAATCCACCTAGTGACTCAAAGATTACTCTCGGCTTTGGATCTGGAACATAAGAGTAGACCCAGAAAAACATCTCTCCGTTTTCCCCAATAGACAGCATTCATTTTTTTCTCTCTCTTAATTCACGAAACCAGGCTTCCACCCTCGAGCACCGACTGCATCTAAATCCAGCTGGCCTCCATATAACACACTCTGGTTTTCTACCTGGGTGTTCTGTTATTTATTCAACAGTATTTATTGATTACTATATGCCAAGCTATGGCTATAATTCTTAATATTAGTAATGAAAGACTATCTCAAACTGCCACCATGTAACAGGCCTGTGGCCAATTAATGATCTAAACGTGTTGATCATGGAATTTTAGAACTGGATGTTAGAACTTAGGTAAGGCACTTAGCGAACCTCTACATTTTACAAATGAGGATGGGAAGGCTCAGAGAGATTTTATGGCTTGTCTTAGATCATGCAACCAGGTTTTGGCCCGGCCCAGACTTGAACTTTTGGTGTCCTGCTACTCAGGACAGTGCTCTTTTCACCACTTCAGTCTGCCTCTCAGGATGGTCCTGTAAAGTTCTAATAAATGTGGAGATAACGTATAGTCATTCCTTCAGATTTCTGGTCCAAATGACACAGATATAGACTTGCCACTTCAGTGGGAATATAGGTAAAATTCAGCTCCGGGGAAACTATACACTGTACATGGTTGAAAGAGATCTGTTTTGAAAGGTAAGGGCTTTAACTTACATCCTTAGTTATAGGACCACTGTCTCTAGGTGAAAGCAACATAGCTTATCTCTCTCTGATGTCTGTGCCTGTGCCCAGACTTCTCTTCCTGCTCCTCTCTTCTCTGAGGTATCTCAAGCAAATCAGTATCTCACTCTTCATCCCCTCTATACATGGTTCTGAGCTACTATTTATGTATTATTAGGTATTTGTGGTAATAGTCACCCTAATTTTTTTTTCCACAAGTAGGACAGACAGAAAAAAAAAAGAAGAATCACTGACTTGGTTCTTTATCACTTTCAGGTTTTTTATTTCTGATCTGCTTCATAGCCATTAGGATTTTCCACCTTTGTGGCTTCCAAATTTTTTGTAATTCAGAGAACTTTTATTTTTTTGTTCTTACTCACTTTCAGCCTGGCTTAAAATGAATGAACAGTGACTTGGTTCTTCTCTGTTACTTTCAGGTTTTTTTAAGTTTCTCATTTGCTTCATGGTCGTTAGGATTTTCCACTTATGTGTCTTCCACATTTTTTGTAATTCAGGAAACTTTAAGTTCTTTGCTCTTACTCAGTTTCAGCCTGGCTTAAGAATTTCAGGGTTTGGATTCTAAGTGACTAACGAACTGATGGCCTTAGGTACATCCTAACTTACCTGTACTTTACTTTGCATTGGTAAGACATTAATTGAATAAAGACATGCTTTTATACAAACATACCTACTCAGCCAAACTGTTGACTGCTTAAGGACAAAGATTAGGTCCCTTCATCTGTACTACCTTATACATAATAGATTCAAAATAAAGTTTTGTGAATGAATGAATGAATCAGCAAGCGGTGAAGTCACCCAGTTGGTTAGTATTTGTGATGTATAAATACTATCCGTCAGACAATGTAACCTTCACGATAAAATGGATTCACCTTGGGATTTGCTGCTACTGTAATTCTGTAGTGCACGATTCAAATCAGTTACTTTCGTGAACCTTAAGAAGCTGAAGGAAAACTATCAGTTTAGTATGCCTAACTTTTTCTCATTTGTGAGATAGAAGAGTATTTTCTTTTCACCGAGGTACTCTGCGTCTTTAGTAGTTCCTGCGAATTCTTCCACATCACTATTTCAGAGCCTTGGGCCTGGCTATCTTAAAAAGGGAAGAAAGAACGTATGGGGGAAAAGATGGGTTTTAAAGAAAATAACGTCATCTGTTCAAAAGATTCAAGAAGTAAATATCTTAACATTTGAATATTGACATCGAATTAGGGTAAAGATGCACTCTGTATGTGTATGGGAGAAGGGCTTTATATCTGATAGCTTTTTCACATCAGCACATGAATGAACCAACCTATCTGATATAAAATATTAATTATAATCTATGAGGCCAAAATCAGTATTGTATATGAGTATGTATTTTCCCCAGTGTCATTCAAATAGACTTTTTTTGAGAAACAAGACACTTATCAAAGAGTTAAGGCTCTTGACGTTGAATGTTGTCATTGTTTAAAAATGGCTCCATTTTCCTTTTAAACCGCGGTGAAATGTTATAACATTCAGTGTATGGTAAGTTGATCAGATATTGAAAAATCTGTTTTTCATTATTTTAATGCAACATCTTCATGGGGTTTTTTATTGTTGTCTTGTTGTTATTATTTTTTACTACATAAGCCTCTCTCTTTTAAACTCCATGCTACAAGGACCAGCGATATCCATTGCCTACAACAGAGTCTGGTACATAGTGTAGGTGCTCAAAATTTATTACATGAATAAATGGAAGAGGACCTTTCATATAACCATGTTTAACATGACGTTCCTATTTATAGTTTTTTTCTCCCTTTTTTTCTGGGGTTTTTACAGTTGTTTTATGTGTGTGTTTAGTCTAAATCTTAAATTCTGAAGATACAGTCACTTAACCCTCTCTTCCATCTACTTTCTTTTCTTAATTTCTGGCAACGATGTGAAAATAATGGTGCTTATGTCTTTGTAACAACAGAACTTCCTTTGTCTTTTCTTTAGATTCATCTTAATCCTCAGTGACTCATATTTAAGAAATGAACTGTGCAGCTGTGGTGGAGCTAAGCCCTTGGCAACAACTCGAGGGGCAAACAAGTGGTCTCTCACAATGGATGGGTGGTCCTTAGCCTTGAATTATTTGCTGTTCGGTTTTAACAGTGGAATTGCATCATCAAACAGTGTCTTGAACTTTTTCGGTTTGATGGGACCTTTAAGATCCATTTCCTTATTTGACAGACTTTGCTCCAATAATTATCTCCACTTTCCCCCGAGGTCTTTAATATATTCTTCTCTGCTATGGTGACCAGCTGTCCTGGTTTGCCTGATGCTGTCCTGGTTTCAGCATTGAAAGTTCCGTGTCCTTAGTACCTGGCAAACAAGGATGGTTGGTTATCCATCTTTCAGTCTGTGTTCAAACCATTCCCATCCTAAAAAGAACGTATCTCTCTTTGCCTTGCGATCCTCTCTGTCCTGTCCTCCTCTTTTCCCTGAAATGTTATCATTTGAAATGCCTCCTCCTTCTCTCACTTACTCCTCAACTAAACCTGTTTCCAAGGCTACTGCCCTCCGCTGAAATGGCTCTCACCGAGTCTGATGAACACTTCTCAGTGCTCATCTTGCTTTACTTCACTTGCTTTACATGATTGGACACTCCTGGTCACTTTATTCCTCTCAAACTCTCACTCTCTCTTCATTACTTTTACATTCCTTATTTCCCCCAGTCTTCACACCTATCCAATCCTTTTCAGCCTTTCATTGGATCCAGTTCCTCTGTCTGCTCATTACATTTGTATCTGTGTTCTCCAGAATTTTCTTTTCCTCTCACTCCACTGAGCAATCTCATCTACTTACGTAATTTTAATCCTTGCCTGTATGCATAATCGTAGGCACTCAATGGATATTAGCGTAGTGAGTGAATGACTCCTACATCTCATTTCTTCTCCCTAAACATTGGATTCGAAACTTGTTTCCTGCTGGAAAGAATGTTACGTCTCCAAGCTGAGCATATCACATCTTCTTATTCTGTTCCCCATACAGACCCCCCTCATAGGAGCCTGGGATTTTAATATTCATCTTTATTAATTTTATGCTAAATGTGCACATGAGGTGTTCTGGATCAGAGACAGATCTCCTTGACTTACTCTACAGTAAATATCATCACTACCTTCCACCCTCTGTTCAAACCTTACCCCGAAGGAGACGTGGTGAGATCTGATGAAAATTTTCTCACATGAGTGGCTGGGTGGGTGCGCCATAGGAAAGTAACCAGGAAAAAATGATTTTTCTCTGCTTATAAAGGAGAAATAAGCAATTGTCGTCTTTGTCGTCTTCTCCCCCGAAAGGGTCTCCTTGGAAACGTGATGGGCCTGAGTCCCAACTCCAACTTCTCTAGGAGCCAGCTAGCCCCATGCATCTCAGGTTTTACAACCTAGAAATGTCTCCAGGGTCTTGGCTTTATATTTTCGAAATGTAAATACCTACAGAGATAGCTACTCCAGTCTTTCTGACAACTTGGAGCTTAACCTAGGAAACTACTCCGGGCTATAACCATTTGGCCCTCTGGATCAGAGAAATTAACTAGACAAATGACTACAGATCTAATTCCCACAGTATGGGAAGGTGTTCACGAGGCTAGAACTTTTTATAGGTGTACTGAGAAATCCAGGAGAGTTTATTTCCTCACTTTTAGTTTAATTGCACCCAGCGTTCACTCCTTTACTCAGCCTAGAAACTAGGAGTCATCCTTGCTCCTCCCCTTCTCTTCTCCAGCATCTGTTCGGTTACCAAATTCCCACATCTCTACTCTCTAAACATTTCCTTACTCTGTCTGTCTCTTTTTTTGCCCTGGTACCATTGCCCTGGTTCAGATCCTCATAATCTTTCGCTGAATTCTTGCAATTGCCTCCTATTTTCTCTGATTCCATTTCTGTCCTTCTCAAATACATACTCTGTACTAATGTCAGAGAAATCTATTTGAAACGCACACATGCCCATGCCACTCCCCTGCTTACATCCCTTCAAAGGCTCCTGATTACCTATGAGACAGCACCTAGACTTCTTAGCAGGGTATATATGGTCATAGGTTGAGGTTCAAATCCTGACTTAAAGGTCTAATACAGTTTAAGATAAGAACAGTACCCTGCTTCATCTCTGGATATGTCTTCTCCTTGTACTTTATCTTCTAGAAACACTAGCCTACTTGAGATAATTGCACATGCAGCACTGAATTAGCCCTCTGTCTTTGCACCTGCATTTTCGTCCTCTTCCTCTAACCTGCTTTTCCCTGGCTAACTCATCATGTTCATGCTTTAGAATTCTTCTTGAATACTATCTTCTCCAAGAAGCCTTTCCCAATTTCCTTTCCCATATTATGCAAGCCTCTAGCACTTTCCACATTGTGTTGAAATTATTTACATGTTCGACTCTTCCACTATTTACTATACGTTCCTACACAGGAAGGGCTGTTTTGCATTCAACTTTGCATTTCTGGTCTTTAGTCTAACCACTGACACATAGTAGTTCAATAAAGGGAGCCATTATTATTTTTATAATTAGTAATATCAGTATCAGCTTCCTATTGTCAAGTCCAAATGGAGAGACAAAGTAAAATAATAATTTCCTTGAAGCTAGAAAAATTAGGTGTTTGAAAAAATACAGGAATACAAGAAATGTATACACATATACATTCACGCGTGTGTGAGTGCACACGCACGGGCACAAACACAGAGATTACAAATGAAATATTAGAGGGAAAATCAGCCTTACATGTAAGCAAAGTAAATAGCCCACCTACTCTGTATGATTTCAAGGGTGCAAGAATATCCTACTATACAGAAATTACATCCCTATCCACAGGCTGAATCCTAACATTCCACTTAACGAATTTCATTATTTTGGCTCAAAAACCTTGCCTCTCTCTACTAAACTGTAAATAACTTGGAAGGTGAATCATTTTGCAAAGTATCAGACTCAGGATTCCTTTGAATGGTGAACACCATTAGGATTTTATTTATAAATGTGTCCTACATTCCACTTCTAGAGCACTCCTGTGACATGATAACATCTGAAGTTTAAAGGAGATACTGCTAAGTTTTCTCCCAGGAACAGAGCACGGTTTAAATTCAATAGGCCACATTACTAAAAATAGGATAGAATTGAAAAAAGATATGAATAATTAAGCCCTAGATCAGGGCAATTATTATTACTGTTGTTTTTGCACAGGTCTTTTAGCATTTATGTGATATTTAATACTTTAATTAACATCTTCCCTTCTGCGATTGCCGAATCTGGGTCAATAACTATCTTCAGTGGTTTCAGAATATCTGTTAATTTATCCTAGCCTCTCAGGATGTCTCACAACCCTTAGCACTTGGTTATATATGAACTTTATTGTTTTCTTTGTTTCTAGTGTGTTAGTTTTCTCCCTTCTTTTGGTTCAGAAACTTCTTGAAGGCAGAAAGTGTGCATTTTGCTTTTCTTTTAATCCCCTGTATTAAAGAAGATTACAGATTAGAGATTAAAATTGATAACTAATTTAGATGACCTCAAAACACCTGTTCTAGGCTCACTCTTTTATAGAAACTTGTTCCCACAATTTCTACCTTCAGTATACCTCAAAACATTTCTCCTGTTTTCAAAGAAGTCACAATGGAAAATGTAATGGGTATTTTTCAAAAGCGTTGAGTTTTTACTTAGTTTTTTATTAGTTTATTCATTATTAGTTTTTATCAGTTTACTATTAACACATCATTATGTTCATTGTCAGACATTTTGACAGAATTAACTGGTGATTATGAATTAGATCGGTTGTGTTCTTTTGGGTGTGTGTAAGTTTCATTAGCCCTGCTAGGCTCTTTTTTTTTTTTTTTTTTTTTTTTTTTTGGTCTTCATTGCTGCATGTGGGCTTTCTCTAGTTGTGGCGAGCAGGGGCTACCCTTCGTTGCGGTGCGTGGGGTTCTCATTGTGGTGGCTTCTCTTGTTGCAGAGCATGGGCTCTAGTCACGTGGGCTTCAGTAGTTGTGGCACATGGGCTCAGTAGTTGTGGCACACGGGCTTAGTTGCTCCGTGGCATGTGGGATCTTCCCGGACCAGAGCTCGAACCCGTGTCCCCTGCATTGGCAGGCAGATTCTTAACCATTGTGCCACTAGGGAAGCCCCCGCTAGGGTTTTGCAATATATATCTTGCAACTTTAGCTCCAGATTTCCAGTTTGGTATTCAAGTTATATAAATAAATCACTCATCTTAATTAAAGGACGTTAACATATCTTGAAAGCTCCCCTATCCTCTCCAGAATAGTTTTACAAACACAGTGTTTTCCTAATTAAAAGAAAGATCTGTCGAGCCTTCTCTATCATTTTATGACTGTCAGTTTATAAATAAAGGAGATAGAAATTGACCTGGGAATTTCGTAACCAAGTTCTGAGCACCCAGGATTAATTTTGAGAAGAATGCCACAAGCCACATAAGCATTTCTTTTCATCTCATTTCACAGGCCTTCAAGAGGGAATTGAAAACGAAAGAACCTGTAATCATGAGTACTCTCGAGACTGTACGAATATTTCTGACAGAGCAGCCTTTGGAAGGACTAGAGAAACTCTACCAGGGGCCCAGAGGTAATTGAATGTGGAACTGTAATAACATATTGATGGAAGGATCAGTGGTGACAGAGTGACCCATCCATTCTTGCTGGCAGTGTCTGGATAGCTCTCATCTTTTCTAGGTTAAATAGAATCAATTCAAATTAAACCTTGATGTTGAAAAAGAAAAAGGAATTATAAAGCAGCATGCATAAATCTGTTTGCACATTCATAAATAAACATTGAAAGAGATTAGCGATCAATTATTGAAACATTTAGAAAATAAGAAACAGAAGAGATAATCTGTGAGGAGGAAATTTATTGTCACAAAGACTGCAAGCTAATTTTCAATTTAAGAGCCTGCCTGAAGTAAATTAGAGCTTGTGGTGTGCATCCTAACGTTTTTCTACTCAGTAGCTTAAATGAATCTTGGATTATCTGATTGATATAAAGTAGAACAGATTCACTCAGGAAGACATGACTTCAGATGTGCTAAACTATATCAAAATGTATGCCACAGTATAAAAGAGCCATTAATCAGTAGGTTGGCCTCTTATTAAAGTGTACTCTTTCTTTTTTCCAGTGTGACCTTTTCAACAATGTTTTCTTTTTTTTTAAACACGAAAATGAATGTGGCCTAAAACCTTGTTGTCTTACCAATTTAGAGCTGCCTCCTGAGGAGAAAGCCCAGAATGTCACACGGCTCCTACGAAAGCAGGCTGAGGAGGTCAACACTGAGTGGGAAAAATTGAACCTGCACTCAGCTGACTGGCAGAGAAAAATAGATGAGGCCCTCGAAAGACTCCAGGAACTTCAGGAGGCAACGGATGAGCTGGAGCTCAAACTGCGCCAAGCCGAAGTGATCAAGGGATCGTGGCAGCCCGTGGGCGATCTCCTCATCGACTCCCTCCAAGATCACCTCGAGAAAGTCAAGGTACCATCTACTGCTTGGCTTCAGGGCCCTTTGAGAGATTCAAAACAGGTTCTAATCTGAACTCATTTGCAGTATTTTCTTCTCACCAAGTTAAAAATAGGGCCCTTAAACATTCGAAATCTTTCACAAATTCAAAGTCTTCTGGCACATGGTATTTCCTCTAAGAGAAGATAGTGATCTAATCATGTCTGTCTTCAGTAATACAAAATGAAATATTAAGTTACAGGGCAAAAAAATCATTTTGATTTTGCTATCAGGGAGTTAACTTAAGTGTACTAAAATTGTCTGATTTACATGTGCATGTGTGTGTGTATTTGTGGTTCTTAGTATCAGAGTAGGGAAAACTACAACATTTAATCAAGAGCCAGGAGTCCAGGTTTGGGCCTTTTTGCTAACTGAATTATGTGCCTTGGGTGAGTTACAGTACTGTGAGCTGAGACCAGTAATGCTGCCCTTCCCTGAGAAGGCAATGCGTATAATAGAATTTTGAGTTAGATTAGCCCACTGCAGATATTAGGAAATATCACTCTATATTTGCAATACTGTCCATGAGACCAAAATTAAATTCCTTTATGGCACAAAGATGATAAATGTATTTATAAAGAAAAAAATATACATATTTAGGAGTATCCTTTTGAAAACCAGCAACTTGAAACATCTTTTGTCTATCTATCTAGTGTCAAAACTAACCAAAGTCCTCCAAAATCCAAATGCAGAAGTGAAATCCTCACCTGCATTTGGCATGTTTACCAGCCCCCTCATTCAGGAACGTCTCTTCTCCCTTGGCTTTCATGACACTGTTTCATCCACACTCTTCTTCTTCCTTTATTTTCCTCAGTTCTGAAACTCTACCCCACCCTTCAGATGTTGGTACGCCCAAGTTTCTAACCTTAGCTCAGTTCCCTTTTTATTCTATAAATCCCTTAGCTCAGTTCTCTTCTTAAGGTATAAATGCTCCCAGTTTGAAATGGCATGGATGGTGACAAATCTAAATTCCCAGTCTGAATCTCTTTTCTGATCTGCTAACCCATATGCCATTAGGATTGAAATGCAACCGTTCTGACAGCAAGTCCATTTGTCCTCCTGTTTACCCATTCCCCTACCGATATCCCTTTTTACCTGCCCTTTCTTCTGCGTTTCCTATTTCAGTTACTGGGTCATAATCCAACAAGTTGCTCAGGCTAGAAACTTGAGATCCATCCTTAAATCCTTCTACATTTTCATTGACTGCACTTGATTGCTCATTTTGCCTCAGAATATCTCCTTCATATTTTCTTTCCTCTTTTCAACCAACGTCCTGTTCTAGTCCCCAGCACCTGTATAGAGTCAGGTTGTTTTATTATCCATCCTTAAATCCCATTCCCCAGTCAGTGCAGCTGGCATATCACAAACACTGCATTTTAAATATTTGGTTAGGGAATGAATGAATGAACCGTTTCTTTATTGATATTTCTGTATTTCCATTCTTTCCCAACTCTAATCCAAACTCTTTGCAGGAAGCTGCCTGCTTGACGACGAAGTCCAGTGAACGCAGAGGGCAGGTGGCCTGTTTCTTCCTAGCCCTGGCTTAAATTTCTGACTGTTGCTCCTGTCCTCTAGGCCATTCAGGACACACTGACCACACCCCCCTTTACACAAATATGCCATCTTTTTTCATAACTCTCTGCCTTTGCATATGTTCTTCTCTCTGCTTGGATCAGCCCACTTTATCTGCCTGGTGAACTTCCACTCAGCCCTCAAGGCCCAACTCAGAGGGCATCTGCCCTTAGAGTTTTCCCTGTCTTCCACCCCCAACTCCCGCCAAGCAGAAGGAACTGCCCTTCATTCAGTGCTTTCATAGGTCACCACACATGCTTACATTGTCACACTTAAACTTCACATATATTGTGGCAAGTCACTTCTGTATTTTTTTTTCCATAGAAAGTGAGGTTCCTAAGAGCAAGGATCATGCTGTACGTCTTTGAATTCACAGTTCCTAGCACAGTGCCAGCAACATATAAGGAATCCATTTCAGCTTCTTTTTATTCCTTCACTCAACAGTTGTTTGTGAGCTACTATAAAATGTGCTATACGTGTAGTTATAAATGAAACAGACTCGGTCTTTGTCCTCATGAAGCCTACAGTCTAGTGTTGAATTGAAAAGCTCTTCATTATAATAGTAGGTGAAGATTTAAAAGGAGATGAAAAATTTGACCATAACTTCCAAAATATCTTCACCGGCATTCTATGACCCCACGTCTAATACTTACAGCAATGGTTAACATTTCTGTGTACATAAAAATTAATGTTTTGAAATGTATTACCTATTTAGAATTAAAAATACTGAATTTTGTCCAAAAATATAGGAACTAAATTCTGAAAAATTTTCCCCCAAATGGCAGATAAAAGAATGTCCCAAAGGAAGTAAATTAGTTAATGAGTCAAGTGGCTGAATGTCTAGGCTTTAGAGCAGACATAAAGGCTGCATTCTGAGCCATATCTGTCACACAGGAGCATTAGCAGGATAATGAATATGGATGGAGACTGTATACAGCGTGACTTAATAACAAAAACTAACTAAAAGCAGAACAGCTCAAATATCAGCTGGTCCTTACCCAACCCTGTTTGCAGTCTTCTTTTCAGTTCCCCTCTCTCATCTGTTCTTGATCCTAAGACGAATTTCATTTCCCATATACCCTAATTGGTAAGACCTCATTCTGATCCCAATAATAACAAAACATGTATACATTAAACGTTTGTTTGAAAAGAGCTTATGGGGCTTCCCCGGTGGTCCAGTGGTTAAGACTCTGCCTTCCAGTGCACGGGGCACGGGTTCCATCCCTGGTCGGAGGCCTAAGATCCCACATACTGCGGGGTGCGACCAAAATTTAAAAAAAAAAAAAAAAAAGAATATGTGTGTACTGGTCATAATAGATTATTTTGGTTTCTGAACCAGTATTGTACAAATATTTTATGCATATCTTAAAACTATAGATTATATGAATTCATATGTATTTATTTCCCTTCAGTAGTTCCTCTTCATTTTGCAATGGGAATGAAAACCCCTCTTTTTTCTGTTGCATCTCAGTGGTACCAGATTTGAAACTCTGAAACTTTCGTGTTGGTGGTTTATAAGGAGTGAATTCTATTAACTAAAACTTACTTTGAAAAGAAGAAGAGTACCGAAAACCACTATTCCCATTTTTCTACTCAGCAGTTTAAGCCCTCAGAGGCTCCACGCTGTAGGGAACTCCAAACGGATAGCTAGGCAGGTAGCCAGAAGAATATTTTATATACCCGTCTCAGTTTGTTTTCATCACCCCAGTGACTGTCTCATAATATCCACCTCCATTCGGATCTCATTTGTTAACGAAGTTGTTATTTAAGTAACTGTGGAATGTGTGTTTCTGTGGGATTTAGCATTACCTCATTTCATTAGCAAATGCGGCTTTTGGGTTTGGAGAATGGATAAAACAACTAAGTCCTGGGACACTATGGATATGGCGTGATTACTAGTAATCATCTTTAGGACAGTGTACATAAATCAAGAGAAAGGAACATAATGTTAATATTGACTATTCAGCTCACTAAGAGAATCTCACCCTTCCAAATATAGCTTCATAGGAATAACCACTAGAATAAAATTTAAATTTTAAATGCCTCTTTATTTTTAAAATTCATGATTCATACTGCTTATCAAATATTTTAAGGGCAGAATCATGATTTCTCACTTTACTGGAAATAACACCAATGCTTATGTGACTATACAAATGTTCTTACTTTCCTTGTAGTAATGGGGAATGAGAATAACTCCTGGAATCACTAAGTGTTCTACATAGATCTATAAGTGGACCATATGTAGCTTTTAATAAAGTAGAACAACTTTTGCAACTAAAGTCTGCATATGACATTTTTGTTCTTAAGAACAATTCCTGTGTGAAAAAGTTCATGGGAGTTGTTGTTTTCCCCAGTTGTCTCTTTGTCCTAATCCACCATGGTTTTTTAACACAGATTGCTACATCATTCTTAAGCCGGAAACATTTCACTGCCCTTAGTTTGCCAGTTGACTTGAAACACAGTTTTTCACACACCATGATTAGGCTATCCCAGGCTGCCATCTTGGGATATGCAAATTTGTCACATCTATGTAGTTATGCATTTTACGTTTTTGTTTTGTTTTTTAATCAGACTTGCAACTTACATTTTTTACTATGAAAAGTCAAGGACAGGGACTCTGTGAGTTTTTCCTTAAAGTTCTTACAACAAAATATTTTAATTAGACCTTTTTGGAATTATAATTGAGAATAATGTAGTGGTGTGTGTAGTAGAAGAGGAACTATGATGATGAAGCCGCCATGCCATCCTGACTGACTTTATGTTCAAACGTTCACATCTAAAAATGTAAGAAGAGGGCTTCCCTGGTGGCGCAGTGGTTGAGAGTCCGCCTGCCGACGCAGGGGACGCAGGGGACGCGGGTTCGCGCCCCGGTCTGGGAAGGTCCCACATGCCGCGGAGCGGCTGGGCCCGTGAGCCATGGCCGCTGAGCCTGCGCGTCCGGAGCCTGTGCTCCGCAACGGGAGAGGCCACAGCAGTGAGAGGCCCGCGTACCGCCAAAAAAAATTTAAAATAAAAAAAAATAAAAATGTAAGAAGAAAACTGGCAAATGCTTCTCTTCAGACTACCTGTGGCTTGGTTTATCTGAGAAATTTGTCAAAGAAATGCTATCTCAGAATTTGACATTGAGAAAACCAAGTATGTTTCCTCCTGATAGGGAATGTGAAATGTGATGTAACATATTAGAATTTCATATCCACCTTCGGAAGCCGGAAGCTTTCAGCCATGTTCACGTAACTATATCTTCCCTTACTGTTTTTCTCATCTTAACCCTGGTTCTAATATGTTATTATTATTTTATCCATTTTGTTACATTTGTCATTTATGTGAGTTGACCTTAAATCCTTTCTTATATATGAGTTTTATAGAGAAAGTTCATAATCCTTTCTTACAGAGATAGGGGATGCATGGTCAGACAGAACCATCACAGAGCAGCCCTTAAAATGATTCAAAATACGTAAGCTCTCCCCACTCTGAATAAAGGATCGATATCTCCACAAGGAATAAGGTGTACTACCTGTAGTAGGAAAAGGAAAGCTTAGTAATATTTTGTTAATTGTTATTGGCTACAAATGAATTGCTCTGTGGAGGCTTTTGTTATCGTTTTTATACGAATGCTGTGTGTGCTATGTAAGCCTTTGATGGAGAAGAAAACGCAAACAAAAAAGATATAATCCTTTATAAATCTGGGTTAAAAATGGAACTGATGCCTGTCCTATGGAGTAACTAGGGTTTTGTCTAGTTTTCAAAGCACACAATTGTGATTTTTTAAAGCATAGGATTTGGCCTTTAATATCTGGGAATGTATCTATAAGAAGGCATATTATAGTAACTCTCACTTATATACTTCAAAAGTATAGTATTTATTTTTTAATAGAATGGTCATTGTTGGCCTAACTAGAGCTTAGAAACTAAAGTAGGAATTAATCATCTTAAATTTCCTAACCAAATTATTTGTCCGATGTAAAACTAAGTGTAAGTTAGCGTTGCCAGGAGAGCTTATTACTTAGTTGCCATGTATTCGCTCTCATTTCCTGCTTTGTTTATAAAGTTAAAGGCAAGTTACTTAGGGTAGCAATGTCAAATCACGTTCCTTACCCAAGGCATCTGACTTTAGAGAGTGCTGTGTGTGTTTTTAAAGCCCCTACCTCGATTTAGGCAAACAGAGCCTTCGTATACCATGCTATTCCCATCCTGCCTTTGAAACTTCTGAAAAGGCAGTGCAGAGTAATTGTTTCAGACATCTGATTAGCATACTTTGAAGTGCATATAAGTTCTTTTTCAGTTTCATTTGAACCCCAGCTGTCTTCACCGAAGTCTATAATCAATCTGAATTAAGTTGTCCTACTTCTCCTAATAAGTCTCTTATTAAGTTCTGCATCAGCCTCTTAGGGAGACTTAAAAGCTAATTCATGTAGAATTGCCATTTTCTACTAATTCATTTGTCAGCTCTCCAAATTCCAAGGAAAACAATTGCAAAGACTATTAATTTGGCTCTTCATAAACAACTTACGTAAGTGTAGTATACATTGGAACCAAGCAAATGATTTAAAACAGTGGGTAGGAGGAAATAAGTTGATGACATTCAACACTGCTTTCTTTTTGACTTTTTTTTTTTTTTGCGGTACGCGGGCCTCTCAGTGTTGTGGCCTCTCCCGTTGCGGGGCACAGGCTCCGGACGCGCAGGCTCAGCGGCCATGGCTCACGGGCCCAGCCGCTCCGCGGCATGTGGGACCTTCCCAGACCGGGGCACGAACCCGTGTCCCCTGCATCGGCAGGCGGCCTCTCAACCACTGCGTCACCAGGGAAGCCCTTTTTGACTGTTTTGAGATGCCCTCCACATTCAAAGCACAAAGCCATTTGTTTAATAAGAGAAACATCCTTCTGCTCTTACTTTCATAAATAAGATAATTACTGAGTGAACTTTGCTTAAAGGTAGGAAGAGGCTTTAGAATAGTAGGAAAACGCACATGTTCTTTTTATTACTGAACTTATTTTAATTTGGACTTCTTTGTATTCCTTTGATGGACTGTGATAAAAGAAGGAGCTAGAATTGGTTACCATTGTTACTGCATTAAATCAGAGTTGTACAGCTCTTCTTCCGGTCATGGAATATTTAGGAGAACATGGCTAATCAGAATGTTCAGCTAATGAGTTCGTCTGACATTATTCTACTAAAGAAATATTTAATTAGATAATAAAAATTCCTCCAGAGAATATCACCCTTCCTACTATTTGAAAACAACCGTGTCAAAAACTGATCCTTTAATACGCCAATCCTGTTTACTGTGGATTTATTCCAGAAGCTTTGTTTGTGGCTGGTAGTGATTATAAACAGTATTCCTCAAGCCTCTTGGGTAATAAAAGACTATTCAGAACAAAAACTTAAGTCATACAGTATCAGCATTAACAGATCTAAAAACTCAATCATTCATTCATCTATGATACGGTTAAAACCTGTACCCAGAGAAATCTGATCTTATTACAGAGTGTGAATATTTATTTCATGAATAAAATCGTATTGGGAGTTGCTATATTAATGGCATCTTAGTTTTCCTGAGAATATTATTATTTAGCACCAAGCTGAGAGAGCAAGAATTTGTATTGGCTTGCATGTATGGGTGTCTGTAACACATTAACTAGAAACAGTTTTAAAATGTGAGTTATTTAACTAAAATTCCATATTTCCTTAGAAGATGGGAGCACACAGTCAGTATGTATTTTTTTAATTCATCTTTATTGGAGTATAATTCCTTCACAGTGCTGTGTTAGTCTCTGTTGTACAGGACGTGGAAGCAACCTAAGTGTCCAGCAACAGATGAATGGATAAAGATGATGTGGCACATATATACAATGGAATATTACTCAGCCATAAGAAGAAACGAAATTGAGTTATTTGTAGTGAGGTGGATGGACCTAGAGTCTGTCCTACAGAGTGAAGTAAGTCAGAAAGAGAAAGACAAATATCATACATTAACGCATATATATGGAATCAGTATGTATTTTTATTCTCCTTTGACATGTACCAAAGTTGCAACAAGTTTAAACTTCACAATTATGTTACTCTCCTACCAGAAGCACAACAAGGAATGATTTAAGAACAAATAGCCCAAGGAGTGGGCGCCTATTGTGTTCCCGTCATACTTGACAATTACAATTTTTAGAATTACACAGCTAACATTGACACCAATATTATGCCTTATGCAATCTTACCTTAACTAAGTTAAGCCGTGGCTTTGAGTAGTTGTTCTTGGTTAACCAATTTTCTGAGTATTATGGGAACACATGTGCCTATGGTACTAATGTAACTCTTATTTTAATGGGTCCTGAGAAAAGTAAACTTTTTCAAAAAAGATCTTTCCATACTAAACTAATATTTTTAGTTATAGTTTACAACTACTCTGGATTTTTCTATCAACAGTACTTGTCAAAAGCAGTGCTTCTCAAACTTTTCTACTTCAGTTCTCTTAATGGCCAAGGAGATGAAGCTGGGCATCCTCCCCTTCCACCTGTTTACCTCCTTTTCCCACGAGCATGAGTTTTCTGTGATGTTTATTTTTTAAACCTCATTTCAATTTTGTAATCTTCTCCAAAATGGATTTGTTATGTTTTAATATAAAGATGTTTTTCTCCAACATATTAAGTAAAATGAATCCTCCAGTATATTCATCTATGGGTATGAAAGCATAATTTGAGAAGCATGATAGAAAAAATTGCCCAATTTGTGCTGGCTTCATCTTTTTCCAACAACTTCTTTCTTTTATGTGCACATACACAAAGAGTAGATCCTTGCCGTTTCAAATGTATCGCTCGCACTTTCATCTGATCATTGTGATTCAAAAGGTCCGTGACATGTAGCTCTTTGTGATTTTGAACATATATTCTTCGAGGCTTTTGTGCAGCAGTCACTTAACTAATGATTTAACTGGTGTTATAGGTCAGGTTCCCTGGAAGCAGACCCTGAGAACAGGGGTCTGGGTGCACAGGTAGACGGGCTGCTTTCAGGAGAAGCCTGTGTGGGAGTTACGGAAGCATAACAAGGAAGATGAACGAGTCGAGCAAGCATGCCATCTCAGGCAAAATGTAGCTTTGTGTCTTGATTCAAATGGAGAAAGCTCTGGAGTATGAACCACACAGCAGAGCTGGTCTTTTATACCCCAGCCAGTCATTGTATGCTAGTAAACATTTATCCGCTAGCTCTGAGGTGAACACTGATTTGTAGTGTTTTCCAATTGTCGTGGTGTAAATACCCCCACCGTGGCTGATTCAAGCTACCAACATGACCTCACCGAAGGCAGACTTGGGAAGAGACGCACACAATTGACTCTTGGGCTCTGCTCCAGCACACCACTGGCTGTGGCCCACCACTAGAGACATGAGTTACCTCCCAGGCCAGGAGTGTGTGTTACCTCCTGGGATAGGGGGCTCCTATCAGCAGAGATCGCCTCTCTGAAGAAGAAAAGCAGCTGTGAGACATTAGTAGGCGACCATCATAGCAGCTGGGGCATGGATGCGCAGGCCAGGAAAAGTGTTCCCTACAGCCAGTAAGCGAACCTAGTGCTCCCCTCAGTCTCCGTGTCTCAACGTGGCCCTTTCAATGCTGTTTTGTTCTTGCACGTGCAGTAATTCTTTAGAGGTGATGAAAATTTTGTTTCTTTGTGAAAAATCTACCCTCCCCCTGCCCAACCTACCTCCTAGGTACTTATTGGATTTGGTAATAGAAGAGAAGAGTTCAT
This sequence comes from Leucopleurus acutus, assembly GCF_964270905.1. Classification (NCBI taxonomy): domain Eukaryota; kingdom Metazoa; phylum Chordata; class Mammalia; order Artiodactyla; family Delphinidae; genus Leucopleurus; species Leucopleurus acutus. Next base: position 27,129,557 of record NC_139148.1, on the reverse strand, counting down.
GGAAATGTCTAAGAAAGTAGGGATTGTTAGTAAAGAAAATGGCTTTATAAGCAATTTTGGCTTTATAGTTATATCATCTCTAAGTGTCTCTATTGATCAGATATTTGTCAATTTGAGGATTCTAGGTATTCAGACATAGTCATTGAGAATGTCAAGAATTTTCTGTGGCAGTGACTCTCACCTTAGTGTGCATAGAATCACCTAGAGGGCTTGTGGAAACCCAGACTGGTGAACCCTTTCCCCAGAGTTTCTGGTTCACGCGGTCTGGAACAGGGCTAAGAAGCTGGTCCAGGGACGCTTTGAGAAACATCATTCTATAGTAAAACTACAGTATATATATAAATACATATTTGTTTATTGTTAGTAATTCTCCAATTATAAATAATAAATATATCATTTGTTATTTCTTTTATATTTAAACACATCCAGAACATTTAATTTAAAAATGCATGCAGGCACGTGGCCTCCTGTGAGAGTGATTGATAGTTGAGGTAGGGAGCAGAGTTTCACTCTGAAACCTTGAAGTGAATAACAGCCTACTCTTTCTGAATCTCTCTTGTGAAAGACATTCACAGTTATTTATTCCAGTTTTCTTGTTGGTATTTTAATGACACTCATACAATTTTTGAGTTGCTTCAAAAGACTTAGAACTTAACTTGCCTTCCCGCTCTTAATACCTTAAAATTAAGATATTTAGTCACATAATATTCACTTTGTTTAAATGTTATCATATTTACCAATAAAAGCAATTAAATTTTAAAATACTCCTCATAATTTTCTGCCAAACATACTGATTATAAACAAGTAGTTTACAGAGTTTCTGAAGTCGAGGCCATTCAGAAAAGTTGAGACTATTCAACTTTTTAAAATTAAAACCTGCTTGCTAGGTGTGAATAGCTGATAACTTATTCAGGAATTCCTACATTTTCTAATTTATCTTGTCAAGCCACTGAGGCCCTGTGTTCATGATGGGAGGGTGTATGCTTGTGTGTAGAAATGGAGATGGATATGGGGTGAAACTGGGAGAATGACTGGGAGAAAGGAAATAGTCTTAACTGCAGTAATTGGGGAAGAGGGATTTTTTCCCCCCAAAGGTGGTGCAAAATCACTCTATTAAACGCCTGTGAAAAAGTTTATGGTTTTGGTATAGGGTGAGTGGTATATGTGATGAAAATTATAGGCGAAATATAATAGCAACAAATATGTTAAAATATGCTTTCACATTAAACAAGCAATATTTAAAACAAACGCTCCCCCTTATCCTGGAATCTTGGGGGGATAGGGGATGGAAATAAAGGAAATTTTACATTAAAAGTAATTTGATTAATGTTTAATGTAAAAATGAAATAGCTATGTATAAACCCACTCAAGTATACATTAAATAATTGAGTTAACTGAATTAGGCAGAGTAAGGGCACATTGATTTTCAGTGTTTTCAAAAATTGGTCCACACATCACTGTTATGTTTTTGTTTGTAAGCTTCAATATTTATTAAGTTTCCACAGTGTGTTCAGCCCTGAAATGTCAAACTCTCTTAACCAGAATGAGGCTGGAGAATGTAACACTAAGATAGATTTCTTCTCCTTTTAAAGAATTGATTTTTTATGGTGAAGTTTTTTTCTTCATATGGTTAAGAGCCTGCTGGTCCTATTTCAAAACACTTATTTTTAGAAGTCTTGTTCCCTGAGATGCCACATTATTATAGACTCAGTGGGCTCATTTGGAACTTTTCCCTATCGATATTCAAATTGTATCATCGTGATCTTAACATGGCATATTAAGCAAGTTAGCAAAGAGAATAAAGTCAGTTTATCAGCAATATATGCCGAAGTCTATTGATTAAATAGAAACTAAAGTAAATGAGGGGTAAGCAATATATTGGTTTGGTTTTTGGAACTAGAGACAAGCCACCACTGAGTTTCATTTTAGTTACTTATTTTCCTACTCTTAAAGGCTTTTACCCAGTTTGGAGTCTGTACATTGCTGTGAACCTACATCTTATTAGGTCTCATTCAATGATATACCCATTGAATTGCCCCGTGGTTTCAGGCCCTTGGCTGCCCAAGGTCAAGTAGGCCACATGCACCAACATTTCACCTCCTTCCCCCGCTACTTGTCAGTTAGCCCTTGGCTTCCAGTATTTCCAGCAGAGAAAGGCTAAAGCCAAAATAGAATGGTTCATTGTTTTCAACTTAACACGAACACCATACTACAAGGGTTATCCAATATAATGGTGACTTTTGTACGTCCAGTAAAGCATAAGGTTAGAAGAAATATAAGCTAATCAAATGAGCATAAGTTCTATTGATCCTTTGACTTACACAGTGAATAAAATATTACCTTTGGAACCACCCTGACATTTTGTTATAAAGGTTAAAGGAAGATGTTTACAAGGTTGTCTCAGTGTAAAAATTGCCTGCAGGTTGGGATTGAGTGTCCTGTGCAAGATGGGTCTTAACGAAATCTGACCCGCTTTGACTTTCCAAAAAACCTTGAATTCTTACTGAAAAGATTGTGGGATAGTTTTTAAACCCTTTTTTCAACTGAAATAGTACTCCTCTTTAGATAATCAATACAGCATCATTCCTACAGATTTTTGAGGATACTGTCACACTTTTTTTTTTTTTTTTTTTTTTTTTTTTTGGCCACGTTGTGCAACGTGTGGGATCTCATCTTAGTTCCTGGACCAGGGATTGAACCCGTGTCCCCTGAGGTGGAAGCACGGAGTCTTAACCACTGGACCGCCAGGGAAGTCCCAGGCTTCTTTTTTGCAAAAGAAAACAGAAATCTATTACTGTTAAAATCTGGTATCTTTTCCCCACACCCCCTCCAGCATTTATTGTTGTAGATTTTTTGATGATGGCCATTCTGACAGGTGTGAGGTGATACCTCATTGTAGTTTTGATTTACATTTCTCTAATGATTAGTGATGTTGAGCATCCTTTCATGTGTTTGTTGGCAATCTGTATATCTTCTTTGGAGAAATGTCTATTTAGGTCTTCTGCCCATTTTTGGATTGGGTTGTTTGTTTTTTTGATATTGAGCTGTATGAGCTGCTTGTATATTTTTGAGATTAATCCTTTGTCACTTGCTTCGTTTGCAAATATTTTCTCCCATTCTGAGGATTGTCTTTTGGTCTTGTTTATGGTTTCCTTTGCTCTGCAAAAGCTTTTAAGTTTCATTAGGTCCCGTTTGTTTATTTTTGTTTTTATTTCCATTTCTCTAGGAGGTGGGTCAAAAAGGATCTTGCTGTGATTTATGTCAAAGAGTGTTCTTCCTATGTTTTCCTCTGAGAGTTTTATAGTGTCCGGCCTTACATTTAGGTCTTTAATCCATTTTGAGTTTATTTTTGTGTATGGTGTTAGGAAGTGTTCTAATTTCATTCTTTTACATGTAGCTGTCCAGTTTTCCCACCACCACTTATTGAAGAGGCTGTCTTTTCTCCATGTCGGTGGGAATGTAAATTGATACAGCCACTATGGAGAACACTATGGAGGTTCCTTAAAAAACTAAAAACAGAACTACCATACGGCCCAGCAATCCCACTACTGGGCATATACCCTGAGAAGACCGTAATTCAAAAAGAGTCACGTACCACAATGTTCATTGCAGCACTATTTACAATAGCCAGGACATGGAAGCAACCTAAGTGTCCATCGACAGATGAATGGATAAAGAAGATGTGGCACATATATACAATGGAATATTACTCAGCCATAAAGGGAAACAAAATGGAGTTATTTGTAGTGAGGTGGATGGACCTAGAGTCTGTCATACAGAGTGAAGTAAGTCAGAAAGAGAAAAACAAATACCATATGCTAACACATATATATGGAATCTTTTAAAAAATGGTTCTGAAGAACCTAGGGGCAGGACAGGAATAAAGACGCAGATGTAGAGAATGGACCTGAGGACACGGGGAGGGGGAAGGGTAAGCTGGGATGAAGTGAGAGAGTAGCATGGACATATATACACTCCCAAATGTAACATAGATGGCTAGTGGGAAGCAGCCGCATAACACAGGGAGATCAGCTCGGTGCTTTGCGTCCACCTAGAGGGATGGGACAGGGAGGGTGGGAGGGAGACACAAGAGGGAGGGGATATGGGGATATATATATATACACATACACCTGTTTCACTTTGTTATACAGCAGAAACTAACACAACATTGTAAAGCAATTATACTCCAATAAAGATGTGAAAGAAAGAAAGAAATTATGAGCAAAAAGAAATTTTTTTTTTTTAAAATCTGGTATCTTAGTTGAATACTAATCCATTTTTTTAAAAGGTAGATTTGGCCAATGACTTAATTTTTTTTTTAAATAACATTTGAGTCCATTGATTTAACAGCTTGATACTTAGACACTTTTGCGTCCATAGTAATTTATTCATCATTCACATGTACTTAAGTGGACGTTATCATGATAGCAGTTGTCATAACAGAACATAACAGGATATGGATTTAGATCTTACCTGAAGATGTGATCAGAAAAATCAGAGGAATATCTTGAAAGTAAACTTCTCAAAGTATGGTGAAAAAAATGAAGAACAAAGTAAACTCTTGACTCCACTTAAGTAGCTAGATCTTTCACACACACACATACATATGTTTAGGTAAAAATAATAACCGCTAATTTATCTGGAGGCGAAACATTGCTTTGAAGTAAATACATAAGACTTTCTTTTCAGCCTAGGAATACGATGAAATAAAGATGAACCATTATAAAAAAATTTATCAATCTAATTTTTAAACATGCTGTTGCATAGATTTTAATGAAGAAAATCTATTTTATGTTCCTTTCATTTCACATTAAGTAGTGGAATATTTTCTTCTTTGTTGTTTCATTTGTAAGAAAGAAAGACATTTTGGAAAGACTAAAAACATCTGTTAAATTCAGGAGCTACAGTAGTCTGAAAGTAAAACTAAAAAATTATGGAAGAGCATTTTACAATCATTTTCAGCCCTCTTCCATTTAATTCTTTCTATCTCGGCTCTTAGAAAATTTATATTCATCTCGGATTCAGTTCTGCTTTAGTATTTCTAAGTTGATAACAGTATATTGAATGAAAAATCAAATCAGCAAAAATCCTTTTTGTTTCAGTAGTGAGTACCTTCCCCATAGAACTAAAATAAATGTGTCCAGTATATAGCAAACTGGGTGTAGTATATTGCATAGGTAATTTACAACCCTGGATTCCTCTGTTAGTTATTATTCCTACGTGCAGAGGTAGCCTAATTTGTTTTAATGGAAAAAAGAATCTCGTGGGAAATGCTATATACAACACGATATACGCTGTCCTCCATTTTCTGGGTCCAAAATGTTGCATTTTATAGCTTTGGACAGATTTTGGCTTGGAATTTGTTTCTTTATAAACCTTTATAATAAGTCATCATTTAAATGAAATTATGTTCTTTAGAGTTGAGCTGTAGCACCGTAGGAGCTTGGTCTACTTTGTGCCCTGCTTTATGCCTAGTGCTTGGAACACTCCCTGGCATATAATGGGTCCTCAGGAATATTTTTTTTGGAATGAGTGAATAAGTAAACATCTCTAAAAGCACAGGGCAAAATGCCTTCTTCCCTTAAAAATTATTTTACAGATAACCTGCTCCCATTTGCCACCATCCTGTTGCTAGCAACTGTTACTTTGTGCCTGAATCTCCAAACGCTCATTGTCAATTGTTCTCCTTTCTGAAGTGGCCACTAGCTTACACTCACTCCTCGACTTGAAATTTTCCAGTTGCGCATGCCTCCTTTGCACTTTTCAAGCCCTGCGACACAACTTCTCATAGCATGATTACATTGTTTTTTAATAACCCACTAAATTGTCTCTCTCCACTGATGATTGTGAACCCATTGAGAGTTCCATCTTCCCAGTGCATAGTAGATGTATACATAGTACATAGTGCATATAAAACAAGTGTTTTCAAGTGAGTAGTAATTAAAATCTAACAAAAAGGATTGTTGACAGTATGCCATTCCCCTTTGCAAAAACCTTCATTACTGTGCTGCAAAGCTCAGCTCATTCAAACCCACCACCGTCTTGCTTGAAGAACACGCCCATGCTTTTTCTTCCACAACTGCCCTGTACCTCATGCTTCAGCTTATTAAAGACTATTTGCACCTCCCCAAAGACATTAAGCTTTCCTACCTCTTGCCATTTGTTCAAGCTCTGAACAAATAGCTTTCCTCCTCCCACCATGCTGCTTCTTCCTTTGTGTTTCATGTACCTACATCCCAATGTCTAGTTCAAGGAGCCCTTACAAAGCTACATGATAGAGGAGTGAGGAAAGACAGATTTACCCCAGGGTGATATTAGAAGTTGGTGCCAAAGACTCAGCTACCCGAGAAAGGATTTTAGTCAATCTTAGTCTGTGGCTTTCTCCTGGATGAATTTATAACCCTCTGCTTTGCCAAGTCTCCCTGAGTTAGACTCAACAGGGCTCGTGTGACTTGGTATTCCCCACATTGTGGGACATAATGCTTAATTGGTTGCAGGTGGAGTAAAAGAAGGAGAAATAGACCCAACCTCCTCGTTCATCTTTGCAACAGCCCGGGTGTGTCCATGTTACACTCCTCCTTTTACACAAGAAGAAATGCGTGAAAAATAATTTGTAAATAAACTTTTTCTTTAGTGGAAAACCACAGAAATGAGAGAGGGTGGAGAGAGACAGAGAGAGAGAGAGAGACAGAGAGAGAGATGGAGAGAGAAACAGAGATCATCCGTAATCTCACCTTCAGCATCTATAATCTTATTCCCTACAAGTGCCTCTTTGGGCAAAGTAGAAAAAGGTACCTCTTTCATCGAAGAGATCTCCAGCCCTGTGCCAGAGTTCACCAGTTCAGTAGTGGAGCCCAGGTTGGATTTCAGTCCCCTTGTCTCCTTGGCCAGGCCACTATATACCTCCAAATGGAGACCCCGCTGTGTAGCCTTCTCATCTTTTCCTGTATGAGTATTTTTAAAGCTTTTATTCAGTCTTGCCAAAATGCCCTGCAGAAGGCTACACCACGTGTATCACTACCAAAAGAACATATTTTCCTTAAATAGATTACTCCCCCTTTTTTTCCCACTTGCTTCATTTTTATAAAAACCCCCTGGTTAGTACCAAAAACTTGAAAGTTACATTCCTGCCCAGAGCGTTAGAGATACTTCAGAAATTAGTGTATGCTCCAACATAAATCAAGTAATAGATCCAAAGAATTCAGATACAGAATCTGAAGGAAATAAGCAGGTTTCTCTTCTTTCACTTAGGAACCCGGCATCAGATTTCTGTAGGAAACTGTGTTTATGAAGCAATTCGAGAATAGCTGCTAATCTAAAGTATTAGTACCTAATTCTCTTGACTGTTTATTCTTTAATAAAATGTATTGAGGGATTATCATGTACTAGGTACAGGCATACCCTAGTGAAAAAAATAATATCGAATTGCCTTAATAAAGGTTAGGGTCCTGTGAAGGGACAGATGATGAATTAATACATAAGCAAATAAGCAGCACTTACAAAGTGCGATCGGTGCTAAGAAGGAAAACAAGGTTCTGAGAGTGAGAAAAATCGGGGGACCTTTCTTCAGGTAGGGCAACCAGGGATGGGCTGTCTTTCATGGTCACAGGAACTGAGACCTGAGTAGCAAAATACAAGTCAGCTAGGCAGAGGATGCCAATAGAAGACTCCAGGCTGAGAGAACAGCGTGCAAAGTCAAGAATACGTTTGGGGAGTTCTAGGGATGCAGCATCTTCTAAGTTCTTGTTAAAAGTGCCAGATTCTCAGGCCCCCCCTGGATCTACTGAATCACAAATGCTGGAGTGGGACCCAGCAGTCTGTGTGTTAACTAGCCCTCCGTGTGAGTATGATGCATGCTGTTGTTTGAGAGTCACTGCCTTAGACAGATGTTTTGAGCCATGAAGGGAAAGGTGAGAGCAAGACCGCATGTCTTTGCCAGGGCACTGTTTGCAAATTCAAAACTGTTAAATGTAAAACTTAATCTAAAATAACTCCTGAATTTGACTATCAGTGTCCTGGTGGTTGATGTTTTTAATGGTTTATGGATTATTACTTAATTTTAAATAAGTAAATAGATTTCATTAGCCGCCATTGTGCCTGATGTCACATATAATTACAATTTCTCAGGAAGAAAATATTGGCATTTCTCGTTTCCTTAGCAGCCTAAGAACGTGGTCTGCTTAAATGATTTATTTATACTCATTAGGGACCTTTTTATTTTAATTGTGCGTATTTTGCATTTAGCCTCTGTAAAGCACTCATGAGCTACCTTTTTTATTTGTTTTAATTGTGTCATTAGAAAGCTATGGAAAGCTTGATATGTTTTTGTTTTGGTTTGGTTTATTTGCTTCATTTTTCTATAAAAAAGAAATAATTAGCAACCAGAGTTAGGATTATAGAAAGTAGTTTCCAAGGAAATTAAAATAACTCAAATGTGTACCACTTGTTCTTATAGGCAAAAACCTTTCCTTTCTGATCAATTCCGTTCTGTTCCTCATTTTCAATTCATATTTGTGAAGGCAAAATGAACATGCATTAAAAAAGAAAGAAGACAGACACTATAAGTGTGGTTAAGCTATAATTCAGCCTTTAGGAGCGTTGGGGTTATAAGCTTCATAGTGAAGCCATGTCCTGAAAGATGAAGAATTATGATAGATGCACGTAAGAAGATGTTAAAAAAGAATTTATGCTTTTGTATTTGGGTGCACTTTCTTTTCCAATAATATGAAGAGAAACTAGAGATCATTTTTCATAAAAACATGAGGATTCCTTATGGAAAAAATGCAGCAGTTAATTGCTATTCTTTTAGTGCCACAAGTTTGGAAGTGTGGTGACTCTGAGGGAAAACCATAGTTAAAATACTTACTGATAATTGCTTGGGAAATAAAAGTGCTAGATGTTTTCATGCCTACAAACTTCATATTGTTTTCCTAAACTCTTTTTTTTAAGAATTTAACCTACCCCAAGTCATCCTGATTATGCTACATCTAGGTCATGAGTTCTGAATCTGCTTCATTATTTATGTCCGTATTCAGTTTGCTCATCCAAAGTGATCATGCCCAAATAGGAGCACGTACAAGAATTGCCCTGAAAATGGAACGCAAGGAAGACAGTGAAAAAAAAAAACAAAACAGCATAATATTTTGCCCGCAGGCTGCCACAGTAAAAACTGATGCTGGAATGCAGTGCAGTCGCATCTCTATTAAAAAAGGATACATGTTTCAGTGGCATAATTTATTGTCAAGAATGTCTCTACCAGAGGCAAAAGTGATCCTAACGGCAGAGGGAAGTCCTCATTCAATCTGCAAACTACCCCCTGTGTCTTAGCTCCACACAATCCCTTAGTATTTGGCAGAACTTACGGAAAGGGTGGAATGTATCAGTTTTTGTTCGAAGTCGATGGGATAGCCTTATAATGTTAGCAGTGAGAATTCACATAAGAAGTCTCTTGCAAAAAAAAAAAAAGTACGTGACACCCAGAGTCCAAGGGTTAAAGGAAGTTGGGGAACTGGAGGACGTTAGTCTATGTAGTGGATGCCGTTGGCACCCCAGCCAGATTCCTCTACTCGGCCGGCACACTCATCACACAGCAACTCTGAGTGCTGGCTGATAAGGACTCATAGTTGCACCCTTTTCCAGAAAACCTTCCTCAGCCAAAAGGAAGGCCCCTTGCCTGGGACATCATACCACCCCTCCTCCTCTAAGACTGCCAGGGGGAAGCTAGCGGCCAATAACCGATGGCCATTGGAATAGAAAAGGACAAACCTCTTTGTCCTAAGGTGGGACATTTTATGGTATAATTTGTGTGCCAGAGCTTCCTGTGAGACAAGGTTGATGCTGTTTTCCACCTGAGACCACATCCTTACTTAGCTTTTCTGCCCTACCTCCTGCTTCTCTCACTCTTCTCTTAAAAGCACTCAGACTCTGCTTCCCGAAGGCAGTCGGTATCTGAGACAAAAGCTGGATCTACATCCCGGGCACTATACCAGGTGGGAAGCCAACCAGAGTAAGGAGTCAAGAATAGGAGATAACAATGGAAGTCTCCAAGCCTGATGCATTTCGTGAAAGCCTTGCCTACATCTCCTCTTGTGTTTCTTTGTTATTGGTCCAACCGCATTTGAGTAGCTCATTCCCCCCAGCTATTTAAGAGGCTCCAGGAGGGCTTTGAGCTTCTGGGCAGAGCAGGATATGATCCTTGACTCTTGTGGTTCCAGCGGTGGCCATTCACTCCCATCAGGATGATACACCCATCCAGAAATGCAGAAGCTGCAAGAACATAGCTGGGCTGTACCTACCCCCAATTCTGGGTAACTGAGTTCCGTGGAGCCTTCCCTGAGCCACATGTAGAAGCCTCAATACCAGAACCAAAGACCTGGATTTGCAGGACATGATTTCCATTTCTTCCCCCTCAGCTACTAAGCCGGTGTGAAGAATCCTGGGACTTCTCCTAACACTCTTTTTAGGCTATTTTTTTAGGGCTTTTCGTTCACAGTTTTGTTCAGCAAGGTTTCATTGTAGAGACAAATGCAGTTAGACCCTACTTCGTTTCTTAGATAGTATTTGTCACGTAAATTTCTCTGCCCAGTGTATATAGCCCTAGAATGACATTTCATTGTCAGATCAGACTAATTTGGAATTCCTGGTAAGTGAGATAGGAGCTCTACGAAGTAGTAGGTTAAGATTTCAGGAGCAGTGTTTGATATCATTAAGAAGGGAAGAGTTTCAGTTTCTCAGGAGCACCATTAATATATAAATAAAGTGGTGTATATATATGTCAGATACATATACATATAACTGTGATATGTATATCACATCACACAATGTATAAACTCCTAAATGGCAGAGCTAATTCAAGCATCCCAGAGTCTCCTCTCCTTCCTGATTGCTTGTACAGCTGATCTTGCTATGGCCTTTCTTGGTTTGTCCTGAACCTCCACCATTGACCCCTGTACTTTCTCTCCATCTACGAGCCTCATCTTGCTTCACTTCCCTCTGAATCCAGTTTAGCTGTGTTTTGCAATCACATCTGGCTAAAATTTAAACTCTCTTGTCCCTAGGTATTTGTGCCACAACCATCTGACAGAATCCCAAACTTGGTTCAACTGTTTTCTCCATGCTCGCATGGAGCACTGTTGGAGAAAGAGAAGATCGGGCAGATTGGTTCTGCTAAAAAAATGTGGTCCTCAGCCTCAAATGAGCCCTCAACACTGGCAGCCTCGCTGCGTTTCTTTGGTCACCTCCCTCTCACAGTCTCTCTCAAAACTAATTCAAATGTTCCCACTTACCCTTAATTCACGTTTTCATTCAACGAATATTCATTGCACACTGATTATATGCCAGGTCTGTTGCTTCCTACTTCACGGAGGCCCCCCAAAGTCAAAGTGCCTCAACTTACCTTTTCCAGTGCTCCAAACTGACCTTCTGTGCCTTGCAGAATAGTCCTTAACTATCAAGTCAAAATTGCTCCCTCAGAAATAATGTTCCCTTGTTAATAGACAGTTCCTTCCTTTTGTTGCAAAGTGGTTGATGACTGAGCTTCTGAGTCTATATTTGAACAAGTCTTTACATAAAGATCGAAGCAAAGCTCTGACAAGCAATTAAACATCATAAAAAAGGAAAACTTGACATATTAGACTTATTATCATTCTAAATCAGTACTTTTATAATCAGACAGCATTTAATGAAGTGAAAATTCTGCCTGCATGAAACTAGTCATAATAAAATTAGACTTGGTTTGCTCTTTCATGGTGCACATATTCCAGATGTTTAAGTGATTCAGAGAAAACCCAGAGTATAATGGCTCCCTTGAATGTTTTCTCACTTATTGCTTCCACACTAGAATAAAATCTAATGAAATTCCGGTAGTGTTTAAATAGCACATCATATTGTTCAGAGTCAGTCTTACTTTTTGACATTTTATGTTTAGTGTTTAATAATTTAAATGTAAATGTCTATGTGCATTAATAATTAAATTAGCAGTATTAGAAGTGCTAATATTTGAAATACAGTCAAACGCAATGTTACATCCACTTAAATGAGATGGTACCTGTATTCACTCTTCACATAGTATGTCCTGTGACTCAGTGTTTAGGGGACCGTGCTTCTTGTTATGTACACTTCTAGGCATTGACAGCTTACAGCAGTGGGCCATCCTCAGGTGGTATGCCACCAGAACGTAGGTCAGATGTCAAAGTGAAGACTGACTTAAACACTCTCCTGCCTCCTTTTTTTTTTTTTGACATCTTTATTGGGGTATAATTGCTTTACAATGGTGTGTTAGTTTCTGCTTTATAACAAAGTGAATCAGTTATCCACATACATATGTTCCCATATCTCTTCCCTCTTGCGTCTCCCTCCCTCCCACCCTCCCTATCCCACCCCTCTAGGTGGTCACAGAGCACCGAGCTGATCTCCCTGTGCTATGTGGCTGCTTCCCACTAGCTATCTATTTTACGTTTGGTAGTGTGTATATGTCCATGCCACTCTCTCACTTTGTCATTTCTCTTCCTCTCTTTTCCACCATCAGCTGTCTCCTTTCCTCCATTCTCATGTGCTTAGTTCCCTCACGATGACTTCTAGCCGGCTGAAGTTCTTCCTTCTGCTCGGGCCCATCACAATTATCGCCCCAAAGTGAACCTCTGCACCAAATTCTCTCTTTAGCAACTGACCTCCCCCTAATCAAAGCTTCCGTTTATCTTAACAGAGACTTAGGCATTCAGATTAAACAGAACATGTGGCTTTTCTCCCTTAATAATAACAGTAGTAGCAGTAGCGGTGGTAATAGAATCGTAGTAGTCAAAATTTAAAATAGATGCTCTCTATTCCAACTCAATTAGGACCTAGAGTTTAACAGTTAATTGAAAAAGTCAGTTAAATTAGGGAATCATAAAAAATATGTCTTAAACATTGTATTCTATGTTAAAATAGTCACTAATATCTTAATGTTGTGTGAAGGTTTTTTCTTTGAGTGTAAATTCTCTGATTAGAGTTCTCCATAAATCACACTGATAACACAGACGTTCTGATTTCCAGTTCAGGTTTCCTTAATGCAGACAGAGTCCGCTGGGAAACATGAGAAGCATTCTGAATACAGAATCTTTCTAAAATTTTCAGGTTGTTTTCCTACTCTTTTACAGTTGTCTTGTCCACATGCAATTCAGTAATACTTCTTTTTCTTTTTCTTTTAAAGCAATTTTCCAGAATATTTAACCATATTTTTATAGAAATAATAACTTATTTTCTTCTTAGACTTATATTTCTTTGGTTTAGGAAATCTTTCATTAAATTATGTAATTGCAATACTAATTGGCAAAAGCAGGTTTGAGAACATACACACATTGACAAGTCAACTAATGAGAGCTGAACGCCATGCATACTGACAGGTATCTCTAACATCTTATTTAGAGGTTGTTAGAGGCACCAGGCAGTATGTTTCCCAGACAAATGAAGACTCTGGCTAATCTGATGAGTCTTAAGTGGAGATCAGTTAAGGGAACTTCTACTGTAATTGGTAGATACAAGCAAAAAAAACAGAAGCCACAAAATCCCATGACAGTGTGTGTGTGTGTGTGTGTGTGTGTGTGCGCGCGCGCGCGCGCGCGGGCTGGGGTGGGGGGGCTGGGGGGAGGAGGGGGAGGGAGGGGGGAGAGGGGAAAGGAGACTGAGTGTTGTGATTAATCATGAATGCTGGAACTTATTTTTTAATCTCCTTCATCCTCCAAAACATTGATGCAGGATTAAAAATCTGTGTCCAGGACTTTGGGGGAAGAAAGTGAAAATCAAAATACTCTAATAAGAGACCCTTGAACCATGTACATTATGTAATCCAAGGGGAGCTGAAATCTAGATATGACTTAACTGACATGGATACTGAACTCGACAGCTGAGAACCTCACTAGTGAAGGCAGTGATTAGTGTACAGGGTTAATCTGCACTATTGTCAGATTCTGCCCGGCTATCCTGTCATCTCTGCGATGGTTCCTACTTACAGTTCCCACTCATGTGATATTTACTTGTGGTTACTAGAAACTCATGTTATTACCCAGAAGACAGTGGTTCCATTTTTGTAATCATTGTTCTTGTCCAGGTTTCCCCAAATGACATTTAAGAAATCTGTTTTCTGGGCTTCCCTGGTGGCACAGTGGTTGAGAGTCCGCCTGCCGATGCAGGGGACACGGGTTCGTGCCCCGGTCCGGGAAGATCCCACGTGCCGCGGAGTGGCTGGGCCCGTGAGCCATGGCCGCTGGGCCTGCGCGTCCGGAGCCTGTGCTCCGCAACGGGAGAGGCCACAACAGTGAGAGGCCTGCGTACCGCAAGAAACAAAAACAAAAAAACAAACAAACAAAAAAATCTGTTTTCTAACCTTTCTAATGTGCAAAACAGTGTGATTATGGATCATTTCCTTTTAGAGATACGAATTCACGTTTATGGGGTTTAACTGCCTCTCTCCATGGGCACTTACTATGATTCTTTTTTTTAAATTTATTTATTCATTTATTTTTGGCTGCATTGGGTCTTTGTTGCTGCACACAGGCTTTCTCTAGTTGTGGCGAGCAGGGGCTACTCTTTGTTGCGGTGCGCGGGCTTCTTGTTGCGGTGGCTTCTCTTGTTGCTGAGCACCAGCTGTACGCGTGCAGGCTCAGAAGTTGTGGCTCACGGGCTCCAGAGCGCAGGCTCAGTACTTGTGGCACACGGACTTAGTTGCTCCATGGCATGTGGGATCTTCCCAGACCAGGGCTTGAACCCATGTCCCCTGCATTGGCAGGCGGATTATTAACCACTGCGCCACCAGGGAAGTCCTACTATGATTCTTTTAATCCATGTATTTTTTTATAAGGAAATGGAATAATATTTACTATCAATTCCTATATGAACTTTCTTAGTTTCAGAATGATTCCTATGACATTCCACTGACATGAAATCGAATAAAGATAAAAACATCTGATATGATTTTTTCGCATCTGTGTGGTCAGTCAGACGGTTTCTTTTGTTTTTCTTTGTTTATTTTTTTGATATATAATTCACATACCATAAAATCCGTCCTTTTAAAGTGTATAATTCAGTGGTGTATAGTATAACCACAGAGCTGTGCCACCATCACTACTAATTCCAGAATATTTTTATCACTCCCAGAAGGAACCCCATGATTCTTTAATATTTTTAATGACCACTTTTTAAAAAACTGTAAGTTCAACAGAGTGATTGTCACAATGTCCTTATTATCTAAGACCTATATAAGAGTCTTATACTCCATATGATACCACATTTTAGTGATGAGGTGTTCAGTTTGATTTGAGAGGATAATGCCATTCTTATTTAGAATGTACATACTGGTTCCTGTCATTTGGAGTCAGAAGGAACTGGAAGGTTATAGATGAAGTCAGTGTAAACAGTGGCTTTATCAACAAAGTGAACCACAAAAATAACACCTGCCCAGATCAAGCAAGTCAAAACAGCACGTATAGCCAAGTAAGTGATGCTGTCCTTGTGCACAGACATCGTATTACACAAACTGTTCTCCGAAGTGAGGGAATTTGTCCCTTAGAAATTGCTCATTGGAACACTGGGACATCATGCATCACGTTAAAGGTCCATAAATGTCGTCTCAGTAGGGTAGATATGATGCATGGTAACATCCTCCCCGTATCTGCATAGGGTTCTTCTCAACAGATTGTCATGATGCATTGCATCACAGAATCCTGCTGTCGTGCTTCAGAGACAGTTGAGAAGCCCCGTGGGAGCCTTCTTCAGTCATTACTACAAGGACTAAAATACCAGGAGACCTGGAAGTCATTCTTAGGATTTGACAAAATACCCTAATCTCTAAATGAATCGATTTATTATGTAGTTGGTGCGAAGTTGGAATGTACTATTTTATGATGGAGTACATCTTTTACTGTTAAAAAAGAAAGCCTCCGTTTTTGGTTGTGAGATGAGTAGAATTTAGAGTCTAGCAGCATCGCAGTTTTCCTTTTCCTTTGCCAATCCTGAATTTCTTTGGAAAGGTAATTTAATTGTTAAGAATATGCACTTTGGAGGCAGACAAGCCTGAGCATGTAACCCCGGTTCCCCAAGTTTGGCCCATGGGGCCTTGGGCAAGGTTTAACCTCTGCAGTTTTGTTCTCTCATGTGTAAAATGAGAATTCGCCAACTACCAACCGCATAGTGCTTTTGTGTAGGAATAAAATCAGATTACGTTTGGACAGAGCTCATCACAGGATTAGGCACCTAGGAAGTGCTCAATAGATATTAGTTATCCACCCATTAACAAATCTTCATTGTCATAATACCACTATAATAGAGCAAATGTTGCTGACACCTCCAACAAAATACGATACTTTGTAGTTCCCATGTGCCTGGTTTTTTTTTTGCTTTAAATGTTCTCATCTTCCATTTTGCCCTTGACTATGTCACACAGGCACTTCGAGGAGAAATTGCACCTCTCAAAGAGAATGTAAGCCACATCAATGACCTTGCTCGCCAGCTCACCACGTTGGGCACTCAGCTGTCGCCATGTAACCTCAGCACTCTGGAAGACCTGAACACCAGGTGGAAGCTTCTGCAGGTAGGCATATTATAAGCATTGCGGTTCCTTCTGTCAGTAAGAGAATATACAGATAAAGCTTGTTTGTAAGGAACAATAAAAGTAATTTCTTCATGTGATACTCATGATAATATTTTGTGAGTGTAGGATATTTTGTATTATTTAATAATTCCCTATGTGTATGTTTTCAAGCCTATTAATATTCATTTTTTAATGGCTTAGAGTTAGACTTTACTATATCTTGCAATAAACATGGACGGTAACGCTGAATCATGCTGGAAGAACTAAATTACTGGCATGCAATGGCGTTGTACTATCATCGCTTGGATTCTTAACACATCTTTCCTTTTGGAATCCTAATGTAAACAAGAGTCAATGGTAAGACACATTCTAAGTCTTTTAAAGAAAGATCATCCTATCACAGACCCACACAACGGAAGTTTTTCATAGGTTTGCATAGTAAATAAAGGGAATGTAGGTGTGCTCAAGGTCACACTTAACTGGCTGTGGGACCTCTGGCAAGTTATTTAACTTTTCTGTGCCTCAGTGTTTCATCTGAAGAAAATGGGGATGTTAAATGTTTCTAAAACATTTGTCTATTGTCAGGACGAGTAAGTCAAAATACATGGGAAATGCTTAGTAAAGTACTAGCCACATGGTCAGCACTGTGTGAATTCTAGTTCTTGGTGTTATTGCAGTTATAACTGTAATTATTATAGCATACAGGTTTTGGAATCAGACTTACTTGAAGTCACTTGGCCTCTTTGATTGTCCATTTCCTCGTCTGCAGCATGCTTGCTGTAATATTAAAGGAACTAATTCAGGTAGAGTTATTGGTACAGTACCTGGCTCACAGTAAGAACTCAGAATATGTAATGGTGGAATAGGTGTGTCTATATGTTGAATGCGTGAAGGCCACCATTATACCCCCAAACCTTAAAACTTGTTTGACCATAGAATTAAGGAATTGTTTCTCTCTTTTTCTGGTTTCATAAGATGCACAGAGTATGCTTCTGGGGACAGAGAGGAAAGAGGAAACTGGGTTTAAAAATATGTGTTTTCCAGATTCAGCTACTTATAATATGTTTACATTTTACTTCCAGTCTGTTTTAAATTGCAGATATCATTTTTAAGTTTTGTAATCGTAGATATTATCTTGCAGTTTGTGATTTTCCCTTAATATTTTTTATATACATTTATTTATTTTTGGCTGCATTGGGTCTTTGTTGCTGCACGCGGGCTTTCTCATTGCAGTGGCTTCTCTTGTTGTGGAGCATGGGCTCTAGGCGCGCAGGCTTCAGGAGATGTGGCACGTGGGCTCAGCAGTTGTGGCTCGTGGGCTCTAGAGCACAGGCTCAGCGGTTGTGGCGGACGGGCTTAGTTGCTCCACGGCACGTGGGATCTTCCCGGACCAGGGCTCGAACCCATGTCCCTGCGTTGGCAGGCGGATTCTCAACCACTGCGCCACCAGGGAAGTCCCTCCCTTAATATTATAAAATGGGCTTTTTGTACATTACAATACTCTTTAAGTAAACATTATTATAATGGGTAAATATTGAGATGAATATATTATAATTTATATTTGTATACTAAAATAAAAATATTTGTTTTCAGTGTTTCAGTAAGAAAAAAATGGTAAACCAGATTACTTTTCCTATTGGCAGTCCATTTAGGGGTGT
The DNA here is from genome assembly GCF_964270905.1 of Leucopleurus acutus. Lineage (NCBI taxonomy): Eukaryota > Metazoa > Chordata > Mammalia > Artiodactyla > Delphinidae > Leucopleurus > Leucopleurus acutus. The sequence continues at coordinate 27,111,335 of NC_139148.1, read as the reverse complement.
GACTGAAAGTCCTGTTAAAGAATTGCTAGATCTTTAATGAAAACGAGTTCCAAACTCAAGACCTCTTGAGATCTCATATAATTTAATTTTTGTTGTGATGGATAGTCTTGAAATACATGTATGATAGATTGTTATAAGTGGCATTGACTAAAGCAAGGCAATGTATTTAAGAGATTACATGCATTTCTATGTCTATTTGCTCCCTAGTGGTTAAGTACTATTAAAATCTTATCAGTTTCATCCTTAGTATGTTTCTCAATTTAAACATAAATAAGGAAAGTAATAAATGTCCAAGGAAAACCAATGGACACATTCGTTCCATTCAAGCACTCTTGAACTATTATCTTAAAATTTCTTGTAGTGAGCTGAATGCCACATTTGCTTTCAGAATGTGATGTAAATCTGTGACAATGGCATGTAAATTTACAAATGAGATAAAAATATTATGATAGGAAAAGTTTTAAAAAATCAATGCTAAGTGATCCATCATAGTTACACTGTTATTTAAATATAAAGTATGAGAAAATATAAATAGCTTAATTTGTATCCATTCTTTAAAATGAATAAGGACTTGCTTATAAATATAGGGAAGTACATAAAAGAAGATAGTGTGATGTCGTAGAAAGAGTGTAGGAGTGAATAGTAGAATACCTAACTTCAAATTGAAGCTCAGCTATTATTTGGCCATGTTATCTTGGGAAAGCCATTTGACGTCTCCCAGCTTCTGTTTCCTCGTTTGTAAAACGAGGTAATGCATTTCGTCTTAGGTCACAGCCAGTTCAGTCCTATGATTGTGTATGTGGATATCTGGGGGAGATACACATATGACAAAATTTAGTCTAGAATCAGTGGAGTTGCTTCTTCTTCATAATACAAACGTGACCTGTTGGGATTATGTTCCTCCTCCTATCAATATAATTCTAACTTTTCAACCCCTCATCTCCAACACACATATAACACAGCCTTCTCATATTAAATAATTCAGTTTGCGGCATATGCTCTTATTGTGGCAAATTCCACACGTTGCTAGTTTTTAACGTGACCTTAAGAATAGGCTTAAGAAGTGTTTTTAGCAGAAAGCTGATAAATACAAGGTTTGGGGTTGCACATAACTGAGTCAAGTTGATTCCATTTTTTTCTTTGACCAGAATTCTAACCACTCGGCTTTATTATAAATGTTGAGTCCTTGTTCAGAAAGTGAACAAAGCAAGAAGTGAGGTTCATATCAAACAACTTTATCCCCATTACTGGCAGAGCAACTCATACATCCTGTTGAGAACCTTTTACATTTAGAAGAATGTATGTGAGACTAAAGCATTACCCAGCTTCTGTGGAGGGGAGTGTGAGCCCACCATTATTATGACATCATATTTCTATGAAAATAAAGAACTCATTCACTCACAGTGCTATGTCAGTTAACTAAAATCATGACAAAAGTGTGAGTTCATCTTAGCTTCTGTGTCTGATAAGACAAAGAAAAACCAGGAATGGAGAGTTGGGGTAGTGGGAAGGCAGATACAAGCCTAAGAAAAAGAGTCTTACATTTGAGCAAATAGTGTAACAGAAGAAGTAGAGTGACATACTACCAGGCTATGTCTACTTGATATCAGAATATCCTGGGTTTAGTTACATGATCCATTAATTTTGACTTAAAACAGGCATGCTGGTTTTTTAGCTGTGTGTAGTATCTCTCAAAATGATAGGAACACATAAACCACATAGATATGAACATCAATAGCAATGTAAGACCCAGTCACAGAGTGTCTGTACATAGAAATAGAACGTATAGGGAGTTCTGGATTTATATTGAATCCACGAATAGAAGTATAGAGACATTGATTTGCCCATTTGAAACTCTCTGTGGGAATAAAATCCTATTTTCTCCCTCAGAATAGACACGTTGGTGTGGATGTTTCTGTGAGACCATCGGACAATGTGTTTTGGACAAAGGAAACCATCATTCCTTGTAGTTACAAAGAGTTTTCGTGTACATTACCTCACTTAATCCTCAAAACATTATGATTACGTATTATGATTACATAGTATCACTGTTCCCTTGTACAAGTAAGGAGACTGAGACTTACAGAGACGGTAAGTGACACAATGACAGTCAGACAGCTTTTAGGTGTCAGTCACGATCTGAATCAGTTGTGAACTGCAACTCCCTACCCTTTTTGTTGCCTCTTCTCACAGTCCTGTTAAGTTTGGACTTAACAGAGTCATACTTTAAAGCTATTTTGGGCAACACAATACTTCACTTTATTTTCATGCTTCACTTCTTTTTTAAATAATTCTCAGGGATATCAACTTTGAAAGCTTCCTTTACAAGCCAATGGATTAATGAGCCCAGTTCACTGTACCCCTTAAAAGCACACCTGTCGTTTCAAATATAAAATTATACAGCATTATATTCCTCATTGTCTTTGTAACTCAGCAATTGTACTAAAATCAACCAAAAGTCATTTTAATGAATTGGCTCTCAAAGTGGAACCAATGTTAATACCTGATCCAGTAGAAATGGGTATTGAAACCAAATGGGAAGAAAAACTGATGATAAACCTTTCTAATTTTGAAGCATTGCACACACTTTTAGTGCCATAGTTGTGCTCTTTAGTCACCAAACACAAGTACTACTAGGGAAGTACTACTAGGGAATGTTCTGCCCATTTCTCTGCATCATGAGTAAACCCATGAATAGCAACAGAAGTACTGTTGCTACTAGGGAAGTACTACTAGGGAATGTTCTGCCCATTTCTCTGCATCATGAGTAAACCCATGAATAGCAACAGAAGCTGCAAATACATTTAATATAAAATGTAAATGCTTCGTTGACTGTAGGATGTATAAAATGTAATCACTTGAAAAGTATTAAATATGAAGACATTTCCATGCATGACATTCTTTAAATATGTTTAAGGACAGCATCATGAATTATGTGTTTTTAAAGGTTTCCTAAGATTCTTCCAAAGTCATACGGGCAGTTATATACTCCATCGTCACATCTCTGTGGTAACTTTCTGTCACAGGGATGTAGACCCTCGTCTTCTATATACTCCATTCCTTCTTTCCTTCTTTCCTTCTTTCATTCAGTCAGCAGTGATTAAGCATCTACTATGTGGCAACCAGACATTGTAACTGTCCTATCTGGTCCAAGGACATAGTGACCAAAACTCCCTTCACTGCTTATGCCATCTTAAGCAAAGTTTTTTTGTTTGTTTGTTTTTATAAATTTATTTATTTATTTTTGGCTGCATTGAGTCTTCGTTGCTGCGCGTGGGCTTTCTCTAGTGGCGAGCGGGAGCTGCTCTTCATTGCAGTGCACAGGCTTCTCATTGCGGTGGCTTCTCTTGTTGTGGAGCACGGGCTCTAGGTGCGTAGGCTTCAGTAGTTGTGGCACACAGGCTCAGTAGTTCTGGCTTATGGGCTCTAGAGCACAGGCTCAGTAGTTGTAGCGCCCTGGCTTAGTTGCTCCGCGGCATGTGGGATCTTCCCAGACCAAGGCTCGAACCCATGTCCCCTGCATTGGCAGGCGGATTCTTAACCACTGCGCCACCAGGGAAGCCCTTAAGCAAAGTTTTATAGATGAATTTTCTTTCCTTACTTCCATAATGGCCCACCCTCCCTCCCTTTCTCCATCTTATAAACAAATGTGTGTGTGTGTGTGTGTGTGTGTGTGTGTGTGTGTAGGCTATTGCGACACTAATACTATAAAAGTAGTACCTTTTCAGATCTCTGGTTTACAAATTCTTCAATAATTTCTGACTGGGAGTTTGGTCTGTGTAATAAGATTGGCAAGATTCGTGGAAGGTCATGGAATCATATTTAGCTGGCCAACAAATATTTGCATGGCTTCATTTTTAAAAAAAAACTAAACAGGATTTTTAATTGAAAAAAATTAAAAGTTCCAACGGAGAAGGTTATGTCCTTTACTTGGGTGAGGTAGGTTTTTGCAGCAGGCGTCTGTTCAGCTATCGCTTGGCCAAAAAGTTCATTCGGGTCATCATACCATTGTACAGAACAACCCGAACAAACTTTTTGGCCAACCCAGTATATATGTATGTGTGTTCTTATCGTCGTTGAGTACATGATTTGATCCTTTAAATGTGTTGATGGATTTTGAACATTTTCCTTATGTTCTTTCTTTTTTTTTTTTTAAGGATCTTGGGCTAATCGTTTTACGTTGTGGTTTATGGGGTCCCTTCTTGGCAGGAAATGTAGTGAGCTGGGCAGTCTGCTCCTACAAATAGTGTGGACCCATTACCAACTGAGGGTGAGGAGAGGACAGCCAACTTTCTTCACTTCCGTTTTGCTGAGGGTTGGTTCTGCCGATGTCTCCTTAGCATGCCCTTCCGTGACTTTTTCTTTAATAAGACCAAAAATGATTCTGCTTGTAGTTAGATCACAGAACTGAGAAGAAAATAAGCCTGTGGCCGTTCTCAAAGGAAATGTTTTCCTGCATCAGTGGTTCTCAAATGGTTGTGAGCCTCAGAATCACTTGGAAGACTTATTAAAACACAGATCACTGTATGATCACTGTGTGTGGGCCCCACTTGCAGAGTTTCTGATTCAGTAGGTCTGGGATGGGGCCTGAGATTCTGCATTTCTAACAAGCTCCCAAGTGAGGCTGCTGCTGGTCCAGAGCCCACACTCTGATAACCGTTATTCTGCATTAAACACTTGCTGGGTACAGCTGCGTTTAAAAGGTTAAGTATGTATATGACTTCTGCAAGACACTTTGAGAACTTTAGAGTTACACTGTGGAAAATAAGCATAATGTCATGCAGAAAATTCTGTATCAGGGGAGTGTTACTGTGCTACAAGAAGGTGGAGACCCAAGCACTCGTCTCTGAGGCAGAAAGAAAAGGGTGAAGGGAACTTTTAGTAGATTCCTAGTAACACCATATGAATTTATAACTATAAATCTAAAATGTAAATATGCATGAATATAATAAACATAATGTAAATATGAATTTATAGTTACTATATTTCAAGACACATGACCTAGTTGTAGATACTGAGCCCTTGAATGTAGCCAGTCCAAATTGAAGTGTGTTGTAAGTGTAATATACACATTAGGTTTCAAAGACTTAGCACCAAAAAAAAGGAATGTAAACCATCTCATTCATATTTTTGTATTGATTATATGTTGAGGTGAAAATATTTTGATGTATTTGGTTAAGTAAAATATATCATCATAATTACTCTCACCCACTTCTTTTTTTTTTTGATTATTCAAAGTTAGATATTTCTATTGAAAATGAACCAAGTGAGCCTGTAGCTTCAAGTAAAACAACCGACAGTGTTTCTTTTTTACTTTTTCAGTATGTCTACTAGAAAATTTAATAGTGTATGCAGCTCTCCTTATATTTCTGTTGGATAGTACTGGTCTAGAAGGTAAATCTCAAAACCTAGCATGGGTAAGAGTCACCTGCAGAGCTTGTTAAAATACCCTCCAAGACTCAGTAGGTATTGGCTGAAATCTGTGATTCTGCATTTCTGTCAAGCTCCCAGGAGATGCTGTTGATCTGTGACCACGTATAAAAGATTCGTTCCCAAACTGTGGGTCACAGAGTTTTACGGAGAGGTGTAGAAATATATTTTTGCATGAAGCATTGTCTGTAGCTAGAATACAAAACTGTCTTGCCCATATACCAGTATTTTTCATAAATAAGTAACTGCATGTGTGGTTACTAAACTCATACAGATTTTTATCGGTCGGTCACTTTTTCACAATTGACAGATACTAAGTAATACTTTTATTATGTGCGGATCCTCTAAGTCTTGGAAAGTTAATATGGGATCCACAGGCTTGAAAAGACTGAAAGCCACTATCCAAAAATATTGTAGGAAAAATTATTCTAACACATTCCAAACTGTAGGTAGCTCTTGTAAAAAGATTTCAACTATAACATCAAGTTTGATGTGCCCTTTGGCAGGAATTTTTTTAAGTTGAAGGTAAAGGAAATGAAAAGAACAAAGAGGAAAGAAGAATGTGTTTGTTTTAGAAAAGGTTGGGTCACAGAAGGATTTGTTGACATTAGGAATAGAATGACCCGTGAAAAAAGGGACAATTGAGTTCTAGGAAAACATCTTTTCAGTAAAGAGAGAACAATCATTTATGCTGCACCTCATCTCTGTTTAAAAAAAAAAAAAAACAGAAGTGAACGAGTCCCTTTAAAGATTTAAAGGAATGTGTAAATCTCAATGTCCAGGCTAGTTACAGCCCTTAGAACACACTTAGGTTAACGTGCACTGTCAAGCTTATGGACATTTTCCTCAGTCATTGTGGTTTACAATGTTTTTACAGCTAATTGTACTTTATTCAAGAGGAAGGATACTGAAGTTGCCCAGGTACCCTTGACAGTAACGTAGACCAGATGTTCCAGAGTCCAGCCTCCTCACCCCAAAGAAGAAGAATCTAGTTTTCAAGGGCATACTTTATTTTTTTTTAAAGGCATCAGGATGTGTGGGACCATAGGGAGAAAAATGAATGATGTAGGGAGTGTGACCAAAAAAATTTATGAGGTACAAAATGAGAATGAAGCCAGTAGGAGTCAAAGATATGTTTATGAGTTAGAATGAAAGGCATATTAATTTTTTTAGAGATTTTATAAAGTGAACCAAAATCATTATGAAGTATTAGTTTGGTTACCTGAATGCTTGATCTTTCTGTACTACTTACTTTCTGATTTGTTTTCATCAGGAACACTTTTTGCTAGTTCTGAAACCAGCTACTGTGGCAATACATATAATAGTTTTATTATTGTTCTTAAAGATGTGATGTGTTCCTGTTCAATGTGTTTAAACAGCAGTTTTATGTATGTATTTCTTTTAGCCTCTTGATCTCTCTAATTTCTTTTCAGAAATACGCATATAATTACGAGTACTTAAAATTGCCTTCATGCCCCTTTTCCTTCTCCCTTATTGTGCAGCTGACATTTGCCCTTTCCTCAGAATTCTCACTGCTTTATTCTTCATTCTTCTAAGTGTCCTTCTCCCTCTAGCCTGACCTCCCTCCTTCACTGCAGCCTGACCCCGCCCCACCCATTCTTCTGCATTTGTTTGCCCTGGTGGTTTGCTTCTTTGCTTTTCCCACTCTCCCGCTGCGTGTGAAACACTCCGCCAGCAGCTGCTCACATTTCCCAGGCTACGTCACGCACAACATTCAAAGAGCTGCTGTTCTCACATTTCCACCAGAAAGACTCCACCTCTTCTCCTTCCCTCCGCATTCCTCTAGAAATAACCCGCTTTCAGACCAAATGAAAAGCTGGATGTTAAAGCCAACTCTGTAAGTAGGACTGGAAACCAGCTTATGAAATCCAGAAATGCTATTTTTAAAGGTCAGTACCACAAAGGGCATTTTAAATTACTGTAGGTTGTCTTAATATTTCTTCATTCTTACAACTTCTATAATATCCTTAAAATAATGATCATTATGATATAAATTGTCCCTTCAGTTAATATATTCATTCATTTCAGAGGTAGAGCTGTGGTTGGAAAATAGGATAAATTAGAAAGTATTAGAAATACAGGTTTTTTTTATACAGGGCCATACTTTTTGGGCCAATGAAGTCGCACAAGATAAATTCAAGAAGAATTGTTTTTAGTGAGTATTATGCATTGCTGAGATTAATAACGAGCACTTATCTAGCATTGACTGCCTCACAATCACCCTTTGAGGTAGATATTATTTTTATCCTCCTTTCACAGATGAAGAGAATGAGAAACTAAAAGGTTAGAGTGCTGGCCTGAGGTCGCATGGCTGGTGAATGAGAGCCAGGGTTTGAACCCAGGCAGCCTGGCTGTGGAGTCTGTCAGAACGACTAACTATACAATACCACTTCTTTGCTATAAAGTTAGACAGACGTGACAATATGTCCTCTTCGTTTACAGTTCAAACCTTTAAGCAAAAAGTATGACTTTCTCCTTACATTTACTCATTTGTGAGGGATCACCTGCATTAAGAGTTGAGGAAATGCAGATTTAAAGTAGGATGAGTATATGAGTCTCAGAGCACACTCTCAGGGATCGCCTGTTTAGAACCGAGTCTGAGTCATTCACACATTCAAAAGGAGAATCTCATCTGTAGAACCAGGAGGAATTCATCATCAAAATCTTCCCGACGTGTGCAGAAATACTCCTTCATTCAGTAAATATTTTTCTGGTCCCTACCCTCTGCCAGGCTCTGTGCTATGTAGTAGGGATGCAGTCATGGAAGCACTAAGCACTCTCTGCCCTAATGGGGGTTATAGTTTCTTGGGAAGACAGACATTTAAAAAATTCCCATATAATAATTACAAATTGTGGTAAGTGTTATGAGAGAAGATGCAGAGAAAGCGGCCTTCCAACTGAAACCTAAAGGATGAAGACAAGTTAGCTAAGTGACTTTTCTATTCATCTGTAGCTTTTATTCTAAATAAAAGCCTGAAGCTTGGGACTAACAAACTAAACAGAGTAGTAAAATTCCAGTATGTAAATTTAACAACTAGAAATCATTTGAAGTAATGGCCTGGAGAGTTAATATATAATTAAGTCACAGCAAAAGAGAATTTCCTATCATTCTCTATCACAGACAGCATCCTGTTTGCTTGCTTCGCGGCACTTAACGAAAATCTGTAGCTATGTGTTTGTTTATTAAAAGTTTATCTGCACCACTTTGAATGTCAGCTCCATGAAGGCGGCAGGGGCCCTAACTACCATATCTAATGATACTTGTCAGTATCTTTTACATAGTAGGCATTCAATAAATAGTTCTTGAATCGCTGAAAGCATGAAAGTAAGCAGAAATGTTGTTGAAAACTAAAATAAGGGGAAAACTATACCACAGGCGGTATATTAGGAAACAAAACTAGTATTTCTGAAGAAACAGTATTCATGTCTAGATCTGTGGATGTATAAAGTTTACCAGGGCTTAACTAATTTTCAAAAGTTCCAAAAAGAAAAATAATTGATCGAAAATTAAATGTGCATCCTTTACTCTGTGGTGAACATGGTTTACTCATATCTTAGACCCTTATCAACAGTTAATGATCTGTCTGCTCTGATGACATGGAATATACTTAATATTACCTTTGGAGGAATATGAGATAAAATAGCTTTTCTTCCTCTCGCTGCTTTATTTTAATTTAGGTATAATTTTTTTAGGTATAAGTGACATAATTATACTCATTTCAAGCGTACGACACAATGGTTTGATGTTTGTATCTATTGTGAAATGATCACCACAATTTGTCTAGTTAACATTCATCACCACACCTAGTTACAAAATCTTTTTTCTTGTGCTGAGAACTTCTAAAATAAACTCTTTTAGCATCTTCCAGATAGGCAGTACAGTATTTGTGCGTGTGCAAAAATGTTCATGGAAGCTTTATTCACAACAGCCTCAAACCGGAAACAACCAAATCCATGAACAGGTGAGTGAATAAACCTATTTGGTATATTCATATAATCCATTACTACTAGGTGATGGAAGGAATTAAAAAGAGCAAACTATGAATGTGTGTAACAACATGGATGAATACCAAAAACGTGTTGTGCAAATAAGCTGGACTCCCCCAAAATAGATACTCTATGGTACCATTTACAAGAAGTTCTAGAATAGGCAAAACTAATCTGTGGTGAAATAAATCAAAATGGTCGCTGTCCCTGGAAGGTACAAGGAGAGGCGACCAGGAATGGGCATGAGAGAACTTTCTGGGATGATGGAGATATTCTCTATCTTGATAGGAGTTACAAGGTTGCATAGTTTCCATAACCCATCAAACTGTACAGTAAAACTTGTGCATTTCACTGTATGCAAACCATATCCCAATAAAAATGTTTTTTTAAAGACTCACATAATATCTAAGTGTATAGAATAAACCTTGAAAGTTTTTCTTAGCTTGACCATCTACCTGCACCCCACTTTCCCTTTCATTTTGGCCTGTTATCCTTCCAGTCGTTAATGCATTTACACGCCTACGTAACATACCCCGTCCCTCCCCCCACACACATTTTCTTCTTACATACACAGCATCAGAGCATAGACGTTGTTCTATGCAGAATTGTCTCTGAGAAAGCACATCTGACTGTCATTACCTCCCTGCCTCTTAAGGCTTTCTAATGGTTTTCCCTTGCCTTAGGACAAAGTTCCAACCCCTAACCCTGCTTATAAGTCCCCGGGAGGTCCAGGCTCTTCCTCCCTGGCCAGTCTCACATCCCCAGCTTCCCTGTGCATTAGAGACTTCTTCCTGCCTGTGCTCCCTCGGCCTGAAACATTTCCACCATCCTCCTGCTTTTGACCTGGCTCTTTTTTTTTTTTTTTTTTAACTGTATCTTTTTCTTTCCCTCCTAGAGATTCTTTTTTTTTTGTAAACGGAAGTATAGTTGACTTACAATGTTGCATTAGTTACAAGTGTACAGCAAAGTGATTCAGTTATACATACATATATATATATATATATATATATATATATATATATATATATTCTTTTTCAGATTCTTTTCCATTACAATATGGCTCTTAGGCTCTTAATACACATTCTTTTGGTCACTTCGGTTTTTTTTTCTTTTTTGCAGTAACCAGTTTTTTTAACAGCTTTATTAGAGTATAATTGCTTTACAATGGTGTGTCAGTTTCTGCTTTATAACAACGTGAATCGGTTATATATATACATATATCCCCATATCCCCTCCCTCTTGCGTCTCCCTCCCTCCCACCCTCCCTATCCCACCCCTCTAGGTGGTCACAAAGCACCGAGCTGATCTCCCTGTGCTATGCGGCTGCTTCCCACTCGCTAGCTATTTTACGTTTGGTAGTGTATCTATGTCCCTGCCACTCTCTCACTTTGTCCCAGCTTACCCTTCCCCCTCCCCGTATCCTCAAGTCCATTCTCTAGTAGGTTGCAGTACAGTATTATTAACTGTAATCGTCATGCTGTACCTTACATCCCTGTAACTTAATTTATTTTACAACTGAAAGTTTGTACCTTTTGATGCTTCTCCCGTTTCACCCACCCACCTCCGCCTGTGGAAACCACCCATCTTTTCTCTGTATCTATGAGTTCATTTTTTTGTTTTGTTTTATTTGTTTTAGATTCCACATATCAGTGAGATAACACAGCATTCGTCTTTCTGAGTTATTTCACTTACACATAATGCCCTCAAGGTCCATCCATGTTGTCACAAATGCCAAGATTTCATTGTACAGTTTCTTTATCCCCTCATCTGTCAGTGGACACGTAGGTTGTCTCCATGTCTTGGATATTATAAATAATACTGCAATGAATTTGTAGAAAATGGAGATGAACTTTCATTTTCCAGTTTGATATAAATAGGATATACAGTATACACTCTTTTTCGGTCTCATTTCTTTCAGTCACCATACATATCTTGAGATTCCTCCATGTTGTCACATGAATCAATAGTTTATCCCTGTTTGTTGCTGAGTAGTATTCCATTATATGAAAATACTCCAGTTTATTCATTCACCTTTTAGTGGACTTTTGGGTTGTTTCCATTTTGGGGCTATTACAGATAGAGCTGCTATGAACATTCATGTACGAGTCTTTAAATGGACTTATGTTTTTATTTCTCTTGAGTAAATGCCTAGGAGAGGGACAGCTAGATTATATGGTACGTGTGTGTTTAACCTGTTAACACAAAGCAGCTGTACCATTTTACATTCCCACCAGCAAAGGATGAGAGTTCCAGTTCTTTCATATCCTCTCTAAATTTTGAGATGGTCAATCTTTTATATTTTAGCCATTTCAATAGATACGTAGTAGTATCTCACTGTGGTTTTAATTTGCATTTCCCTAATGTCTAATGATGTAACTTCCAGCTTTCTTGTTATGAGTGCTGGCATGGTGTAACTTTTTTTTCATTTATTTGCTTTTAGCCTATTTGTATCTTTATATTTAATGTGCATTTCTTCTAGGCAGCGTATAATTGGATTTTGCTTTCTCTTAATCCAATCTGACAATCTCTTTTAATTGGGAATATTTAAACTGTTTATATTTAATGTGATTATTGACATAGTTAAGTGTAAACCTATCATCAAGCTACTTATTTTTGCTTCATCGCGCTGGTTCTTTGCTTGTTCCTCTTTTTCTGTCTTTGTTTAGATTAATTGGAATTAATGAATCCCTTCTCTCCTATGTTGGCATATTAGCTGTAACTGTTTTGTTATTTTAGTGGTTGCTTTAGGGTTTACAGTATACATCTTTAACTTATCACAGTGTATCTCTGAGTGGAATTAGACCACTTCACATATGATGTAAGAAACTTTCTATAATATATTTCTATTAATCCCTTTCCAAAGTGTGTGCCACTGTTTGATCCTCTGGGGTCTTTTAAGATTAAGTGGGATTAGGTCAACACTCAGTCTAGGGCTAATTATTCCCCACTACTGAGGCAAGACCATTCTGTGTACTCTACCCAATGCCCTGTGAATCTTGAGGGCTCCAGTATGATTGGTAGGAAATAGGCACTGCTCCCTGCCATATATGAGTGCTGGACAGTGTTATTTCTAATCCTTCCTGGTGATTTTTCCCCAGCCCCCCGCACAGTTTCCTCACGCATGTGCTAATCAGTACTTAGCTAACTATTTGAGGGAGACCCTCTTTAGATCTCTAGGGTTCTCTCTCTGTGCAGCTCTTTCCTCTCTGGGCTTCTGTCCTATAAATTCTAGCTATCCTAGGCTTCTCAGAGTCTCAGTTCCATCCCTTCAACTCAGGAAGTCTGCCAGGATCCTCCTGGGTTCTTCTTCCCCATGCTGTGGTCTGGAAACTCTCTCAAAGTAGTAATCTGGGACTACCCTAGGGCTCACCTCATTATGTTTTCCATCTCTCAGGGGTCACTGTGCTTCCTTGTTTGATATCCATTGTCTTACAATCCATTGTTACATGTATTTTGTCCATGTTTTGGTTATTTCAAGACAGAGGTTAAATTTGGTCCTTATTACTCCATCTTGTTCAGAAGCAGGGGTCCTAAAATAGCTTTTGAAGTACTGGGTTTTTTCCCTTGATTTGGAGATCGTACGCAGAGAATGTTGGAGGAAGACACGTAATTAGTTGATAATGGGCAATCCTCCAGACACAGAGATGCTGTTAGGCACTTACCAACATTGCACATACTTCGTTTTTCTTTCACGACAGCAGTGATTGCCTTGCACTGTTTCCATCGTACTTTGCCTAGTTGTAGTTAGGGCCTTGCTTTTGCAATCAAGTTGGCTAAGCCTCAAGCCTTAGTCTATACCTAAAGAATCTGGCCGGGGCCTAAAGCCAAGGCACAAGGTGCTCCAAGCATTAATTGGCCAATAGTACAGCTGCTAAATCTACTTTTAAAAGAGCTGAATATGTCAGTGTGTTTCATTGCTGTAAAAATATCCACTTTGAATTACTGAATATTTTAATATTCTTTATACTTCAGCAATCATTCTTTAAAAGCTTCTGTTTAATTATTTTTAATACTATATCATTTAATGACCAGTGTACTACCATGCATGTCTTATTTGAGGGAAGACGGCCTGTGTAAGGTGTTACTGCTCATCAATTCAGAGGATTTTAGTTCTGGAAGTCCAGAAATCCAACCCTTGACTTTACAGACATCACATGATATGTCATAGTTCACCCAGCTAGTTCATAATGGAACCAGAACCAAAAACATGTTCTATATTCTTCTCACATCCTTTCATTTTATTCCTAAAAACACACCCTTCAGTTTAAATATTCTATATTCTAAAATATATTCTATATTCTATAGAATATATTCTATATTCTAAAACGTTCTATATTCTAAAACGTTTTTAAAAGGAATTACTTATCCAAATCCCACCAGTCTTGCAAGGTCCATGTGAAACAATGCGATAAAGACTGTGAAAGTGCTTCAGAAACTATTAAATACTATGAAAATGTAAGTTTTAACTATTAACAGAAACTATTAAATACTATGAAAATGTAAGTTTTATTATTAGAACTGCAGTTCATTTCTGTGAAGCCTTTCTAAACTTTTTCACTTTTCTGAACTTGATTATGCAGTGTCTTTTCTAATACATTTGTGCTTCCTCTATAGGAATTTAATCCTTTCTGCCCTGCTGCGTTGTAAAAAGAGGGCCTCTTCTTTTCTAGAATCTACTGATATTTTATAGTACTCCACATCTAGTGGGTTCCCATTAAATGTTGAATAAAATTGTACCAAATTTCTTTCTAGATGTGTGGGTGAAAAAACTATTCTGATCCTTAAAAAGAAAAGGTACTTTCAAAGGTTAGTTATGGTAACACTTGCTCTTTTATATTTGCAGTAAAATTGTTTTAATTTGTCTTACATTCAGCTGATGCATCGTGTCTGCATCTCCTTGTCAAAACTGAACAGATTTCCGGGTTAATGTAATATTGATAATGTCTAACAACAGCTGCCTATACTCGCAAGAAAAAGAAGATAGGAGAGCACAGTCGTGAGCTTCAGATTTTTCCCTCTGCTTTTGGCATGCCTTTCCTCTGAATTATAGCTTACATTTCTTTATTATCTCAGTTTGACTTAGTCTTTCTAAATATGCACTTCTGTTTCTATCAGTAAATATTTACTGAATTACCTCTTAATGTACTTTCTTCTTGTAACATAGAAAACTCACCTGTGGGTGGATCACTCTATACGTGGCACTTAGGAAGTATAGAAAGATCTTGAATTGCTTCAAACAAGTCAGGACCCCCAGTTCTCAGGCATAGCTTTCTCTTCAGACACTTAAACTTTAGGGGCAATAAAGTTATCCACGGAGCTAGAGCTATGGTGCTCCACTTGGGAATTCTGACGTTAGCCTCTTTGAATTAAGTCCATTATCCGTCATGTATCTCAGTATATTTCTGTGCAGTACATAGAATTTTCCTTTCAGAGTTACCTTTCCTCTTCCTGAATGTAACCTGCTGCCTGTCTGCTGAGTGTACTCTTAAATCCTCTTCTTCTCCATGGGTAGTGGCCCCTTTCCTGCTGGGCCAATTAGATACTGATCCTGCCACTGCAGCTTCCTTTCCAGCCTTTTCTGCTCCTATAGCAAGCATGAGAGTTCTCTGCTGGTAGTTAGGATCTATCCCTAGGAAGGTGGGACAAGTTGTCCTCAGTTAGGCCCCAAAGGAGTATTGTTTAATCTCCAGGGTGTGGTGGACGCACTATTATTTCCATTTCCCCAAACCTACTCCCTCTATTCTATACACGTACACCCTTCTCCCTTGCTGGCAGAGACCTGGCTTCTTCAGGATCTGCCCTCCTCCAGATGTCCACGTTCACAGAGGGAGGCCTCAGCCCCAGGGAGTGAATAATGACAGTACCGAGCTATTGCATGGTGATCTGCTTCTCCCCATCTCCTTGCCAAGCATCAGACATGGGCGTTTAATGCAATCTCTGGCATTAAGATACAAAGGGAAGTCTGCTAGCGGAGCATCTGAGAAAGGTTCTCCTCGCCCAGGGAACTAAATGGACATTCTTTTTCTTCTGGATGCTGTGCCTACTTCTTCCCTGTACCTGGAATGCTCTTCCCCCAGATATCTAAGTGAGTAACTCTGTCACCTTCTTCCAGTCTTGCTCAAATCTCAGCTTCTTAAAGAAACCTCCTTGAAAATTAACTACCCTATTTAAGCAGCAACCTGCCCTACGTCCCCCTTCCCAGTCATCTCAATTCAATCCCCCTTACCCTGTCGTGGTAGTTCTTCTACAAAGATGTCCCCCCGCCACCACCACCACCATGAACCATGCCTCCAGTATACCTTGTATAGCCCCCTCCCACACTGAATCTGGGCTGGCCTTGTATTAAAGGCAGAAGTGACATGGCAAGACCGAGCCTACGTCAGAAGGAGGCTTGCAGCTTCTTTCTTGGTCACGTGGAATACTCACTGTGGGGGAACTGAGCTGCTGTAAAAGAAGTCTGACTACCATCAGGTCACTGTGCTGTGAGGAGCTCTAAGCTAGCCACAGGGAGAAGCTGCATGAAAAGACAGAAATGCTTGGCCAGCCCCCAGCCGTTGGAGCCATCCCATGTGAGGCGCCAGATGTGAGCAAAAAACTGCCTGGGACATCCGTCTCAGTCGAGCCTTCAGATGCCTCCTGCTCCAGCTGCCATGTGACTGCAAACACATGAAAGACCCCAAACAGAAAACACCCAGCTGAGCAGATAGTGATAAATGTTTGTTTAAAGCCACTAAGTTCTAGGGTGGTATGGTTCTCAGCAATAGGAATAGCTGGCCTGTTTTTCTGTTTTTCCTTCTTTCCATAGCATTCATAATATACTGCAGAATTAACATATTTAGTATGCTTTTTTAAATTGTCTGTCTCCCACCATGAGAAAGCAAGCTTCAAGAAGCCAGGGATCTTGTCTGTTTTGTTTGCTACTGTATCCAAGGCACCTAAGAACCGTTCTTAGCATGGTAAATATTTGCTGAACGAACGCATGAATGAATGAATGAACCAGAACTCGAGTAGCTTTTCGTGAGTGTGTGGTGAGTTCACCCAAGGATGGCAGAGTGGGAAGATGGGAAGAACCTGAGTCCTAATAATGCCATTGTGCTTCCGAGTTACCCAGTCCTCTGCTCTTGCCTCTGCACTCCTATTCAAGCCATTTTGTGCTAGGTTTTCTATCACCTGCAGCAGAAAGCATTCCATCCGGCACATGGTCTTTCAGACCATCCTGATTTGCAGCCATAGGACTCAGGCATGACTGAACCAGAGGATGCATCCAGGTGGCACACACCATGACACTCTCAAAACGTGACACTCCTACTGAGTGAAGTACCTGGTTTATAATATATTCTTTCGTTAGTCCTTCTCCCAAGAGACCTCCTTGGTCTCCCTGCAACAGATATCTGGAGGGCCACGAATATGACTATAATACACTTCTGGATATGTAACTCCAGAACTGGTTACAACTTCAGCTTTCTCTCAGTTCCCATAAGTCCCCATCCCATGAATTTGCCACACTTACCTGAATTTCTCAGACTTAAGCTGGGACCAGTGCCACTCAAGCTGGGACCTCCACCGCATAGCAAAAGCCAAACATTATTCATTGCCTCTTACTTGCAATGAATTACGTAAAACCTGAAAATGAACAAGTAAATTAAGTCACTATTTGGTTAATGCTTGTATCCAAAAATCACTTTTACGTGAAATTCAGTTCAGTAGTTTTTAAGACTTAAAACCTACATTATGCTAGACAGACTCTTTGGCAGTAGGGACAAAGATGTTCATGACACATGCCCCCTTCAAGAATGATGAACTACCAACAGTACCATAAGGGCTCTGCTAGAGATTTGAGGGGAAATAAGTGATATTAACATGGAGACAGTTAGCTATTCATTTTGCCCCAGGGATGATATTTGAGCTTAGACTTGAGCAATGAGTAGGGTTTCAGAAGGTAGAGAAAAAAATGTAAGACTTTTCTAGGAAGACAGGACAGCATAAGCAAAGGTTAGAGGTTCAGGGAAATCTGAAATAACCTAAGGTTGTTAAGAGTCTGGAATGAATGAGGTGTGGGATGTATGGGTAGGGAAGTGTAGCAGAGGTGAAACAAGTGAAATCGACGTAAATGAAGTGTGTGTAATTAGGAGAAAGGAGACGTCATTAAATATTTTTTTCAAATCTCCTTTTGACTTTTCACATTTGTCACTCATAAGGAAACTCTGTTACACTAACATGATTTTCACCTTTTATAGCTTATCTGGCCCAAGTAAACAAGGGACAGAAAGGTTTTAATGCAAAATATTCATTCAACCTGAAAGAACATTGATGATTCCAGACCATTTAATGTTAAATATTTTAGAGGTCTAGGTTATTTCTTTTTGGTTGAGCAGAATTTGTTTTCAGACTTTGAAAATATATGTTTAGTTTGTAACAGACTAACGGCTCCTGCTTTCAAGCCAGTCTCCTGGGCACCAGCAGGTTCAAGTTCAGCAGGTAGGAATCTGCCCTCTGAGAATGTAGCCTAAGAGTTAAGGAATGCATGATTACTCCTGTAATTACTTGAGAGGGGTTCTGAAATCCTGGTGGGGTTGACGGGGCCACCAGATAGCGGGGGTCAAAAATGTATATGAGCTTAGGAACTCAGACTGGAGCTGCGGTGGGGAGTCAGAGTAAACAGGTTCTGAACATAAAAGATCAGGAATTCAAGTTGACAGTTAAGAAACCAACATCTCAGGGGTTTCCCTGGTGGCGCAGGGGTTAAGAATCCGCCTGCCAATGCAGGAGACACAAATTTGAGCCCTGGTCCGGGAAGACCCCACATGCCGCAGAGCAGCTAAGCCCATGTGCCACAACTACTGAGCCTGTGCTCTAGAGCACGCCAGCCACAACTACCGAGCCCGTGTGCTGCAACCACTGAAGCCGTGTGCCCTAGAGCCCGTGCTCTGCAACAAGAGAAGCCACGGCAATGAGAGGCCTTACGCACTGCAACGAAGAGTAGCCCCCGCTCATCGCAACTAGAGAAAGCCTGCACGCAGCAATGAAGACCCGACGCGGCCCTAGATAGTTAGATAGATAGATAGATAGATAGATAGATAGATAGATAGATAGAAACCAACATCTCAGAAATGTAAACCTCACTTAAAGTCAAAGGCTCTCCAAACTAGGACTTCACAATATACTCACCAAGGCAAGAACTAGTGTCTATTTACCTATGTGGTCTGGAGCACAGGGGATTGCAGATGGTGTGATGGTTAGAATGCTTTCAGCAGTCAGTAACAGAATGCCCGACTTAAAGGGCCTTATATTTGTTTTTCCCAAACTTTTCTGGCCACAAGAATCACCAGGGGCTCTTGATTACATTGCTAATTCCCAAGACCCCCTGGCAAATCTGATTCAATAGTTTCGGGAATTTATGTTTTAAACATGAACCCCAATGGAACCTGGCAAGTTTTGAAAATGCTATCTTAAATCGAGACATCTGGTAATCTAATACAGTGGTTCCCAAACTTTAGCATGCATCAGAATCACCTGGAGGGCTTATTAAGCTACAGGCTGATGGGCTTCACACGGGGTTTCTGATTCAGTAGGTTTGGAGTAAATAGGGTCTGAGATTCTGCATGTCCAGTTAAGTTCCCAGGTGATGCTGACACTACTGCGGTCAGGAACCACACTTTGTGAACCACTGGCCTAACACAACCAGCAGTCCGAAGGTCATCAGATCTGGGGCTGTTTAATTCAGCAGCTGAACTATATTAGGACTGCAGTTCAGCTTCTCTGGGAGTCTCTTGTCTTTCTCCCCATGATTCCAAGACGGCTTCCCACTGCACCAAGCAACATATCCTCAGACAACAATATTCAAGGCAGAAAAGGAATAAGGTACAAGGATAACTCCATGTGAGGTGTGTGTGTGTGTGTGTGTGTGTGCGCGCGCGCGTGTGCTGGAGAAGAAAGAATTTCCCAGAAGCTCCCTAGCAGATTTTCCCTTATGTATCAGCCAGAACTGGGTCTCACTGTACCTGCTTTAAAAGAGCCACTGGCTACAAGGAATGGTACTACTGTGATTGGATTAGACCCAATTTTAATTTTTCCCCCAGCACCGGGTCCACTGACGCTCAGTAGCTGATCATAATTGAGATTCTTTACCAAAGAATAAGAAGTGAATAGCTGTTAGGTAGGCAAATAGCTGGGAATGTCACAAATGGGTTCTGATACTGGTATGATTATAGGTACGTTCAGGGTTGAAAATATTAATATGAATGCCGGTAAATAATATATGATAGTACCTTTGTTATCACCATTTGCAACAGGCTAGTAGACTCATGAAGAATTTGGCCCTGCATATTGGGGAAAAAGTGCCCTTTCAAAGCTCACTGTATACATGTAGTCATCTTGCTTTTACTATACCTGTGTATGGAATTGCAAGCTGTCCCTTCAGGTAATGAAATTTAGAGACGCTGGAACCTGTATAACAGCAAATCAATACTGAAGTTATAGGCAAAGCCTGTACTCGTAGAGACTAACACATAGGATAGAAAGGCTTCGTGACCAAAATTTCACAAATTCCATATTTATAGGCATCCAACACAGACAGCAGACAGTGTGGAGTGGTGTATCTTTTTATACGTTTGCACCTCTCTCTTCATTCATTCGGAAAAGTGTATTTTTTGGTTAACAAACACGTAACTCAGCTATGCCCGTGTGCCCACGGCCAGCATAAAGTGAAAAGCTGAGTTGCTTATTTGGGGCTCACATCATCCAAATACTATATTAAAGAATGCATAAAAGGTCTCTCCTGAATTATAAGGAAAATTTCCTAAGGTTTCTGCATTCTTTTGATAGTGGAAGGTAGTGGCTAATGTTAAGACTGTCTCCTGTTTTATTTTTGTTTCCTTTCAAGAACTAGCTTTTGTTAGGAGAATTGTTAACTTTGAAAGAGGAGCTAAGCTAAGCTGACAAATACATTTTCTGTTGGTCAGTATCTAAAACTGTTCATTACTTCTTCTTTTCACCCACAATTTAGCGGTAAGTTTGCCCTTCACGTAGTGAAACTGACGTCTGCCGCATTTGTAAGCCCCATCCGGCCTGACAGGGTTGTTGGTTTCAGTGCCACAGGCTTGTGTCCAGAGACACAGAAACTGAGTTTCAGAGAAATTTAGCCTGTCGAGAGGGCACCCCATTCCATAATCATTAAGCTGTGGTCAGGACATAGTATCTCGCCCCTCGCCCTGACCTTGTCCACGAGAAGCCTGGGCAAAGACCATGCAACTCCACTAAAACCCAGATCCATCGGGACACTCCCCTTCCCTGGGACAGATGGCAGTTGCGCACGGGGCAAAATTGTGCATGCTAAGCAAAAAATGGAAGTTTCCAAAGCGCTGTAGAATCACTGATAATTTGAGCACACTTAAACCTTCAGCAGGATTAATGACAGCATTTTCCCCCTGCTTCCTTTAGTTGCGAAGATTTTGTTCTTCCTTCTGGGTTGATTGCCTAGAAAATAGAAAAAGACCTTTGAGAGCCTTCGCCGGCAGAGGGTGCGTTTACCATGTGTGCATTGGGTCTCTGGCACTGTGCCCTGGGGCTGCATTCTCTGTAGTTTGTCACACTCACACAGCGGGGTGTGACTGCTTACCATTAGTTTACTGTCTTCTCAGATGGAAGCAGGCACTGGTTTGCCAGCAACTTTCGGTTGTTGTCGTTTTTGAAAACCATGCAACTAACAGATGTTTGTTGTTGGCTCCATATCTACATTCTTTGAAAGCTAGAGAATCAAATTGCTGACATTCAGACAACACTAATTCCCATATCCAGGGAGCCTAATTTGCCATCCCTGAGATCCTGATTCCTGGTGTTCAGGGGTTTAAAAACCATTTCAGTGACACGATATAAGAATGGGCTTGGGAGATGCAGTGCTGTCTCCACTAAAGATAATCACATTTTACAAACATCTGCGTCATTACTGGTATGATTCATCTCTAAGCCGTATACAGCTGTGTTTCCAGTTTCAATTAACAATCCCTTAATTGCATATCCATCTCATGTTACTAATTTAGTTAATTTATTCATAATTAAGAGTATTCTGTTTTCTACCAAGGTTTGTCGAGCTCAGAACATCATAAAGAGAAATATTTTAAGGCAGCATCTCCGAGGGATTTTGTTTCTTATAATTACATCACAGTAAAATGTCATTCATGCGCCCAAAGGAAGATGAATTGCTAAGGGACTTTTTTTCCAGTAAAATAAGAAGCCATGGGAAGCTGCAATGTGTTGTGTTTTTAAACCAAGTTAAATGCTATGTATTTTGTTCTTTCCTTTCTCCTTTCCTGACAGCCTCTCAAAAAAATTATCATTTGATTTGGATTATTATTTAAGTATCACAGCAAATCCAGTCACCAATGCAGATAAAACTGTCATTACCCCGTCGGGTAATGGTGTCTCTTAAAATCTAAACTATAAAATCTGTACATTTCAGAGGACATTAAGGTCACGAATTTTAAAATTGCCAAAGTCTAAGCAAGTGGAATACATCTTCGTGGAAAATGGAAGACAGATGAGGACATGATACCAGTCAGTTAATTCATTTTAGTTTGACCTTTTCTAGAACAATGCGTATACCTTTGCAGCAAGGGTCTTGCCTGGGTTAGTATACGTGTCTGTGTGTCATTAAAAGCGGCAGTAACAAAACATAAAAGTTACCTACTTTGTTTATTGTCCAGGAACTGCCACTTATAGCCTTGACCTATCCTTAAGCTTAAAAGAAAAGTCTCATAACCTTTGAGTAGTCGGCAGATTCTACACAATAGAAATAGCAAACCATCTTTTGCCTTGCATGAATTCAACTAACAGAAAAAAATCTACCCTCCCTAATCCTTCTTCCTACTCTGGCAGTTTCCTTGACTCTCAAGAAACCTTGCATATTATTCACGTATTCTTTCACAAATTTAATCATCCGTTACCTACTTTATTGAACCACCACTACATGCCTAGCATTGTGCTAGATACTGGGGGTTACATGCTGATCAAAAAGAGTAGTGATTTCCTTTGCGGTAATGGCACAGTTGAGTATCTTGGTTGTGGTGGTACCTATACACACATTCCCACATAAATGAGTGAATATATAATTGGAGAAATCTTAATAAGTTCTATGATTAGGCTAATGTCAAATTCCTGGTTTTAATAATGTACTAGAGTCATGTAAGACGTTAACACTGGGGGAGGATGGGAGGATGGTACACTGGACTTCCCTATATGTTTCTTTGCAGCTTCCTGTGCATCCAGTTATTTCAAAATAAAAAGATTTTTAAAACTTAAAAAAAAAAAAGAATCGTGATTTCTCCTTTCATGGAGCTTTCAGTCTGAAGGAGGAATCAGACATAACTCAAATAATCATCTGAGTAAAAGTAAAACTACATTGCTCAGGGAAGCCAAAGAGATTATAGTACATGATTAATAATGCTAACTATCTTTATAGCCACCTAAGGAGACGTACAGATGATCCTCAGTCAATGACAATTTAGGTCTTGGAGCCACGTTTTTGTCTTCCCTTAATTAGTTTCAATTTGTGACAAAGTTTATGTTGTATATTTCACGAGGAGGGGAAAGAGCTAAGTGTCAGCAATAGGTGATATTTTTGATTCAAAACATACTTTTCAAAGTAACTGGTGGAAGGACAATGTGGTAGTATGTGTATTTTATCCCATCCCTTTTAATTCTGAGCTCTTCTGTTTTTCTAAAATTTTAATTTGTATATTTAAAAGGCAAGACACAAGAACAGGTAAAAGTTTCCTAAAGTGACATTAGCAAAAACTCGTTTATTTTTTTACCATTTAGCCATTGGCTACCAACATTAACTACGGCGTGAGGGCGAGGTAAAATTTTAAACATTTCTTGAAGTCTCACCTTACCCCCATCTCCACAGCTTTTTTTCCTGTGCTGTTTCAGGTTTATTTGTGTGTGTGTTCCTTTATTTTAACATCTTAAATTTGAATTAAACAGAGTAGGAATTTAAAATTATTCGCAGCTATAGATTTCTCAAGGTTGATAATTTTTTTAACATCTTTATTAGAGTATAATTGCTTTACAATGGTGTGTTAGTTTATAACAAAGTGCATCAGCTATACACATACATATATCCCCATATCCCCTCCCTCTTGCGTCTCCCTCCCTCCCACCCTCCCTGTCCCACCCCTCTAGGTGGTCACAGAGCACCGAGCTGATCTCCCTGTGCTTTGCGGCTGCTTCCCACTAGCCATCTATTTTGTGTTTGGTAGTGTGTATATGTCCACGCCACTTTAAGTAACAATCCAACCTATTATACAGGTCTGTAGTCTTTAAGATAGATATTTTGTCACCTCCTGTGTAGAACAAAGGGGTTTTGGAGCCAGAAAAAACTAGAGATTATCTAGGCCAAACTCCTTAGTTTATAAATTGGAAAATAGATTATGGATGGCTTAGCCACGATATTCTCATTTGTTAAAAGTAAGATCAGAACTCAGACCCAACTCAACGCTCTTTTCACTACACCATGTTTTTTTTCCTTATGGAAAACAAAAAGATATCTCTTGTTCAAAGATTTATGCTGTTTATCTGAAAGCCAAACATGCCTGTTTATATCGTACTTTGTCATTTTGCAATAGTAACATATTTTGGGGCTCTTTCTTTAAATTTTATTTTTTATTTTGTACTGGAGTACAGTTGATTTACAATATTGTGTATGTTTCAGGTGCACAGCAAAGTGATTCAGTTACACATGTACATATATCCATTCTTTTTCAGATTCTTTTCCCATATAGGTTATTACAGAATACTGAGTTCCCTGTGCTATACATTAGGTCCTTGCTGATTATCTATTTTATATATAGTAGTGTGTATATGTTCATCCCAAATTCCTAATATATCCCTCCCACCCACACTTCCCCTTGGGTAACCGTAAGTTTTCGAAGTCTGCGAGTCTGTTTCCGTTTTATAAATAAGCTCATTTGTATAGTTCTTTTAGATTGTACATATAAGTGATACCATATGATATTTGTCTCTGACTTACGTCACTTAGTATGGTAATCTCTAGGTCCATTCATGTTGCCGCAAATGGTGTTATTTCATTCTTTTTTATGGCTTGAGTAACATTCCATTGTGTATATGTACCACATCTTCTTTGTCAGTTCTTCTGTCTATGGACACTTAGGTTGCCTCCATGTCCTGGCTATTGTAAATAGTGCTGCTATGAACACAGGGGTGCATGTATCTTTTGGATTTACTGTTTTGTCGTATCTCGATATCTGCCCAGGAGTGGGGCTGTGGATCATATGGTAACTCTATTTTTAGTTTTTTAAGGGACTTTCATATTATTTTCGATACCGGTTGTATCAACTTACATTCCCACTAACAGTGCAGGAGGGTTCCCTCTTCTCCACACCCTCTCCAGCATTTATTGTCTGTAGATTTTTTGATGGTGGCCATTCTGACCGGTGTGAGGTGATACCTCGTTGTAGTTTTGATTTGCATTTCTCTAACAGTTAGAGAATGTCGAGCATCTTTTCATATGCTTTTTGGCCCTCTGTATGTCTTCTTGGAAGGAATGTCTGTTTATATATTCTGCCTGGGGCTCTTTTTCTGATGCGATCTTTAGATTTAGTTGTACATGAAACCGTTTATCTAAGCACACTGATATCTGCATACAATAATTGGTACAAATATAGATTTTAAAAGTACAGGTGATTTTCATTATTTTTTGATCTTCTTTAATAAAACTCACTCAGAAAAGATAACCATGTTTAAAGAAAGTTCTCATTTGTTTTCAGGCATCACGGACTACAAATGTGACATTTAGTCTTTATGTCCCTCATTTGCTTATTTCATTCCAAAGCTTATTTTACCCTCTACTATTTTGTGGTTTTATGAAGTATTTTTGTGTATTCCCCCGAAAAACCTCTTGGAAGAGAAAGGAAATATAACATCTGAGAAATGGCTGGATAAAGTCTTCCGTGGTCTCTGCAAGGGGTGGGGAGCTGAAAGGCAACCCCAAATAGGGACTCAACTCTGGGCTCCTTAGCATGATGGTGTTTCTCCTCTGAACAGTCAGAATAGTAATAATTGCCCCCTGTTCACCTATATCACAGCATTAACAGAGTTCCAGGATTCATGTTTTAATATTGCACTGTGGTCCGCGTTTCAAACATGCGGAATGGCAGTGGAGATGAAACCTGGTTTGAATCCTTGGATTTCAGGTGGTACTGGAAGCAAGCAGGGTACTGATTTCAAGTTGACATAGCAAAGAGAAGTCTGGTGATGGCTGCAACCAGATAGGACTCTTGTTATTGCTAGACAGTATGCCTTGGATGGACATGCGTGTCTGCAGGGCAAGGGCACTGCCATAAATGCCTGATGGTGGCAGTTGCATGGCACAAGAGAGGCATGTAGCAGCACCTTACAACTTGACTTTGTTACGCGTCATGTAACATGTTATATGTGAACACTGGTTATGGTATGAGGATCGTAGGCACCATGGCGGCCTAGGCCTTTGTTACCACGTGTCCCGGGAATACCTTGCTTTGCTGGAGCGCGGTGAGCAGCGTTGCGTACCCCGTGCAGTTTTGTTTTTACCACTTCTTTTCTAAAGCTAAGATCCTGTGTGGTGATCCAAAACCAGACTTCTCGTTGATATCAGGTGGGAGTTTTGCTTCGGATCAGCTTCCTACTTGAGGGAACAATGGTATAAACATTGACCGACAATCATTATTTGTCACTGAGCTGAAGGTGTTTACTCTTGAGAAAGAGGCAGTAGACAAAAGCAGCTTGGATTCTGGCTCTAGGTTTCCCATTAATCGATTCTGGACATCTACATGCAGTTTAATTCATCTTACTAATAAAATGACCAACTCCTTGCATGTAAATATGATTCTGAGATTCTGTAGGAAAACTTTCTCTCAGTGGTTAATCAAGAAAAAGTTTGTAAGTTTCCTATCTTCATTGACCCCATTTTCCAAAGCAAATATATTACTTCCTGATTTTTTTCACCAAGCAAAGCAGCATAAAGAAATTAGGCAGTAAAACAATTGTATATTTTATTCAACCTTCTAGAAAATACCAGTTTTTTTTTTAAGTCTTGATGCTTTTTGCAGACAGTAAGGTAGTTAGAAAGGAAATCAGTAAAACTAACTTGGTTATGACAGGATAAGGGAAGCAATGAGAAGGAGCAAGAGAGAGGCAGTAAATATGAATGGATACCAACCAGAAGGATTCTCAAGTTCTGAGAAAATAAAAAAGGAGAAAAGGTGGGCCTATTAATACCATAACGCCCTCTCACATCACACTTCTGCTCCCCCATGTGCATCCTCTTGGCCCTGCCACCATGTTGGTGCTGCTGTTCTATAAGCCATGCCAACACTTACTTGGGTTCCACCTTGAGATTTCCAAATGAGTAGAGAACCCAGGGATCTGCTCCATAGTGAGACCTTTATGCCTTTAACAAGGTCATGAGTATTTATTAAGCAGCTCTTGTGTATATAACATTGCTCCGTGGACTGCTGTTCTATAATACAGGAAGAAGGTCCCTGCCCTTATGGAGTCTTAGAATCCAGCACGAGAAATGGGTTCGACATCTTTATTGCATAATTATTTCATTCCAGTTTTAATGAAAGGAGAAAATCGGAGTGCTAAGAGAGTATAATGGAGGGACCTGACCTGGTCTGGTAGGTTGGGAAGATTTCCCAGGAAGTGATATTTTAGAGAGACACACACACACACACACACACACACACACACACACACACACACACACACACAATACATGCAGAATGTATTCTGAGTGGCTGTGATAAATACATTTCTTACTATAGGTCATGGTCAAAGTATGAAAACTATTGTTCTCATAATTCCAGGGACAGTAAGGATCATGTGACCTGTTTATCACATGCTTCCCCCAGTAGTGTCTAGTAAAGAAGTCAGTGCTTACAACTGATACCACCTCAGTCATCACTAAAGGCAGAAGGCCTTTAGCGTCCACTGGAGGAGAGCTAAGGGTCTAAGACGTATAGACCCTTTTGCATAAAAGTGTGCACAGGGCCTGCACCTGATATTCGAGGCACATTACAACACTTCTCTTTGGATAAACTAAGGGTTAAATCTCAATGGAATCATTTGTGGATGAAGTTCTCATGCTTTTGTAAATAAAGAGAGGAGGGGCAACAAATGTAAATGGGGACATGTAAATATAAGAACCTTTGCATGTATAAACTACATCTTGCTTATCCATTCATCTGTCCACAAGCAGCTGGGTTGCTTCCAGGTTTTAGCTGTTGTGAATAATGCTGCAATGAATGAGGGTATAGAAATAGGTCTTCAAGACCATGCTTTTAATTCTTTTGGATACATACCCAGAAATGGAATTGCTGGATGATACGGTAATTCTGTTTTTAATTTAATGATCTGCCATATTGTTTTCCAGAGCCACTGTACCATTTTACATTCCCACCAACAGCACACAAGAGTTTAAATTTCTCCACATGCTCATCAACACTTGTTATTTTCTGGATCTTTGATGTTAGCCATCGTTTAAACAGGAAGGAAATTCTGACATATGCTACAAACATGGATGAAACTTGAGGACATGATGCTAAATGAAGTAAACCAGTCACAGAAAGACAAATACAGTATAATTCCACTTATATGAGTAACCTAGAGTAGTCAAAATCATGGAGATAGAAAGTAGAGTGGTGGTTGCCAGGGGCTAGGGGGGAGGTGTTATCGTTCAGTGGGTAAAGAGTTTCAGTCCTGGGCTTCCCTGGTGGCGCAGTGGTTGAGAGTCCGCCTGCCCATGCAGGGGACACGGGTTCGTGCCCCCGTCCGGGAGGATCCCACATGCCGCGGAGCGGCTGGGCCCGTGAGCCATGGCCGCTGAACCTGCGCGTCCGGAGCCTGTGCTCCGCAGGAGGAGAGGCCACAACAGTGAGAGGCCCGCGTACCGCAAAAAAAAAAAAAAAAAAAAAAAAGAGTTTCAGTCTTACAAAGTGAAAAGAGTTAAGGAGATGGACAGTGGTAATGGTTGCACAATGTTATGAATATATTTAATACCGCCGAACTGTACATGGTTAGGATGGCAAATTTTATGTGTACTTTACCACAATGAAAACAATTACATAAGAAGTGTAGAAACCTTTTATTTTTTAACCAGTAAAGCACTGAAGGGAGTTCTTGCTATTGGTACACACGGAGTCACATGGCCCTGGAGCAGTTAAATACCTTCTCTGATACTGATGACACAACTCCCTTCTTGTGATTCTCACCCTCTCACCCTGTACATTACTCTTAAATCTAACTGCCCTGTATTGTGATTACCTCACTATGTATACAATATACTGTATTTGCAAGCCAGGCTCTTTTTTCCCTAGAGGTCTCTGTAGAAACATAAGATGTAATAATATATTTGCTGTATTAATTAGCTATAGATAGTTATGTTGTAGTACTATCAGGAACTGTTATTTACCGCATTGTTTACGGTATAGAAGATATCCTTCCACTACAGTCCTTAGTACTTTTGCGTTCAAACTTTGAGTGAAACAGGACTTGAGAAATTATAGGTTTGTTGAGTTCTCAGGCATTAACTCAAGAAGGCAGCCTTTATCCAGTCACCTACCCTTGCCCGGCACTTACCCCATTAATTTCTAATGTTGCTTGGAACAAATTAACATTCCTGGAATGCAAGCTAACTGAAAGAGCCCTGGAGAACAAGCCGTTTCCTGGCTCCTCATATGGATGAATTTAAAAGGCTGTGCAGTAGTATGCACTCCTGCTTCCTCTCAGTGTGTCTTTGAATAAATTGACAAGAGTAGCGGAAAGTAGGGCACTATTCGTTGAAAGCTTAAAAAGAAACCCACTTTATTTCAGTCTCTATTCTTGCTAAGTCCCCTCTTATAAATGGGGAGCGAGTTTAGGAAATCACCCAGAGCTATTGAATAGTTGTACAGGAGATTCCCTGACCCCAAATGTTTATCCATTTACCACTCTTTACTGGCACAGTACCTCAAATCCCACCTGCCGTGAACTGACCTAAATCAACGTGGTCCTGCATGAGTCTCAGCTTCTTTTCGGTAAATAATGGAGAGTCACAGAGAAGTTTGAGGTAGGTGAGGAGTGGCTCCCTCGTCACAGTCTCAGGCTGAAATCTTCTGTGGGAGAGGAGAAGGAATTTTCCTTCTACCCTTCTAGGTTCTTGGCTGAGAACCTCCCGTGATAAAAGATGTATTAACAGGAGAAAAACAAACAGAAGTCTAATGACATGTGTTCTTCCCTGTATACATGGGAGAAACCCAGGAAAACTGAACAACTCACCAAAATGGCCCAGGCCACCACCTTAAATACCATCTCCAGCTCAAGACTAAGGAAGATGTGGGGAATGGGGGAGGCCAGTTATGGGAGGTTATCCAAAAAAAAAAAAAAAAAAAACGCTCAGAACAGTCCCTGTGCCAAAGAGGCATGTTTTGGTGTGGCATATTCTCTTCCCCTTCAGAGCCCATAAGGAGCTTTCATTACAACACACACACATTTGTGACACTGATATGTGCGTTACAAAGACCACTGAGATTCATAGAGATGTACAGTAGTCACAGTCTTTGGGCTTCAACCTTTTACCTGCGATGAGGGTTGCACTCTGCTGGCGTGTAAATTCTTGATTACAGTAACCAGTTGCCTCTCTAGTTTAAGCTTGCACTAACCGCATAGACAAAATGTCATACTATCTATGTCGAAGTATTTAAAATTAATTACAGACGTTGTAACACCACCATTTAACTTAAATTCTAATAGTGGCCCTTTAAGCATGCAAGACATCCCTTTGAGATGTGGTAACCCCATTAATGGATCAGTGAGTAAACCTTTATTATCAGGTTGCTTTACCACCTTGACAGGCGTAAAGCACAGGCTACACGCTAGAGTCAGCTGGGGAGCTTGGAGAAATCTTGATGCCCGGGCTGCACCCCGAGCAAGTCAGTTAGTGTGGGGAGTCGGGGGTGACCGCAAGCATCAGTATGTGTTAAAGCTCCCCAGGCAATAACGGAGTGCAGTCAGGTCCGAGAACCTTTGCAGTAAAGGAATGGAAGGAGGGCGGCTATATGCAAAGCAGAACCAGGAATAGGAAGGGATATTGGGAAATTCGATGTATCTGCAGGAGACTCTCCCTAAATCATGATTCTGAGACCCAGATTTTGGTTATGATGGTGAGTTAGAAAAAGTCTCCTCCCAACTTGCCAGTCTCTGGACTAGAACTAAAAGTCTTGCCCAACGCACAGCAAGGCAAACTCTGAGATGCCAAGGTTAGCAGCAGAGAAAAGATTTATTCAAAAGGCAGCCAAGTGAGAAGTCGGAAGAGAAAGTCTCAGATCCACCTCCCCGACGGCAAGGGGCTTGGGATACTTATAGAATGAAGAAGCAGGGTGGTCTGAGGTAGGAGGAATGGTGATGGGAGGCAAGAAAAAAGAGAAGTAATTGGTGTTCTGTGCAGGTGTATGTGAGTTACATGCTTCTTCATGGGATGCGTGGTCAGAAGATGGTGGGGTAAGCATGATCTGAGGGTGGACTTTCTGGCCTCCTGATGTCAAAAAGTCATCCATCGGACACCTGAGCAGGCCCAGTTGAATGGTCGCTGGCCTCGACTGGTTTGGACTGGCAAGACTACCTCCATGTTCCTGAAAAACAATTTAAGCAACCATTCCTAGAGCGACCCAAACGTCAGCAGTGTTATCTATAGGGGACAGTTAAGGAGTCTTGTGGTACAGTGTCTAAGCTCTGTGAAGCTTGCGGAGTATGCAGTTTACAAGAATAATTCAAGCAAGCTTGGTCAGTGAAGGCTGGTTACAGGATACTATTTTATTAAGCAAGTTATAGTTTAAGGGATCTAACTGATAACCACCCTCAGTCTCAGAAGGAATTTGGGAGAAGAGATCAAACACTTCCAAAAGACTCCAGCCTGCCCCCAGCTCACCTCTTGACTCCATCAGAATCCTTGGTTCTTAAAGAAACATTTGCATAATGAACGTTCAGGGGTCTGGGGGACAGATTGGGGTAAATAGAGAACATGTTCTTTTCAGATGGCTGAATACTATCCCTTCCAGAGCGATTAAAATGACAACTGGCAGAATCAAATAAGATTCTGAGAGAAAGGAAATAAGAGGAGTCTGCTGTTGGTAGACCAGTTTTGATCAGTGTGTTTTCATCTTGCATATGCATAATAAAACAAATTTGGGAGTTAGGATGAATGTTCTTGGCCACTGGAGAATAACTTGCATAGGGAACCCAACTAGGGTTGTCTGGGTTAGCTTTTGTCTACCACAGAGTTTGGTCCCAATACCAGGAAGCCTGAATTCTGAATTGTTTCTCTTAAAAGGAGTGCCTTTCAGAGATGCCATTAGGAAACCTGTACTGTTTAGAAAATGGTAGCACGGAACGGTTATAACTGGAGTACACCTTGTTCCTGAAATTAATTACCCAGAGCCTCAAAAAATTCTTATCTTTTGCTGGTAGAAAACCTTTGAAACTATATTTGTCTGTGGTATTCACTGAAGAGCCTTAGATATAAAGAGAGACATTTATTTTCAGAGGAATTTTGAGATAGGGGGTGTGTGTGTGTCTCTCTGTGTGTGTGTGTGTGTGTGTGTGTGTGTGTGTGTGTGTGCGTGTGTGTGTGTGTGTATGCATACTTAACATCTATTGGTTTTCCCTAAGGATTGTAGAAATCCCATTAAAACACCAGCTTCTTAAATAGTTACTGAAACTCCGGCTTTTCATATTTTCTTTTATAATATTTGGATGCATTTAGGTGAACTTGCAGCATTTTAATTATATCTGTATCAGATGAGCAGAATAAATGTAAAAGGGTCTGGGGAGAGATTTAATTTTAGATAGAGGCATAATTAACAGCATTTGGAAAAACTAGTGGAACTTTAATTAAATGTCTCTACATTAATTTAGTCATTTAATTGAAAATGTATTGGGATAGTCCTTATAATTTATCACCCTCACTCTTTGAGGGAAAAGGATTTTAAATAACAAAGCATCAGTGTAAGTACTTTTTTATTATTTAGCTAGATGTCCACCACTTGGCACTTTGTTGAATTTTTTCCCCTATAGTTTCAAGTTTTTTAAAAACATTAATTTAGCTTGTCACTTTTATTTAAAGAGCTATAAATCTAGGAGAAACCATATTTTGAAACTTGGAGCAAATATTTCTTTACTTTAGACTTTGATAGTCACTAGAGTTATGTTGTAAAGTTTTCTTCTCAGTATTGTGGATTTTTTTTTTTTTACTTTGCTAGCTTCCTTTTTTTTTTTTTTAGCAGTGTTATGCTGCAGTAGTGTATCTGAATTTTAGCAATGCGTTTGACATGGATCCCTGCAATATCTTCTTAAATAACATGAATAATTACACACTGATGGAAGTACAGTTAGGTATTAGAGGTGTTTCAATCACCAGGCCTAAGGAGGAGTATCGTCTTAAACTGTTGATCTCAGAGGTTTTCAGTGGGTTCACCACAAACTGGATTCAGTTCTTCTGCATCGCCTGACTCCCCATCCCTTCTACATAAATGGTGCCCCCTAAAAGTTGTGCAGTGTACAACCTGCACAACCATAGGCAGTCTCCCTGCCTGTACGTAACCCAGATTTTCATCAATGCTCTAAATAAGAACATAGAACATTTGTAGTTATTAACTTTTCAAATGATGCAAAGGTGAAATGAGAGTTAACACACTGAAAGACCAAAATCAAGATTCAACTAGGATTACAGTAGATTAGGGTGCTGGACCCAAATTTTTAAAAAAATTTAACAAGAGTAAGTAAAATGTCCCACTGTGAAGATTTTTTAAATCCCGTGTACAAATATAGACTAAGAAACATGTGACTTCCTGGCAGTTTATATTGTTAGAAAAACAAAATTTAACTGAATAAATTTTAAAGATCTTATTGGTTTTATTCAATGAGTCATGAATTGGACAACATCCAGTCTAGCAGATAGAAAGGAGCTCTGAGGAACTGTACAGAATGAAAGACTTTTATAGGCAGAAAGGAACAGGAACAAGGAAGTTATTCTAGGCAAAAAGCTGATTATTGCAAGGTTACTCTCCTTTAGTGGGTGGCAGGGGTCCATCAGCCGGATTATCTAACTAGTGCCGATCAGGCGGTTCCTGATTGACTAAAGATTGAGTCTCGGTTTGGTGATGGGGGCCTTAGCTTCAGAGACTCCATTTGGGGCCTGTCGTCTTATTTTTTAACAGTATGAAAACAGATTGGGACATTAGGTAACCACAGACTCCGTGTTCATCTCCAGTGTGATCTGTTGTGGCTTGCTATAAAAGGCAATACAGTACTAGATTGCATTAATGCAATTAACAACTGTTTCAGTATCCTCGTCCCTCGTTAAATCACATCTGTGGCATCGTATTGACTTGTGAGCAGCGCATTTAACAGGGACATTGACAAATGATAATACTTCTGTAGCAGGGCAGTCCAGATTGTGAAGGGTGTAGAGATGGTTATATGAGGAATATTTGAAAGAATATAGGACGTTCAGTAAGAAGACAACTTGAAAATACTGGACAGCTTCTTCATGCATTTGGGGAGGGTGGGTAAAGGAGACAGTACACTTAAGCAAGACTGTGGAAGGGAACCACGGTCAAGTGTTACAGGGGGCTCAGTGTGAGGAAGGCAAACCTAAACCTTAGAGTTGTTGCTGAGTGACATGGACGGCTTCACTAATTTCCATCATTTTTCAGTCTGACTGATCAGCTAATAGGAATTCTACATTGCTCAGTTACAGTTCACAGGGATGCAGTGCACTGTAGCAATAGCTTAAACAATACAGAAACAAATGTATTTCTCTGTCATGTAAAAGTCCATAAGTGGGTAGGTCAGGGATTCTTAGGCTGTTCTGCTTCACAAAGTCCTCAGTCCCTTTTTATCTTGTTTTCTGCTGCCATGCTGGCCTCAATTCTCACTGTCACTGCATGGCCCAATATGTCTGCTTCTGCTCCAGCCATCACATCTGGGTTCCAGCCGCCAGCAAGATGGAAGAAGGCAGAAGGCACAAAGGGCATGTGCCATCATAGTTTTAAGGAAAACTCTCGGGAACTGCCATCAGTTATGAAGTATCTACTTATAGTTCCTCAGCCAGAACTTTGTCACGTGATTATATCTACCTGCACGTGAAGCTAAGAAATATATCCTTTACTTCACGCATCCGTGTACCAAACTAAACTTCATGGGTCATATTGCTATGGAAGAGGGGAGGAAACATTGGAGGCAGTCAGCAGTCTTTGCCACAAGACGTTTCAGAGGGAATTACTCTAGATAAGCAAGATAAACTTTAAGGTCCTATAGACTCTTAAGAGTCTAAGATCCTGCAATTTATAGACAATAAAGAATCTCTTCGATCTACAAACAGAATTGGTTCTCAAGGACTATTTGGAAGTTCATTTCTTTCTAAGTCCAAAATGGCATACACAGGTGACCAACATGTACAATGTACATCTTTCTACAAAAAGCCAAGTTTCCCTTTTGTTGCCATAGTAATCGTATGTCTTTTCTTAAAGCAGCATTCACTATCTTCTCCTTTAGAACATAGCGGTGTTAGTAATAAGGTTTATAGAACATTACAGAAATGTGCACACAAAACACACCACAGGCTAAGAAAACATAATGGTGGCTAGACTAAAATAAATAGAAATGTCCTCTGTTGGTGGCATTCTTCATTGCTGTGCTTCTGCTGGGCCTGGGAGCTTTACTGCTATCTCTGGGAGGTTGTAAATAGAGAAGTTTCTTGACTGCAGGGAGGCGAACAAGCATTACAAGTTAGGAAGAATGAATTTGTGTAAGTTAACGGAGCTTTCTCTCCTTCCCTGGTAATGCTGTGTTTCTCACTTTGCATTTAAAGCACCTATACCCTTTCCTAGAAACATTGATAGAATTATTGGTTGATTCATATTGTTTGATGGTCCCCTATTACTCTAAACTTCCAAAATGTCATGTCAGTCAAAATCAGAACAAGGCCATAGAGGCCAGTCCTTCCTCTGTTCCATTCCAACCATGAGAAGGGAACAGGGCATAAAGATGGCAAGAGGCCAAGAAGCACAATCTAGAATTTGTGGGAACTCTTATACAACATGTAAAAATACGATAGTATGAGAAAAATTATACTGCAGAAATTAAACTTCTGCATTGTGAAACAAAAATTTTTACGTCTGGCTATATTGCTTCTCCCCGTGGAGCTGTTCTAAGCACAAAGTTCCTATTACATAATGAGCAACTCCTTAAATACTGTGCAGCTCTGTGGCTCGCTAGAAACAGAATGCAGCAAACTCTGCTTCTCAGTAACCATTTACATTATATCTGCTGGTGCTGAGTTCTATAGTAGAGAGTGATGTGTGTGCATTTGGGGGTCATAGGAGAGTGTGCAAGGTTGAAATTCACAATAAAAGCATTACATGACTCAGTTACAATTTCAATACTTTTCTATAATCATGTTCCTTACATTAAAGGTTAAAGATACATGCCACTTTAAGAACAGGGGTTGCCAGAGGCTGGGAGAGAGGCTAAAGGAGAATTATTGTTTGATGGGCAAAGAGTTTCAATTTGGGATGATGACAGAGTTCTGGAGCTAAGATAATGGTGACGGCTGCACAACGATGTGAATGAACTTAATTTCACTAAGTTGTACACTGAGAATGGTTTAAAAAGTAAATTTTATGTATATTTGACCACAATCAAAAAATTCTAACAACAACAAAAAGATACAAGCCACTTTGAAAATGGTTTAAGAACTTTATTTTTTTAACATCTTTATTGGAGTATAATTGCTTTACAATGGTACGTTAGTTTCTGCTTTATAACAAAGTGAATCAGCTGTACATATACATATATCCCCATATCGCCTCCTTCTTGCGTGTCTTTTATTTTTTGGCATTTGTTTCATTACGTCTAGTTTTATGCTGTTTTAAAATTTAATAAATTTCTATCTGGTCTATCTTCAGGTTAAATATTTTATGCGTAACAAATAAAGGCCAGAGGAAAAAAACAGGGGTCATGGAACTAATGGCAAATCTACTCTTAAGTTCAATAAAATGATACTCTAAAAGACTTGAGCTGTGCATTGAACGGTAATACAAAGATAAGTATCACAAGTAAGATGTAGTTGAAATGTTGAAACTTTAAAACATTTCTGTTATGTCCATGCCATTCAAAAGATAACTTTTAATCTCATTAGCAGGTTTAGGACTTCCAAGTACTGTTTTATTGATGATGATAACATATATGGAATTCTGTGATGATAGTTCTATATTCTCTTAGTGTTTATGTTATTAAAGAAACGTTGGAGTAAAGCTTGTCCATATAAACATGCTTTGGATGAGGGTACCTCATATGAACCTTCCTAAATACAATGAGTAGGCCCCTAGCCACCGTTCTGGCCTAACTACCACTCTGGTCTTTCACCAACCACATTCCTACTAAACTCTACCCACCACCCACCTCTGCCCTTGCTCTGTTATGAAGAGGCTGTCTAGGAACTGAGGCTCTGTGATCAGACAGATAAAGTTCTAATCCCAATCTACTCCTTTGATAGGTATTTAACCTTGGAGCCTTTCTCTGCCTCAGTTTCCTTATCTGTAAAATGCAATTAATAAAAATTGGCTTCATGAGCTTCTGGAGGATTAAAATTGCTTAATTCATAAACAGAGATCCTTGGGGTGTCAAAAACAATGTGTTATCTATCATTATCATTACTATTGGTGTTAGTATTAT
Source organism: Leucopleurus acutus (assembly GCF_964270905.1). Lineage (NCBI taxonomy): Eukaryota > Metazoa > Chordata > Mammalia > Artiodactyla > Delphinidae > Leucopleurus > Leucopleurus acutus. The sequence continues at coordinate 27,074,132 of NC_139148.1, read as the reverse complement.
GTCTTCCACCTGGAACACCAATTCCATAAACCCTGTGTGTCAAGACCCTACTCCAAAAAAAAAAAAGTAATTTTGTGAGATGACAGATATGTTGAGTAGTTAGGTAGTGGTGATCATTTTACAATGTACAGGTATATTAAAACATTAAGTTGTACACCTTAAGTATATACATTTTTAATGTCAGGTATACTTCAATAAAACTGGAGAAAATAAAAAGACGCACTTTGTCATGGAGCCTTCCCCAGTCCTTCCAGATGAAAAGTAACAAATTCTCATTTTAACATTTATTAATTTCCTATTCGTATTTTATCCTCAAATACACTACACATATCTTAAAATTAGGATCTGTGTTGGAAAAACATTGGTATTTTCCGTGGCTTTGCACTTAGTAGATGTTCAGTAAATTTTTACTGAGTGAATGGGTATAATCTATGTTCTTTCATTAGTCTCTAATTTGGTATTAAAATGTTTGAGGCCTCAAGAGTTCATGTTGATGATAGTTTTGCTATATCTCACATCTTTTGTAAGTTGGAAAGCTGAAATTCATACATTTCTTTAAGTGTGGTAATTTATGACAACTTCTAGCTGTTAAATCTTCCCTAGGTATAGACCCTCTATATCTTTCATCATTCCCCTCTTGTGTTTTTGCTTTAATTCTGTTCAAAGCATAACATCTATTATTGGAACTTTCAGTTCTGAATAATACTTTTAGAACTTGTATAGAATGATTGCAGAGTCCTTAGGAAATATTCGCAGACTGCTTTTAGCATACAGTTTGCCCTTGTGGTCTCTTAACTTTTCAAAAATCGTTTCAAAAGGGCACTTAAAGCCATGGGTGGAAACCTGTTTACATCCATTATTGCCGATAATTTGCTGTTCTGGATTTTGGCCAAGCAAATGATTTGGGGGCAAGTTTTGTAGTGTTAGAATTTTTTCTACTTTCGAAGTATTTTGTTGTTCTTAGTAATTTGAGGCAACGCAGTTTCTTATGTCTTGTCAATGACAGATGATTATCAGTAAAAGGTTTGGCAAATGTCCTATGAAGGTGAATCTTTAAAAGTTGAGATTTTTGCACCATTCATTTCTACTGTTTTAGATTTTTCTGGAAATTAAAACTCTACTAAAAGGGCAATGAGGTGTTCAGAAATATGCATTGAAAATTCTCTCATGAATTTATTAGTCATTGCCCCTAGGCAGAGATACTCAGCCAGTATATACTAGTACACTCCTGCCTTTTCATTTTAAGCCTTCTGATTTTGTTCTGATTGGTCATTGCTTGTACCTGATCGTCTGTGTCCATTCCATACTAATGATTATATATGACATTTTCAATATCACTCCTGCATGTACATATTTTCCTTGTCTTTTGATATAACTGTAATCATTGCATGTTTCTTAGACACCACCAAAGTGTAGGGCTAAATCAGTAAGTCTTGTTTCTGTGGTCATTGTTTCCCAGAACTGTCAGGGTTTCTAAGCGAGGTGGTTATTCTTCCAGGAATAGTGCTGAGAGTCTCCAGGAGCAGGTATTTCTCTCTAATTGACATTATTTCACACCCTCCTTTCTCCTTACTATTGAAAAGTATATTTCATTGGTGTTTTGCCAAGAATCCTGCTCTGTCTCATAATAATTTTCCGTTTGCACCTTCTGCACTGAGAAATACCTATTCCATGCACCAATTGAATAAATGGCAATTTGAAAACATTTTAGCACAGCTGGATTTTTTTCGTTGATTCTTTTCGTCTGAAGATCATTCATTAGAATTCGCCCTCGTTCTTCTTTACGTCCATATCTCCTCTCGTCCTGTGTACATGATGTCTTTTGCATTTTCTATATTGAAATGTAAATCGCTTACTACAGTTATTCTTTGACTTCACCCCCTGGTCGTAAGGAAATCACAAATTACAAATTTTACTACTTTTTTAAACCTGTTTTCTTACTTGTCCATCAGATGCATCTTACAATTCTTAGACATTCAGCCTCCTGGTGACTGATTTCTACCAATCTCTTGAAGACATCTGTGCATTGTTATGGAGTATATCATTGCATTTTGTCCCTGTTCACACTTGCAGAATGTAACCTACAGAATATGTATTGACTAATAAAGAAATGCATCCTCGTAGTAGACGGTTGTAAAGAGAGGAAATACATATTGGTATGCAGCACGCACCCACAAAAATGAAATGTAGAAAGCAGCAGTTTGCCATGTCAGAGTTGCAAATGAAGATGATAGCTAGAAAACACAGAAAGTCTAGAATGTATAAAAGGCTTTTCTTCCAAATTAATTCACATATAAGGCCTGAAAAATCATGTATGTACGCCTTAATTTTTTTATATTACATTGGTGTATTGCTGTGTTTAGGTAAACAACTCTTGAGTTTTCCATACCCTAGACTTTTTTCCTATAACCACCTACGTACTTCTTCCCTTGGAGTTACTTTGAAAGGGGGAGGGAGGGGGAGGGAGGGAGAGGGAGAGAGACAGAGACAGACAGACAGACAGAGAGAGATGGACAGAAAGAGATGGAGGAATAAGGGAGGAAGGGAGAGAGAGAGGGAGAAATCCAGTGATACATTATTCATCATGCTAAACTGGCATATAAAATAATATGTTTAAATCAGTCTAAAATTTTCATTTCAGAGAATTTCATTTTCTGAAAGAACTTGTTCTTATACCCCCAAACTGTTTGGGGATAGATATTAATCCACATCTAATCAATTCTATGCGATTCTTTATACATATTTTCATTTTCGTAAGATCATTGAAGAATCAAAGGAAAAGCTATTTTAGGCAATGAACTTGGGCAGTTATTCCAAAACAGAATTTTAGAAATGTAAGGATAGATGTAATCACAAAAGATGATCTATTCATAGTATTTTATACTCTACAGGTAGATTTCTATTTAATTGACATCATTTTAATAGCTTCCCATTTTCTCAGAAGTGTATTTGATTTGTATTTTTCTAACAATCTTTCTTTTCATGTCCAGTATTGAGAAACATAGCATTTATACCCAATAGAATAAATGATAATTGAAAGGAAGCTCCTTGATGTCCAACTCGGAGTATTTGTTGAATGAATCAAATAGATAGTTTTTAATTCATGTACATGAAACTAGGATTTATTTTTATGCTCTTGGTATTATTTCACAACAGATGTAACATGATAGGTGATGTAGGTCTGTCTTTTCCTTAGAGATCTTTACAATGAATCACGTATGCTGAGAACATGATCTGATGCTAATGCTATCATCAGAAATGATGTTCTTCCCTTCATGTCAAGTTCAATGTTGGCAGCATATAAGCAAAACATGTTAAAATAACAGGCTTCTTGGGACTTCCCTGCTGGCGCAGTGATGTAAGAATCCACCTGCGAATGAATGGGACATGGGTTCGAGCCCTGGTCTGGGAAGATCCCACATGCCACGGAGCAGCTAAGCCCGTGCAGCACAACTACTGAGCCTGTGCTCTAGAGCCCGTGAGCCACAACTATTGAGCCCGTGTGCTGCAACTACTGAAGCCCGCTCATCTAGAGCCCGTGCTCCGCAACAAGAGAAGCTCCGACAATGAGAAGCCCGCACACTGCAACAAAGAGTAACCCCCGCTTACCGCAGCTAGAGAAAGCCTGCGTGCAGCAACGGAGACCCAAAATAATTAATTAATTAATTTAAAAAGTTTTTTAAAAAATAACAGGATTCTTGTTCTCTAACACTTTATAGCAGAGGCAGATTATAAAACTGCTATGTTTCTCATTATAATTCTCGTTTCATTTGCTTCCAAACATACGCTTCTGTGCTTAATGTAAAAGCTTTAGAAACTTATGTTCTTACAATCCTAAAACGAATTCCTCTATGTCTTTTCCCAGGAATATCAGTGTTCATTTTCCTTTCAAATTTTACTAGGTAATTTGATGGGTTATCCATACCCTCTTTTCCTGTCCAAATAGGCAACCCACATAATCATAGTGACCTGTTCATTTATACGCTCTTTGATTCTGGCCCTCGTACTTCTGCATCTTGCTTCATTTCCCATTTTTTCTTATTCTTTGGAACCAGAAACGAACACGCTCTCACGTTAGTCATTCTTCCTGCTGATTTTCTCCCCTACATTTTCTGATCTTTCTCTGAGCCACTAAAGGGCCGTTCAGCCCTTTGATTCTGGACTTCCATTTACTTTGACCTTGTAAACACAAGCATGCTCTTTGATCTTTATTTGCTTAGAGGAATGTGGCAGATGAATCACAATATCCTTTTTAGAATCCTGTGTTTAATTCTTTTTCTGAAATCGTTCTCCCAGGAAGCCTTTCCTAGCTTCTTTCTCTTTGCAGTTTCCTAGAACTTACCTCTCCTCCTCAGTGACTCAAAATGTTTACTACCAGAAGGAAACCTAGGGGCCATCTGATTCCACATCCTCACTTTATACTTTAGCATACTGAAACCAAGCTCTGTTCAATTACTTGCCTGTAGTAACACAGCTAGTTATGCAGCCAAAGCTATACGGGATCTTGCCACTCCTCCACAATTTTTCGGCCCGTCTGCTTATCCCCTCATACCAAGCCTATTTCTGACTTGCTTACGTCTGCTCTCTGAATCATGCAGGCTCCATCCTTAGAGCGTTCTTCCACTGATCCAGCTCTCCCGATAGCCGAATTGTCAAACCCAGTTGATTACGAAGCTGTAGTGTCTTTTACACCAAAGCCTAATTGCTCAGGCTAATGCTAAACTCTACACACTAGCCTTCTCATTCTACTCCCTGCCCCAGGCCCAGTTCACGCTCCTCTCAAGGTCCAGAGCCACACAGCTCGGGAATGTACTTACTAGCCCTGTAACTGTGAACGTGCTACTGAAACTCTCTAAGCCTCTTTTCTCATCTATAAGATGAGGGTATAAAATGAGCCCAGAGGCTGTTGATGAGGATTGTATGACATAATACATGAGAGGTAGTTAGCACAGTGCCTGGCCCATAAATAAGTTCTCAATAAATGTTTTTTTGGTGAGAAGCAATAGGGTGTCATAGTAAGAAAGCGGAGTAGGGCGTCTGCAAACTACAGGTCTCAATTCAGATCCAACACGGGGCCTGGGGCTTTTTTGGCAGAGGAGCTAAAAATAATTTTTACTTTTTGGAAGGTTGTAAGAAACCAAAGAAGAACATGTGTTGGGGACCTATGAAGCCTTCAAAACCTAAAATATTTACTTTCTGAGCCTGTCCAGAAAATGTTCGTCAATCTCTGTTCTAGATTCAATCTACCGGGGTATTTCTGCCACCCATAAGCTGTATGACCTTGGGCAAATTACTTAGCCTGTCCAAGTCTTGGTTTCCCTAACTGTGAATAGTACCTATGTTACAGAGGTTTTATGAGAATTAAATGGGCTCATTTGCATCAAGTGCTTAGCACAGTTGCTGGAATAGCAAGTGTTTAATAAATGTTAGCTGACATTACTATATCTACTCATTGTTGCCAGATAAGTAGTCTGTAAGTGTAGCTTATTTTTCTTTTTTTTAATGAAGTATAGTTGATTTACAACGTTGTGTTAGTTTCTGGTGTACAGCACAGTGATTCACTTATATATATATTCTTTTTCAGATTCTTTTCCATTATAGATTATTATACGATATTCAATGTAGTTCCCTGTGCTATACAGCAAATCTTTGTTGTTTATTTATATATAGTAGAGTGTATATGTTAATCCCAAACTCTAATTTATCACCACCACCACCACCACCACCCCCCCCGCCGTAAGGGTAGCTTTTTTATTTTTAAGACCCACAAATGCTCATTTAATACGGATGCAGAAACTCCAAATAACATCTTGACAAATCCTGTTGCATATTTTTAAATAACCCCTCATGACCAAATAGGACTTATCACAGGAATGCAAGACAAATAAATGTAAAGATAACTATTTATATAATATATTCACCATACTAACAGATAAACACAACACATTAGCTATTGCTATCTCAATTCACCCCTAGTATCGAAGGTTGAAATACTTACAAGTACTTTAAATCTAACCTCCCCTCACTTTAAGATAAACATTTAACAACCAAAAAACAAAACAGAACACCCAAAAAGCCTCTTAACCAAATGAGAAGACAGGAAAAAACATCTTTAATTCCACACAAGGAGCCTAAGGGCAAATATTACATTCAATAGTAAATAGTAGAAGGGTTCCCATGTAAGTCGAGAGGAAATGGAGTGGAGGTGTAACTCTAAGGGGAAAAAAAAGAAAAAAATGAGAAGATTTTGCTTCTGCCTACCTAGAAAGACAGTTACAATCAACTGAAAAGGCATTAGAATGAATAAGAACATCCAAAAATGTGGCCAGAATCAGGGTCAACATTAATGACTCTCCTATACCCAGAAATAATCAATTGCAAATTTTTTGGAAAAAAAAAATATCTCTTGAGAGATAGCAACAAAAATATATGGTATAAGTAGGAATAAGTCTAACAAGAAATGTGCAAAGTTTATGTGAAGAAAGCTATAAAATGTTACCAAAGGACATAAAAGGAGTTCTGAAAAATGAAGGGATGTCATTCATCTGACAAAAAATTAAATCCCTACCTTATATCAAACTACCCCCTCCCCCAAATGCCAGATGTCTTAAAGATCTCAACAGAATAAATAAAACTGTGCAAGTACTGCAACCAAATATGAGTGAATACAGAGAAGCTGGGAAGGAGACCATTCTGGGAAACTTGCTGATGAATTCAGTTTTCCCCACTTTAATCTGCAACACCAGTATCAATAGAAAACATTTTATGATGGTTCCATGAATATATTATGTTGCACTAAACATGATACTTTTTATTAAATATAAATAACAGTGGTTGCCTCTGAAAGGTGAAATTAAATATTCTTCATACGGTTCCCATGTTTTCTACAACAAGGTATTTTTTTTGTTTTGTTTTGTTTTTTTTTTTTTTTTTTTTTTTTTTTTTTTTTACCGTACGCGGGGCTCTCACTGTTGTGGTCTCTCCCGTTGCGGAGCACAGGCTCCGGACGCGCAGGCTCAGCGGCCACGGCTCGCGGGCCCAGCCGCTCCGCGGCATGTGGGATCTTCCCGGACTGGGGCACGAACCCACGTCCCCTGCATCAGCAGGCGGACTCTCAACAACTGCGCCACCAGGGAAGCCCCAAGGTATTTTTTAAAAAATCAAAACAAAATCAATTTCTAAAAGTGAAATATACATAATGTAGGTGATAATACTAATGCGTAAATTAAGTTTGGCTAAATGTTTTCATAAATTAATTATGAAAATAAGTAACTTACACACTTTGAGTCTTTAACCAGAGGCACTGTGCAAATGCAAAATGCTCTGGGTCTTCAAAACTCAATGTAAACTGTAGTACTGAGCAATATTACTTAATTTACACAACCCATGAACATCCTCTTAATTATTAGTTCAATATTTTTCCAAACTTTCTTCAGTGTCCTACAGAAATGTCCTTCAGCATTTTACAAACCATTTTTGAATTCTGTTTGCTAGTATTTTGTTGAGGATTTTTGCATCTATGTTCATCAGTGATATTGGCCTGTAGTTTTCTTTCTTTGTGACATCCTTGTCTGGTTTTGGTATCAGGGTGATGGTGGCCTCGTAGAATGAGTTTGGGAGTGTTCCTCCCTCTGCTATATTTTGGAAGAGTTTGAGAATGATAGGTAGCTGATAGCTGTTCTCTAAATGTTTGATAGAATTTGCCTGTGAAGCCATCTGGTCCTGGGCTTTTGTTTGTTGGAAGATTTTTAATCACAGTTTCAATTTCAGTGCTTGTGATTGGTCTGTTTATATTTTCTATTTCTTCCTGATTCGGTCTTGGCAGGTTGTGCATTTCTAAGAATTTGTCCATTTCTTCCAGGTTGTCCATTTTATTGGCATAGAGTTGCTTGTAGTGATCTCTCATGATCTTTTGTATTTCTGCAGTGTCAGTTGTTACTTCTCCTTTTTCATTTCTAATTGTATTGATTTGAGTCTTCTCCCTCTTTTTCTTGATGAGTCTGGCTAATGGTCTATCAATTTTGTTTATCTTCTCAAAGAACCAGCTTTTAGTTTTATTGATCTTTGCTATCGTGTCCTTCATTTCTTTTTTCATTTATTTCTGATCTGATCTTTATGATGTCTTTCCTTCTGCTAACACCATATTAACAAATTGAAGGAGAAAAACCATATGGTCATCTCAATAGATGCAGAGAATGCTTTCGACAAAATTCAACACCCATTTATGATAAAAACCCTCCAGAAAGTAGGCATAGAGGGAACTTTCCTCAACATAATAAAGGCCATGTATGACAAACCCACAGCCAACATCGTCCTCAATGGTGAAAAACTGAAAGCATTTCCACTAAGATCAGGAACAAGACAGGGTTGCCCACTCTCACCACTCTCATTCAACATAGTTTTGGAAGTTTTAGCCACAGCAATCAGAGAAGAAAAGGAAATAAAAGGAATCCATATCGGAAAAGAAGAAGTAAAGCTGTCACTGTTTGCAGATGACATGATACTATACATAGTGAATCCTAAAGGTGCTCCCAGAAAACTACTAGAGCTAATCAATGAATTTGGTAAAGTAGAAGGATACAAAATTAATGCACAGAAATCTCTGGCACTCCTATACACTAATGATGAAGATCTGAAAGTGATATCAAGAAAACACTCCCATTTACCATGGCAACAAAAAGAATAAAATACGTAGGAATAAACCTACCTAAGGAGACTAAAGACCGGTATGCAGAAAATTATAAGACACTGATGAAAGAAATTAAAGATGACACAAATAGATGGAGAGATATACCATGTTCTTGGATTGGAAGAATGAACATTGTGTAAATGACTCTACTAGCCAAAGCAATCTACAGATTCAATGCAATCCCTATCAAACTACCACTGGCATTTTTCACAGAACTAGAACAAAAAATTTCACAATTTGTATGGAAACACAAAAGACCCCGAATAGCCAAAGCAATCTTGAGAATGAAACATGGAGCTAGAGGAATCAGGCTCCCTGACTTCAGACTATACTACAAAGCTACAGTAATCAAGACACTATGGTACTGGCACAGAAACAGAAATATAGATCAATGGAACAGGATAGAAAGCCCAGAGATAAACCCATGCACCTATGGTCAACTAATCTATGACAAAGTAGGCAAGGATACACAATGGAGGAAAAGACAGTCTCTTTGATAAGTGGTGCTGAGAAAACTGGACAGCTACATGTAAAAGAATGAAATTAGAACACTCCCTAACACCGTACACAAAAAATAAGCTCAAAATGGATTAAAGACCTAACTGTAAGGCCAGACACTATCAAATGCTTAGAGGAAAACATAGGCAGAACACTCTGTGACATAAATCACAGCAAGATCCTTTTTGACCCACCTCCTAGAGAAATGGGAATAAAAACAAAAATAAACAAATGGGACCTAATGAAACTTAAAAGCTATTGCAGAGCAAAGGAAACCATAAAGAAGACCAAAAGACAACCCTCAGAATGGGAGAAAATATTTGCAAATGAAGCAACTGACAAAGGATTAATCTCCAAAATTTACAAGCAGCTCATGCAGCTCAATGACGAAAAAACAAGCAACCCAATCCAAAATTGGGCAGAAGACCTAAATAGACATTTCTCCAAAGAAGATGTACAGACTGCCAACAAACACATGAAAGAATGCTCAACATCATTAATCATTAGAGAAATGCAAATGAAAACTACAGTGGGATATCATCTCACACCGGTCAGAATGGCCATCATCAAAAAATCTAGAAACAATAAATGCTGGAGAGGGTGTGGAGAAAAGGGAACAGTCTTGCACTACTGGTGGGAATATGAATTGGTACAGCCACTATGGAAAACAGTATGGAGGTTCCTTAAAAAACTGCAAATAGAACTACCGTATGACCCAGCAGTCCCACTACTGGGCATATACCCTGAGCAAGCCATAATTCAAAAAGAGTCATGTACCAAAATGTTCCTTGCAGCTCTATTTACAATAGCCCGGAGATGGAAACAACCTAAGTGTCCACCATCGGATGAATGGATAAAGAAGATGTGGCACATATATACAATGGAGTATTACTCAGCCATAAAAAGAAACGAAATTGAGCTATTTGTAGTGAGGTGGATGGACCTGGAGTCTGTCATACAGAGGGAAGTATGTCAGAAAGAGAAAGACAAATACCATATGCTAACACATATATATGGAATTTAAGAAAAAAAATGTCATGAAGAACCTAGGGGTAAGACAGGAATAAAGACACAGACCTACTTGAGAATGGACTTGAGGATATGGGAAGGGGGAAGGGTAAGCTGTGACAAAGCGAGAGAGTGGCGTGGACATATATACACTACCAAATGTAAAATAGCTAGCTAGTGGGAAGCAGCCGCATAGCACAGGGAGATCAGCTCGGTGCTTCGTGACCACCTAGAGGGGTGGGATAGGGAGGGTGGGAGGGAGGGAGACGCAAGAGGGAAGAGATATGGGGACATGTGTTTATGTATAACTGATTCACTTTGTTATAAAGCAGAAACCAATACACCATTGTAAAGCAATTATACTCCAATAAAGATGTTAAAAAAAGAAAAAGAATGTATGTATAACTGAATCACTTTTCCACACAGCAGAAATTAACACAATATTGTAAATCAACTGTACTTCAATAAAATTTTTAAAAATTAGAAAAAAAAATTTAAAGGTCACTGATATTCAACTCTTCCTCTCTAAACACCCTGGCCCTCTCTCAGCCCTGTTTCAGTGTTTATCATTAGATCGTGTAATGATTAGCACCACTATCCCCAGAATTCGATCCGTCTTTATCACTGTTACTAGTTATCTTGCTTAAACCACGGGTCTAATTCTGATACTCCCTTAAAAAGGATCTTCTCTAGTTATAACCGTTCTTTCCCTCCAGGTCAGTGTCCACAGCCTGTCCAGATGTAGCTCTAATCCACCTATCTTGCCTCACAGTATTCTCCTTCCTCCCCGCTCCCTGACCCTTGCCTGCTCTTTGACCTCTGATCCTCTCACCATTTCTTCCTCCTGCTTCATGCCTTTGTACATACTCTTCTAGAAGGTCCTTCTGGAAGGTCCTTCTAAACCTGGAAAGTCCTATTTTTTTAAAAACATCTTTATTCGAGTATAATTGCTTTACATTGTTGTATTAGTTGCTGCTGTATAACAAAGTGAATCAGCTATACATATACATATATCCCCATATCTCCTCCCTCTTGCATGTCTCTCCCACCCTCCCTATCCCATCCCTCTGGGTGGTCACAAAGCACCAGCTGATCTCCCTGTGCTATGTGGCTGCTTCCCACTAGCTATCTGTTTTACATTTGGTAGTGTATATATGTCAGTGCCACTCTCTCACTTCATCCCAGCTTACCCTTCCCCCTCCCCATGTCCTCAAGTCCATTCTCTACGTCTGCGTCTTTATTCCTGTTCTGCCCCTAAGAGAACAGTATGGAGGTTCCTTAAAAAACTAAAAATAGAGCTACCATATGACCCAGCAATCCCAGTACTGGGCATATACCCTGAGAAAACCATAATTCAAAACGAGTCATGTGCCACAGTGTTCATTGCAGCTCTATTTACAACAGCCAGGACACGGAAGCAACCTAAGTGTCCATCTACAGATGAATGGATAAAGAAGATGTGGCACATATATACAGTGAAGTATTACTCAGCCCTAGAAAGTCCTAATCTTAATTCAGAAATTTGAGGCAGTAACTGAGGCCCTGGTTTCAAATTCCCGTTTTGTCAGTTGCCAGCTTGCAACCTAGTGCAAATTATGTTCTGTGCCTCAGTTTCCTTATCAGGAAAACGGGGATAATAATGCAACAGTACTTTTCTCACAGGGTTGTAATAAGGATTAAGTGAGTTGAGCATACCACCATCATGTACATAGCACAGTATATACTACGTTCGTTGCACATAAGTGCTCATTATTAGCTATTGTTTTCATTGTTCCTAGTACATAACTCAAATTACACTTCCTCTTCCCTAGGCAAAGTCAATTTCTCCTTTTTATGTGTTTCCCCATTACTTTATTCCTACATTTTTTCTAACAGCTGCCATCCTAAGGGGACCTGCTAAGATTGTTTGTAAGACAAATCTCAGATTCCCTGACCTGAAATGAGAAAAGGAAACTTTTTATCAGGTGGGGTGAGTGACTGGACCCGCTTGTCACCGTGCTTCACCCCAAATTTCACATTTCCCTTGGGGATCTCACTAAGTATTCTTGCCATACCCCCACGTCAGCTTCGTGATTTTGCATTCTATTTCCTGTGTTATGATTCTAAAAGAGCCATCCTGTTCTCTCTCTTTCCATCCCCGGCTGTTGCAGAAAGCTACTCCCTGCTCCTAAGACAGAACCACATTTGCATTTTGCTTAAGCTACATTTCTCAGTTTTACAGCATTTACAAAGAAGACAGTGGGATCTAGGAAAGATGCAACAGTTAAAGAGATTAACTGGCCAATTTTTGAGAGCGCCGTCCATAAAGTCCACAGGCAAGCGAGGCTTCCTTGTCAGAAAGCAATTCAGGCACCATAAATGATGATGATTCAAGCCTGAGCTCATTCTCCCCTGGGACTGGGAATTGAAAGCATGTTCCCCCTGACAATTGTGTTATCATTGGATATGCCCACAGTGCAAAGGACTGGACACAGGGCAAAGGCAGACACATCCCATCTGAAAATTTGAGTCATCCCTGAGACATCATTTGGGACTGTCATTTAATGAGACTAAATTAAAATATGAGTGATTGAGGCCACACTCCCTCCGCCCCCGCCCCGGCTCATCTCTCTGGCATCAGCAAGGAAATCAAATGCTAATAGACAGTGACCTCCTAATTCTAGTCAGCTGCCCTTAGCTATGAGAAAACAGTCATTAACTTAGTCGAAATGCTGCAAATAAAGTAGCCCCATCAGAGCTGAAGCCCCGAAATTATGCAAGTGAGTTAAGGGCCGGGGGGGGGGTGGGGGGGGGTGGTGGAATAACAATTTTCACAGGACAAGCCCTACATCTAGTTTATTCTCTTAGGAAGACTTTTCCCATCGAGAGAGAGCTGCATAAACACGCACTACCCGCCTCTCCCAGGGACTACGCCCCTTGGCTGAATCGTCACTCACCCCAAAACTCTCAAAGTGCCAAACACAGATTCTTTCTTTTATTGGTTACGTTAGACTTTTCATTTTCTAACTTTTCAGCACCCTGGAGGCCACCTCAGGAAATCATGCAGTCCTTGAATGATTTTCTTTAGAAATGCATGTGTAGCTCTGTGTATGCGCATGAGTTACTTAATCAGTTAGTGAAAGGAGGAAAACAACATTTCTATTATTGACCTTTTTCAACCTCTGAGGAGAATTTGTGAGTCTTGCCTGCAGTCTAGGATTGGAAGCAAAAGAAAAAGGCACTGACAAAGTAGATTTTATTTTAATAGCATATTATGGGCCGACAAAAAACCCGGGCTTTCCTTTGTCTAAGTAGAATTGACTTCTGTGTGAGATCCATCTTTATCGTCCTTAGCACAAGTGCACACATACTTATGTACACACATATAATCCCCCCCCCCCCATCTTTGGAAGCTAAAAGCCCTGTATCAGAGTGTGCCTATGTTCAGGAGGTAACATCCTTCATTTCTGCATTAATATCAGCTCCAAGGTTCACTGCAATTGAAGACTCATCAACAACAATAGGAAAAGCATAGAGGTCAGGTACTAAGAGGTATGCCTAAATTCACCTGGCTGTATCTTCTCTTCCTCCCAAACTTCATCCCTTAAATTCCTCAGCGTTTAGAAGGATTCATATTTTTTATTTGTTTTCTGTATACCTATGTTATTATCTGGGGTTTGTATCAGGATTGCAGGGGCTCCAAAGAACACGAAAGCTATGTATAGTGGCTTAAATAAATGGAGCAATTATTTGTCTCTACTATTAAGATATCTGGAAGTAAGGTGATATAGGCTCAACAGTGTCAGGACTGGCGTATTCACCGTTTGTTTTTGTTTTTGCCTTTTCCTCATGTTATCACGTCATGGTTATGAGATGGCTGTTGCACCACCAGCCACCATTGCCCCCGGGTGAGAAAGAGAGCAAAAAGGATGTATCAGCTTTTTATCATGAAGCCAAAAATTTCCCAGAAACCTTTCCCAGAAGACTTTCACGTATATATCATTGGACAGAACTGTGTCCCATGACAGTCACCAGTGGAAAGATAGCTAGGGAGAAGTGGTTGCAGATGGGGATTGAGGTAGCTAACCAGCAGTTAGTCGGTCAGTCTTCAGTTGCAGATATAAGCAACTAAGTGGCTAATTCAAGTCAGAGAAAACAAAGGGGATGGGGAGAGGGGCACTTTATTAAAAAAACATTCCTAGAAATGAAGGAAATAATTTTAAAACCGGGTCTTGGGATAGGATATAAACTGGCAGGGTTCTAAGGTCTCTGAAGCAGGAACACCATGTATCTTCTTTTTAAGTGTTGTCTTTAGAATACTCAGCTCCAAACTCTTTCTGACCGTGTATCATTTCCTCCTCTGTCAGCTTCCTTCTAGTAGCCTAGTTTGGGTCTTTGAACCCACCACTCATTCAGGGCAATTGAGGAAGGCAAACAGGCATGATTGGTGGCTCTGCTAAAACCGCAAGGAATATGGGGGGAGCACTTCCCCAAAAGGAAAAAAATAAACAGTTTGCAGAAGGGTGGGATATTGAATAGACAAAGACTACATATGTTCCACTCACCAAGATTGGGTGTACACTTGTGCTCTCTCTTTCTCTGTCACTCTGTTTCTCTCATTTGATGGTAAAACTAAAACTGAAACACTAAATCATAGACATTCACTATGATCCTTATGAAGTCATCAAAAATCTTTATTTAAAGTGTAAGAAAAGAAATGGGATACCAAGTACCTTTTAGGAAAAAAATGCACTTGTTTTAAAAAATGTGTCTTGTTTATCCCCAGGTTTCAGAATTATTTTAAGGTAGTATTTTAAAAACCTGAATTGATTATTTGATAAATGAATTTCAAATGCTGTTAATGGTACAAGAATGAATGTTAGCTATCCTGCTAACCAGGGTCATATTTTTATAAATTCTTTCTCCAAAAAGTTCTCAGACCTGAAGGGCAGAGATTCTCATGCACATAAACCTTTTCATCAGTGCTCTAATCACATAGCAATTCTTACATCACCATCTTCATATCTCAAGCCTGTTTCAGATAACTTCCTCTTTTTTAAGTTGCATACAAATGCAGTAATCTTATGCTTCTAAAATGGATATCATATGTCACAAAAAGAACACCACTGGGCTCCCCTGGTGGCACAGTGGTTGAGAGTCCACCTGCCGATGCAGGGGACGCGGGTTCGTGCCCCGGTCCGGGAAGATCCCACATGCCGTGGAGCGGCTGGGCCCGTGAGCCATGGCCGCTGAGCCTGCGTGTCCGGAGCCTGTGCTCCACAACGGAAGTGGCCACAACAGTGAGAGGCCCGCGTACCGCAAAAGAAAAAAAAAAAAAGAACACCATTGTAATATTACCAATAGCAAGAATTAGTAAGTATTAGCGTAGCTTTAGAATTTTTTTAAAAAATGAGAGTTCAGGTTCTGGCTCTGCCGTAACTGCCTGGATTTATCTTAAGACCTCCATTTCCTCATACACAAAATAGTGGTAATATCATCTACTCATCAGTTATTTTATAAAGAGTAATTTGGATAAGAGTAACAGTGCGTCATGCATATAAATTGAACACCCCTTTATGGCCAGATAAGGGCCTTATTTATTATTCATTTGTTTATTTCTATGTTTCTAAGCTTGCTCTGAAACTTTCCACAGAGTTTGAGTCAGTGTGTTGGGCTTCAATGAGAACTCCACCGCTTATTGACAAGTTACCTTCTCTCTGTGCTTTGGGAATAATAATAGCACTAGCTCAGAGTTGTCTGAGAGTTAGATGAGATAATGTATGTAATTCCATAGTAGAGCACCTGATATGTGGTCGATATTCAAGAAATTGTAGTTGTTGATAATAATAATAATGTAATGATGATGATGTAGTCTCTTGATAAGTGAATGCTTTGCTCACCATACTATCCTATGGAATATTAGATTTTTAAGAAAAGTGAAGATTTTATTTTTAAGAAAAAATATTTTAGATAAAATCATTTAGCTATGTTGACTAGATATATTGATTTTAAATGCCATCCAGTTTTTCAAAGGAATGCACTTGCTTTTCCACATTAAAATTTCAAAACGACGATATGTAGGAATAACAACAGGTTACGGCTGAATGAGGCATCACCTTGTTTTCATGAACTTTTTATTTCACAGACCTCTTCCTTGCAGAAGACTTTTCTAACATTTTGATAATTTCTTAACATTTTCCACCTACCCTTTACACTTCCACTAATGGGTAGTTCACTGCATATTTTCCTTTGCTTCTTTTCATTTTCCTATTCTTGGTGGGAAATTCATTCTGTGTCTATGGAGGCTTTTGTGATGCCTCTGAGGAAATGAAGTCTGAGTCTTCAAAATAATGAAAACATTGCTAAACCATAAAACCTAGATTTCAGGAGCCTAATAGTGGATCAGTGCTTTATTACGTACAGCCATCTTACAGTTTAGTCTTCACATTTCAATGAGGACTGATTATTTTGTCCTTTTTCTCCAGCATACACACATACACACACATCACACTTCAATCATACAAATGAGAAGCTACAAAGATTCCTAGAGTACCTAGATGTGGGACTGGGAGACCCAGGCTTGACCCCAGGGTCAAGGGTATCGGTAGTTTGTGGGGACTGTGCTGGCTATGTTGTTGCAACAGCAGGAACAGTTTGTGTCATTTTGGAGAAATTTAACTTCTAATAATGGAATATACAGTGAAGACTTTAAAAATAGATATTAAGTTTTCTCATATAGTAAGAATTTGGAAGAACAATATTCCCAGAGTTGTTTCAGCAGCTCAGTAGTATAATTAAGGACCTCATTTCTTTCCAACTTTCCATTCTGTTACCTTAGCTTTTGGCTTTGATCCTTGGGCTTGCCACCTCATGGTCATAAAATGGCTGCCACACTCCAGGAATTGCATCATGACAGGAAGGGGAGAGTAGCATTTTTCTTCACATTTCAGAAGCCCCAGCCAGCTTTGCCAGAAGTGGGTTACATGGTTGCATCTACAAAGTAGACTTAGAAATTGAATACCTAGCATTTTTAACCTTTTTTAAAATTTTTCTTTCTTTTTTTTTTTTTAAATAGACCCTCTCACTATGAAAAAAGAGGAAGCAGAATGGCTATTGAGGAGGCAACCAACAGTGTCTACCACTCTATTTGTAAACTCTTTCTTGGTTTTTTACTACGAAATTTATAGCCTTAGTTCAGGGACCTCTTCTTACAAATCTTTATAGTCCCAGCATCTAGCACATTGCCCGGCACAAAGTAGAAGATAAAAAATGTTTTTGAATGTCTCAAGAAACTTGCAGTCTGGTGGGTGAGATAGCCAATAAAAATATTAATGTTATTATATAGTTACAAATAGTGAGAAAAATTATAAAGGCAAAGAATAAGCTGCTTTGAGAGAATAATAGTGGGAACTGCTGAATGGTAGGAAAGCCTCTCTCACAGGAGATACTTAAGCTGAGACCTGAAAGTCAGGTCAGTCATAAGAAGAGTGAGGGGAATGGGAATAATATTTGTAAGCCTCTGAACTAAAAGCAGCCAAATATGCCTGGAGTGTAATAACCAAGGGCGTAAGTAGCACAAGACAAGGCTGGAGAGTATCTAAGTCTTGTCCTCTGACTTACCTGTAAAAGCACACCTGAGCTGAAGCATCTATAAGTCACCCTATGATGTGATGTACCTGCTATACAGAGGAGAGATTGAAGGTGGCAAAAGTGAAAACAAGGAGACCATTAAAGCTGTACTCGCGGTTGTCTTGATGAATGAAAATCGTGGCTAGGACTAAGATGGGGGCAGTGGAAATAGAATTGAACAGATTTGAGGTGTAATTTTGGGTAGACTATGTGGCTTGGTAATGGATTAGATGTCAGGCATGAGGGAATAAGGATGGCTGCCAGGTTTTTTTGTTTGAGCAATTTGTTGTAGTATTTACTGAGATAATAATGATTGAGGAGGAAGCAAGTTTGGGGAAATCAAGAGTTTAGTTTTAGGGAGGCAGGGGTGGGTGAAATGGGCTGAGATAGTCAAAAGGCGTAAACTTCGAGTTATAAAATAATTAAGTCATGGGGATATAATATACAGCCTGGTGACTACAGTTAATAATATTGTACTGGGGCTTCCCTGGTGGCGCAGTGGTTGGGAGTCCGCCTGCCGATGCAGGGGACACGGGTTCGTGCCCCGGTCCGGGAGGATCCCACATGCCGCGGAGCGGCTGCGCCCGTGAGCCATGGCCGCTGAGCCTGCGCGTCCGGAGCCTGTGCTCCGCAACGGGAGGGGCCACAACAGTGTGAGGCCCGCGTACTGCAAAAGAATAAAAATAAATAAATAAGTAAATAAATAAAAAAATAAATAATACTGTAATGAAAATTTGAAAGTTGCTATGAGAGGAGATCTTAAAAGTTCTCATCATAAGAAACATATTTGTAACTAGGTATGGTGATGGATGTTAACTAGACTTATTGTGGTGGTCATGTTGCAGTATATATTCAATACAAATATTGAATCATTATATTATATGCCTGAAACTAATACGATGTTACATGTTCATTACATCTCAATTTTTGTAAAAAGAGTTTAGTTTTAGACGTGTTCCGTTTGAAAGGCCTATGATATGGCCAGGTGGAGAAATCAAATATAATTGTAGCTCAGAGGAGAGAGCCACGTGCAAATGAGGAAGATGTTGATAGGTAGGTGGAATTGAGAGTATTGAGAATGGAGATGGCCTAGCGTGTAAAGAGAAAAGAGAAGGGAGCCTAAGCCCAAGCTCTGATGAACGCCAAGAAAAAGAAGTCTCAGGTAGAATCGGGAGATGAGCAATGAGAAAAATGTCAAAAGAATATGACATCTCAGAAGAGACGGGAGCAAACACATGTGTGAGCGATGGATGGCTGGTGGGCCTGGGATCTGTTCCCGTTTTAAATTGCCACTTTACTGCAATCTAGCTAAGGATCGCGCACCCTCCCAAATTATCTGGGGGTATCCACTGACGCTTCAAAATAGAGCAGTCATTTTTAAGGTCAGGCACTTCTATTTCTGAATTATCTGAGATTCTAAGCAGTGAGGTGGGGAAGTGACTAAACTATGTTTCACTGGCCCTGCTGTCATGAGGACTTACTCTGAAACAGCGCTGGAGCACACGCTTACCCACTGAGCTCTATATCATTTGTTCCATTGGATGACTGAAGAATCACTCACAATGTAACCCCTCTTCTGTTGGGCAGAGGAGTAAGAGTTAGGTGTTTGAAGACTGGATGGATAGTAGGAGAACAGATTATTAAAGTGGGTTGGAGAAATGAATTTCTGTGGTTGATTTTGTTGAATATCCTAATAAGAATGCCCTTCGTTTAGTTTTAGGTGTACAGCATACTTTACAAAGCACCTTGACGTGTGCTATTCTGTTTAACCCTCATCATAGCTATGTGGGATAGGATTCCCAGTTTACAGATAAGGAAATGAAGGCACAAAAATGATTTTTAAAAGCTCACTGAGAGGGTTTCCCTGGTGGCGCAGTGCTTAAGAATCCATCTGCCAATGCAGGGGACACGGGTTCGAGCCCTGGTCCGGGAAGATCCCACGTGCCACGGAGCAACTAAGCCTGTGCGCCACAGCTACTGAGCCTACGCTCTAGAGCCTACGAGCCACAACTACTGAGCTCGCATGCCGCAACCACTGAAGCCTGTGCTCCTAGAGCCCGTGCTCTGCAACAAGAGAAGCCACCACAGTGAGAAGCCCGTGCACCACAATGAAGAGTAGCCCCCACTCGCTGCAACTAGAGGAAGCCGGCGCACAGCAACGCAAACCCAACGCAGCCCAAAAAAAAAGAAAAAAGAAATGTCTACAGTAGGTATCAAATTGGAAAATAATGGAATGAGTGCATGGTATTTGTCTGCTACTCCTAAACTAAGGCACCTCCTGTTATTTATAAGGAAGCATATTCTAAGAAGTTGAAAAGTCTCTTGTTAAATCATTTAATGCAGTTGGATAAAATAGTTTGGTAAGAGTATGTCTGTTACTTGAATCACCTACACTTCCCAGTGACAATGAACAAGTCATTTGGGGTATCTCAAGTTTCAGTATGGTGAGACTCAAAATGAAATTGTCATTCAACCTCTTGGAGACATTTCCTGAACAGGCAAACTAATTTCCTACAGGGATGCTAGGATTCTGAACTCCCAATGGTCTCAGATGTTTTGGATAAAGGAAATGAATGTTGTGTAGTCGTCTCATTTTCAGTCTCTTGAATTCTTTTAGAGACCATTGGAGCCACCATTTTCTTGTGCCTGTTCACTGTTTTAATCATTGGGAAAATTCTTTCAAATTAAACTCCAAATACTATCTAAAGTCCTTTAACCCATCATCCTAGCACTGTCTAAGCTCAAACGTTCATTATCGATAGGTACCTTGAAATGGGCGTATATACTTTTATCCAGAGTTAACACGATATTATGTTGCTTTTATTTCTGAACTTCTTATTTTGAAATAATTTTAGACTTACAGAAAAGTTACAAAATAGTACAGAGAGTTCCCATATACATTTTACCCGACTTCCCCTAAAAATGTTAACGTATTGTATAATATAGCCTCACTATCAAAACCAGTAAATTAGTATTGGTACAGTAATATAAAGTATGGGATTTATTCATATTTTACCGTATTTTTACCGTCCTTTTGTTGTTGCAGGATACAATCCAGGATCATTTAATAGTATTTAACATTGAATTTAGTAGTAGTGTCTCCTTTGTCTCCTCACATCCATTCCTTGGCCTTTCTTTGTCTTTCATGACCTTGGCACTTTTGAAAAGTACTGGTCAGTTATTTTGTAGAATGTCCCTCAGTTTTGGCTTGTCTGATGTTTTCTCAGTGGTTCACGTTTAGGTTAGGGATTTGGCGGAAGAATAGTACAAAGGTAATGCTGCCTTTCCAGTGCATCCTATCAGCAGCTACATGATGTTTATATGTTGTACTACTGGTGATGTTAACTTTGCTTACTTGGTGAAGGTAGTATCTATGGGTTTTCTTCACTGTGAAGTTACTGTTTTTCCCTTTGTAATTTAGGGAATATACATTATGTTGTTGTAACAGCTAGAAGTAATGCATATAGGAATGGGATGGGAGTAAAGATATCTGGGTTCCTCTACTAATACTTAGCTCAGTGGCACTGGACAAGTCACTTAACCATTCTGGCTTTCAGATTTTCTGTCTTCAGAGTAAGGGATTGGGCTGGGTCACCTCAGTGATCCTTTTAGCTGAATGAGCTAATGATTCTGTGATTTTCAAGTTGGGGTGTGCTATAGACTGAATGTTTGTGTCCCTTCAAAATTTATATGGTGAAATCCTAACCCCCAAAGTGATGGCATTTGGGAGGTAGTAAGGTCATGAGCGTGGAGCCCGCACGCATGGGATTAGTGCCCTTATAAAAGAGGCCCCAGAGCATTCCTTCAGCCCCTTCTGTCTAATGAGGTTATAGCAAGAAGATGGCCCTCTATGAACCAAGAGGCCTGCCGAATTTGCATGCACCTTGATCTTGGGCTTCCCAGCTCCCAGAACTATGAGAAATAAATTTATGTTGTTTGTAAGCCACCCAGTTTATGGTATTTTGTTAGAGCAGCACAAATGGACTAAGGCAGTGTGTTAAACCAGCTTACTCCTGAGAAACCTGAAAGACTTTTTATCTAGGAGTTCACGTATTCATTTAGTCATTCAGTTAATATTTATTGAGAACCTGTAATATGCCAGGCACTGTTTTAGGTACTGAGAGTAAAGCAGTAAGTAAGACAGAACCCCTGCCCTTGTGGGAGCTTGCATTCCACTTGGGAAGACAGATGATGAACAAGTATATAATCAGTGTGTAACACAGTTTCAGAGAGTGGTAATGTGATGAAGAAGGATAAAACAGGGAAGATACTAGAGAGCCGTATATAAAAAGGATTGTCATTTTATGATAAGATGATCAGAGAAAGTTCCTCTGAGGAGGTGACATTTGAGCAGAGACCTGAAAGAAGGGAGGGAGAGAGGCCCGAAGGTTCACGAGGAATCATGTTCTAGGCAGAGCTGCACATGCAGTCTCTGGGGCAGGACTAAACTGATTATATTACATTCAAAAGAATTAAGTTAGGTATCATGAGATCATCGAGTCTAACACCCTCACTGTACAGGTCCAAAGAGGCTAAGATTTGGCCAAGGTGACACAGCTAGTTAATGTGATATGTGGGTATGAATTCACCTCTCCTGAATCCCTCTCAGAATTATGCTACCTTTTAAGGTCAACGTGTCTTTGAAAAACTGAAAGCATGGCTGTGGATTTCAGGCCTTACCCAATAGTGATGAAACAGTGGCAGTGTTTAGCTTTCTGTAGAGCATAGGCGAACTTGCCATGGGTGTCACAGCTGGATTTGTAAGCATCACATCCACGAGTGTACTTAATGATGTCACCCAAGGACTCTGCATCACTGGTAATGCTGTCCCCGGGGGAGTCCTCAAGTCTGCCATCCTAATCACTGTGCTCAGCTCCATAACCTGCTGGCCCAGACATTATACAGAGAAGAAAAATAATCGCAAGGTGATGGTGTTAGGTGAGGTGAGATATCAACCATAAGTGGATCTGACCAAAGAAATGTCTTAAAGAAGCAGCTCAGAAGTACTTGAGTATGTGTGTCTAAAATGTAGCTTACCCAAAAAGCTGCAGAACTAAAGACAGCTGGAAGCCATTGCAACACCACAACTATTGTAGTTTCTACACTGGAATCAAAGACAGATTGGTTCTTCTCATCAGATAGACCAGGAGCCTGAGAAACCATTCATTCATTCATCATGCAGTCGATGATTTAGTAAACAATATTGAGCATCCGTTATGTGCCAAGCACTGTGTTAAGTTCTGGAAGTACAGAGATGGATTAAAATCCTGTCACCAGGGACCGTAGGACTATCAGGGGTAGAACTTCCTCCCATATAAAGAAATTAAATGAAGAAAAGCATTAAAGGTGCTATGATTACAGTAATATAGAACCTAGAGGACCCCAAAAGAAGGCATTTCCTTCAAAAAAAGAAAAGAACTGAAAATATCATCAGTTTTTCAGCCTCACACAGACATAGAAAAGCCATCCCCTGGACCTAGAGACTGTCATTACAGAGTGAAGTCAGTCAGAAAGAGAAAAACAAATACCGTATGCTAACACATATATATGGAATCTTAAGAAAGAAAAAAAAATGGTTCTGAAGAACCCAGGGGCAGGACAGGAATAAAGATGCAGACGTAGAGAATGGACTTGAGGACATGGGGAGGGGGAAGGGTAAGCTGGGATGAAGTGAGAGAGTGGCACTGACATATATACACTACCAGATGTAAAACAGATAGCTAGTGGGAAGCAGCTGCATAGCACAGGGAGATGAGCTGGGTGCTTTCTGACCACCTAGAGGAGTGGGATAGGGAGGGTGGGAGGGAGATGCAAGAGGGAGGAGATATGGGGACATATGTATATGCATAACTGATTCACTTTGTTATAAAGCAGAAACTCACACACCATTGGAAAGCAATTATATTCCAATAAAGATGGAAAAAAAAAAAGAAAAGCCATCCCCGATCAACATCACCTCTTAATATTAAAAGCAACAATAAATACCTTCATAAGTCAACTCAAATCCATAAAATAAGTCCATGTTTATGAACAGTGATGGTTGCAGAACCCTGTGGATATTTAAGACTCAAACATTCCCCGAAACACAATTCTTTTAAAACCTTCTTGCCTTCCGCAGACATGCTAACTAGGATGCAAAGGTGCTCTTCATAGCGCTGAGATTATTGATTCTGTTGTTAACTGTGCAGACGTAAATGACTGATGATAACTCCATGGCCGTTCCTCTCTTCTGCCATTGAAATGGCTCTGTGCATTACCCACGTAGGGCTTCTAAACAGATAGTTGATGTTTGAACAGAGGAGAAATTGGTCCTGAGGTGAATCAACTCTCTTGAGGTAGGTTTGTTTGTGCTTCCAACAGCCTGTACACGAAACCTTATGAGCCTTCACGTAAGAATTTTAAGAAGGAAAGGGCAATTTTTGGAAAGCCTTACATTTTTTTTTCTTTTCTTTTTCTGTTTTTTTTTTTTGTTTGTTTGTTTGTTTTGTTTTGTTTTCTTGGCCACACCATGTGGCTTGTGGGATCTTAGTTCGCCGACCAGGGATCGAACTCATGTCCCCTGAAGTGGAAGCATGGAGTCCTAACCACTGGACGGCCAGGGAATTCCCAAAAGCCTTACATTTTATCAGCTGCTTTTTGTTCTTCTTGAGACCTGAGTATCCTCAAGGGACTTTTGAAGTTTGTCATTTTAACAACAGGCTTCTGGAGAATTATTTGAAGTCCTCCATGTTTCTGTTTATCATTTTTTCTAAAACACATATTCTGCAAACACCATCGAAAGGATGTTCTCTTTTCCTCACAGATAGATAACAAAAGCGGACCCCTAATTATTGGGTCAAGGGTTTCTCAGCTCTGAGTTAAATTGCAGCTGCATTGCTTTTCAGAAACAGGATCTTCTCTGTAGTGGATGGTAAAACACGCCCATTTCTGTGACCAGAGGGCAGAACTTTGCAGATGATGGACTAAAAAGCACAAGAGGCCTTGGTTTCAGTTACACAGGGAGAGCAGACACTAGGTATTGCCAGGTAGAATCATCAATGTCTCTGCTTTGATATTACTTCAACAGTAGGTTAGTACACTCAGAATCAAGCACAATTTAGACTTGTTACACAGTTGTCATTTCCTTCCTTGAAAAACAACAACCTGCATGGGGAAAAGGAACCTGCATTTTAGGGATTCTCATGAATTGATAACATAATAATGAGTACTTCATCATGAATTTCCATTCTACAAACCCTGGTTCTCATCACTGGTCATCAGAGTACAAGAATCACAACCAAGAGGCTAGAATTGATATCTAGGAACCTAAAGCAGTAACAATAGTAGTAGTAGTAGTAGTAAGTACTACGTACCAAGCTCTGTCTACACACTTTACATGTGTTCACCAATCTGTTTCAATAATCCTGTAGGTAGGTACTGTTATAATTCCCAGTTTACAAATATGAAGACCAAATGAAGGATAGTGAGATGAAGTAGTTTGCCCAAGGTCACGCAGCTAGTAAGTAGCCAAGATTCAAACCCACGTAGTGTAGCTTCAGGGCCTGTGATCTTAACCATTAGGTTAGGCCGTCTCTCAATAGTTAGCCTATTAATGACATTTAAACAAGTTTGAGTAATTGAATCTTAGGTTGAAATGCGCTATCAAGATCTAGTCTAATAGACTTCCCTGGTGGCGCAGTGGTTAAGAATCCGCCTGCCAATGCAAGGGACATGGGTTCGAGCCCTGGTCAGGAAGATCCCACGTGCCGCGGAGCAACTAAGCCCGTGCGCCACAGCTACTGAGCCCACGTGCCACAGCTATTGAAACCCGTGCACCTGGAGCCCGTGCTCCGCAGCAAGAGAAGCCACTGCAATGAGAAGTCCACACACCGCAACAAAGAGTAGCCCCTGCTCGCCGCAACTAGAGAAAGCCCACGAGCAGCAACGAAGACCCAACACAGCCAAAATAAATAAAAACCCAGTGTAATTCCTTTCTCAGTACAAGAGTCTTTCTACAACCAACATCTTTGCTAGAAAACCCTTTGCTTTGGCCTTAAAAGCTAAAATGATGGAGAACTTCTTACTTTGCAAGGCAGCCTATTCATTTGCAAACGCCCTAATCTTTAGGCTTTTATCCCTTGCACTGAACTAAAATTGATCTTCCCATAACTTCTGCCTTTTTGTCTATATGTATGCTTTGGAGCTGGAGTAAACTCTCTTGGCAAAGACAGCCCTCCAAATACTTGGAGGCATTCAACCTCCTACTATTCAACCCTACTATTACTACCAAGTCTTTCTTTAGAACAGAGTACGGGTATCAAAATAGAAAACAAATAGAAAGTAGAAATTTAGTGCCAGAGTTTTAAGTATCTTTTACTTAAAATATAAAAACTTTTTACACAACAAGTAGGGCAACCCCTAACCCCATATATATACGATACTTGCAAACGGGACAATTTGTTTCTCCCATGCATAGGCACCGGAGATGGCAAAGGCTGACTTGTCAGATTCAATGCATTTTGTTGAGTTAGAACCTCAAGGGCTTTCCAGGGGACGAAGCTCTCTACTGTAATCATTAAAACCTGCAGAGCCCTGCGTGACTCTGGGGAGAATCCCAGCCTTGTAGGCCTTCGTCTGTCCCCACCCAGAGAGCTCTTAAAACTAGGGCAGAAGAGATCCGCACTGGCTTGGGATCAGCCCTGGGCCCCACCCCTTTGGTTCTGAATGGTGCAGTGGCATCCCTAACCTCCTGCTCCTGTTTCATTTCATGTCTGTTTCCTCATGCAGCAACTTCATCCCATATTCCAACCCATACTCGGGCATTTGCTCTCCATTCTTGCTAGTTATGAATTTCGGGATGTTGACCCCTGCCCATACCCTGACCCTGTGTATTCTTGTGTCCTGCTGACCTGGTTGAACTTTTGAATAGCATAAACTCCCCAGCTGCTTTAAAGTCCTCCGCTTCAGCTTCATGGCCCCTCCTCTGTAGTTTCTGACCTTGACTCTGCTCTCTGTATAAACAGTAATGTCACTCACCCCCGAGCAGAGCATCTGCGTCAAAATCCATCAGGATTTCTAACCACATCATTATATCTGTCAACTTCACCAGACTCCTGATCTCAGTCCCCTCCTTTCAGCAACCTGGCACTGACACAGTGTAATTTCTTTTAAATCATGATGCAATTCGATGTGCTTTTTCAAAAGGTCATGGTGATGATTTTAAAGAGTGTTTGTTTTGTTTGGGAAAGGACGTTTGACTGTGCTGGTGGCTGTAATAGAGTTCTTCAGAGCCTATCCCACGGTGTTATCAGAACAGTAGAGAATTGAGATGTGTAGAAATTAGAGCCATTGGTGGAAAAGATCAGATTATGGAGACAGTGAGTTCCAGGGCGCCAGCTGGGGCAGAGTGAGCTTCAGTCATGTTTGGAATTGTAGGTCCCAAGGGGATCAGCAGATAGAGGGGAAGGCAGGAAAGGAACCCACCTGTGGGTTGAAGTCCATTAAATATAACTGATGGTATGCTAGCCATCATTTCTTTTTTTTTTAATTGCGGTTTTAAAAAATGACATAAAATTCACCATCTTAATTAATGGTTTTTAAGTGTACGGTTCAGTAGTGTTAAATATATTCACACTGTTATACGATGGGTCTTGAGAACTTTTTCATCCTGCAAAAGTGAAATGTTGCACCCATTACACAATTGCCCTTCTCCCCTTCCCCTCCAGCCCCTGACAACCGCCAATCTATTTTCTGTCTCTATGAGTTTGACTACTCTAGGTACCTCCTATAAGTGGAATCCTCCAGTTTTTGTCTTTGGTGACCAGCTTCTTTCACTAGGCATAATGTCCTCAAGGTTCATCCGTTGGCCATCATTTCTTGAACACAGTTCTATACCAAATGCATGATCTCATTCCGTTCTCACCACAGCTGTTTATGGGTGCCATGCTGTTTTCCATTTTACAGAGCAGGAGTAAAGGCCACTCTCCAGGCCTGCACCGGGAAGCTGACTCGGAAGCAGTTTGGAGAGTGGCTTGCAGAAGGGTTACTGTGGTATTGTGGAGTACTCTCAGGATTTACACTTCTAAGGAAGTGAGGAGGCAGGATTAGGCAGAGGAGGAAGCAGATCCACAACGCAGCAGTGGAGACTGAGGCTGCAGCAGGGGGAGACTTAGAGAAGCTCTCACCTTGGTTTGGCCTTTCAGAGTTGTCCCAGATGCGTCATTCGGGCGGAGACTTTGTATCCCCGGCCTCAACCAGTTGAGGCTGGCGGTAGGCCTCCCCGCCTCAGGGAGAGGATGGAACCTTGTGTGCAGCAGTTCCTTGAGGGCAGCCACTGGAGTATGGTCACCAAGACCCTGAAGAGGAGGTTCAGTGTGGAGCACCATAGTAACTACTACAGATGCTGAAGGAATAAATACCTACATTTCTGAAGGTCATATAAATGACATAAGGGGCAGAGCAGTGTTTATTTGACTTCAGAACCCATGGTCTTTCTACTACTCTGGGCATTCTCTCCAAAAGAGATCTGGTATCCACAGTACAGTAAACTTGGAATCTATTCGTGGTTAAAATGGAATGTAAGTCCAGAAACTATATCCTTCATTGCATCTTCCACTAGTTACCTAATCCTTACAACTCTTGGTGACAGCAGCATTTTTTCCTGGTCCTTGTCGTGAGGAGTGAAGCCAGATCATCGTCTTCACCTTCTAATTGTGTTCCAATTAGAGGCCTAAGGCCTCTCCTTCCCGCCTCTGATGAGTGCCCTGCTATCAGATTAATCTTCCAAGAACACTACTTTTTCCGATTTAATTTAGCAAGACTCCTACCGTGTACCAGGAGTGCCTTGGAGGTCAGATGGTCACAGATAAGGCACGGTCTCTGCTCCCATGCTGTTTATAACCTTTGCAGAGAGACAACATGATTGTCACCACTAGCAGTACCCTCAGACTCATAGCAGCTAACATTTGCTGAGTTAGGCTGTTAGACACTGTGCTAAAGGCTTGATATACATTATCTCGATTAATCTTAACAACCACTTTCTGAGCTGCCTCTCAAGAGTACTCATTTTTAGATGCAAAAACTGAGACTTAAAGAGGTTAAGTGCCTCTCTCAGTGGCTCTCAGCTGGAAAGTGGCGTGGTCAAAACAGGCATTCCAACTCCAGAGCCTGAGTTCTTAATCTTCATGCTTCAGAAATTTGACTCACTACTGTCCTCAGGATTGAGTCCAATACCTGCATTACCAGCGCCCTTCCTGTCTCCCTCTGTGCCCAAACAAACCAAATGATCTCCTCCTGAGGACGCCGAGTCTCCAAACCTTGACACCTGCTGCTTCTGGGCACTTTCTCCTGCCATTTGCTAAGTGCTGGCAGGAGTCTCTCAATCCAGATGTGATTGCGGACCCAGCTCAAGCTCGGCCTCCTCCAGAGAGCCTTTTCACTTTACTCTAGAAACTGTAGACCTAGCCTTCTACCAGACACTCCTCAGCTTCTCGTATCCATGCCTGTTTCTCCATTTTGCCTGTATGTGCCTTAAGAACTGTGTGGGGTTTTTTTCATTGAAAATAATTCTTAGTTCTTTTTTTTTTTTTTGTGGCTGCCTAAAAATTGAATTTTAATGTGAAAAGTATATATAGCTTCAAAAGTAACCCTAAGCTCATAGATTCTTGAAAAGAGTTAGTTACAGAACCTTCTAATTAATATGCAGTGTGTCTAATCCTATGAAAATTCTGTCATATTACTGAGAACTACCCAGATCTCAACACTTTTTAAACTAAACTTCTCATTTTGAGATAATTATAGATTAACAGGGTGTTATAAGAAATAATACAGAGAGATCCTACGTACCATTTACCCAGTTTCTCCCAATGGTACATCTGACAAAACTATAGTTCAACGCCACAACCAGGATATTGACATCGATACAGTCAATATGCAGAACGTTTCCATCATGACAACTGTCCCTCCTGTTGTCCTTGTAGAGCAGCACCCACCTGCCCCCAGCAACTACTAATCTGTTCTCCATTTCTATAATTTTGTCATTTCAAAAATGTTATATAAATGGAATCATGCAGTATGTCATCTTTTGGGATTGACTTTTTTCACTCAGTGTAATTCCCTAGAGATTCATCCAAATTGTCACATTGTAGCAATAGTTAGCTCCTTTTTATTGCTGAGTAGTATTCTATATTTTGGATATGCCCTTGTTTGTTTAACCATTCACCTCTTGGAGGACATCTGGGATCTTTTTAGTTTTGGAGTATTATGAATAAAGTTGTCAACATTCATGTACAGATTTCATGTGAACATGAGTTTTCATTTGTCTGGGATAAGTGCCCAAGATTGCAAGTGCTAGGTCATATGGTAGTTGAATGTTTAGTTTTATAGGAAACTGTCAAACTTTTTCAGAGTGGCTGTACTATTTTACATTCCACCAGCAATTTATGAGTGATCCAATTTCTCTGCATCCTTACCAACATTTGGTGTTGTCACTATTTTTATTTTAGCCATTCTGATATATGTAGGAATATCTCATTGTAGTTTTAATTTGCATCTTCCTAGTGGCTAATGATGAATAAATTTTCACGTACTTATTTGCTATCTATATATCCTCTTCAGCAAGATGTCTGTGCATGTCTTTCACCCATTTTCTAATTTGAATGCTTTTTCTTTCACAGTTGAGTTTTAAGAGTTCTTTATGTATTAGATAATGTAGTTTGCAGATATTTTCTCCCTCTTCTTCTCATCCTCTTAACAGGGTCTTTCATAGAGCAAAAGTTTTGAATTTTGGTGAGGGCGAATTTATCAGTTTTTCCTTTTATGAATCATGTTTTTGGTGTCAAGTCTAAGAACTCTTTGCCTAGACCTAGACCCCCCAATTTTTTTCCTGTTTTATATGCTTTATAGTTTTATATTTTACAGTTAAGTCTGTGATGCATTTTTAGTGAATTTTTATATGAAGTGTTAAGTATAGGTTTAGGCTCATTTTCTGCATATGGATATCCGGTTGCTCTAGCACGATTTGTTGAAAAGGGCTGACTTGATTTTTGAGGTGAAGTCAAATTTCTCTCTCCTTGACTTCAGAGCGAGCCACCTTCCATGCCTTCCAGACAGCACAGACTCAGCATGTCCCAAACAGAGCTCATCATTGTTCTCCTCTTAACCCATCCTTAACATTTTCCTCTTCCTAATTTCACTATTTTTGTCAACAGTACCCTTCACCCAGTGGCCCAAGCCGGAAACTCAGTTGCCAAAGTCATTATCCTGGAATCCACCCTTATCTTTAAATCTAACATACGCTAGGTTACCAAATCTTGTCCACTCTTGTACCCAAGCCATCTCTCAAACTCATTCCCTTCTTTAGATCTCCCCTGTCTCCAGCACCTTTTGCCTCAAATACTGCACAGCCTCCTAATTTTACTCCCTAATTTTAGTCTTGCTTCCTAATCCATTCTCCGCAATGCAGCTATGGTAATCCTCCTAAAATGCAGATCTGATTACGTAACTCTCCTTGTCTTAAAGTCTTTCTATTGTGTCCTGCTGCCCTAGGGCAAAAGTTTCATGAAGCTTTTCCTGAAACTCTGGATCAAATCTCCAGCTTCTGCAGCAGTACCTAACACAGTGCCTGACTCGCCATAAATATTTATTGATTGACTAATAGAGTCTTAAATTTTGGATGAAGTAAACTTCCCATTGTCAACATCACAGATTCCATTTTTAATAATGTTTGCATGTGCATTCTCTGAGTGTCCAAGTGTAGTGGAAGTGAAGCCTGCTCCAGGACCTGGTGTCTTAGGGTTACACCATCGCAGAACCGAGACAAGGATTTGGGTGCAGGAACTTTCTTTAGGATGTGATTCTAAGAAGCAGGAATAAAAGAGCAAGAAAAATGAGACAACAAAGAAAGATCAGTTGTTCTCTGGGACTCGTGAGAAGTGCACAGAATAAAATAGACCTGCGTATAAGTAGCTAGAGCCTGAAATGCAGAGATCCAGAGCATGTATCCACCTGCTGCTGACCCCCATTGGCTGACGTTGCTGCCGAAGTGTTAATTCTCCTGCGTCTACGCTTGCCCACCCAGGAGCGAGCACCCACAGCACTGGGAAAAATACCCTGGGGCAGAAAACAGGAAGACGGCAGAGCTCACTTTGGAGGTGGGTTGCCAGCTATACAGGATGAGGTTGAGTTTGCATGAAACGCTCCACTGCTGCTGACAAAGGAATCAGTAGCGGGATCACGAGATACAGTGTAAGCCCCAGAGGTATTCGCTACAAACCCCAGAGTGGAGTAGGGTATCAGCAGTGTCAGTGTTCCTTCTGAGTATCAATAGAAGACCTTTATTTTAATATTCCATGCATGAAGCAGATAATAACACCAGAATTCAAAGCAGGGTGTCATTGGAGCGGGATGGAGAATAAGTACAGTAAGTGCTATAGGAGCTTACTAGACAGATTTAAGAATCTATATTACATCAACCATCAGACGTGAATAATCCTGATATGCCAGAGCATTTCTATTCTTAACACATGGGGTTATTGGGAAGATCAAAAGAAATAATCATTAAAAAGCACTTTGCGCAGTGCCTGGAACAAAGCAAGCAGTCGATAAATGTTAATGTTTATACGATTATTATTGTCGATTGTCAGAATTCATCAGACCCACATCAGCAAATAGTAGTAAGTGGTCTGTCAGCAGGGACATGGAAACATTCTCATTACGTGGAACTCACTGTTGCAGGGACAGTCATTAAAACAGGATCTAATTTTAGTCCTCTGGGAGACAGAAAATGCTAGGTTCTCCGGAAATGTTGAATCCTCCCTTGGACATGTAGTTTCATTTTCCAAAATTAAATTGCATAATCTGTAAAACGAAAAGGAAATTGTACTGCTCTTCGTGAAAGGCCCAGGAAAAACTGAGGCACTATATATACAATACCAATGAAAACAATTGTTATTTTTCCACAGGGCATAATTAGAACTAAAGAATCAAGGTCAGTCACAAACTTCTGAGCTATAAGGGAGGAAAGGAGCAAATTCCCCCCCGCCCCCGTTATCTTACGGCTGTCAGGTTGAACTCATACTTATCCAATGAGCCCCAAAATGGAATACCCCTCTGCGCCAACTGTACTGATGATAGTGATTCAGGGAGTAAATGATAAGATTCCATCCTTCTAAAGTGCTTTTGGAATTGGATTCTAGTATGTTTCATTTTGCTATTGGCCAATCACAAAAGAGACTGCAGTAGAGAAAAGTGAAGACATCATGCTGAAGAGAGGGTGCGGCACAGAAAAGGAAGAAAGACCCCCTAATTTAGAGATATAGATGGAGGGAAAAGGCAGTTATGCTGTAACAGAAGGGAAACATTAGACAGAGCAATAAGAAAGGAGAAAAGGGGCTTAGAAGATAAAGAATCAAGGAAAGATAGGAATAGACTATAGCGCGGGCACGGGCACACACACAGACGCACACACAAAAATACAAAAGGACACTGCAGGGGAAGTGCAGTGATTATTACACAGATTAAATGCAAACACTTAAAATGAAGGTGAGAAGCTTCGAAGAGGAATGGGTGGGCAGTAAACTGTACTGCATTGTCTTTACCAAGACAAAGACCACAATTTTTTATCCTTTCACCTCTACCAACTCCCTTCTACTTTCCACCCCCTCCCCCCTTTTTTATTTTTTGAGGGGGTGGGGAAGTCTTAAGAATAACAGAATGGCCTTTTGCCCAGTGGTGTTCTCCTAATCCATTTCCAGTAAGTTCTACGGTGGTTCAAAGCCACATTCCAGGGTCTCAGAGATACCATTCTTCTCCCTGAGATCGTTCTGCTCCTGTGCCTGCAGTTTGTGTTATCAGTGGTGCATAGCCTGAGAACTCCAGGACCTCTGCCAGCTCTCTAAGTAATATGATTAGCATCTAAAGAAACACAAGGAGCCCGTGACTCGGTCCCTTTGCAATTAAAATCATATTCAGAAAGCCTTTTGGTCATAGGCATTTGGGGGAAAAAAAAGAGAGTCACTTCCAGGAATCTTTCTTTGTTCAGAACCCAGCTTAGAGTTCTCTACTTCTTTCAACAGAGTGCCTGCCAGTAACTGTAAAAGAGTTTAAAACCTAAACTGCTGTGCAACCTGTGTGATAAGAGCAACTCCCTGTGCAGCTGGGCAGCATTTCTGTTGTATGGCTTATTTTTTTCCTGGACTCTCCCAGTCTGAGAGAAAATGGATGTAAGTTCTTCTTTCATTGATTCAGACCCAGACAAGCAGTGTGGGTGGCCTCGTTCACCCACGTGTGTCACTGCTGTCTCCAGAACAGAAGAGCTGACCAAGACACCAAACTCTCCAGCCAAGGGGTGAGGAATATCTTGGTGTTGTGGTAGATTGTTAGTGGAAACGATGTTAGAAAATGTAAGGCACCTCCACTATGGAAAACAGTATAGGGGCTCCTCAAAAAATTAAAAGTAGAACTACCATATAATCCAGCAATTTCACTTCTGGGTATTTACCCAAAGAAAACAAAAACACTAATTGGAAAAGATACATGCAACCCAACGTTTATTGTAGCATTATTCACAATAGCCAAGATATGGAAGCAACCTAAGTGTCCATCGACAGATGAATGGATAAAGAAGATGTGGTATATACACACACAATGGAGTATTACCCAGCCATAAAGAAAAAAGAAAACTTGCCATTTGTGACCACATGGATGGTTCTAGAGGGTATCATGCTAAGAAAAATAAGTCAGACAGACAAATACCATATGATCTCACTTATATGTGGAATCTAAAAAAGCTGAAAACAAAACAAGATGAAAACAGACTCATAGATGTAGAGAACAAATGAGTGGTTGTCAGAGGGAAAAGAGGCGTGGGGTTGGGCGAATCAGGTAAAGGGGATTGGGAGGTAGAAACCTCCAGTTATAAAATAAATAAGTCATGGGGATGTAACCTACAGCATAAAGGAATATGGTCAATAATACTGTAATAACTTTGTAGGGGACAGATGGTTACTAGACATATCATGGTGATCATTTCGTAATGGATGTAAATGTCAAATCACTGTGTAGTACACCTGAAATTGGCATAATATTGTATATCAACTACATTTCAATAAAAAAAATTACAGGGTACCCCTCCTAAACAGAGTAAAAAGACAGCTGTCTAAGCTTTTGTTTTAATAGGGAGCCTCTAATACAAATCTCTTAAAAGAATTTTGTTAAGGCATAAAGGGTATCTATTAGGTCAGTCTGTCAACAACTAGCACCCTTTTATTCGTTTTTTTATTGAATTGTATTTGACATACAAAATTGTTTAAGTTTAAAGTATACAATGTGTTAATTTGATACGTTTATGTTGCAATATGATTGCCATAGTAGTGTTGGCTAATACCTCTGTTGTATCACAACACTATGATCGTTTCTTCTGGTATTGGGAACTGTTAAAATCTAGTCTCTTATTTAGCAAGTTGATGGTTTATAATACTCTTTTGTTGTCTGTAATCACTGTGCTGTGTATTAGATCTCCAGGACTTATTTTCCTACTAGTTGCAAGGGTATACTCCTAAACAACATCTCTCCCATTCCCCCACCTTTTTATGGAATACTACTCAGCCATGAGAAAGAAGGAAATTCTGCCATTTGCAGCAACATGGATGGACCTTGAGGACATTACGCTAAGTGAGATAAGTCACACAGAGAAAGACAAGTGCTGTGTGATCTCACTTACATGTGGAATCTAAAAGAACTGAAAACTAACATCCTTTTAAATGGCCAAATCCCAGGTGGTCAGCAGCTTAGCTAAAATGTCCAAGTACCTTTTCCTAACACGGAAACTCCTTTGAAGCTCCAGCTCTCACTAATGATCCCCAGCAGCTCTGGTCAGTGCTGCTTTTCACAAATGAAGCTTTTTAAGAACGTCGAGTGGAAAAATGTGGCTTTCAGTTTTCAAACAACTCTTTCTATTAAAAAAAAAAGTACTGAAATGGGCATACTTCACAGTCTTAAATGCACACACATTATTGAAATATTCTTAAGCCTGACAGATTGGCTCAAATCAAGTATTATACTCATGAATATGTTCTCTTTTCCTAATATCAGCAGCAAAGAATGGGAAATAGGAAGGGGTGCGGTGCCAGGTAGGAGTCCAGCCAAGTTTGCCTAAAGCCTCATGATAGGAAATGGAAACTAACTTGTACTGATGACCTAGTGGCAGCTACTATCTGGTATTCTATAGCCATTATTTCTCCAGGATGAGACTGGAGAAAATCTTCCAAGAATTAATACAGCAATTGGTAAAATCATTATACTATAATGGGTATAATTCTGCCCTCTGTCACCTTTTTATGAAGTATCTTGAGATTTTAAAAGGTGGAACCCTTTGCAATTCTTGAACAACTTGTATACCTAGCTCTTAATAATCATTGTGATGAAGTTCATTTGTAACCATTTCTAGGCTCGATGTTAATTTTCTTAAATGTTTCTGTAGTTTCCCCTTTATTATGAAGTGTATTAGGTTGGCCTCTTGGCTGTGACAGAAAACTCAACTCCGATTAGTCAAGGGAAAAAAGGGTGACCGTGGCAGTGGAGGGAGGCTCTCCTGCTCTGCTCTTAGCATCCTCAACATTTCCAGCAGAAGAGGAGAGAGGGCAAGCTACCCTCCCCCAGGAGTTTAAAAACTGCTTGGGCCTGACTCTCAACGGCCCAGATGGAGTCCTGTGCCCATCTCGGCTAAGGGAATGGAATGCTTTCATTAACTGATTGATTGATTGATGTTGCGGGTTAGGCCCTCCAGGAAACAGATGCCAAGATAGATTTACTGTGAAGAAAAAGGGGCTGAAGCAGTATTGAGCGGGGGGAGCCATTAGATCATAATGCAGATCTTATGAAGTCTGGGCCAGCCTGATGGGGAGCTCCAGAGCAAAAATTGCCAATTAGATGGGGGTCCTTAATGGGGCAGACCTGAGGACAGTCTGTATATAACTTGGGACTGTTACTTTTCCTTCCTCACTAGTTAAGAGTTGTAGAATGGAACTCAGGTCTTAACTCAAACATCCATATCATCATGTATATGAAGTAGAGGGTGAAGGTTAATATAGACCAGTGGTTCTCAAGCAGAGGCGATTTTTGTCTGCCAGGGTACATGGCAATGTCTGGAGGCATTTTTGGTTATCACAACTGGGGAAGCGGTGCTCCTGGCATCTAGTGGGCAGAGGTCTGGGATGCTGCTAGACATCTTCTGGCGCACAGGATAGAACAACAAAGAATTATCCAGGTCAAGGGCCAGTAGTACCAAAGTAGAGAAACCTTGTTCCATAGATAAAGATACATATCTTATGTGCACATATGTACTGAGAAAGGCCGTGAAAACCTTTCTTCTTTGATAAATTCGTAATAGTGACTTTTTTGTTCTTACTGACATCTATCAATACTTGTTACTGAGATTCCATCCAACTCATTTAACTTTTGGACAGAAAGACTAGATTGACTTAGTGAAATTTCTAAATCCTGGGTTTTTAGAAAATTATGTTTTTAAGACAAATAGTAATTTGGCTTAATTTACATACTATTTAGTATTTAACATCCTTAAAAACTTTGCTTTGGTGACTAGGTAAGAATCATCCGTGTTTATTAGCATGTTAATTGCCTTATGAAAGTGTTATTTCAAAAGTACTAATTTGTTTCTGGTCTGTTTAAATATCCTTGGACTATAGATATGTTTAGTCTGGAAGTTTACTCTGATGTATACTTACTTTTTGTACACTACAAAGTTGAATCTCACTGCCAGCTCAGATTGAAATATCGAAAAGTTCCAATTTGGAGTGAAGTAAGTGAATATTTACCGCAGTATGCCTTCATATGCAAGAATGTGTTTCTCTTTCTGGGATTTCTGCTAAAAGAATAACACAACAAAAGGAAACTTTTAGCACTATACATTTTGAACCATCCAATAGATGCTTTAGGCTTCAGGGAATTTCTCTCCAGAGCTGCTGCTAAGAAAATAAAAAGACTGGTTAATGCCTGAAGGGATAAAAAGATCAGCTAACCAAAAAAAAAAAAGTTTTCTCCAAGATGTGAAACGTGTGTTCAATCCTAGATCAAGGACTAGATGTTCAAAGTTCTATATATGAAGTTTAACATTACTTTCGAAAAGTCTAGAAGAAAGTTTGTTATCAGTGCAAAAAAAATCATTTTCAAGTATGAACATAGTGATACCAGGTCTTTACTCATGTAAAAGCCACTCTTTTTCTCTAAACACAAAATTATTAAGTACTTTTATATCCAACCATCTATATTCACATAACCATAAAAAAACAGTTATGACACAGTGAGGAACAGACAAGAAAACAAACTATTTTAATAGCTATATTTTGAAAGCTCCTTCCAAACAAATGTGAAATGTTTAAAAGAAAGGAGGGACTTCCCTGGCGGTCTAGTGCACCTCCCAATGCAGGGAGTGCGGGTTCGATCCCTGGTCGGGGAGCTAAAACCCCACGTGCCTCGCGGCCAAAAAACCACAACATAAAACAGAAGCAATATTGCAATAAATTCAATAAAGACTTTCAAAATGGCCCACATCAAAAAAAAAAATCTAAAAAATAAAAGAAGGGAGAATGATGAATTGTTGCTTACCAAAACAAAACAAAATAATCAACGGTGTGAGTGACACCATCTGAAATCTTGGGAATCTCTAATCCATTAAGATTATGTCACTAATGGCATACAAAATGCCTGTTCAAAAAGTACTCCTCAGTGGACATGAGATGCTAAGCTACATAGACTCTGAGTCTGATCTAGGTCCATGGTGTTTTGTGTCACCCCCTTCTGGAAGCCTCCCGCATTGTTCCAGGCCTCATTGCTTCCTTACCTCTAGAAATTCATAATGCTCTTATTGGTCAGTAACACAGAGACTAGCACTTAAAGACTCTCTAATTTCTCCCACGTGCAGTCTTCTTCCTACAAGACACAAGGTTCTCGAGAGCAGGGATTCCTCATGTTCCAGCTTTGCTATCCTCCGCAAGACGAACACACAGGCCAGTGTATATAACAGCACTTGAAAATGCTTGGGGAATAATTGATTACTAAGCTCACCTCTCATGCTCTCCACTCTAGACTTGTCTAGGTCCTGCCAAACGACAGAAATTGCCTAGCTCTCCCCAGCTGGCCAACTTGAGTATTTACTATAAAAGAAGCCAGCTAGATAAGGAACTTCCCCCAGAGATGTGTCTGCCCAATGCACCCACAGCTATTCTGCTCTGACACCCACTTCTTAATACAAGTAAGTAACAGCTACTATTTACTCAGTACTTACCTTGTAGCAGATGCTATTAAATGCTTTTCAGGTGTTCTTTTTTTTTAGGAAAATAGAATATTTCTACCCAAGCCATTGTAGGAGTCTTGCTAACTATCGGGATAAATGATGTGAGAGGCTTTGAAGAGAATTCACTGCCACCCCCCTCATGATTTTTCCATCATTCCATCTCGTCTTTGTCCAGCCATTTTTGATTTACTTTTGGGGTTAGTTATCGTATCAAGCTGTGCCCCAACACGCCAGTGGTTCCTCCCGATTTTTACACATCTCCTCGTCACCTAGGATGAAAGTCTGAAGTTTCCTTGACTCTCTTCCCTCCTTCTGGCGCCCTTACGTTTAGCCCATCGTGTCCTCATCTCTTGGGGGTTTTTCTGGCAACTTATCCTCTTAGCACTTTCTCCATGCTTCAGTTCATCCTAAAACACTGCTCTGACCGTGGTATTTCTTTATTTAAAAAAATTTATGTAGGGCTTCCCTGGTGGCGCAGTGGTTGAGAGTCCGCCTGCCGATGCAGGGGACACAGGTTCGTGCCCCAGTCCGGGAGGATGCCACATGCCGTGGAGCGGCTGGGCCCGTGAGCCATGGCCGCTGAGCCTGCGCGTCCGGAGCCTGTGCTCCGCAACGGGAGAGGCCACAACAGTGAGAGGCCCGCGTACCACAAAAAAAAATAATAATAATAATAATAATGTAGAATATGAAAATGTTAGCAGTAGTTGCCACCAGGCTGGGAAGTAAGATGGCTAGAAGGATATGGTGAATGGGTAACTCACATTGTAAAGATTCTTATTGTTCTTCTTGAATTTTGTTATCATGTGAATGCATTAAAAAGAAAAAAAAAGTGAATTTTTAAAGTAGTAATTTATAAACATATTTGAATGCCTTCCCATGAAAAACGAAATGAAGTCTCTGTTCTTAAACCTGACAGTCAAGTACTGCTCTGGGCTGCCTCCAAGCTACTTTTCCAGCCTGATACTCTTCAGCTCTCCCTCTGTTTATACCCCACATCTGGGCCTTTCCTAGTGCCAAAAAAATTGTTCATTCTGCTCTTAACACACAGAATGTTTCTTCTGTTTTTGTCCGTCAAATCCTTACCCAACTTTGAAGGCCCAGCTTAAAAGCTTCGTTCCTTCATTAATTCAGTTCAGATACTCTGTAAGCCCCATAGCTACGTATGCTTCTTTTAGTGCTTTTAAGCACAGTTCCCAGGAGAAGAAAGGAGTGAGCATCTACTGAGTGCTAAGAAATAGACTCTCCAGCCATGTACTTTACAACATCCCATTCTCTGTACGCTAGTTTCATCATCTCTAAAATGGTCACAAATAGGAGTACCTTCCTCACTGTGGTGTTCATTCTTTCAAGTATTTAGTTGGATGCATACTAAGAGATGGGCACTGACCTGGATCCTGGGGATACAGCCGTGAATGAAATAGACCAATAGACCTGCTCTCGGCAAGTTTACTTTAGGATAGGAAAGGCTTCAATGAGATGTACCTCTAAAGCTCTTAAAACAGCGCTTGGAATGTAGTAAGTGCTCTATAAATGTTAGCTATTGCTACTGTTGCCACTGTTGCTGTTATTCGGGATTTCTGTTTACAGATAAGGAAACTAATGCTTATAGACTATTAGATAAGATGCTGAAGGTCAAATAGCTAGTAGAGGATTCCCACTCAGGTCTTCTGGACCGGTGGGACTGATAGCCTTCCCACTATACCAGTGGCTCCAAAAACAGACTATATGTCAGAATCGGTAGAGCTTTAAAGAAAGTACAGATTCTCAAGCCCTAGCCCCGGATAGACTAAGACAGAAATTGTAGAGACGAGCTACGAATCTGTACTTTTAAAAGACTTTCCAGGTAGTTGTGATACTCTGTCAAATCAGTGAATGACTGCCCTACATTAAAATCTTTCTCATGCCACTTTACCTATTTATAAACAACTAAATCATAAATTCATTTAAAATAGGCTCCTTATTATTTATTTTTTTCTCCTTTCTCTCCTAGCAGAGTGCCTTTTAAGCACTCAGTAAGTATTTGAGTAATTGTTTAATTATTTAATTAAAGTTGCTCTTAAAATGCAGATACAGCTGTAGTACCAGCAGCCTGTTGTGAGCTATCATTGATCTTCCTAGGGATGTTTATTACTCAGCTAAGAACCAGTACTTGGGAAAGACAGGCGAAACATCTGGGAAGGGAACTGAGAAAACTTCCAAACCAGATGTTAGCCCTGTCATTACACAGCCTAGGACCCCTGTCTCACCTTGTCCACCCTCCACTGACAACTTCAGGTGAAAATGCAGAAAATGTATTACTAAAAATCAAGAGATTGCCCCTCCCATTTTTGTGTCTCTTGAGTTGACACATATATCTGTTTTGGAAAATAGGGAGAAAATCTCTGTTTAAAAGGAAGGAAAAAAATCCTTTATTCTTGTCACACCACGAACATGGAGTTCACTGCTATACGTTAAAATTATAAAGCAAGATCCCAAAATGCACTGGCTGATTATTCACAGTAGACATATTAAGTCAAGAAGCTTATTTTTCCTCTCTTTGCTAAGGCAGAAAGCCTGGGACTATATGCATTTTTATTACACTTTACTGTCTTGGTTTCACTTGAGAATTAAAAAGAAAGTCAAGGTACAGTGCATGTATCCTGATGGATTTTAGGATTTCTTGCTTTAGTGAAAGGAAGAATCTCATAAAGTATCTCAGATTTTTGCTTAAGGATGAATACCTACTTCTACGATGACCTAGAAATTCAGTCTTTTATTTCTCCTATAAAAGATCGCATTGTATTCTGGATTTTTTTTTCCCAGTAGTTTTCTGCACTATGTAAAGCCACATTAAAAAAAAGTAGCTTTCCTTTAGATTTGAAGTGAAAACGTCTCGAATAGTTCGAGGAAGTCTTAGGACTATTCACGGAGCTGACACACCACCTCGGGGTTGGGGTGAGTTGGAGCGAAGGGGGAGGGGAGGCAGGGGGAGTGTCAAGAAAGCTGAGTGGGAGACTGTATAGACTGAGAGGGAGCGAATATACATACGTCAGAGTTCTAGCTCCAGTTCTGACAGATGTACACTGAGAAACAATAGAATTGCATCGCCCCATCTTCTGTCCTTTATTTAGAAGCATGAAGTGTACTTACTTACTCAACTTGCGCCTCTATTCCTGGTATGCAAAAAAGTGAGAAGGACCAAACGTTGCAGGACTGGGAAATACAGTAGATGAGATCTTCCGGTTAATTGATTTGTAAAGAACAGCCTGATACTGGTTTAGCAGCTCTGCATCAGTGACGGAAAAGAAAGGCGCTTTTCAGTGGCCTGGAGGAGGAGAGCTGGGAACTGGAAACAGGGGCTGGTGGCAGACAAGGTTCTTTCATATGTGGTCAGATTGACTGTGAAGGGAGTCATGGTCAGGAAGCTTTGGAAATGCTGTGAGGATAGCGTGGGATTTCAGGGGTGTTGATTTCCTTGGTTAAGGTTGCTGCGCGCATACTTCAGCAAATTGTCCCTCCCAGCCATCATTGTCAAGGTGATTAGTAGACCAAACTGAAAATCTACAAGTGTATTATTACTCGAAATATAAGGATTTTGCCATTGAGCTAAAAAAAAAAAAGGTTTATTCTGGTGCTCTTTCTTTTTTCATTTATCTTCAAGGTTTCACCCTGCTTTAGGCATCTTTTAGTATGAATTTGCTAACTGCTATATAGGTTGTCTTCCCCCCCACCCAGATGATACCAGTTCTGTTTTATCCCCTTGATAATTATTTCAAATTGCCACTTCCGGTCCTTGGGAACACTCCTGTGTTCCAGTACCAGGAGGTATAATTATGTCATTCCCATGCGAACACTATGCTACTTATGACCCAAAATGCCACTAGAAAGAAAAATTTTTGCGAGAATGATATCTTCCAAATGTGGAATAAATAAAGCTCAAAAATAAATAGCTGGGCTTCCCTGGTGGCGCAGTGGTTGAGAGTCCGCCTGCCGATGCAGGGCACGCGGGTTCGTGCCCCGGTCCGGGAAGATCCCACATGCCGCAGAACGGCTGGGCCCGTGAGCCGTGGCCGCTGAGCCTGCGCGTCCAGAGCCTGTGCTCCGCAGCGGCAGAGGCCACAACAGTGAGAGGCCCGCGTACTGCAGAAAAAAAAAAAAAGAATAAATAGCTGAAGCTGAAATGTAACTGATTTAAACGTATTGGTGTGGTGAGGTGCGAGCCACTTGACTTTAGTTCCCGCTCCAAATCATGAGATACATTAGGAAAGGTTTTTAAAGGAAACCTATTTTTTAAGATAAAATCTGCATCAAGTTACATCATCCAAGCAGAGTAATTCACCTTTTATCTCTTGAAGACAAGAAACAAAGAGCAGAAGAAATGCTTCCTATGAACTCTACCCTTCCCAGCACATTTTTTTCATGACAGTGTGTAGATGTAACAAAAACTAAATATTTTGACAAATGAAGCAGGATAAGGATGTTGATTGCTGCTTTTCTGAATTAAAATTAATGATACCCTTAAGGTACTTGGGTCTATGAAGTCAACTTAATGTTGGTATAACCTGACTCCATTATCACAGAACGAGGCAGCTACATGAGCACGAAAACTAATAAACAGACTTGCAAGGTGCATTTTAGAAATCGGTGCGGTGAAAGCTAAAAGCTTAACAATGGACAAAGGACTTGCTGTTTTGTCCTCCCTTGCTTTCCGGTTGTTGGAAGAGTTCGTCAGAATTAGAGGACTAATGTTCCTGAAGAAGCGCCCGGCTGGCTCTAGGCCGGGGCCCCTGTTCACATCATGCCCCACCTGCGTTGTAGGGACGCACAGCCACTTCATGTTACGCGCTCTCTGTTTGCCTCAGCAGAGTCTGTGTGCTCTTCTGGTAGGTTGTACAGGACACAGTTGGGAAGAGCGAGTGGAAGGGTGGGTGCAGGAGAGAGGAAAGAGAAAGGTAGGAATA
This sequence comes from Leucopleurus acutus, assembly GCF_964270905.1. NCBI lineage: Eukaryota > Metazoa > Chordata > Mammalia > Artiodactyla > Delphinidae > Leucopleurus > Leucopleurus acutus. Next base: position 27,030,100 of record NC_139148.1, on the reverse strand, counting down.
AGAAAAGGAATCAGAGATTAAGAAGACGGGAATCAGCACAGAAGTACAAATTTGGAAGCTGGGAAAAAAACGCTCTGAGAGAAGAATGTAAAAAGCGGTGGATTAGTGATGGTCTGAGATGGCACGCATTAGCATCCATGCCACAAATCACGCAAAATGAACTAATAATTATGCTCCTACTCAGAGAGAGCACTGTGCTAGCACTGGTTGCTTTCCTGTGATCTATCCTGACGTCAAGTGCAAGAAACTCCGCTTAACTCAGAAGTGTCTCAGGGTCAAGAAAACACATAAATAAATTTTCAAGGAAAAGAAAAGTCAGCCAACTTTTGCATTCAACAAGCCCAGATTGTTTTGCCACAGAGCTGTACCTATCATACGTCCTCATTCCACCCCTTATCTCAGAGCATTTTTCTTTTCAGTCACAACTCAGAAGAAATCACGATTAGAACAATGGATTTTAAACGAAAAGAGTTACGATTCGCTAAGAGGATTTTAACTGAAAGTGAAATAAATCTCAGGAGAGCTTTCAGGATAATGTTTGGGCACGTGTTTATTATGAGTGTTACAAGTAAGAATTTGGAAGTAAGAATGAATTCTGAAGACTTCCCCCAGTAGATAAATGCATACAGAGGAGTGTACAAACTGCAAAATTTCAGAACAAAAACTCACGAATAGACTGGAGAGAGTCATTTGTGTGCGTGTGCGTTGTTTATTCGCTAGCATCACAGCACAAGGAGAGTTTTATTTTTATGGGCTCATTCGTGGAGGTGTGAACTGTGGTTCTTGCATGCCCATGGATATCTATCAAGGGTCTTAACAAACTGAGACCCAGAAAATTGAAATATACATGCCCAGTTACATCTTTTGCCAAGACTGGAGTAAACACGATTTATGCATGTAGTGCCAGTAAGAACACCTGGACACCAGGAAGGAATCACATTGTCTAACAATGTATTTCCACATCAGGAGGGAATTTTTAGCTCTTCTAAAACTCCAGTGGGGATGAAAACTTAAAAGTAATTAACTAGCAGGCCAAAAGAAAAATTGGAAGCCCTTGAGAACTTAAAGTTAAGTAACAAATATTTGCACTTAGATCAATTTATTTAAAATCATTGCTAGGAGCCACAGTGTTGTTATCTGTCCTTTTTCTTTCTTCTCCTTTTGGCTTATTTAAAGCAATTTTGAAGAAAAAAGGAAATAAAGATATTCTTCAAAATACACAGAGGAATTGACTGAGCTTTGGGGAACAGTCACAGCTGGGAATGGAGTGTGTTATCATTAATTTAGTTGAAGGACTTGGTGCTCATTTATTATCTCCAAAATTACACTTTCACGTATACCTTAATCACACTTAGTGTAGTGCCTAAAGTAACAGGCTCAAAAAGCCTTTTCATTCACTCGTTTATTGAGTATTTACTGAGCATCTCCTTTGTATTAGGCACTATACCAAACTGTGAACAAGGCAGACAGGGTCCCAATCTGCATGGACAAGGAACTTATATTCTAGTAAATATCTTCTGAATGAATAGAGAGACATTTCTTAGTGAAGTGAAAGAAGGGAGGTCTCTGCAAATAGTACGCTGCCTACAGAAAGGAGAACGCAAAGAAGAATAATATATAGTCTTCATAGCTCTCAAATATGATTATTTAAAAATTAGAATAAAACAGATATGGAGGAGTTTTGGGCTCTGGGTTTGTCATACAAATTACTGCTTTTTAAAATTTTTCTAAATCTAACGTAGGCACAATGAATCTAAATGGTTTTCTTCTTTTTATGTTTTTAACTTTGAGCATCAATAAAGAAGGAAAGAAAGAAGGGAGGGAGGGAGGGAGGGAGGAAAGGCCTTTCCAAAAACTTGTTTTGGGACTCTTGAAAAAGAAATTCTCCATTCAAAATATAATGGTTATGGTGAAGATCCTTGAATAAACTACACATTAATTCATTCAGCTAATATGAATCGAGCACCTGCCATAGGCCAGGTACTGTGCTTGTCAACTAGGATATAGTAGGGAAAGAAAGAAGGGTCCCTGTCCTCGGAGAGCATATTTGATTTTTGTTTTTGTTTTTGTTTTTTTGTGTGGTACGCGGGCCTCTCCCTGCCGTGGCCTCTCCCGTTGCGGAGCACAGGCTCCGGACGCGCAGGCTCAGCGGCCATGGCTCACGGGCCCAGCCGCTCCGCGGCATGTGGGATTTTCCCGGACCGGGGCCCGAACCCGTGTCCCCTGCATCGGCAGGCGGACTCCCAACCACTGCGCCACCAGGGAAGCCCTGTTGTTTTGTTGTTGTTGTTGTTGTTGTTGTTAAAAAAAAGAGAGACTTTTTCCCCCCCGACATGCTTTTTCTGAAGAAATGCTGCAAACTAGATCTTGGTACCCATGGAGCAGATGGCAGGTTTTTGTCCATCTGGGGTAGTTCTAAAGAATAGACCCTTGTGTATCAGTAGATCAGGTTTCTTCCAGTTCTAAACTTTCTTGATCTATGATCTAATAGTAGACACAAGATGTGTGCTTCCAAAAGGATATTATAATTGTATTTCTTTTTATGAAAAGAAACAGAGGTATGGCCTATTAATTTGGGGGAAGTTGGGTTCTTCCTGTCTCTTTAAATAATTGTTTGGACTCCTTTGGTTCTTCCTTCTCCACTCACTTTCTAATGCTCAGTCCTGCCCTCTTCAGTCTCACTTCCCTTTCCTTCCTTTAATGACTGGGACAGATTGCTCTTCTCTAACTGGCTATACATGACATCTCCAGTTAAATGTTTCACTGTTAGGTCAAATTCGTCATGTTCCGAATGAAGTCATCCGCCCATTTGCCATTCCTCCCCTTTCTAATTATTAGTGTTTCCATCAGCAGTATCCTCAATCTCCTGGTCTTCCACACTGGAAATCCTGAAGTTTTATTTGCTTCTACAAAAATTACACTCCAACACCAAAGTGATTAGTTTTTCCTTACTTTAAAATACCTCCCAGTCTATACCATCTTTTCATTCCAGGAAACACAGTCTTCATTCCAACACACATAACCCCAAGTCTAGTCAGTTGCAACAGCCTCTAACTGGTGTCAGCCTCCAGGTCCCTCTTGAATCTGTTACACTGACAGATTCATCTCCCTAAACTTCAACTTCCCTCTCAAATCATGAGTCCCCTCACGGAAGTCTTCAGTGGTTCCCTTTGCCTACGGGGTAAATCTTGAGCCTCAGTGTCTGCAATGTCTTGTTTTGCGTCATCTGCTTGCAGCGCACCTAGCTAACTGCATCTCACTGTCCTCTCTGAGACCAGTGTTCCGCTACCCCAAGATCTTCCTTAGGTTGTTTCCATTCCTCACCTCCAACCCGTTATGCTTCCAGAGATCAAGACTGTAGCATTCATTTATTGCATATCTCTTTCCATATTAACATATACTTAAAAAGGGAACAAACAATTAACCAAGTAAAGAATGAACTGTGCCAGAATGCAAGGTAATGGGATAAAATTTCTGACTTTTGCTTCCTAGTTTGCATATAGTGTTTTATATTGGTTAAAAAAAAATCTAGTTAGTAAGGTCTAATGCATGGAGGTTATTGTTTCAAAAGGTTATCAAATTTCATTTCCTTGCCTAATGGCTCACAAGAGTAAAGTGCTTTGTTCTCAAGTAGCTACAGTTTGTGAGGATCTTGTGTGCCTTCAAGTTTTCCTTTCTTTTTTTTTTTTTTTTTTTTTTTCCTCTGGTACGCGAGCCTCTCGCTGTCGTGGCCTCTCCCGTCGCGGAGCACAGGCTCCGGACGTGCAGGCTCAGCGGCCATGGCTCACGGGCCCAGCCGCTCCGCGGCATGTGGGATCTTCCCGGGCCGGGGCACGAACCCGTGTCCCCTGCATCGGCAGGCGGACTCCCAACCACTGTGCCACCAGGGAAGCCCCAAGTTTTCCTTTCTTAAAATTATTTCTTTCTTTATTCTGTGCATTCAATCCGTGCCATACCTTTCTCCAAAGATAATTTGTGAAAAGAAATCTTTTCTGCTTAATTCTTTAGTTAAGACTCTTTCCTGAATATTTTATTTCATTACGGGATGCATCTTTAATTTTTGTCTCACTATCATACATTTTCTTAAGTTCGAGTTATAGGGATGGAGATTCACTTTTATCTAATTTTAAATTCTTGACAATTGGATATACACTGGAAACAACCAGCATGGCCCTCCCTGTATAAGAAGGAAGCAACCTTCAGATGAGGGGCTTAAAATGGTCTGTGTTCCTGTACCCACGTGGTCCCTATGAAGCCACTAACGCTATCTCCAGAGGAAATGGCCTGTGGTACGTTCATGCTCCTTTGCCATCCACGTGTTCCCTTGGGGACTTCCCTCTCATATGTGCAAAGATTTCTCCTCAGTGTCCATTCCCATATGGCCTCCCCATGCACAAACTTTCACATTCCTCTCTTCTTTATTTGTGTATTAAATGACCCATTCTGCATTTAGAAATAATTACGTATTCCATTCATTTGCATGTGTTCTTCCACAGCCCTTCTCTGTAGTCTTAGGGTATTACATTCTTTAAGACCAGGAACTGGCCTTGCATTGGATCATAAAATATACTGATGACTAAGAGTTTCATAGATAGGTACACTACGTTAGGTCTGCTTTCAATAAATTAATTTAAAAATAAATTAAAAGGCCAACTGCATGTTAACTATTTACACAGTACTTTGTGTTTTCAACTTTACTCTCTGGAGGAGCAGTTAAGAGCAAGAGCCAGACTGAATGAGCTTGAATCCTGAATCTGCCAGTTTACTAACCGCTTAAGCTTCGGCAAATTTTGTTTGGTTGGTTTTTTTATCCTCTCATCCTTCAGTTTCTACATCAGTGAAGTGGAGAGAGAATATTATTTCCTACTACAGAGTTATTGTGAAGATTACATGTTACTTCATATTGTCATGCACAGAGTGCTTAAATACTAGCCATTTTTGTATGTTATGTGGTGCCTTGCACACTGTAACCTCTTCCTCTCCCTTTATTAACCATAATAGCAGCAATAACAGCAGCTGCTAGCATTGACTGAGCAATTAGCATGTGACAGAAACTAGGCTAAACACATGTATCATCTTATTTAATTCCCACAGTAACACCATGAGGTAGGAAGTATTGTTGTCCCATTTTAATGATAAGGTAAGTTAAGTTTAGAATAATTTACCCAGGGACATACAACATGCAGTTGATGTCAGTGAGCATTCTCATTCATTCTCCCTATCTCTCTCTCTCTCTCTCCCTCCCTCTCTTTCCTCTTTCTCATCCGCGCGCACACACACACACACACATAAACACACACATTTATCCACTGGTTTGATCAACTAGTCATTACACAAATATTTCTTATACCACTTACTACATGCGGGGTTCAGTGCATCCTGTGGGAGGGAGGAGAGGAGAGGACAAATAAGCAAGGAATGGTTCCTGCCATCAAGAAGTTGCCAGTCCATTGCAGGAGATATCCATGTCCATATGACGAAAACAATGGCTATGATAGAAGTGTTCCAAGTATAAACCGTGTGCTGTGAGAATGCTGAGGAGGCAAACATATAACAGCCTTAAATGGGGAAAAGGGGGATAAGAACATTCCAGAGGGAAGGAGAACACGAACAGGTCTCAGGAGTGTTAGATTGGATGGAGTGTCTCAGGACAGGCCAGTAGAGTTTGACTGAGAGTGCACGGTCCTAAGGCTGGGAAAGTAGGTTTCAAATGTCCCTCATGTTTTTCTGTGCATCGCAGTGAAGCAAACCCTCCATTTTTTTTGAAACTCTGTGTGGTTTTCCAAATATTTGGTCCAAGCAAAGATGGACAAGGCTAGGGAGAACGTGTAAAAAAAAAAAAAAAAAGATTGTTCTGGATCTAGGCTAGGTAATTGATTGATTTGGGAAGGTCAGAGTTGGCGTTAGACCAGACTACCTGAGCCACTTTTTCAATGAGTTTAAGATGTATCTTACTTCTTGGGAGTTATCCACACCACAGAGTGAACCTGCTTGAGCTCTGATGGCTCTGGGCAAGCTCTGACTAATGTCTAGTTTAGCATAGCCTGCTCAGAACCAAATCAAGACCCAAAGTTATAAAGCTAGGGTGCCTGGGGCCACCATGAATATAGAATTGGCAGTATGCCAGGTGACACAATATACCATTTCACCCATAAAATTCTTCCCTTTTTCCCCCACTCAAAATGGAATTCACTGAGCTGAAAGGACACTGTGTCAATATATTATAGAAAAACATAATAGGAAAAAAAGAATGGCAAACTTTATTCCATTGCCACCTAAACGTATACTTCCCACTAATTTCCAAGTCCAATAAAATCTGAAATCTGAAAATTTCTTTATTTTCACCATCCACCCTATAGTTACCCTAAATTAAAACCTTGCCTCTGTTTCTTTGATACTTAAGTATCAATCAACTTTTGGTTACTTATTAATTTATCAATGATTATCACTTGATATCCATTAATTATCAATCAATATGATTCTTAAAAACATGTCAAAAGCAACAGACTAAGACAAAATATATATCATTTCTGAGATCCTTTAGTCACCTAGTATAATGGCGAATGGCAACCTCCCTACCTAACGTTTTTGTGAAAGATCTGGAGTTTGCTTTTTTTTTTTTTTTTTTTTTTTTTTGCTGTACGCGGGCCTCTCACTGTTGTGGCCTCTCCCGTTGCGGAGCACAGGCTCCGGACGCGCAGGCTCAGCGGCCATGGCTCACGGGCCCAGCCCCTCACCGAGCTCCTACTGGGCCTGCTCATGGACAGAATTCCTGCAAATTTGGGGGAAAGACCTTTTTGGGGTTTTTTTGCGGTATGCGGGCCTCTCACTGTTGTGGCCTCTCCCGTGGCGGAGCACAGGCTCCGGACGCGCAGGCTCAGCGGCCATGGCTCACGGGCCCAGCCGCTCCGCGGCATGTGGGATCTTCCCGGAGTGGGGCACGAACCCGTGTCCCCTGCATTGGCAGGCAGACTCTCAACCACTGCACCACCAGGGAAGCCCTAGAGTTTGCATTTTTCATGGTACTAATTGGAGCAGTAATTCATTTGTGGCTACCAATGAGTAGAGTGTTCTTAGAAAATCCCATTTTAGCATTGTCAAGAGAGCAAATCTTTTTTGTTTGGCCTTGGTTTGATAAAAATGGGTCTCGGAGGCCACATGTGGTAAGTGGATATTAAAACAAGGTTATAAATTGTTGTTTTAATGTTCCAGCCTTAGAAGCCCAGAAGATCTTACCAAAAAGGATACGTTGTTTTAATTGCCCCTCATTATATATGATGAGAGAACATAATTTTTCTCCTCTTCCTCGCAGGTAGCTGTTGAGGACCGCATCAGGCAGCTGCACGAAGCCCACAGGGACTTTGGCCCAGCATCCCAGCACTTCCTTTCCAGTAAGTCATTGTCAGTTTTCATTGCTTAACCTCTTCACTGCATCTTGGTGGCTAAGAATTAAGAGTTGAATTACAGTTGTCTCTGCCAAATGCACTGGAGGCACAAATCATCCTGAAATATATAACTTAGTGGGTAAATTCAGAAGGTTAAGAAGAGGAGGACCAATTAGATCATTTTGTCCAGCCTTCAACTAATGCATAATTATTTCCCACAATGTATTCTCAAGTGCTAACTTTAGCAATATTTTTGAGTCTTTAGTTCTGCTTATAGCAGTTCACTTCGTCAAGCTGATAATTATATATCATATAATTATTATATGATAATTCAATATATATTACTATGAATCTATAATTCTTTATCTCTATATAATTCATTAAATACTCCCTGCCTGCATGTTGGAACTTCAGCCCATTCTGTTTCCTTTCCCTAACTATTCTTATCCCTCTTTTATCCTTGACCTCTCTTCATTCTTTTTATTTTCCAGTTTTACTATTTTATTAATTATATTTGTATAATGATATTATTTATATATTATTAATAAATATTATATCTTTTATAATTAACTATATTTTTATAATTAATACCAAGAGGAATAGCCTTGGTTAACTGAAAGTGTAATATTGGAACATCCTATAAATATAACAATGCATATTAAATTGTCAGGCTACTGTTTTCCTCTGATTAGTGTTGTTAATTTATACTACTCTTTCTTTGATTAGAAAAGTATATATATATATATATATATATATATATATATATATATAGGTATTTAAAAAGTCATACGTCTGCCACATGGGGTTAATATCTGTTAACATTTTGACGTATTTCCTTCTGGTCGTGCATGCGTAGGTATGAGAGTTTAACCATCATTTTTTAGAAATTTTTATTTTATATTGGAGTATAGTTGATTAACAGTGTGTTAGTTCAAAAAAACAATGTGTTAGTTTCAGGTGTATAGCAAAGTGATTCAGTTTTACATATACATGTGTCTATTTTTCAAGTTCTTTTCCCATTTAGGTTATTACAGAATACTGAGCAAAGTTCCCTGTGCTATATAGTAGGTCCTTGTTGGTTATCTGTTTTAAATATAGCAGTGTGTATATATCAATCCCAACCTCCCAATCCATCCCTCTCCACCACCCATCCCCCCAGTAACCATAAATTAGTTCTCTAATTCTGTGAGTCTGTTTCTGCTTTGTAAATAAGTTCATTCGTATAACTTATTTTAGATTTCACATATAAGTGATATCATATGATATTTGTCTTTCTCTGTCTGACTTACTTCACTTAGTATGATAATCTCCAGGTCCATCCATGTTGCTGCAAATGGCATTATTTCATTCTTTTTAATGGCTGAGTAATATTCCATTGTGTATCTGTACCACAACTTCTTTATCCATTCATCTGTCAGTGGACATTTAGGTTGCTTCCATGTCTTGGCTATTGTAAACAGCGCTGCAGTGAACATTCGGGTGCATGTATCCTTTTGAACCATGGTTCTCTCTGGATACATGCACAGGAGTTGGATTGCTGGATCGTATGGTAACTCTGTTTTCAGTTTTTTAAGGAACCTCCATACTGTTCTTCATAGTGACTGTACCAATTGACATTCCCACCAAGAGTGTAGGAGGGTTTCCTTTTCTCCACAGCCTCTCCAGCATTTATTGTTTGTAGACTTTTTGATGATGGCCATTCTGACTGGTGTGAGATGATATGTCATTGTAGTTTTGATTTGCATTTCTCTAATAATTAGCAATGCTGAGCATCTTTTCATGTGCCTCTTGGCCATCTGTATATCTTATTTGGAGAAATGTCTGCTTAGGTCTTCTGCCCATGTTTTGATTGGGGTGTTTGTTTTTTGATATTGAGCTGCATGAGCTGTTTGTAAATTTTGGAGATGAATCCCTTGTTGGTCACATCGTTTGCAAATATTTTCTCCCATTCTGTGGGTTATCTTTTCGTTTTCTTTATGGTTTCCTTTGCTGTGCAAAAGCTTTTGAGTTTAATTAGATCCCATTTGTTTATTTCTGTTTTTATTTCCATTACTCTAGGAAATGGATTGAAAAAGGTATTGCTGCGACTTATGTCAGAGGGTGTTCTGCCTATGTTTTCCTCTAAGAGTTTTATGGTATCCAGTCTTAGATTTAGGTCTTTAATACATTTTGAGTTTATTTTTGTGTATGGTGGAGTTTAAGCGTCATTTTAAGGCAATTACTTTGTGCCTTGCAGTGTTACAAATATGACCCAACTTAATCCTTATAGCAACCTATAAGGTAGATACCATTATTATACCCATTTTTAAGATGAGGAAATTGAGGCACACAGTCACACAGCAAGTGGATGACAGAGCCAGGATTCAAACCCAAGAAGTGACTCCAGAGTCTGTTTTTAACCACCACGCTAGACCGTCCTTTACTTTATTGATATATTTTATAGAGAAGAAGCAATTCTATATGATCTCCCTTCATTCTTTTGCCTTCCTTTTATTGCCATTTTCTAGTCCTTTCCTTCCTTCTCCATTTTCCATAGGTTAATAAAAAGATCCATGCTCATGAACATTTTAAAGCTTTTCACTTGATGCTTTCATGTGTGTCTCTAGTGGGCCATGTCTTTTAGAACAAAAATTCCTAGAAAGTAGTGGTCCTGTCTTTTTGTTATACACTGATAGTGTATTAAGTAAGAGGTTGTCTTATTTTTTTGACTGGGTCTAACCCTTTTATCAACATGCAGTCATTATTTAGACAGTGTCACACATGCTCAGGAGGTGTCATGAAAAAATGGGCAAGTTAAAGCAGGATACGTAATTGATCGGGATTGTGGCTTTTGCGAATGACTGTAGAACAACTATAAATCCTGCACATTTTGTCTTGTATATTTTTCCCAATTTCTGGTCTGCTTAGATCGCCTTGGTGGCAGAGCCATTCTATTTGATTTAATTGAGATTAACTGTGATAACATACTTGTAAGTGACTCCTAAACCATAAATAAAAATATTACTATTATGAATATTAATATTCCTGAGACTGAGGAATTAATATTCCTCAGACACCATATATATTCATTCACTTTTTATTCTCTCTGCCTGCCCCACCCACATTCCTATGTCTTCCCCGTTAAAACCTATTCTCAGAAAAGGATACGTTATGCTCATTTAACCCAGGTGACAGGTAAAGTTTAATGTGTACTTCTCCGGGGTTATTTGCATTTTAATAGGGTGAAAAGCCATAAGCCTGAGGAATGGCTGTCAAGTGGTAGAACGTCAGCCATAATCTCTGAGCTGTAAGGGGAGAACTTTGAGGGGCCAGGAGGAGCATCCCCACACCTTTCAAACCATATCGCACTGGTGCCCACGTCCAGAAAGGTCAGGCCTGTAGGCACAGGCGCTGATTTACCTGCTTATATGGAGGCAGCCCCAGAAGTCGCCAATTTCTTAAGTATTCACGTGGAATATCAATATATGCTTAGAAGCTTTGCTTATGGATACCAAAAAATACCAATTTGGTTTAAGGGATATATGAGAAATAGGACAGTGAGACTAAAGACTAAATAAAGATTATTTCTTTGTGTTGTCCTTTTTTAAATTACAGAGGTAATATGTGGCACTCAAGGAAATGTTGGAAAGCAGAGAATACAAACAGGAAAAAAAAATTTTTTGTAAGCCCACCACTTAGAGATAACCACTACAAAAAATGTGGTTTTACACACACAATGAACGTATACACTATACATTCTGTATAAACAGAATGGTTTATACACATTCTGTCTTTCTCTCGGGGGGGGGGGGGGGGTGTGAATTCAGATTCTCTCTCTTTTTTTTAACCAAACAGGGATGAAAACAATTTACAGTTTTATGACCTGCTTTTTTCTCCTCAGAACTATCATAAAAATATTTTCGTGTGTTTAAATATTCCTCTGCAGAGTAATGTTTTTAAATGGCAGGGTAGTATTCCCTTCTCTGGCTGTACCACATTTACCAAGACAATTCTAAATCACTCAATATTAAGGTTATTTCAAAATTTTCACTATTTTATCTAACATTATGTATCTATCATATCTAATATTCTTTGTACACCCTTATAAACCTTTATAAACGTCTCAGATTCTTTTCTATAAGATAAATGCCTAGAAAATGGAACTGCTGTGTTAAAGGATGTTTACATTTGTAAGGCTTTTGATACATATCGCCAAGCTGACCTCTAGAAAGTTGCACCAGAAATTGGGTGTTACATCAAAATTGTATTTGAGGCAGGGCCTCTCTGAAGTCACTTATTTGCTGTTATTTTTATGTTCTATAAAAGAAAAAGAGCTTCCCCCCCCCCCCAAAAAAAATATGTTTGAAAAAATACCACTAAGGTCATATTAAATGAGTTTGAATTGATAGATGTCTAGTAATTTGCTTCCAGGTTACCAGGAATAAAAATAGAGTGATTTCTGAGGCTTGGAAGTTACAAAGAAAAGAAAAAATAAGGATGAGCTGCAAACTGCACCCCGTCAAACACACTCACTGTCTCTTTCTCTCTCTCTTTCTCTCTCTCTCTCTCCCCCTCCCCCCCCCCCACACACTCCCCTTTGAAAATTACATTACCCAGGTGTCTTTGTTTCCTTATCAATAGGGAGAGGTGGCCTTTTACTAAAGTATTCACTGTTTCTTCTTGGTGGCCCAATCTCTACTTGTTAAAGAAGCTGTTTCTTTTATCTTAGATCTGAGAGAAAAATGAGAAGAGAAAATATAGGTAAAATACGACCTTTATCTATTGATAGACACTACTTGCCTTTAATTGTAGCTTTAATACTCTACTACTTCTGATTGACTTCTGCAACGTAAACCAAGAAAAAGGAGAAATTCTAATAGTGTGATTTTAAAATATATTTATCCTTAAAATTTTATATATTTTAAAAATATATTCATATGTCCATGATCAAAAATGTACTACAGTATTCACTAGCTTAGTAGTCTGAAAATTGTCCGTCTTTTGTTATTTTCAAGAATTTAGGAACTTTTTAAAAAAAGAATTCAACACTTTTTTTTCTGGCTATTTTCTCAATTCTCTGGGCTTCTGTTCTAAAGTTTACTTGTCTCACCAAGAAGGGTAACTATGTATTTGAGTAAAGGTAGAAATCTTTCTGTAACAGTAGAAAGAACTTATATTTGTCTTAATATTTCACAAGTTCTAGAATTCCCTGAAGGGCCATTTCCCAAGCCAAGTTTCTCAGAACATTAATGTACTGTATGATGTTAATAACTCTCCCTTGAAAAAATAGTTCTGGGGTCAATAAGACTGGAAAATCACTAGGTTATAAATGTAAGCAAATTTCTTTCCTGTTGGAATTCTTGTAGCTTTTAATATACATTGAAACTCTAAGAGGAGCACAGTGTCAGTGACTCTTATGTCCTACTTATGTGACTACGGAAACCTTTTCCAGGCATACCAATTAATTTCTCACTAAACATGCTGTGGAACATACTATGGGAATCTTTGCCCTAAAGTGATATTTGCCAGATAGTTTAATAATGAGAACTTTCTGCTGAAGGTAGTAAAAACACGATCCAATTGAAAAGAAAATGAGTATTTATAAGGCAGAAAGGTCAACTCTTTATTTCCTGGGGTTTCCAGCTCTGAGGCCCACCCCAGGAGTCCCCCTGTGCTGTGGAATTTCCTAACTGGAGAGAAGCTTAGAGAGTATCTATATGAACTGTTTTCAAAGTACTCATTAGTGAATTCTGAAATCAGTGTAATGACTTGCAACCAGCAATTTTTTAATGGAATGAAATGGAACAGATTAGAAAATAGAAAATTAGAGTACATTACACAAGCAAGGTTAAGTATCATTTTGACACTTTGATTTCAGTTAGGTGTGTGTGTCTGTCTCTGTATACTACGTTACAATGTAAAATGTAGTCCTTCTGTGGATTGCAATAAAAAAATTTTGAGGGGTACTGAAGAACTCTAGGCCTGCCCTTACTTCACAGATGATAAAATAGAGGCAGAGAGACCAAATGACATAATCGAGGTCATACAGATGGTTATAATAAATCTGGGACTAGAACCCAGTTTCTGGACTTCCGTGCCACACCTCGCATTGCCTTACCCATTAAGAAGTAGCAGGCAGGCCAGCGACTGTCTAGTCTATCCGATATTGCCACAGATTTTTCTCTCTTCTATTTCTCTTGGTCTGGCCACAGTAAGTTGATTTATAGAGGCTGAATTTTTCTCTCGATGCCCCTGGGCCAAATGTCATCCCACCAATGACATGGGATATTGGTTAAAAGTACAGGCTCCGAAACTAGATTAATTGGGGTCAAATATTGGCTCAGATACTTCATCTCTTCATCTCTCATCTGTAAAATGGGGATAATAACAACATATTTCATTAAATTTGACATACCCCACCCATGTTTTAACAGAAATCAAAATACACCTTATGTCCAAAGGGGTTTTCAATTCAATGAAATATGGTAATACTATGTCATAGTTTTATAGTGAAGATCAAACTTCCACTATGTTTATAGTTTATATTATATGTAAAACACTTAAAACAGTGCCTAGCACATAAGTGCCATACAAGTGTTTGCTATTAGTATCGTTACCATCAACTTGGTAGTGTAACTTAGTACCCGCCTATGAGAGTCAAACTAGACATAAAAGTAGCATTCATTCTCTTGCATTTAATTCTCAGTGTGTTAGACGTAAAAGTAGCATTCATTCTCTTGCATTTAATTCTCAGTGTAAGTAGCTCCTCTCCTTTCCGAAGATGTTTTTCATGGTTCCAATCTGAAAGTACAGTGTTTGGCATATTATAAGAGCTCAACAGTTACTTGTGTAACTAATGAATAGGTGAATAATCAATGAGTAGGGGCTTCCGTGGTGGTGCAGTGGTTAAGAATCCACCTGCCAATGCAGGGGACATGGGTTTGAGCCCTGGTCGAGGAAGATCCCACATGCCGCGGAGCAGCTAAGCCTGTGTGCCACAACTACTGAGCCTGCGCTCTAGAGCCCACGAGGCACAACTACTGAAGCCTGCATGCCACAACTACTGAAGCCCATGTGCCTAGAGCCCGTGCTCCGCAACAAGAGAAGCCACTGCAATGAGAAGCCTGCACACCACCATGAAGAGTAGCCCCCGCTTGCCACAACTAGAGAAAGCCCCGCGCACAGCAACCAGGACCCAACGCAGCCAATCAATCAATCAATAAAATCTATTAAAAAAAGTAATCTGGGCTTCCCTGGTGGCGCAGTGGTTGAGAGTCCGCCTGCCAATGCAGGGGACACGGGTCCGTGCCCTGGTCCTGGAAGATCCCACATGCCGCGGAGCGGCTGGGCCCGTGAGCCATGGCCGCTGAGGCTGCGCGTCTAGAGCCTGTGCTCCGCAGCGGGAGAGATCGCAGCAGTGAGAGGCCCGTGTACCACAAAAAAAGAAAAGTAATCAATGAGTAGATCCTAATCTCTATAAGGACAGGATGATTTTAGTCTTGTTGACAGTTATATCCTCCAGTACCTAACCCAGTATCTGTACTTGGTAAATGTTCAGTAAAAGCGTTCACAGAATGAATTATGTCTTATACCCAAAAGAAGAGGTAAATTTCCTCCTCCCATTGTTAAAACACAGTAGCATGAAATTTAGCATAGTGACTACCACGTAGTAGACACTCAATAAATAATTTGACCTCTTACGTTGCCTCTCAGCAATGACTGATAGCATCCATAACTTTACATAGTCCTTTTTGTAAATGTCTACTGTGCCATGTAATATATTAAGGGAAAAAGCTGTCTTCAACGTTACAGTATGATCACAACTCTATTAGAAAATACAATATAAACAGCAGAAAGGTACACGTAAAGAAGACTGAAAATCAAATACATCAAAATGGAAACAGCTGTTATGTTTTACTTTCTTCTTACTTTTGAAGAGTTTTTACTAATAAGCATGTATTTCTTTTATGATGGAAAAAGACCAGTAAAGGCAAAAATTTTTGTTCTCTAGCTCTTAACCCAGTGACCTCTTGCAGTATTAAACTCTATTGAAGGCTGTGGAACTCCGGAAGACGAATTTCCTTTTTACCATTTATTCTGAATTTAAAAGCTGTGGGTTTCACTGAGTGATCTTCTATTTCTCAGATTATGAGACACTGTAAAAAGAAAGAACTGATCACTTATTTCTTGCAGGCTTTATAATCTTAACTGCCTTAATCAAATCCCTGGTTGACCCTTTTCCTCTTGTTAAAGTAACCCAAGTGCTTACAGTTTCTCCTTGCTACATAAGGCTGAAAAGTTTGTTTCCATCTTGAGAGTTGCCAAACCTTCACCGCCACGTCCCTCCACTCACACACTTAAAAAAAGGTAGGGGGAAAAACTTTAAGCACACTTAATAATTGCTGACATTTCACTTAACAGTGCTGGGATCTGTGCTACCATTGTCCTCAGGGGATGGATGAATTTGAAATACGAGTAGGCCCATAATTTAAAGCTCAGATCAGCTTAGAGAAGCCATCATGATAAAAGTCAGGAAGAAGCTTGCAGGTACAATGTGAGATGATTTTCAGCCTAAAGCCATCAGGTAAAATCTCAGGGCTAAACAACTTGAGCCAATTTCTTCAGCAGTCACGTGCTGTCCTGAGTGTTGGGAATTTGGAACAAATGCCGTCTAACCTATCTGTGACGCTGGTAACGCCTCCATAAATTCCAAGTTAGCCTTTCAGATACCTGCAAAAAGAAGTCATGGTGATAATCATTACACTCTCTTCTCAAAACCTATTTCTATGGCCCTTTGGCCTTGAGCTCAAATTTATATTCTCCAGTTTAGAGCTTAGAATTATTTGCTGTAGAGTATCCTTAGTAACAAAATTTTGCATCATTGGCCCTACATACCCATTCACTTGAACACAGAAGGAAGCTTAGGAAAGTTCTCAGTCTCTGCTGTGGGAATTTGTGCGCTTGAACTGGCTTCTACTAGCTCAAGAGAGCCGAGTGTTATATATACAGGAATTGAGAGCTGGCTGTTAAACTGACCTTCGCGGTAGCTTGAAATCAGCTATAGTGGGAATATTTCCGCCCACCTCCCGAACTGGCAAATGCCGCAAATCAAGACTTGGCTTTTTCCTTTTGGCACAGCTGGTTTACCAGCACACCAGCAAATTTATCTATGTTATTCAGAGCACCCAAGCCCCTGGAGGCAAAGCTCAGGACCCAGAGATCTGTCTGCCTGAGGTAGGATGCGCATTTGTCCTGGTTTGTCCGGGATGTTCTTGCTTTTAGCACTTAAACTCCCATGTCCCAGGAGACCCCCTCCGTCCCGGGCTCACGAGGATGGTTGACCACCCTCGCTTTCGGTAACATTCCACAGAAGGAGAGCCCTACACAAGGTTTCTTGTACAAGTAAGCTGTTGAGAGAGCATCTCTCAGGTGAAGGGGAGGGAGGGTAGCAGGATGAGGTAGGGGGAAGAGTGGTCAGGGAGTCAGGCTAAGCAAGGAGGCGGAGGCTCCCTTCAGCCTGATCCCACCAGGAACTCTGGAGCACGAATTGCCCCCCCGCAGTTGGCCCCATTTTGAGGCAAGGGAGCTGGGCTTTCTGCTCCCCCGTGTCAGTCAGCCATTGGCCGTGGATTTCTGGGGCGTAGTGGACAGCGAGGCGGTTTCCATCTCCCTGAGGGAGGTACCCTGGAGCTGGGGGCAGTGGGCCCACAGCAGCCAGTGCTCACAGCAGCTGGGGGTGGGTATGCCAGCTGGGGCGAAGGGATCTGAGCAGGACACCGAGAGCATGGACCTCTCCTATAGGCTTCATGAAGCTACTGTGATACCCTGTGCATCATCTGGCCCTCGAGCAAAGTGGTGAAGTTTAGCTTGGTCACCAACCACCTCTCCTTCATCGCATACCTGCATGGAAATTAGCCTCGTGGCATGGCAGAGATGAGGCAAGCACCTGTTTCTTTCCCATTTCATCTTCCTCATCATGACAGATTCCTCTGGGCCTCATGAGGACCTAGGGCAGGGAGACCAGCATCACAGCACTGGATCAGTTTCCTGACACATGGGCACTGTTTTACGGGAATGCTGGCTCTGAAAGGTGTATTTTTACACTCCCCAGAAAATGAAGGCATTTGTGCGTTTGGCCTAGGGTAGCATTTTGTCATCTGTCCCAAAACACAAAGCTTTGCACAACAGAAATGGTGGAATCACATCCCTGTGGGCAAAAATCATTACTCTTGTTTCTTCTCTTTGGATGTTTTCCATTTTCAGAACACAGCCAGTTTGGGATTAGAAAATACATTTTGGTGAGAACTTTGAGGTGAGGACAAAAGGCATTTTGGTTTTTTTTGTAGACTTACATAAACTATTCCTGGTTTAAAAAACCACCCTTTTGAATTTTTAAATATACTTTCAGATATCAGCAGTAACAATCATCTTGATTTCAGTCTACTGCAGATGTGCTTTGGAATGCGCTGTGTCTCCTTACGGCTGGAAGGAACAAGGACGGGCTTAGGTGATGAGGGGCATTTTAAGGATACATGGAAACATAAGGAAGGATGGGGAACAACGTTCGCCATGAAGCATGTGTTTGCTTCTCTCTGTATTTGCCTCTGCTGCTGTAGACTTCAGGCTCTCAGTACAGCGCTGCTCTCTTCCCTCCACCTTCTCCTTACTCACAGTTTCCACTGCCTTGTCACTTGTTTTCTCCTTTAGCTCCCTGACTTTTGTCGAACTTCCCCACCTCTCTACCATCTAAATTTCTCTCTGTGTGTTACAATCAGGCTCTCTAAGAAAGAGCATCTGATTGGTTCACTTATTTACTGTCTATCTAGGGTGAAGACCATCTCATAAGCCAGGCCAGGCTGTAACCAGGCTTTTTTGACCTGGGCACTAGTGGCATCTTAAGCCAGGCAGTTCTTGATCGTGGGGGCTGTCCTGTGCATTATGGGATGTTCAGCACCATCCCGGGCCTCGCCCCACTGCATGCCAGTAGTGCCGCTGTCCCTCATTTGTGATAACCAAAAATGTCTCCAGATATTGTCAGATGTCTCCTCGAGGGCAGAATTGCCCCTGGTTGAGGACCACTCCTGTATACCAAACCCCTGGACAGTTTGGGGACACTGCAGTAGGGTCACATGGAACACTAAGTAGAATGCCCTCTGTGTGGGAATCATTTGAGACTACTTTTCTGCACTTCTAGGTCCCCTTCAATGTAGAGACAACCTTCAGTTGTCTGTCCCCTCGGGAATGGCCTCAGCTACCTTGCCTAAGATCACACCCCTTCCACGGGCAGCTCCCTGAGGGGTTGAGTGAGACTGTCACTGGGCCCCCATCCTTGTTTGGCTTCTCCCTGTTGCCATTCCTGCTTCCTCCTTCTCCCTTCCGTAGGTGTTGATCGCAAAGGCACAACGTACTAAATACCCTGCTCTCTGAACTTTGTCTTAGCGTCTGCTTCCTGGAGAACCCGATCTGTGACAGAGCAATGTAACTGACAGACATTTAGAAGCATCTGAGAAAAGAAGCATTATAATAGACTCATTCTAGTCACTGGGTAACTTGATTTACTCTTGCTTTCATAACGATGTTGATGATTTTGTCCAGTGTATGTAGTGATGATCATTGTTTAAGGTGTCTGACCTCATGAGCTCCGTTAACGGGTGAGGACTTTCGGGACAGCATAAAATTACATCAGCCCCTTGCCCCACACCTAAAGCTCAGCACGATACATACCAATGACAGGCAAGGGTTAGAATGAAGGAGACTCAGTAAAATAGATCATAAAAGGAAATGGGTTGGACTGTGAGCGCCACAAGGGTAAAGGACATGCAATGCTCTTTTTTTTTTTTTAATTTCATGCATCTAACACCTTGCAGATAGAGGCAGGATGTGCCTTGATTGAATGAATAACTGCGCACTCTAAAGATTATTCGCACTCTAATATGATAGGAAAGAACTTTAGTCTAATGTCCTAAAAAAGTTAGGAGCTTCGCTTTATTTTCAGCCAGCTAAGAATTGATTCATTTTGTCACTCAACAAATGTCTATTCAATGACCAATGTAGGTCAAACTCTTTTTAGGTACTGGGGAAACAGTAGTAAATAGAAGAACATCTCTCTCTCATGGAGCTTGAATTTTAATAGGAGAAGGCAATCAGGTCATGATCAGTTTGATAAAGAAGCCTAGGGCTTCCCTGGTGGCACAGTGGTTGAGAGTCCGCCTGCCGATGCGGGGGACACGGGGTCGTGCCCCTGTCCGGGAAGGTCCCACATGCCGCGGAGCGGCTGGGCCCGTGAGCCATGGCCGCTGAGCCTGCGCGTCCGGAGCCTGTGCTCCGCCACGGGAGAGGCCACAACAGTGAGAGGCCCGCGTACCGCAAAAAAAAAAAAAAAAAAAGGTGCAGACTGTTTCATCTGATAGGAATCTGGCAGAGGATGTTTCTGATTACTTGGCCCTTGATTTCACTTAGCAAGAGTCACAGGATGTATTCAGTGATGAAAATCAGGTTCTCCCTTCTCCTTATCCATTCTGATATGATGACTATCCCCCTTTCCAATTTCACCTGTAGCCTCCTTATAGCCCTTTTTGTCCAGAAAAGGGATTTCTTATGTATGTATAATGAATATAAATATAGGTTTTAGAGAGTGCTAATGTTTTAATGAGCTAGAAATAGGCAGACGAGAGAATAATTGAAGGATCAGTCAACATGGGGGCAATTTGACTTGAAAGAAAAAATCTGAGCAGGAAATGTCTGGGAGAAAATGTAGAAGAGGAATGGAATGGAATGAGCTCATTTATGATGTGAGTTAAGGACAGTGGGATTTAGTCTCAAAAGGTAGAAGGTGAGAGTTCGTGTTGTAGAACTTGACCTAGGGCAGCTATCAAGAGAAAGACTAACTCAAAAGACTTGGCCCAGGCAGTCTGGAGCAGATGCATCCATTAGAGCTGTCAGGAGAAGAGGGAAAGTTTTGAAACCAAATCCTTGGTTATTCCTGGAGCCCAACACAGAAGCTCACTAGAACCCTTGCTATCTTAGGGCAAAAGAAAGGGCAACACGGCTTATGTCTTAGAACAGGTCAGATAATTACCCTAACATGAACCACCTACACCAAGTTAAATAGAACAAAAAAGAAGATAGTAAGTTTGGTAATGTGAAATTTAATTTAAAACTCAGAACTGAAAATAGAACTGAAAATGAAATGTTTTATTTCTTTCTATAAATGCTTACCTACTCGTTTTGAGTTCCTAAGCAATACTAATATAGAATGATAAAACACAGCTGACTTTTGTAGTTGACACCAACATCAGAATGCCCAAAGGAAGGTTTGTCTTCTTTCAAGTTTTATTACTCTATGAGAACTGCCTAAAATTTTTTTGAAGAGTCAGAAAACGGCTGGGAAAGGAAGAAGAGGGATTACTTAGCAGAGTCGCTTCCTAGGCCCATGACTTGGTGGTTAACAGTCTGTTTAACTCTAGGACCATAGAGTCTCTCTCGTTTGCCTGGTTACCCTGGGATTCCTCACACTGGCAGTGAGTTAGTTAATAGAATACGTATCCTGATAACTCACTACATTAATTATGATAATAATAATAGGGGTGGGAATAGGAGTACAAAAGCTGTTGAGCTCTTAACACTGAGGAAAGCATCTCACATGGGTTAACCTGTTTAATCCTCACAACAAGCCTGTAAACTAAGGAATGTTATCGTCTCCACTTCACGGAAGAGAAAATTGAGACGGGAGAAGCTTAATAACACATTCAAGTTCACGCTTGTAACCATTACGGATTATCAGCTTCAGAGAAGGGGTTCCAGGGACTAGTGGGTGGCAACCCACAAGTCTCAACTGCATATACTAAAGGGGATAATCCCCATTAACTCTTCGGACGATAGTAGAGGAAGTGGCTAGTAACAATTGGAGGAGACTTGGCTTGCGAATATTTTTCTATTCTACTCTTTTTTTTTTTGTGGTACGCCAGCCTCTCACTGCTGTGGCCTCTCCCGTTGCAGAGCACAGGCTCCGGACGCGCAGGCTCAGCGGCCATGGCTCACGGGCCCAGCCGCCCCGCGGCACGTGGGATCTTCCCGGACCGGGGCACGAACCCGCGTCCCCTGCATCAGCAGGCGGACTCTCAACCACTGCGCCACCAGGGAAGCCCCCTATTTTTCTAATCTTTAATCTCTCTGATGTTCTTGCTTCTCTCCCGCACCCTCTCCCCCTCCCTCCTCCTCCCCTTCTTCCTCCCTTGCTCTCTCTCTCGCCCTCTCGCCCTCTAGCCCTTGCCCTCCTTTATGAGAATGGAAAGTTTCTATTGTCATACTTCCGGGTCTACAGGTCAACTATAGTTCAGGTGATCTAGATAGTTTGACCGGGGAGCTCTGCTTCAGGCTGCAGGTGGGCTAGGTTTGATCTACAGGTTGGCTGCTGGATCAGTTCAGATTGTCTCTAAATGTGGTGGGTTTTGAGGCCCAGGCTGAAGGATCAGAGGCCACCTGGGGCATGCGCTCATGGCAGCTCACCAGAGCATAAGAGCACAAGCTTCTGTTCATATCACGTCTGCTGAAGCCCCATTGGCCAAAGCACATCATATGGTCAAGCCCAAGGACAAGGGGCTGGGAAGCACAGTGTGCCAGCCCTGTGGCTCTGACTAAGGTATAGATATTTAATTCTTTTACAATGGAGTAAAGAATTGAGGCCAAAATGTACTCTCTCCCACCCTCTTCTTGCTTTTATTGCTATCATATTCTTAGCTCTTTCTCACTCTTATCTTGCCTCCTAAATGGATATACATCCCATCTATAGTCATTTGGTTTTTAATATCTGAGTGGCTCCCTACTGGCTCAGGTTTCAAATTTTACTTTCCTCGAAATTTCCCTGGTGCCTAATACAATAACATCCACACAGAGAGCATTCAGCAAATGGTGTTGTCTGCCTGCTGTCTTTTAAAAGCACATCTGGAGAGATACTAAGCGCACCTGGCAATACCGCGCTGATTTGTTAGTAACCTAGCTAACCCAGATGGCCTAAAGACTGTAGCCACCTTTACCCAGAGGAAAGTCCTGTCGTAATACAGTCAGCCAATTCTGTTAGAAATTACTCAGAAATTCCATGAGTCAGTCATGGCTCGATTTATATAGACACCTGTCCTCCTCTGTTGGGCCTTATGAGGCTTGATTTTTTTTCTTACTGTCTTTTTTTTTTTTTTTTTTTTGCGGTACACGGGCCTCTCACTGTTGCAGTCACTCCTGTTGCGGAGCACAGGCTTCGGACGTGCAGGCTCTGCGGCCACGGCTCACGGGCCCAGCCGCTCTGCGGCATGTGGGATCTTCCCGGACCGGGGCACGAACCCGTGTCCCACGCATCCGCAGGCGGACTCCCAACCACTGCACCACCAGGGAAGCCCCTCTTACTGTCTTAATAATCACGGTGAGGTTCCTGGAGTTTTGTATGAGTCAATTTGAAGGAGCTTTGCTCTCGAGTAATGTCACCAAATATTGGTTATTAGACTTTGTGGGACTGTGCAGCCAGCAGCGCTGGATATTAGACATAGTGATTATCTCCACAACTCAGTCACCTTGCCAAGTAGTTTAGTGTGAACTCTTGACTTCCCAGATCAAATGGCAGCCTGATATTCTAAATGACAAATCCCATGGTGTGATATTCTGTCCACCGTACGCGATGGTCTCAGAGCTGTGTTATCTGTCTGACAGCTCATATAATATTTACAGGTTGTTATTCGTGAGGAATTTTACTTAGCCATAAAGATTTTCACAGCTATGGCAGACATTAGAGGTCTCATTCATCACTCTTGTGACCTTCCCCTCTGGAATGTAGCCCATCTGTCTTGGCTGTTGAAATCTTTATGGAAAATCTGCCCATCTTTGAAAGTTTAGTAAGTGATCTTAAAGTTTTCATTGAATCTTTACTTTTGATATATGATACAGACATAAAATACTATTCTTATTTTAATGTTTTGGAAAGTGTTTAATTTAACTTGGCCTTTCATTTAAGTGACAGAAAACTTACTCTTGCTACAGGAACTATATGGATCACATCAAAAGAGAATAGAAATCATACAGAAAGCAATTGCAGTGGGGAAAAATGACATATATACATATACATGTGGCATTGATAACTACATGAAATCTGAAACACTGTATTATAATCTTGATTATGACCTTAGGACATAAAAAAAGGTAGAAATAAGTTTCATGTAATTTATTATTATAAAGAAGACCCTAAACAAATTGCATAAAGAAACGAATCAAATGGACTGGTTTACAGGACAGGAGAGAGGCATGACTAACCCTCAGAAGCTCCCCCTCTGCATTTACGTTATCCTCACTTCATACACAGCTTCTCAAATGCTTGGTTAGAACCTAATCCTGCTACTTCCCCTCTGGCTACCTGCTCCATCAGCTTGTATGATCTGGTTTGGCCTTCACCACTCTTTTTTATTTTAGTTTTTTAAACATCTTTATTGAAGTATAATTGCTTTACAATGTTGTATTAGTTTCTGCTGTATAACAAAGTGAATCAGCTATACGTATACATATATCCCCATATCCTCTCCCTCTTGAGCCTCCCTCCCTCCCACCCTCCTTATCCCACCCCTCAGCTCTAAGCACCGAGCTGATCTCCCTGTGCTATGCGGCTGCTTCCCACAATCTATTTTACGTTTGGTAGTGTATATATGTCCTCCATGCCACTCTCTCACTTTGTCCCAGCTTACCCTTCCCCCTCCTCATGTCCTCAAGTCCATTCTCTCCGTCTGCGTCTTTATTCCTGTCTAGCCCCTAGGTTCGTCAGAAACTTTTTTTTTTTTTACATCCCATATATATGTGTTAGCATTTGGGATTTGTTTTTTTTCTTTCTGACTTACTTCACTCTGTATGACAGACTCTAGGTCCATCCACCTCACTACAAATAACTCAATTTCGTTTCTTTTTATGGTTGAGTAATATTCCATTGTATATATATGCCACATCTTCTTTATCCATTCATCTGTCGATGGACACTTAGGTTGCTTCCATGTCCTGGGTATTGTAAATAGAGCTGCAGTGAACACTGTGGTACATGACTCTTTTTGAATTATGGTGTTCTCAGGGTATATGCCCAGTAGTGGGATTGCTGGGTCGTATGGTAGTTCTCTTTTTAGCTTTTTAAGGAACCTCCATACTGTTCTCCATAGTGGCTGTATCAGTTTACATTCCCACCAACAGTTCTTTGCAGCTTTTCTATTGCCACCACCATTTTGGTGCATTCCCCAGAGTACAGTTCTCTTAACAGCCTTCTTTCCTTAAAGAGTCCAGCCATTTTTATAGCTTCAGCTACCATATTTACAGTCTTAACAGTACTTACAGTACTCACAGTCTTGTTCTTTCACTGAGTTTCAGTGAAAAGATCCACCTTACAAATATTTTAACCTAAACACATAATTTATCTGAAATTCACCTCCCAGTTTATTTTTCCTGTCAGTGAAACTCCCAATTGCCTACTAAGTCTTAGAAGTATAGAGTCATCTATGATTTCTCTTTCACTGGGCACCAAAGTCCCTTATGAACTACCTGTCATACTCCACTCTCCTACCTCTAATCCACTGTGTATAGCACCACAAGAACCACCTTCTTATCTTTTCATCATCAGAATGCTCTGATTATGAAATATTCTATGACCCTCTATTTCCCATTGTATCATATATGAACTAATCTGTTCATCATTCACGCTGGTGAATAGTGCACAAATGGTCTACCTAAGAATGAAGATTCTGTTGGGCAGGTGGCATTGGTCTAAGCAGACAGAGATGAAGAAAGAAGTACCAGAAGCCTAGGCAGTTAGATAATGTTCAAAGGCATTTCTCTCTGCCACACTTTATACTGTATGAGGCACATTAATAGTAGTTAAGAGTGGATCCAAAGGTTAAAGACCAGTGCTGCCCAGTTGAGGCAGAGAGCTTGATTCCAGGATTACTGTCATTCAGACAACATCCCATAACTATGTGATTACAAACATGATTTTTATGGTGATTAACATTTTGCAAAGCAATTTTGTATCCATTTTCTCATTTTATCCTGATAACATTTCGGTAGGGGAGACATCATTATTCCCATTTTGCATATAAGAAAAATAAGGCTCAGGGAGAAAACAAAACTTGCTTCAGATGGTGCAATGACCATGGTGGAGTCAGGACTCAAATACAGTCCTTCTGAATATGTGTTCTGGACACGCTTAGTGATCTAGATACCCCTCAGGACTCTAGGTTGGGGTTTGAGATAGAAAGCCACTGTGCTGAATGCCTTTCTGAGCTCAAAACGTTTATAAGCTATCATGGAAGGAGGGGATGTGAAAGGCACATTCTCACATAGTCCACTGTATCATGCAGTATATCTAACGTGCCTTGAGAATTATACCAACTGAGTGCCATTGACCTGTGGACTGTAGAGTTTTCTCTTTCCACCTTGATCAATAAAGAAAGACTCCTGTTGGCAAGAATGCCATTTGTATAAAATGCCTTTAAAATGTTCCTCTCCTTGAATCAAGTAAATATACTTCTAGGAATTTTGCTTAAGAAAATTAACAAAAATGTGTGCAAAGGTTTCTCTACAAAGATGTTCATTGCAGCCTTACTCATACCAGTGAAAAACTGGAAACAACCTAAATATTCCCAAAGAGGGAACTTCTTCAATAAATCATGGTACTTCCATTCATGGAATACTATTCAGCCATTTAAAATGTAAGCCAGGAATGATGTGAGCAACCACAGATGGTTTGAGTGGGTGAGAGTGGTTCAGTTAGAAGCAGCTTTGCCTGAATGTAACAGAAAACTCAAATAACAATGGCTTACACAAAGTGGGGGTTTATAAGTTTCTCACATAGAAATCCAGAGAGAAACCGGAATGATAACCTGCATATTCGTCAGGAAGGCAGATTTCTCATATCTTTTCCTCAGTCATTCTTAGTGCATAGGTCCTGAAGCATAAGTTGTCAGAGTCCTGCCCATATCCCCTCTTGCATTCACCGTGCCCAGGCTCACCAAGCCTAGGCTTCCAGCTACACGTACCCGTGACTCTGCCTTTAAGGCCTTCTTCTCTGGCCGTCGAAACTGGCTCAGCAGCACGAGGGGAAGGCCAGAAGTGCCGGCGAGTTAAAGACTCCACATACTCCAGGAATAGCCCTCAAGCAATAGTAGATAAGTTCCCCGTTCCCCTGGGGGGTGCGAGGGATAACTCTTCAGTGCGTTGTACACTGAAGCCCCAGCTGCACTGGGCCCCAGGTGTCCGAAGCAGTAATACAAACTTTATCAGCTTTCCTCCCTTCTGTGTCTCACTTCCGGTTCTTCTACCAGCGCTTCCCTAAATCATGGCTCAAACTCATTGCACTCATATCCTTGTCTCTGTCTACTTCTGGGGGACTGCAACCAAGATGGCTTCTGTTCTCCTGGTTACTATAGCTCTGGACATCACGGCATCTAAGGCAGGAAGAAAGAGGATGGGAAAAGGGCGAAGCTGCCTTTCAATTTAGTCAGCCACCTTTAAAGAACTTTCCCAGAAGCCTCACCTGAATATCCTCAGGTGACCTTCATAAGCCTTGGGAACCTTGCTGTACCCAGCAGTTAGAAATTCTGTTACCAGGGAAGAGGAGACCTGGTGGCAATCCTGGATACACTCGTTACTAGCTGTGTGACCGTTCACTAGCTGGGCTACTTTACTGATGATTTATGAGCATCAGTTTCTTTATGTGCAACAGTAGAATAGCGTGACCACGGAGGGTGTTTGGAAGGATTACATTAAGGAACACACAGTGCATGGTACAGAGTAGACAGGCGACAGCTTTGTTTTCTCCATTTCCTGAATCATCTGACTTCAGTTTGAGTAATAAACCAAAACTAGGATCTAATACTTACCGACTTGTGACGTTAGATGTATCATTCCATGTGATCTTAACTCATCATCTGCAAAATAAAAATAATAATAATACCCACCTCACAGGTCATTCAGTATCAAATAAGCTAGTTGAGGTCATGTTACAGGCACAGAAGGGGTTTTCCTTTCTCCCCCACCCCCTCCATCACTTCCTCTAGATCAAGAATTCTCAACGGGAGTGATATTGCCCCCAAGGGGTCAAAAATTGGTTTTGGGGGGGATGTAAAAATCTTACTCTTTATATGTAGAGCACAGATACATACAATACAGAAACAGATGTCTATACAGTGTATCTGTGGCAAGAGGTGATCAGGAACAAAAATGTCTAAAAAGATACCTGGAGTAGGGGGCACATAGTGGCAAAAGGTCGAGAAACGTTGCTCTAGAGTCAATCTTGATAGACTGTGTCCATAAAACCATTCCTGGAATTTGCATACTTCTGAGGAGCCAAGTGCCAGTGGCTAGTTGATCCTCCCTAGTGCCTTTTTCATAACCCTGTAGGTGAGGTTTCTCTGTTGTCCCCAGTGAATGCTGTATTTTATTTATGTTTATAAACTGCCCCTGCTTTCTTTTGACCCAAGTATGTTATTAAACTCCAAATCCACCAAATATAAGAAAAGTAGACAGCAGAAGCAAGAAGAACTACAATCCTGCAGTCTGTGAAACAGAAACTACATTCACAGAAAGAGAGACAAGATGAAAAGGCAGAGGGCTATGTACCAGATGAAGGAACAAGAGAAAACCCCAGGAAAACAACTAAATGAAGTGGAGATAGGCAACCTTCCAGAAAAAGAATTCAGAATGATGATAGTGAAGATGATCCAGGACCTCGGAAAAAGAATGGAGGCAAAGATCGAGAAGATGCAAGAAATGCTTAACAAAGACATAGAAGAATTAAAGAACAAACAAACAGAGACGAACATTACAATAACTGAAAAGAAAACTACAGTAGAAGGAATCAGTAGCAGAACAACTGAGGCAGAAGAACGGATAAGTGACCTGGAAGACAGAATGGTGGAATTCACTGCTGCGGAACAGACTAAAGAAAAAAGAATGAAAAGAAATGAAGACAGCCTAAGAGACCTCTGGGACAACATTAAATGCAACAACACTCACATTATACGGGTCCCAGAGGGAGAAAAGTGAGAGAAAGGACCCGAGAAAATATTTGAAGAAATCCTCAACAAAATACTGGCAAACAGAATCCGACAAGACATTAAAAGGATCATACACCATGATCAAGTGGGGTTTATCCCAGGGATGCAAGGATTCTTCAATATACGTAAATCAATCAATGTGATAAACCATATTAACAAATTGAAGGAGAAAAACCATATGATCATCTCAATAGATGCCGAAAAAGCTTTTGACAAAATTCAACACCCATTTATGATAAAAACTCTCCAGAAAGGGGGCGTAGAAGGAACCTACGTCAACATAATAAAGGCCATATACAACAAACCCACAGCAAACATCATTCTCGATGGTAAAAAACTGAAACCATTTCCTCTAAGATCAGGAACGAGACAAGGATGTCCAGTGTCACCACTATTATTCAACATAGTTTTGGAAGTCCTAGCCATGGCAATCAGAGAAGAAAAAGAAATAAAAGGAATGCAAATTGGAAAAGAAGAAGTAAAATTGTCACTGTTTGCAGATGACATGATACTGTACATAGAGAATCCTAAAGATGCCACCAGAAAACTACTAGAGCTAATCAGTGAATTTGGTAAAGTTGCAGGATACAAAATTAATGCACAGAAATCTCTTGCATTCCTATACACTAATGATGAAAAATCTGAAAGGGAAATTAAGGAAACGCTCCCATTTACCACTGCAACAAAAAGAATAAAATACCTAGGAATAAACCTACCTAAGGAGACAAAAGACCTGTATGCAGAAAATTATAAGACACTGATGAAAGAAATTAAAGATGAGACCAACAGATGGAGAGATATATCATGTTCTTGGACTGGAAGAATCAATATTGTGAAAATGACTATACTACCCAAAGCAATCTACAGATTTGGTGCAATCCCTATCAAATTACCAAAGGCATTTTTTACGGAACTAGAACAAAAAATCTTAAAATTTGTATGGAGACACAAGAGACCCCGAATAGCCAAAGCAGTCTAGAGGGAAAACAAACGGAGCTGGAGGAATCAGACTCCTTGACCTCACAATATACTACAAAGCTACAGTAATCAAGACAGTATGGTACTGGCACAAAAACAGAAACATAGATCAATGGAGCAAGATAGAAAGACCAGAGATAAACCCACGCACCTGTGGTCAACTAATCTATGACAAAGGTGGCAAGGATATACAATGGAGAAAAGACAGTCTCTTCAATAAGTGGTGCTGGGAAAACTGGACAGATACATGTAAAAGAATGAAATTAGAACACTCCCAAACACCATAGACAAAAATAAACTCAAAATGGATTGGAGACCTAAATGTAAGACCAGACACTGTAAAACTCTTAGAGGAAAGCATAGGAAGAACACTCTGTGACATAAATCACAGCAAGATCTGTTTTGATACACCTCCTAGAGTAGTGGAAATAAAAACAAAAATAAACAAATGGGACCTAATGAAACTTAAAAGCTTTAGCACAGCAAAGGAAACCATAAACAAGACCAAAAGACAACCCTCAGAATGGGAGAAAATATTTGCAAATGAATCAACGGACAAAGGATTAATCTCCAAAATATATAAACAGCTCATGCAGCTCAATATTAAAAAAAACAAACAACCCAATCCAAAAATGGGCAGAAGACCTAAACAGACATTTCTCCAGAGAAGATATACAGATGGCCAAGAAGCACATGAAGAGCTGCTCAACATCACTAATTATTAGAGAAGTGCAAATCAAAACTACAATGAGGTACCACCTCACACCAGTTAGAACAGGCATCATCAGAAAATCTACAAACAAATGCTGGAGAGGGTGTGGAGAAAAGGGAACCCTCTTGCCCTGTTGGTGGGAATGTAAATTGATACAGCCACTGTGGAGAACAGTATGGAGGTTCCTTAAAAAACTCAAAATAGAATTACCATAAGATCCAGCAATCCCACTACTGGGCATATACTCAGAGAAAACCGTAATTCAGAAAGACACATGCACCCCAATGTTCACTGCAGCACTATGTACAATAGCCAGGTCATGGAAACAACCTAAATGCCCATCGACAGATGAATGGATAAAGAAGATGTGGTACATATATACAATGGAATATTACTCAGCCATAAAAAGGAACGAAATTGAGTTATTTGTAGTGAGGTGGATGGACCTAGTGTCTGTCATACAGAGTGAAGTAAGTCAGAAAGAGAAAAACAAATATCGTATATTAATGCATGTATGTGGAACCTAGAAAAATGGTACTGATGAACCGGTTTGTAGGGCAGATATTGAGACACAGATGTAGAGAACAAACGTATGGACACCGAGGGGGGAGAGCGGAAGGGTGGTGGGGGTGGGGGTGGGATGAATTGCGTGATTGGGATTCACATGTATACACTGATGGGTATAAAACTGATGACTAATAAGTACCTGCTGTATAAAAAAAATAAATAAATTTAAATTATTTTTTGAAAAAGTAGAAAGATTAATGAATGTATGAGGGTCTGAATTCCAGAGAGTGCTCTTTTAACACAGTTTAAATGATATTAGCATTCTTCTTCATTTTCTGGTTAGTTCCCTGTGTCGATTAAAACATGGCTTAACACCAGGGTGCGTCACTTGGCCCATTCTGTTCATCATGCATTAGAAAGCGGTTGAAATAAGAACTTCCCTTAAACACTGGAACCTGTGTTTGTGATTTTCAGAAATATCTTGGGCACAATATTGAATCCTGTTACCTCGAGGGAGGAAAAGCATTTGAAGGGAGAACTGCTATCCTTTCTTGCTGTTAATAACATACTGCATCTGTAACGCAAGGGGAAATTCAGAGGTTGGTTTTGGAATAAATAAACTAGTAAGTAGTTTGCTATTTAAATTTAGCAGACAGTACCCCACGGTGCTGTTGCCATATGATAATGGATGATTTTTACACTCGAGAATCTGAATCACAAAGCTGCATTGGAATTACATATAGCGGTTATAGAAGCATCTGTATAAGAAAATACCAGAGGACAGCATAGTGTCATAAAAACTATTTGCCCGTAAATCTGCTTTTGATGAGCTACTAAAAATGGCCGCATCAGGCATAAGAGACGTATGTGCGTCTGTCGCGTAGGCGAGCTTTGTGACGGATGACAAGCTTCCACTGGTACACTGAGATAAGAAACAGCTGTTGTTGGCATTGGCATTCCTGCAAGAAATGAAATGATAATTCTGGGACACACTTATGAGAGTTACCATATATTGGATCAACTTTTGAATATATGCAAGACCAGAATCATCTGGCAGCCCCAAGCGAAATTGCCCAACAACCGTTTAACAATCTCCTGAGGAGGAGCATTGATTCCAGTCGCATAGAACCGCCGTCCGATTGTGTGTCATTTCTAAAGCAGGTAGCTCCAGTGTGTGTGTCTGTGGTAGTGATGGGGCAGGGGAGGATTGGGGGAAGGCTGTGGTTCTTCTTCTTTTTTTATTGCTTCAAGGACATTTTTTAGTGTAAAATTTCAGACCTTCAAATGATGGCTGCAAAGCAGTTGCTTAGGTGCCTTTATAAACTGTGAATCAAAGGGGGAAAAACATCTTTCAGCACAAAAAATTCACTGAATCTCACTATAGGTCCTGTTTAATAGCTACACATAAAGGCAGAAGGCTTTTATATTAGAAAGTAAAATATTAACAATTTTCATATACAATTAATATACTCTATAAAAATTAACAAGAACTCCAGTTACAAAAGCTTAATCCCTATTTCATATTGACCTGGAACTTATTTTTTGGAATTTTTTTTTTTTTTTTTTTTTTTTTTTGCGGTATGGGGGCCTCTCACTGCTGTGGCCTCTCCCGTTGCGGAGCACAGGCTCCGGACGCGCAGGCCCAGCGGCCATGGCCCACGGGCCCAGCAGCTCCGCGGCATGTGGGATCTTCCCGGACCGGGGCACGAACCCACGTCCCCTGCATCGGCAGGCGGACTCTCAACCACTGCGCCACCAGGGAAGCCCTGGAATTTTTAAAATTAAATCCATTCAGCTCTTTAGTTCAAGCATATTCTGACTGCTTCTCTGGCATTTCAGGGGGATTTTTTTTTTCCTTTTAATGTTTAACAATGCAAAGTCAAGTATAGATACCTACAGGTCTGGCCATGAGCTCAGCGCGGCATCATCACTTTTCTCCTATTTCTTGCTAGAGTTTCTGCTTGAAGGTTGTTTCACTCAGGCAGAGCACCCCCCTGGGCCAACCAGGCAGCCAGTAGACCACTTCTCTCTGAGAGATGCCTAGGAGTAATATAGGAAATACGAACAGACTCTTCTGCTACCAGAGGACGTACTCAACATCCTCCAAATCAGAAAGGCTTTCTGGACCATTAGAATGATAAAGAACTGGAGAAGGATAACGAGAGAGATGGTGGGGCTCAGCCCATAGTGACCTTTAAGAAAAGGATAAGCATTGTTTCTCAGTTTAGACATTCATAGACTTGGCAATACAGCCAATGAGAACTGGACCAAATGCTCTCTGTAGTTCTCTTCTTCCTTCTGCAATGCCGTGATTTTAGGAAGAGGGCCCGCTGAACAACCAGGAGCTATGATTTCTGGCTCTCCACCATGTCTCATGCTACAGAGGGCTTGGGTTTTTAGGTTTCCATAACATCAGACTCTGCCAGGCAGTTCAGAGAGTTCAGCCTAAGTCCTCAAATCAGCTCTTATTACTCTGTGAACTAATCTGGTCTAGAGAGCTGTGTCCCAGAGAAGAAAAACACACAAGAGGAGAGTTGGGCAGAGAATGACAAAGGCAAAGGAGACAAGAATAGAAAAAGAAGGACAGAGAGAGTTTGAAGGCAAGGGACTCCTCCGAAACAGCAGATAAACGTCTTTTTTCTGCATATTAGAAATCCATCTGCCAAAATGAAAAGGTGCAATTAGGTAGCTAAATACAAATTCACGTTCTATATCTTTTAAATGACATATCGCCAAGGTACAAAGCAGCATGTCTGGTTGAAGGTTGGGTGATTCGATCCCTCTGTTACTCTCTGTAAAACAAAGAATCTGTAGTTTCATTACCCTTAAATTGTCTGGCAGTGGGCAAAGTTTTATTAGAAGCTTTTCTTTCATATTATGCAGTGTAGTCAAGGATATATTAGCTTTGATGTTTTGTTACATCTTAAAACACTGTGGAGTGAATTTACTGTGAGACTAATTTAGAAGGGAGCTTTTCATAGGAGGAAACAATGGTCAACATCAGCTGTGTGTCAAATTACAAGCAGGGTGAAAATTCAGGAAAGACGGGACATACACATAAAATTGCTAGGTGTTATAATAAGAATGCTTCTTATATTTATATTCTTGATGCTATTCTGTGTCTCAAAAACTCCAGTTTCTTAAAACTCTGTGCAGGAGGAAGATTTTATTGTTAAGGAAATGGTATAGCGTCTACTAACACGATTATTTTGTCTTAAAGGAACAAAAAAACGCCATCATATTAAACCGTATATGCAGAGTATTTCAACTCTGGGAAAGACAAAAACCCCTACAGCTTAAGCATTTAAAACACAGTTTAAAGATGACTGATTTGACTGACACACAGTAAAGTCCTTATGAAACAGATTCCCAGTATGGGAAATTTAATTTCACCTATAGGATTCATCACTCATCACCAAAGCTTTATTACACTGTGGTGTCGGGTACCATTCTCTCACTTTCAGTTATCTTTTCTAATAAGATCACGCTGGTCAGCTGACATTTTTGAGGCACCAGTTAAACATGTAATCGGTAAATGAAACTGGATTCTGTTTAAACCAAATAAAGAGAAAAACAAGCATATCAGAGTGATAAGTGGAGTACTTTAGCTTCAGTAACTTAGAATGTAAATATATCACAGAGGGATGTTTCAGCTGCTAAACTAATAAAACCCAGTCAATCAAATAGTAAAAGATATTGAGAAACAGCAACAGGAAGTATTATAAGAAAAGTACCCAATGGAGACGCATAAGAGAAAACCCGTCAGTTTACTCTTTGAGTCTCTTACCTGCTCTGTAGGTTTAGCAGTGGATTTTTTTTTTTCTTTGCATTTATCTTCGTGCCTGAATGAGTTCAGTTTTTCTTAGATTAGGATCAGAACAGCAGGTTAATCAGTCCTGTCTTCATGGGCAACTGAACAAACAGACGAATATCAGTGTAAAATTGTAATTCTGGAGATTAATGTTGTCTGTCTTGTTTGCATGAACTTGACCTCTTGCCTTTTTTTCCCCCACTTTTTCAGCTTCTGTCCAGGGTCCCTGGGAGCGAGCCATCTCACCAAACAAAGTGCCCTACTATATCAAGTAAGTTGAAAGCATCATGTTCTTAGAAAAGCATTTATTGTGGCTAATATGTATATTCACAGATGAATTTATTTTTAAAACTCGACGGTAGCCTGGCCTACAATACCTAGTTCTTTCTTCCCCGAGGAAGCTTGGATCGGTAACTCATGCTAAAATTACCACTGAAAACTTGCTGATGCTACAGGGAGTAGCCTTTAGGAAAAATCCATTTAAGGCAGCGTATATGCTGTATTTTGTGATTGGAGGTGGTGTGGATTTTTCATAATAGAACGAAAAGCTGCTGATAATATTATGGATAGTGGCAATGAATATTTACAAGAACAATTCTACTTATTTAGGAGTTTTCCCACACTTCTTCTTTAGACAAAGATGGACGATGTCTGCAGCTATCTGTACCCAAACTGTTTTAGGTGAATAAATACTTGATGTACCCAAAAGGCAGTCAGTAGCAGTTCTGGATTTGTGGAGGTGAGGTGTTCATTCTTGATACGTAGCACTCAACGTTTTTCACATAGCAACAACAAAAATGATACTGTTTTCAGGGGTCATTTTTGTCAGTCAAAGGAATATAGGTTCTTAGAAGCACCTTCTGCAAGATGCTGCATGAAATACAAATTATGATACATTGGGTCGCCATGGAAGAAAGAGGAGAGAGGATGTTGAGTTACTATGATACCTTAACAGTTTCTCATCGGTTGTACAATTGAGTCCAGCTTAAATTTAAGTTTCTGTCGGCCACCTCAACAACAATTTAAATTAATTGGATTCATGAAATAGTCTTCAGTACCAACTTAAGTCTTTGAACTTGCTTCTGCCGTAGTCTGACTAAAAATATTAAATGTTTTTCCATTTATCAAGTCTGTTTTTACTCTTCCACTGCCCATCAATTCTTCATAATTCAGTTCTAAAGCAATAAGTGCATTCCTAGATCTTCATTACTTCAGTTCTCAAGAAATTTGACTTCATGCCTCAATTTTGTTAACTCAGAAGAATGGGGGTGAGGGAACTTTTTTGGCTCTTCAAGGAGAGGTACATCCTTTAGGAAAGGTTGTCTTATTCAGTTATACAGACAAGGTATCTCTTAACTTTAAAAATTCTCCTTCAGTGTTTTGATCCTGCTTTTTAGTTTTCTTATTTTTAATTTTATTTTATTATTTTTGTTGTATATAG
Source organism: Leucopleurus acutus (assembly GCF_964270905.1). Classification (NCBI taxonomy): domain Eukaryota; kingdom Metazoa; phylum Chordata; class Mammalia; order Artiodactyla; family Delphinidae; genus Leucopleurus; species Leucopleurus acutus. The sequence goes on along the minus strand of NC_139148.1, from coordinate 26,994,219 downwards.
TTATTTAGTCACTCTAAAGTACATGTTTTAATACCTATTTAAAATCACCCATTTTCTTAAATAATAGATCGATTTGGACATGCGCTATGTTGCTTTACATCCACTGTCTATTTCGTGGAACCATTTTGTTCAGATTCTTCCCAGTCATCTTCTGTATCAGTGTCTTCGTCATTACAAATTTCCATTTCTGACTAAGATGCTTGAGACCTGCTACTTTTTCAACCCATTTATAAAACTCTCACTTTATCCAATTCCTTTATGAGCTAAAAGAATGACTCCTTCTGTAGCCAACATTTTAGGATCACCTGAGAATCCAAGACATCTTTAAGCCATCATTGTCCAAATTATTACCTGTTTAGGGCTCATTAAGCGTCTCACACGGGATTCCTAGAGTGCCCCCCTAGTCCCACTGTCCTTTGCCTAAATATGTACCTTCTCCCTGCTGTTACACCTACTACAGAAGATCCCAGTACAGTTGTGTGAAGCAGTGAAAATGAATTTGGTCCAAAAAATAAAAAGACAAATTCCAGAAAAGCTGTAATTCCTCCCTGTATACTAGTTTCTTACTGCTCCTTGATGGGATCAGAGAACAGCTACTCTCTATTTTTCCTCCTATTTGTCCAGTGCTCTTTCACCAGCTTGAAGATCATGGTGACAGTTTTGGTAGGGGCACAGATCTGGGAATAAGAAACCTCGACTTCGGGGGCTCTGTGATTAGTTGATTGTATGGCCTTGGGCAAGTCACTTAAGCTGTACAAACCTTGGTTTCTTATTTATAAAATAAGGAGTTGGACTAGATGATATCTAAGTTCCTTTGTAGCTGTAGCAATCAATGAGTGTGGCTCATTCCATGGTCTTGTCCAAATTCAAAAACTTTAAGATATCAGCTTTCTTTTTCGAGAAGTTTATCTTTATTTTAAAAATTCTTTATTTTCATTATTAAACACAATATAAATTCTCAGTTTTAAAAAAAACTTTTTCCACTGTGAATTAGCTGCAGATATGCCCTCTCAACCCACTCCAGTTTCTCCAGATACCCATTTAAAGAGCTTAAATCCTGGGGTTTAATTTAGGACTATTATTCTTCCTAGTTTAATGGTAAGAAACAGAACAGTAGACAGGAAAATTAGTAGAAAGGTGAGTATGGAGACCTTAAAATCCTCTGGAGTGATCAGTTCCTTGGAATGAGGGGTTACCTAATTTCTCAAAGATGTCCCTGAAACTTTACAGAGATCAGTTCTCTGTACGATTATAATCTAATTGAAATTAGAGATTGTACAGTTTCTCAAATATACCCCTAAAATGTTAAGCCATAATATAGGGAGAACGCATGTTCGAGAAATTTACGTTTTCAGTAAACAGATTATTAATGTCCTTTGTGATTTATTATTACACATTACTGTTGTCTAAAATATTCTCTTTATACTAAATGACTTTGATGTACAAGGTCCAGTGGACTTCGTGCACTTGCAGATGCCATTCGTAACTTGAGATGCCTTATTGGTCCACAAATAACAATAATAAGTTGATAATGACGTTATTTCAACCAGTCCCCATTCGTCCTCTTTCTTATTTGTCCTGACTTCCATTCGAGAGTTTTTAACCACACATTTCCAGCTGCAAAGGCAAGTGTTTTCTCTGGATATTTTTTAATGCTTTATAATGTTTCCTTTTTAATGCTTAGATAAACTGATCATCTAAATAACAAGAGGTTTCTACACCAGTAGCACAGTTCCAGTTAGTTGTTGAGTCGTGCATTCATCCTTGAGGTTGTAAGTCATTAACAACGTCTTCTGCTCTAGATTGCAAATCGGATAGTGTTTATGCCTGCATCGTGACACCAGCTTTTCATATGATGCTAAGAAACTTCAAACTACATGTTTGTCTAGTTTATTAGTCCATAGCATACATCACTGTTACAGTCTTCATATTCCCTCTCCCCTGGGGCTTTCCTACCCCTGCCAGCATCTCTTTCAGGTTATTTGATTACAGCTTTCATTGCCACTGAAAAAATAATCACCAACAATGTTCAACCTGTTACAACTGCCTTTTCCATTCTCTGCCATTTTGTAGTCTTTTGGCCTATTGTCAAACTCATGAAATTTTCAGTATAATAGCCTTTAACCACCTGCTGCATTCTGTTAGAATTTCTTTCACCTTTTTATGTTGCATCCTCCCATATGGGTAAACGAAGCGGGGCCAAGAGCTGGGACTCTCTTGCTTTCTTAACGAGTTAGAAAATCATTCTTCTGCGTTCTGGACTGTCAAAAGAATTTAGGAACCCCAAACTTGCATGCAGTATGTTTTTCGCATAGATGACATAATAAAAGCATAAGAAATAGCACCCTGGGTCAGACCAACAGGGCAGCTAGCCCAGAACTCTGTGCCAGATGTAGGCACCAATGGCTGTGTTGTCAGTCAACCTAGTAATTTTCTTTTTTTTTTTTTACATCTTTATTGGAATATAATTGCTTTACAATGGTGTGTTAGTTTCTGCTTCATAACAAAGTGAATCAGTTATACATATGTTCCCATATCTCTCCCCTCTTGGGTCTCCCTCCCTCCCACCCTCCCTATCGGGTAAGATAGGAATAGTAATTTTCATTTCAAAAAAATTAGGATGCATCATGACCATTTCTTAGTAATGCACTGTTAAATCAATTGGCATTGAGTATATCCAATGGTTTCTTAAACTTTTCCCATTCTCCACTTCAGTCTTGTCTTAGCAATAATAAGTTCTATAAACTTACTGATTTCTCTATAAACAAATAAAGATATATTTCAGTTTCTCTTTAATCTACATCCTTTGACCTCAAGGGACAGCCCCAATTAAGTGCTATGAAATTCACTGAATACAATTATATTTACCAGAGTCGACTTTAATCTCACATCCCCCCACTAACTCCTTTTTATTTTCATCTTCCCAGTCTGAGAAATTCTAATCCGTTTTAGGTTTTTAGTCTGTCCTTGAATGAAAGATAAGCAGTCCCCTTGATCATCTTAGTTGTTTTTCCCTGGATCTTTTCCAGCTCTGTTGTATCTTCCTTGGGATGTCGTGACTGGAATAGCCCAAATATTGGTCAGAGCCAGCTGACTCTTAGGAAGGATTTGATTTTTAGGCAAGCTGGTCCTTTCCTCCTTCAAAGACGCTGCAGTTGCTAAATATTGGGAGGCATTCACTAATGAAACTTGGGAGTAAACCTGCTGACTCAGTCACCAGCAATGCATTTCATCAGGTTTCCTTTCTAAATATTTCTGAAGTACTTCACAAAAGAGTGAAAAATGGGGTTCTGGGGAACATGCTAACTCTTCAGCTCTTTTTTACATGCAATGCTCAAGAAACAACTCATGGGGTTTCCCTGGTGGTGCAGTGGTTGAGAGTCCGCCTGCCGATGCAGGGGACACGGGTTCGTGCCCCGGTCCGGGAAGAGCCCACATGCCGCGGAGCGGCTGGGCCCATGAGCCATGGCCGCTGAGCCTGCGCGTCCGGAGCCTGTGCTCCGCAACGGGAGAGGCCGCAACAGTGAGAGGCCCGCGTACCACCAAAAAAAAAAAAATATATATATATATATATATATATATATATATATATATATATATATACCTTTATAGCAGCTGATAAGACCACATGAAATAACAGAAATAGTAAATTGAGCAAGCAACAGAAGACTTGAAGTCTGTTTGCAACTTTGCTTTTAACTAGCTATTTGACCAAAGATGAATCACTTATATTCTCTGAGCCTCAGTTTCTCCATGTGTCATCTAAAGGGGCTGAGTCACATGATATCACAGGTTATTTCCAGTCCTGACATTCCCTGATTTTATGAATGTTGACTTTGAAACAGAAATTATTTATAACAGTTTTCCAGAGGAATGAAAACGAATCTTCATATCGCCCTTGAGGATTCTTATTGCATCATCGATCTTATCAAGATGGGAAGGACAAGTAATATTAAACTTTTTCCTTAACTCTTTAGCACCATTGATAATAGGAAGCGGATGTAATAGAGAATCAGCTGTCTAATTTCAGCTGTCAGTCTTTGAGGATACTGGTGAGTATCTCTGGGTAATTAAATTTGTGCAGTGGCTGCCGGAAAGAAGCCTGGTGCTCTGACTTCTCAGAAGGCTTTGTACACAGAGATAACCCAGAGGTCAGTCTTCTCTGCTGTGCTTTCTCCTCCACAGTTTGATGGTTCCAGAGGTCACATTAGCTGATTCTCATTAAGCTCTGGAGCCACAATGAAGGAATGGTCAGTAACGCAGAATTGATGATATAATCATGAAAACAACTCAGTTTAAGATATTAACTGAAAGAGAATGAAGGGGAGGCCGTAGTGTTATACGGGGTGCTGATTCTGGCCTTTGGTTTTGTAGACCTTGTTGGTAGACATAGATGTTAGTATCTTCTGTGTCTCATAAAGTTCACAAAAAATTCTCACAGCCTTCTTTATAGTTTCATAAGCTGGTACGTATAGCCTTGACTGAAATAATGGACTTCATGAGGATAGCTGCTGTATCTCTTTTTCTAGCATAGTGCTTCACAGATAGCATGTGCTCAGGAGATACTTGAACGAATGAATGACCACATACTAGCACTTCCACATGCTTTACAGTTTCCTGACTCCTTTTACTTTCAAAAAATCTTCAGGTGTTTGTGTGTCCATTTAGATCGACCACCCAAGTGTGTCTCTCATACCCTGTAGATATCAACTTTAATATTAGAAAGTATGCTTAGTCTTACAGAGTTTCTCATGTCTCCTATACTTGGTGGCTAGGAGGCCATCCTTAGCCTGAGTGTCTGACTGGTACATACCACATCCTGAGGTCTAGATTCTGTTCTGTCTTTATCTAACAATACGATTTGGAGTATAACTCAGCCCACCTGGGACTGAGTTTTCCCACCAACAGTAAGGAAGTAGAACTAGATAATGCCTGAGATCATCCTGAGCTCTGGCTTTCTTGGTTTCAGTAGAACTGGGGTCTTTTTGTTTTTCCTAAATGCCACTCATGATACCTCTTCTGAGTTTGCAGTGGTCAGTAGAGCTTTAAATTGATCAACCACTGTGTTTCACTAAGCATTTGTAGACAGGATTTACTTTGGGGGCTGGGATATAGTAGCCACTGAGTCTTAAGAGAATGATATTGATAAGTTTTTATTTTACAGAAAAAATTTTATAACATTCTGTGTTATATGTAATGCTTAAAGGTGGCAGCATATGTACATATACACATATATGCTGCAGCTAAACTATAATGTGTACATGCCAAAAATTCTGGTATATTACGCATGTATAGTATTCCCTCTGCCTCATTCGTGGCACTTTTTGGAATGTGAGAGTGTTCATAAAATATATTTAGGTCTGCTTCCCAAAAAAAGAGGAGTGAGTTATTTCAGCTATTGCTTCATTTTCTTTTTCTAACTTTGTTAAGCATTGTACATTCTTCCATAGTCATGTGGTAGAAAAGAACATGGGCTGTGGCCTCAAATAAACCTTCATTTGAAACCCAGCTTTGTCATATTCTGACTCTGTGAACACTTAACGTCACACCCATTCAACTTTCTGGCATACAAGGAATATGAATTGACTTTACTTCTCTTCTCTGAAATTGAACTGAAGCCTAATTGACGTCTAATGAATACTGAGTGTTGGGTCTTTAAGAAAACAACTCTTACAGATATATTCAGTATTAGCTACATGTTTAGAATATTTTCTAGAACACAAATATGTCCTTGATCAAATTAGTTTATTTTCATTCTAGGAGTTCCCAGTGTACTTCTGGGTATCTGTAAATTCCCAAACATTCCTGAGCCTCTCCTAGGCTCCTCTAATTGCTTCTTATCCTGCCCCCCCTGGGAAGCTGCATCCTGTTGCCTTCACAAAGGTCAGCAGCAACCCAGACAGCATTTGAAAATAACTTAATAACCCTGAACTGCCACACCCCTTTGGATAATTTCCTTAGAGCATTAGTCCTTTGAACATTGACCTGGTTGCAGAAAATGTCCCTTTCTCAGCAGGAAAACTCCAAATCCCATTCAGTCTTCCCCTCCCTCATTTCAGAGGATAGGGTGGGAGAGGGTAGAGGGTAGGGAGAAGGAATTAGATGCTTTTTTCTGGAAGATTGTTAGCGCGCACACACACATATAATTTCTTTTAAACAATAAACTGAGTGCATTGTATAAATCAGTGCCATCACATTGCAAAAAATTTTAAATCCCTGCACAAGATAGAAAAAGAAAAACAAACCCATCTCTGCTTTCAGCAGTCTGTAAAGCTCCTAAGAACAGGTCCTATATGAGGCTTAGCCCACTGTCAGCTTTGAGCAAATGATCTCGTCTTCTTTGATATCATTAACTCCCAGATGGATGAAACACAGAAGCTTCCCTGCTCCCCCTGAAACTTTCAGTTGCTTTTTCTGTTTTCCTTTCTCAGCTTATCCACATCCATCTTGATCCCCAAAGCTATTGCAAGTCAGATAGTGCAAAGAGTAATTTTTAACTTGCTTCTTTCTTGTTTTAGAAGGAATTTTTTGTTGTGGTTTTGTTTCCTTTTGGTTTGGTCACTTCTTCTCGGTCTTGTGCTTTATACCAAGGGAGTGTCTCGTAGTTACGGTCCTATAACCTCCTAGAAAGGATGAAAAGCAAAGTTTAATGTGTGCCTACTAAGTGCTAAGTGTTAAGACTAGCTGTATCTTCCCATTTATGAGGATTAGCACCACGAGTTAGTATCTAATAAAGAAGAAAAAGCTGAGACTCAGAGAGACTGGTGGCTTTCCCAAGTCACAGTAATAGTGACCCGCTCTGTGCCTTTTCCCACCAACCCTGTGACCTCAGGTGGCTTTGGCCCACCTCGCGCCCCACCTAGGACCTCCACAATCACTACCCTTACCCCCTACACACACACTCTAGTGGGTCAAAGTTGCTTGGAGCTCCCCACCTGGGAGGGGGTTAGTTGCCCATCCCTGGAGCGCAGGGGCCAGCTTAGACAGGGTTATCGAGCATGCAGGTAGGGACGCATTTGGTAGCGGAGATATTGAGGGTTGGGAGAACAAAACTTAATAAATGGGTAGAGAATTGAAATTTAAAATAATAACAACAATAATACTTTTTACCTGTTGCTCCCAACTCTTTCAGCTTCCTAGTATTGTTGGTTGAAAACTAGCTCTCAGTGTAACCAAGTGTGGCCAGTCCTCCGCTGTGGGACTGCTGTCTTGGGAATCACCAATACTATCCTATTAGTCCTTCCCCACATTGCTGGTGTTTCTTCCCTTGGCTTACCTACCCAGTCAACTGCTGCCACTGTGCTCTTGCCGAGACCTAAGTTTCTCTTTACTGCTTTTGGCCATAAAGGGCAACAGAAAATAAAATGAAACAAAAACCTGGCCAGCCCTGTTGTAGGCACTTGCCTGCCTCTGCGGAAGCTGAGAAAGCAGAGGATTCCTGAGTCACATCCTGCCACTTCCCATCAGGGCTTCGCTGAGATGGGAGTATGGCAAGACCAGTGACCTCATAGATGCCACAGCATGTGTTTCTCCTCATACCCCCAATTCCAAGCCTTTCTGAAGGGTAAGACGTGGTCAGCTCAGGTGGACTAGAACAGCTCTTCAGCAGCCTTTTCGACACTAGAGCCTGGCCTTGAATTTGGTACTGTCCCCTCCTTCAGGTAACAAACAAAGTTTCATATTTTCTGTAAATCTCAGACCTATGGTTCTAGCCTTACGAGGCAAACTCATATGGCCTATGGCCACAAGTCATGACTTCCCTAGACCTTGAGCATTGGGTAACCCCATGTATTACGTGTAGAAAAATCTCATCTTACTGCAGAATGAGCTCTCTCTTTTTTCACTATTGTAACTATGTGGTGGCAAAGAAGAATTTCTTACACTTTCTCTTGTAATGACTTAAAGTCACCAAACCACTTTGGGCAATTGATATGTTTTTGAGGATAAAGAATAACTTGTATTTCCTGAAGATTGAGAAAAATGTCTATCTGAATGTATAGAGTTACCCTGAATTAATCTATGAATACAGGTGCTTTTTCAAATAAAAGGCCAGATTAGTTATTTTTCCTCACTCTTACTTATATCAGTGCTACAAACTTTTCCGCCAAAAAAAACCATCAAATAGAGAAGAACGAATGCTTCTTAGACGGAGCCGGAGGGGCCAAGCATAGCTTATAGCAAAAGCTCAAGGTGTAAGTATCTTTACAGCTAAAACTTAAAGAAAACTTGTGAACATTTTACATACGTGCCTGTATGTGTGTGTGTGTACATACATATATATGTATGTATGTAAACACACACATACAGAGAGAGAGAGAAGCGGGCAGGGGGAAGGAGAGGGAGAGAGGGAGGCGTATTAACAGCAGGCCTGTGATTCATTCCCTGGGGGTTGAGGGGAAAGAATGACCTCAACTCAAAAGACCACCTTATAAACACACTAATGACCTCCCAGACCTTCTTGTTAATCTTGTTAATGTCATTTAAGTAGCAGAAAGATACCTGAAAGTCCCCATCTATAAAATGTTTTTAGCAGGATATACCTGGTTTGGCTACTTTACTTATTGTAAATAAACCTGGAATTTATGGATTTATGAGTTACGACTGGATGGAAAACAGGGTGTAGTCACGTGAGCATTTTTCTGTTCTTGTCATTAACAGATTATAAAATGGAAACCTTTGGAGACTAAAATGGCTTCCTTTCAGTATCACTGTTGATGCACAAATGTTTTAAAACCTTTTCTGTTAATAGAAACCAGAACATATCGTAATGTGAAAGAATAGGGATATTTGGGGGCAGTGTATCTGATTATTTCCGGTTCCTCCAGGCAAAGAATGTTTTATGTGCCTGGTGTTGCCCTATAATCCTTTGAATCATTAGTAAAGACCAGAGCAAAGGTAAAATCTATGATGGATGTGAGTCCAGTTCTAAATTCAGCCCTTTATACTTATACGGTATGTGTTTGTTTTAATTTAAAAATTCTCTTTGCAATGAGAAAAAGGAAAGAAAAAGCAGAATGAATGGGTCCATGTGTTTTCCCTTATCATGTTGTCCCGAGTTCTAGGAAATCACAGGTCTAAGAAAAGGTCAGGGTCAAAACCAGTGAGGGATATAACACTTATACATTTCTGTATTGAAAATTATATAAATGACATTTAATTTTTTACAAAGTTACCTTAGAATCATCCTTTCAGATAGCAAGGACCTCTGTAACTACCTTGAAGTCCTGAGTCATCTTTGGTGTTTAACTCCTGAAACATTTTTGTTAATTTTCAGATCACTTGTCTCCCCAGTTAAGCTGTAAACTCCTTGCTGACATGTGTGCCTTATGCATCTTTGCATCGTTCTTAGCACTTTATTATCTCAGATAAGAAATTGAGAATAAATACTTAAAATTTGTTTTGTTTGATTTTGAGGATTAAACGCATCCTTGAGAACTTAGCTCTGATCCTAATAGGCATTCTTAAAAAGGAACAGATTATAACAGATTAGAGGTGTTCCGCATAATGTTTTTAGTCTATGTAATCTAACTGGAATTACAGTTGATGACATATTTTGGAGACAGTTTCAACCATCAGTTCATTCATTTTTCTGTGTTTCGGTTGGTTGAGAGCAGAGAGAAATACTTGATGGGGTTGGATGCCTTGTTGAACTGTCTATAAACTGAAAATCTTCGAAAGTTGTTGTTTTAGAGAAAGCATTTTTTAAGTGAATGTATTCCTTTAGCAGCTCCTTTGCCAAAACTGTTGTGAGGATATCTTAGGAAAATGCCTTCGAATTCTATTTCTGTCAAAACACACAGGCTATCTCAGGAGCTAAGGTTGTTTGGTGAGTGCATGTAAGCTTATGTCTTAATAGTAAAAGATTTTGAAAGAGGTTGGGATGAGGTAGGTGGTAGAATCTAAGAGAGACATTACGGCAGAGCCATAGTGGCATCCAGTGGGGAAGAAAAGACCTCAAGTGTGGAATTCAATTATATTCAACCAGTCCTTGCCATTTGCTGATAAATACTAGATGTCATTTATCAAGCACGTAGAAAATAAATTAATTGCATAAACGTCAATGTTGATAGAGTTTTGTTTCGTTTGTGGCTGTGTTGGTAGGGGCGGAAGTCATCGCATGATATCTTTTTAAATAGACTTTATTGTCAAGGAGCTTAGAGTTGTTTATCTAACTTGTATTTCATATATGCAGCCGCCAAGCCATTTCTTTTTACTGTAAGCACTGCAGAGTAGCAGAAGTCATCCTTACTCTGCTCAGTTTCATTCATCATCAACAAAATTGCCAATTATATTCCAAGTCCTTGAATGCATTGCTTGAGAAGAAGATGTATAAGCTGAAAGGAAGCAATGTTGAGGTAGCAGTTTGATCTTTCTATACCGACTGGTAGAGTCAAAGCATACGAATCTTGTTTTGAGTTGTGAACTGGAAAAAATTAATATGGAAGGATGGAGAAAACATGTTCAAACTACAAAGTCATTTTTCCTGAGAAGTTATCTGACTGTAACTGTAACTATAACTCAGGGTATATCAGAAGGCTCAGTTGGGGAACATTTCTTTAAAATTAAAACCTAAAAATCCTGATGTCTAATAGAATGTATAAAAATAGCTGTGTCTGAAGGATCTGGGATAAGCAGAAGAATACTGAATAATATCATCTGGCAGTTTGAGCCATACCTTTACAGCAGTTGCTGTGGCCCAAAAAATATAGAATTAATTCAATAAAACACTGGGAAAAAAATAAACAAAATATTTGAAATTACAAACACTGAATAAAAAGCGGGGGGAAAATAATCCCTAGCAAATCAATATTGCTTGGGGAAGCATGAATCCCAGACCAGCAATATTTTTATCCAAATAACGTCTAGTTCTGTAGTGAACAAAAACCTTTATCACCAAGTTTTATAAGCAGCAGAGTGAAGAAAAGTGTACTTAGGATTATTGGATATAATTCTCGAAGGTGGTAACTTCATTCAGAGTTTCGTGCTTGACTGTACCAAACTTCTACTGAATTTATTCATAGTACTCTGTCAGTTGAGGATTCTTTTTTGCTTCTCCTTGCCTAAATATATGTATTACAAACTAAAAATAGAGGCATGGTAAATGATTGCAAAGATTATTAATAGTGGTGGCTGTAGTGAGTAGATTATTGTTCTTGTATAGATTAATAATACACCTAAGGAACTCTGTGGGAAATTTAATTTGGGATGTAAAACACCAAAGTAAGGCAGAGATGTAATAATAAATCGATATGAGATTATATTTAGGCACAAGTGTCTAAAGATATAAATTCTATAGGTGTTATGAAATAGCATGTATGCCCTTACATAATTGCACTGCACTTTGAACTTCATTATTCTGGGAAATAAGGGGAGTGACCCTGAACACAGTAGTGTCACATCTGCTTATAAGCCAAACTGAAAATATACAAGCCACTCTTAAGTGTATAATATAAACTATAAAGGTATAATTTAATCCCGTTATCTTTAAATTTGAAAACTAACTTAAAATAAACCCTAATTGGGCAATTCTTGATACTTTGAGCATTGCAGTAAATGTATTTTTCCAATTTCCAAGTTTCACGCATCCTTTACAAAGAAAGGCAATCCTTTAAATGCCCTAGTGCCTGGGCCTTCCTCCGATTGTCTCTCTACAATAGTTCAAATCATACAACCGTGAATAACAACAAAAACGAAAAGCATTTTGGCAGACAACACGCTGTTTGCTTGTTTCAGTGTTCACAGTGTAAAGTACACTTATTGCCAAACCTTACTTTCAATTCTATTACAGACAGGAAAATATATCCGATTTGTAAATAAGAAGGATCTTGAAGTTAAGCCCTGAATACACTTTTCTGCAACCCCAAAGAGGAAAACTTCTGAAACACAAACACTAATCTTTCTCAGTGTCCCAAGTAAAGTTTCATGGAGGTGTTTTGCTTTTGTTATGTTTTACACTGGTGCCTTGTGATAGTACAGTTTGAGACCAGACTAGATTGGCAGGACCTAACTGACTGCTATGAGAATATACTTGGTGGAACATGTGGAAAAGGGGTGAAGAAATAGGAAGGGCCAGAGTGGAAACAGAGAGACGAGCTAGGTGTGTGGACAGCACTGGTGGTAGATTAGATCTGGAAAACGGTAGCAGTGGAGCTCTTGAGAAGTGGTTGGGATATATATTGGAAACAATCAGCAGCTCTTGCTGCTGCACTGGAGGTCAGGAGTAAGGGAACGAAGGCAATGCAGATGCCTCCTGGGCTTTTGGCTGGAACAGGTACCTGAAGATCACCAAGTTTGGTAGCGAAAACAAGAGATCTGACTTAGACACCACTGGCAGCACCCAGGGGTGACTTGGAGAACTTTTGGTCTCAGTAATGCCCACCAGCCATTCTTTACCCCCAGCAACAACAAGCAAACATATGATCTGAATGCAAGAATAAGCTTGTCAACTAGATAGCCACTCTTCTATATAGAGATCCTGGAAATGCCTGGGTTTAAACATGTAAAGTTTGAGGCACCTGTTGGATACCTAAGTGTGCGGCTGAAAAATATGAACCTGAAGCTCAAGGAAGAGGTCGGGCCAAGGGCTATAACTTTGGGAGTCATCAACCTATGTTCTTAGAGTCATGGGATGGGATGTCATACGTTGGGATGAGAGAGAAAACCCTAGGGCTTCTCAATGTTAAACCTGTTTCTGCTCTGCGCAATGCAGATGTGTTCATTAGTAGATTTGCTAAGTTGATTAACCAAACTATAGTTACTGGGGGCTACTGTGCTGGATACTGTATTAGACACCAGAAATCTGGTAATGAGCAATACAGGCATAGCCCCTGCTCTCCTGGAACTCCTAGTGGAGGACGTAGACATGGAACAAATAGGGCTTGGGGCCTAAAAAGATCCAGGGAGGCAGGTAGTTGCTATTAACTATTCTAGCATATTTTAAATTGCCAGATTTTTTCCAAGACTTAAAATTGATTATTCAAAATGTTTAACGCTTATAGTAGAATGGAAACAACCTTCAAAAAGGAATTAAGCCCATGAAAAGATGTTCAACATTTAGTCATTAGAGAAATGTAAATCAAAACCACAATGAGATACCACTTTGCACTCAATAGGATGGCTATTGTCAAAAAAAAAAAAAAAAAACCCAAAGCAAAAAGTGCTCATGATGATGTGGAGAAAATGGAAATTGCTGGTCGGAATGTAAAATGGTGCATTCACTGTGGAATGTTTGGTAGGTCCTCAGAAAGTTAAACATAGAATTTCCCTGTGATCCACCAATTGCACTTCTAGGTATATACCCAACAGAATTGAAAACAGCAACTCATACAGATACTTGTGTGCTAATGTTCATAGCAACACCATTCAGAATAGCCAAAAGGTGGGAAACAACCCAAAAGTCCGTCAACAGATGACCAGAGAAAAAAATGTGATAATAGATACAATGGAATACTATTCAGCCTTATAAAGGCATGAGATTCTGATACATCCTATAACATGGATGAACCTTGAACACATTATGTTAAGTGAAGTAAGCCAGACACAAAAGGGCAAATATTGTATGATTCCACTCATATAAGGTACCTACCACTGTCAAATTCATTGAGATAGAAAATAGATTAGTGGTTGCCTGCTTAGGAAGTGGGTGAAGAGGAAAGGGGAGTTAGAGTTTAATGGGTACAGGGTTTCTGTTTGGAACGATGGAATGATGATAAGTTCTAGAAATGGATAGCAGTGATGGTTGTACAAAATTATGAAATACTTAATGCTACTGAATTGTCCACTTAAAATGGTTAATATGATAAATTTCATGTTATGTATGTTTTACCACAATTTTAAAAATTGCCCCCAAAATAAATGAATTGAGTAATAAATTTGCAAAAGATTCAAATAAGATAGCTAACATAATTATCTTTGGTTTTCTTTTGTTTTTGTTTTTTTGTGGTACGCGGGCCTCTCACTGTTGTGGCCTCTCCATTTGTGGAGCACAGGCTCCGGACGCACAGGCTCAGCGGCCATGGCTTATGGGCCTAGCCGCTCCGCGGCATGTGGGATCCTCCCAGACCGGGGCACGAACCCGTGTCCCCTGCATCGGCAGGCGGGCTCTCAACCACTGCGCCACCAGGGAAGCCCAATTATCTTTGTTTTTATTTTAATTCTATATTAAAGATCTATACAAAACTATAAAAACATATATAAACAAGGTGCAAGAAGTAGAGAGCGTTGTCTTAAGCATCCAAGAATTTCCCCTGTGCTTTTGAAATTGGTTGTGCTATTACTTCCTTGAATTGGTCTGTAACATAAGAGTACAATACCATTGCAGATTAATTGGTGTATTTGTGAACTGTTCTGAAATGCTAAAATGCAAGCATAAAACTACAAAATGCATTATTATTCATTAAAGAGGCATAGTTTATAATGGGTGTCTGTGATCATTGTTGAAGCATAAGTGGCCAATTTCACCCATAATTAGCCAATTTAGTATGAAGTTATTTTTTACCTAGTATATTTTGTTTAACTTCAGTTATATTTGTAAAAACAGAAACTGCTATTTATTACTGCTTTCAAAATTTGACACAAATGTTAAAATGTTGTTTAATGCACTTAAGAAATGGTTGGGGACTTCCCTGGTGGTGCAGTGGTTAAGAATCCGCCTGCCAATGCAGGGGACACAGGTTCGAGCTCTGGTCTGGGAAGATTCCACATGCCGCGGAGCAACTAAGTCCGTGCGACACGACTACTGAGCCTGCACTCTAGAGCCCAGGAGCCACAACTTCTGAGTGTGCGCTCTAGAGCCCGTGAGCCACAACTACTGAAGCTTGCGTGCCTAGAGCCCGTACTCTGCAACAGGAGAAGCCACTGCAATGAGAAGCCCGCACACTACAATGAAGAGTAGCCCCCGTTCGCCGCAACTAGAGAAAGCCCAAGCACAGCAACAAAGACCCAACACAGCCAAAAATAAATAAATAAGTAATTTTTAAGAAAGAAATGGTTGGATTCTCCTTGCCTAAGAAAAACCTCAGGTAGTTATTTAAAGATATGCTCTTGACTGATTGATTCATTCATTCATTCAATAAATATTTATTTACCATAGTATACGTGCTAGATGTAGCGGATAGCTTTGTGTAAGTAATACCCATGCTATCTTCAAAGTATAGCCAGAGAGAAGATAATGGAGTTGAGATACTAAGTGTGAATAAGTACAGTAAGTCCCCTACACACGAACGAGTTCCTTTCCGAGAGCGCATTCTTAAGTTCAATTTGTTCGTAAGTCCAACAGAGTTAGACTAGGTACTCAACTAACACAATCGGCTATATAGTACTGTACTGTAATAGGTTGATAATACTTTTCACACAAATAATACATAAAAAACAAACACAAAAAATAAAGAAAACATTTTTAATCTTACATACGGTGTCTTGAAAACTACAGTAGTACAGTACAACAGCTGGTGCTTCTTAGGAGTACCAGTTACGTCACCGCTGCTCTTACGCTTGCTTCCAGACATCCTGGGCTTCAAATAAAGATACTGTACTATTGTGCTCTATACAGTACCCTACAGTAAAGTACACAAAAGCACAACCACTTGTAGAGGATGAACGCACTTGACAGTGTACGCCAGACACACGAACTAACTTATGTGATTGGATATGCGAACGCACGTTCGCATCTTTGAAAGTTCGCAGCTTGAAGGTTTGTATGTAGGGGACTTACTGTATTAACACTGAAAAGAGGGAAGTTAATGTGTCAAGGCACTTCAGCAGAAGGGGACTGGTCCAATATAAGGAATTAAAATGACACTGTGACTATTGTTGGAGGGAGTGGAGAGAAAACTTGAAAAGCTCTCTGGCTGTTGCAGTTGGATGGGGACCACAGGGATATAAATATTTGAAGTTTACTGATGAAATCCAGGTGAGAGATGATGGTACTCGGACCATGATAATGGTGGGTTGGATATGTTGAAAAGCAGAGAGATATGCGAGAAATTTAGGAGGTAAGAATCCTTAGGGCTCGAGGATAGATAATATGGGCAGGGGTTGCAAAGAAGAAAAACATGTCGAGGGGTCACACCTAGATTTCTGGGCAGCGGACAGTTGATGATACTTTAGAGTGAGATAGGGAACGCTGAACAAAGACCAGATTTGGGGTGGCAATTTGACTGTTGACATTTGAGTTTGAGGCGATTTGTTACATCCAAGAAGCACTGCCAGGTAGACAGATAATATGTGTCTAGAGTTCAGAAGAGAAGTAGGTGGGTCTTGGTTGAAGTTATTAATTTAGATTGCATTTGGATATAACTGGTAACTGAAACCATGGGTGTGAGTGAGATTCTAATGCTAAATTTTGGAAGGACAATTTTTAAAGCTGTTTACTTTTTGAAGGGCAGTTACAGTATTAAAAACAATTTTTTTTAAAAAAAAACAATAGAATAAAATAATTTAAAAGCCTGGAAAAATATACATCAAAGTTATCATAATAGTTGTGGTGTAAGGGAGGGGGCATCAAAGGGGACCTGAGTTTCATCTTCAGTGTTTTATTCTGTTTAAACAGAAGCTTTATGCAATGACCAAGTGTTAACCATTACTAGTTCTGGGCAGTGGGAGAAAATATTCTTGTTACTTTGTATTCTGGACCTTTTTTATTTCCTAAAACTCTTAATCTAAAACATTTAAAAAATACATCATTATAAGCAAGTGGAATGTCACTAGCCCATTAAATACTTTGTACCAACTGATTGCCTAGCAGAGCTTACTTCTGTGAATAAACCCTTCAACTCTTAGTTCTTTATACTTGATCAGCATAACTGCACCAAAGTTATTTAGTCTGACAAATATCTGTTTTCTAGACACCAAAGTAATACTGGAAAACTATTACATTTGTATTAAAACTGAAGAATTTTTTTTCCTTTTTTCCTTTTCGGTTTATGTAATTTCTCTTACACTGTCTTCAAGTTCACTGGTTCTTTCCTTGACTGTGTCAAATCTACAGATGCGTCCATTTAAGGCATTCTTTATTTTTGTTACTGTGCTTTTGATTTCTAGCATTTCCATGTGATTCATTCTTCAGTTCCCATCTCTGCTGAAATTACCTATTTGATTTCGCATACTGTCTTCCTTTTCCATTAGTGCTTTTAACATATTGATAATGGTTATTTTAAATCTCCTGTCTGATAGTTGCAGCATCTGAAATATATCTGAGCCTGGTTCTGATGATTGCTTTGTCTCTTTAGACTGTGATTTTTTTTTAAGTCATGCCTTGTATTTTTTTGGGTGAAAGCCAGATATCTTGTATAGAGTAGTAGATACGGAGGTAAATAGATGTTTATTGTGGTGATTTATCTTAATCTGGTTGGGAGATGGACTGTGTTTGAAGTGTTGCTATGGTTATCGTTGAGATACGTTGTTACTATGGGCACCAGAGCCTTCAAATTCCTCTGGTAACCCTGTTTTATTACTGGAGGCTTGTTAGTGTGGTGATGGAGCGTGGGGGCAGGGGCATTCTCTCATGTTCTGATTAATACACAGTTGGCCTGGATCTTAGGGGTGTGGCCTCCTCTGGGGGAAGAACTTCCTCAACCTCCCATTCCCCTCGTCTGGCTGCAGTGAGTGTCCACCATTGCTCTCAGTCTGTGGTTCTGAGGCCCTTTCCCCTGCAGATTAAGCCTTTATGTTCCTTTCTTTTCTCTTTTCACCTAAGTGAAATGAGAGGGGTCTAGATCTAGGTGGTATATTCCCTTACCTCAACTGTCATGATGTTTCAGCAGTGCCCTCAAGTGATGTCCTTCCCTCTGCTGATTAAGCCTTTCCTTCCTTAAGGGAGAAGAGTTTGGGCAGGTTCACAGTGGCTGGCTGCTGTGACCTTTCCCCAGTCAGCACCACTCAGGGTAGAGGGCTTTCTCCAGATTCTCCCCATGCCCTCTCCCTGTGAGAGCCTGGTCCAGTTCCTAGAGGAAGAAACCTGCAAAAAGTCGGGAACCCCGCTATGACTATGGCCCCAGGAGCTTCACATCCTCACATGGCCTCCAGGAATTTAATCTCCCTACCAGTTTATATAGCATCTGGTGTCTTCTGCCCCAGGTATCCAAATGTTCAGGCCCTGTGTCTTACTGAAGATGACTCTCTTCAGATTTCGGGGTGGTTTGTTTGTCCTATGACCTCATTTCTCTGATAGGTTGATGAAAAGTCATTAATTTACCTATCCAACTTTTTTCTTGTCGTCAGTATGGGAGCTACCTCTTTGTAGCTCTCTACATCTGTCCGTTGAAACTCGAAGTCTGATCAAGATTTTGGAAAATTAATATTTCTAAGTTTTCCCTCTTATAACAGACATAATAAATGTTTACTGTGGAAAACACAGAAAAGGATAAAGAAAAATGTTTGAATCTCCCATAACAACCCCAGATAACAGCTATGAACATATGGGTAATGTCTTCTTCCAGTTTTTTTAAATTTCCTAATACAATACAGAAGATATTGTTTATACAATTTTGTATCCTACCTTTTGTTGAGCGATGCAACTTTACACTAAAATACAATGGTGCTCTAAGTTCTTACTTTACCCTTTTGAAGACAGATGTCAGCTGTCTTCCCAAGTGAAATACTCTTGGTTTAATATCAGGCAGGCAAGTAAGACCACGGCAGATTCTACGTTCACCTCAATAACACAGGTCATTTGATAATTGTATACAAGACCCTATAGTATTGCTTGGCTCAAGACCCAGAACATGATGCGGTTTTTTTCGAGCATCACTCTAGAGAATATATGGAGTATTGGTGTCATTCTCCTTCATCTTGTCTTTCCAGAGCCCACAGGTTTGGAACTTCTATAGGAAGATTTGTTTAATATTGAAAATGTGTTTTGCTCCTTTTATACATCTGGTAAAAACACCACCAGTACTTAATTGGTTGCATCAGTGGCACAAAATGATTTCACTGACTAGAGGATGACCCAGAATGACAATTTAGATCATCGAAAATAAACTTGTCCAAGGGGACTTCCCTGGTGGCGCAGTGGTTAAGAATCCGCCTGTCAATTCAGGGGACATGGGTTCGATCCCTGGCCCGGGAAGATCCCACGTGCCACGGATCAACTAAGCCCGTGTGCCACAACTACTGAGCCCGCGCGCCACAACTGCTGAAGCCTGCACACCTAGAGCCCGTGCTCTGCAACAAGAGGAGCCCCTGCTCTCTGCAACTGGAGAAAGTCCATGAGCAGCAACAAAGACCCAACTCAGCCACAAATAAATAAATAAATAAATTTATTTTAAAAAATTGTCCAAGGAAACCTTTGTCGCAAACCATGTAGAAACATTTAAATATGGAATACACCCCTCCCAATTCATCTTTAGCTTTTACTTCAAATTTTGTGCAGGTGGGAAAAAAAAATCTTTGTTTTAAGATCAGTTAATCTTTTGCCATCAGAGAGAAAATAACTTATTTTTTTCCCTCTTGTCTATTTCCAGTTGCTTAGGTCTTCTCTGTATTCCCTTGTGTGAACACATAAATCAGAATCTATTCAGCATCAGAATATTTGTCATATGCAGTGCTCTTTCCTCAGATACGTAGTTTTTACGTATTTAAACAACTTATCTCCATCATTCCCCCTGCCTTTTTAAGAAGCTAACAGTTAGTTGGTTTCTCTTCAGTTCTTACTCAGAAATATCTGACCCTTGCTTATAATTTGTCTCGCTCTTTACAGTTAGTTTTTATACGTACTATTGGGAGGTGTTCTTTTGGGGGTTTTTAGCCTTCGAATTAAAATACGGAGAGTTTTTAATTCCTTTTAAGTCAACATGCAACTATTCTATGTAAAGCTTCCTTTAAAAAAAAAAAAAAGAACCACATCCTCATTGGTAGTAATTAATTTTGACCCTGTAGACTCAGTAGCAATTCACAAACCTGTACTTTGTGCATCAGCATTCCCTATTATTCTAATTAAAGTGGAACATTGTGCCCTTGCTAATCATTAATGGGTTTTCATTTTGTAAGTGACATTTGCAGAAGTTAAAACAGCAAGTTCATGTGAAGTCCACAGGCAACAGTGTTGAAATTAGCATCACCATAGCAACAGTCTTCCATCATTAGCATTCAGGGCAACAGGAGGTGTTTTGTTGTGTTTTGTTTTCCAAAAAAAGAAAGAAAATCTTCAAAGGCAATGCCTTCTAAACTCTCTTGGTAGATATTTATGTTTCTTGTGTGTATGTGTACCGTACTAGATTTCTAAGTCTTATGTAGAATTTTTTTAATTGCAGTGTGGATCGTCTCCTTTCCAGATTTGTGTTTTCTCTAGTATACCAGCTCAATTTCATGATCTTTCTCCAGCTGTACATGTCTGACCTGCTGAGCAGCATTTACTCATTGCCAACCCGCTGCTCACCAATATGGTTTCCTATGTGGACAGAGAGGATCTGTATTCATGAAAATACTTGGTTCAAGCTAAAAGCATTATATGCATTCATGATTTTTGCATTTAATTTGTGGGAAATAGATTTATGCTGTAAGATCCACTAGCGAACTCATTTAGAAAAAAATAGAACCATGTTGTAGATATAGGTCAATGATTATTCTCATTCATCCTTAGGTAGAATTAAAAAATGAGTCAAATAGAGACCAGTGTTATCTTAGCTGAGTCTCAAGCAATGGTGTCACATTATTACTTTGTGTGTGTGTGTGTGTCTGTGTGTGTGTGTGTGTGTGTTGTGTGTGTGTATTGTTTGAATTGTAATAGTCTGGGAAACTTTAACAGTGGTGTATCTAGCATTTATCTTTGTTTCTCAGTACTAAAACACATAAAACGAGTATCATATTGACCTACCAGCTGCTTCTAAATCACACTAGTAGCAGGAAATTATGAAATTTTCATTTATTATACAAAAATGTGAGAGCTCAAACCTAGAAGTGTTGCCCCAAGCTTGGATGTAGACAGGTATGCGTGTACCTTTTACATTTCAACGTGAATCATAGCTGTCATCCCTGTTACATGTAAGGACAAGAAGTTGTACATTCCACTCAAGTGCCTAGAGACAAGCCTGAGCTAGCCCACACTAACAAAACAAAATGGAGCAGAGGACATGGCTCTCAGTTAGGGGTGCATTTGTGCTATGATCAGTTCTATCTCACAGTTGGATGGGTCTCTAGATCACTTGAGCCACTCAGTCATTGGGCTGTAACCCAGTGTTTTTGTGGCATTGAAAGGTAGCAACTCCCAGAAACCACATATTCCACTGTGTGCTCCAGGACAGTAGGACCATCAAACTCATAGCTA
The DNA here is from genome assembly GCF_964270905.1 of Leucopleurus acutus. Classification (NCBI taxonomy): domain Eukaryota; kingdom Metazoa; phylum Chordata; class Mammalia; order Artiodactyla; family Delphinidae; genus Leucopleurus; species Leucopleurus acutus. The sequence continues at coordinate 26,972,957 of NC_139148.1, read as the reverse complement.
TGCTCATGTACTTATACACCCGCCACTTCAGTGCTACACCCAATCTTTGCCTAATCCACGCTGGTCATCAGATGGTGACCAGAAAAGAACTTTTACTTTAGATTTTCCATCTGCCACGACCCTGTTGAGAGGCAGTACAAACCAGTCAGATGTCTGTGTTCATAATATGCGCTGTGTAAGGATAACTCAAACCCATTAAGCAGGGATCTGTGACTGACTACTATGAAAACCACCACTGACCTTAGGGTACCCACACCTACTATCTTTCTTTTTCTCTCACATGAAGGAAAGATTTCAAAGTTAGCTTTTCATTCCAACAGATCTTACAAAGCCAAAAACTAGATAGAATCCCAATGGAAATAACCCCCAAACACTGTATCTTTCTCCTCAGTATTCTGATGTTTTATCTTATACATATAAGTTCAAAGAATAATTATACTACAGATTTCCAAAGAAACCACACAGAGGGTTGTCACATCCACTACTAGTCACTTGCTCTGTCAGTCTGAGGATAGTGGCCTCTGGATTACATCTAAACCCCTTGCTCTTATTCAGCCTCTGCTCTCTTCTCCTTTTTAGGCACAGAGTGCATCGGCCAAGGCATAGTTTACCACTGTATGAGGAATGTGGGGTATAAACTGATACAGGTAGTGCAGTTACAGATGTAGTATATAATCATAGACTTTCATTTGCGGGGCCTTTTCTCCAGTTTTTTGTCAATTAATTTCCCTGGCTGAGACATTAGCATTTGCAAGTGGCCATGCTTCCTATATATACAAATATATCAGAGTCAGGAAAGTGAAGTACAGACTTTAGAAAAGATTAATTTTCTTAAGAGTTGATCACTCTCCAAATGCCTAAGTATGTGTTTTGACATAGACACTCGAGTGATTAAGAATAGCTAATGGTTTAGAAAGATCTTACTTGACCTCTGGCGCTCTAAGGTTTAATCCAATTTAGAGCCACGCTAGTCCACGTGTGGAGCATGAGTCCTAAAGGATAATGAAAAGCCTGGTGCCAATAAGAAAGTTCCACCAATAGGATGAGATGAGAAAACATTTATGACTTGGCACTAGGAATATCATGAGTATGATTCATGTGAGCAGTGATTGCAGTTATGAGCACTTGTCCAACTGTAATCCCTTCCCTTAGCTCAGAGTAGAGTTCTTTGTAACATTAGGACCCGCTTGTCTGCCTTTAGATCGGTTTAGAAAGATGCCTATAAAATAGTTCTGTGCTGGAAATTGGAGTCTCTTGACCCACTCACTGTAAAGGGAGCAGTAAACAGAGTTCTCTCAGGGGAATCATTCAGTATACTGCCGTTCGCCATAAAAATCTCTTGACAAAATTGTCTTTACTGAAGTCATCATCCACTGGGTTAAAAAAAAAAGGTTACCGTTAGCTTTTTGAAAATGAAAAAAGTTGGGCCTTGTCAGTGATACTTTCAGTAGTTTTTCACAACCAAGAGTCCTCAAGCTATCGGTCTTATTTTTAGATGCCATACTTACGGATAGTTACAGAATTTATAAAATACAGTTTAAAGAACTATTCAATTGTAGGGCAGTCCTTCCATTTATTCCCATGGCAGAGCTGAACTGAAACCGTTCCACATCAACAAGAATCTCTTCTCTTCTGATTCAGGAAGGAGATCTCCCACCTTTTTGTCCATGTGCAATGTTTAACGCCTCAGGAAGATTTTCTTAATAACTTCTTCTGATCTTAAATCTTTGGTCTGTCCTCAGGGACATATTGAAGAGATAGTTACCAAACTTTTTAATAATGTCTCCCATTGTAAACGGTCACTTTTTTTTTCTACTCTATTTAAATTTATTTTTTTTATCGGAGTATATTTGCTCTACAATGTTGTATTAGTTTCTGCTATACAGTGAAGCGTGCTGCTTTTAAGATGTATGTAGGACAGGACTGTTTAGGCTACAGAGTGAGACACAGGGCAGGGTTTTAAGGGGTTGGTGGCAGTCTGGGGTAGATATCAAACGGTCACATCAGTTAAGTGACTACATAAAACACAGTTGTGACCCTCAAACAAATGGTTAAACAAGCTAGCTAAACAAAGAACGTAATATTTTCCAAAGCTATATGTATACATATATCCCCTCCCTCTTGGACCTCCCTCCCCGCCCCCCAGGCCACTCATCTAGGTCATCACAGAGCACCAAGCTGAGTTCCCTGTGCTGTGCAGCAGGTTCCCACTAGCTATCTATTTGACACGTGGTAGTGTATATATGTCAAACCTAATCTCCCAGTTCATCCCACCCCGCCTTCCCCCGTGTCCACATGTCCGTTCTCTACCTCTGTGTCTCCATTCCTGCCCTTTGGCTTGTTTTTCTCATACCCAGAACACATGCTTCTGAGTATGCTTAACACTCTGGCTTCTGCTTTCAAGCTTTAGGTAATACAAATGAATCTATTACATCATGAACATTAAATTTCTCTTGTAAGTTTATTCTCAATATTCAAAACGAAGAGTTTCTTGGTTTTTTTTTTTTTTTTGGCTGGTATATAGGTCTTAATTTATTTTAACACTTTTCCCCCTGAATAGAGCAGCCAAAAAAAATTTGAATCAGTTGCATATATTACCAATACATAATACTAATTCACACACTCTAGAAGTATTCTGAAAGCTAACTCACAGTGTCTCTTACAAACACAGACAAATACTCAATTTCAGGTACACTCTACACATGCACACTGGACACTTTAAGAGCATCTCCTATATCAGCACTGTTCGGTCAACACTACCTCACTCGGCACAGGAATTTTACATTTGAGTTCTATCTAAGCAAAATAGATTCAACATGCCATAAACCAGATAATTCTTACCTTTCTTCAGTGATCATTTTCTGCTCTTATCATTCAAGGGATCGGGTGTTCTCCTCCAAAGACCCTAGGATTGAAACCTTGCCCTTTGACTTACCTCTGATAGCACACTTCTATAATGTGTCATCAGTCTGGTATCTACAGTCAGCTAATAAGACTACAGAAATGGGTTTACTCAGGTGTGAAGAGAGAAAATCATGAAATGTAAGAGGAAGAAAGAATCTTAGAGGTTATCCAACCCAAATTTTTCACCTTATAGATAAGAAAACGGAAGTCCAAAGGGGAAAGTAATTTTGATGAGGTGGCTAAAACTGGCCTAGAAAACTCGATCTGATGAGGCCTGGTCCCTTGGTACTTCTGCAAAGCCATGGTTGTTGGACTAGAAGGCATATGGTCGTGCAAGTAGGAAATTTACAGGTAGTCCCATGTGTTTGTATAGTACTTTCTAAAACCTTTTCACATCTGTTACCCCATTTGATTCTTGCAATGTCCCGTGAAGGGTCTGAATGGCATATATGGTTATCCTGATTTTTCCTCAGCAGTGGAAACTGAGGCTCTAAGATGTTTTGATTTACCTAAGATCACTGACTGTGGAGTAAAAGGTGGGATGTAAGTCATTTTTCTCTACGCTGAGGGCTTGTACTGTTGTGCCATGTTGTTGATCCATTCCTCCTGATAAGCAATACAAGGGGAAAAATGATAATCATGTCTCTCTTTCATCCCCAGGCCAGACATTCCAACTTTCACCTAAGCTTTGGAAAATACTATGTTCTTTGTTTAGCTAGCTTGTTTAACCATTTGTTTGAGGGTCAGAACTGTGTTTTATGTAGTCACTTAACTGATGTGACCGTTTGATATCTACCCCAGACTGCCACCAACCCCTTAAAGCCCTGCCCTGTGTCTCACTCTGTAGCCTAAACAGTCCTGTCCTACATACATCTTAAAAGCAGCACGCATGGGGAAATTTTTGATCTCCATGTAATACAGAGGCAGGTATAAAATATGGCTATGGAAAGCAACCAGCAGGTGAGGCTATGACACTGTGATTTTAATCTAAACCTTATTACTACACTGAAGTATTTTAGTTCAATAAATGGATCCAAAAATATGGTGTAGTTTTTCCTAAATGCTGTCAAAACAACAGCAAATCATTAGGCTGTACTGTTTGAGTAGTATGTTGTGCTCAGTGAATTGTTTTCAAGGGCATTTTCCAACGAGTTGCTTAAATCAGATTTTTTCTTAACTTGAAGAATAACACATTCAGAAAGAGTACAAAAATGATAAGTGTTCAGTGCAATGCAGTCATCACAAAATGAACACACTCACGTTTACCAACTAGAACAATGAATAAAACATTATTAATATCCCAAAAAGAGACTGTCTATCTATCTATGTATGTATCTATCAATCATCTACCTATCCAAATATCTATCTATCTAAGAAAGAGAAAGAGAGAGAGAGAATAGAAGCAAATACGGTATCTAGGTGAATAGTTGATGGGTATTCTTTTAACTTTTTGGTAGGTTTGAAAATGTCAAGCTAAAAACGTTAGAGAGAAAGATAATACATTACTAATACCTCAGAAACCACCACTTCACCCCTGTGCCCTCTTCCAAACACCACTCCTCCCTTATCCTAAAGGTAACCACTACCCTGTGTTTTTGCTACCATGGTTTAGTTTTGCCTGTTTTTCAACTCTATAAAAATGGAATCATACAGTTTATAAACTTTAGTGTCCGTGACTCAACATTTTGTTTATGAGATGAACCCACATTGTTGCATGTAGCTGTCATTCATTTTCATTGCTATATGATATCCTGTTATAAAAATATACCATAATTTATTTATTCTATTGCTAATAGACATTTTGGTTCTTCTCCAGCTTGGAGACATTATGAATAAGGCTTCTGTGAACATTCTTTTTAAAAAAAATATTTATTTATTTATTTGGCTGTGCCAGGTCTTAGTTGCGGCACGTGGGATCTTCATCGCAGCGCGCGAGATCTTTAGTTTCAGCATGCAGTGTCTTTAGTTGCGGCATGGGGGATCTAGTTCCCTGACCAGGGATCAAACCCAGGCCCCTTGCATTGGGAGCTCGGAGTCTTAGCCACTGGATCACCAGGGAAGTCCCTCTATGAACATTCTTTTATGTGTTTTTTGGTGCACATGTGCATAGATTTATGTTGGGTATGTATCTGGAAGTATGAGGGTGTGCGTATGCTGAGCTTCAGTAGACACTTCCAAACACTTTTCCACGGTGGTTGTACCAGCTTACACTCCCACTAGCCATACATGAAGTACTTGCTTCACATCTCAACAATACTTGATATAGTCAGTCTTTAAAATTTTAGCCATTGCAATAAGTGTGTAGTAGAGTCTCAATTGATTTTAATTTGAATTCCTCTGATTACTTATGGGATTGAGTATTTTTACATGTATTGTTGGCCATCTTGGGTATCCTCTTGTGTGAAGTATCTATTCAGTCACTTGCCTACTTTTTTATTGGTTCATCCCTCTTTTTATTATTGATTTGTAGGAGTTTTTTATTTAACATATTCTGAGTTACAGCCCTTTGTAAACTATATGTGTCACAAATATCTTCTTTCACTGTATAGCTTCCTTTTTAATTCTCTTAATTGTGTCTTTTGATGTATAGATCTTTCCAATACATAGCTTTTTCTTTATAGTTAATTATTTTTGTGTGCTATTTAAGGAATCTTTGCCTAACCCAATATCATGAATATTTTCTCTTAGCTTGTCTTCTAGAAACCCTATTCTTTTGTCTTTCGTATTTAGATATCTAGTCCACTTGGAGTTGTTTTCTTGTGTGTGTCACTTTGAGATAGGAGTTGTTTCATTTTTTACAGCATAGGTATCCAGCTGGCCCAGCACCACTTCCATTGTTGAAGTAATCCCAACTTGGTTGTGATGTATGACTCATATTTGGCTTTGATTTGCTAATATTTTGTTTAGGATTATTGCATCCATGTTCATTAGCGATACTGGTCTGTAATTCTTCTCAAGCTTTGGTATCAGGATGATTCTGTTCTCATAAGAGGAAGTAAGGAAGTACTGCCTCTTCTCTGGAAGAGTTTATGTAAGATTGGTATTTCTGCCTGTGATGTGATCTGGTCCTGAAGTTTTCCGCAAGGGAAACTTTATAATTACAGAGTCAATTTCTTAACTATTATAGGGCTATTCCAGTTTTCATTTTCTTCATGTGTCAGTGTTAGTTAACTTAAAGCAGATTAAGATACCCTAAGATTGCTATGGTCAAGTCTTGCTGCTCTAACCAGAGGCTGCAAATTTAAATGCCAACTGAGGCTAGCTTGCTAATGTAAATGAGCAAGGCTGGCCAAGTGTAAGGTAATCAGAACTGGTGGGGACTACAGAGTGCATATGCCCCTTTACAGAGTGGTGAATGTCAGCTCCAGCCAATTATTACCATGTAAGAAAGGGAGTCCAGTATAGCCAAATGATTCCCTTTAAATGAGAAGTCAGACATTTAGATCACTCTCATAAAAAACCTCTGAACAGTTAAGTGTTGAGTAATTCAGACAAACAAACAAAAAACTGTATGGGCTCAACGAAATGTGTACATGTCAAATTTAGCCCAAAGATTGCTAGTTTGCAACTTTTACTCCAAACTAATAAAAAAGCACAATAGCACAGATATAATTTTAATTTTTAAATAATAAAATTCATTTCTATTTGACATTTATTTATTTTAACTCACATTTGAATGTGAATTTGTTAGTTTATCAGTTACTGATAAATGATAAATAAATGATACCATATATTTTTTAAGTTTAGATTTTAAAACACCCAAGTCTGTGAACAGCTAGAATATTTTCATTTACTCTCATGCTTTTATATTTGCTTTTCCCTAAATCTTATTTTGATGAGAAACTTAGTATTTTTTTTCTTTCAGTTTTATTGAGATATAATTGCCATATAGCACTGTATAGTTTAAAGTGTACAGCATGCTGATTTGACTTACAGACATCATGAAATGATTATCACAATAAGTTTAGTGAACATCCATCATCTCATACAGATATAAAATTAAATAAATAGAAAAAAATTTTTTCCTTGTGATGAGAACTCTTAAAATTTACTCTCTCAACAGCACGTTAATTATATTTATCATGTAGTACATTACATTCCTAGTACTTTACTTGTAACTGGAAGTTTGTACTTTTTAATTTTTATTTTATATAGGAGTATAGTTGATTAACAGTGTTGTATTAGTTTCAGGTGTACAGCAAAGTGATTCAGTTGTACATATACATGTATCTGTTCTTTTTCAAATTATTTTCCCATTTAGGTTATTACAGAATATTCAGCAGAGTTCCGTATGCTATACAGTAGGTCCTTGTTGGTTATCTATTTTAAATATAGCAGTGTGTACATGTCAGTCCCAAACTCCCAATTTATCTGTCCCCCCCACCTTTCCCCTTTGGTGCCCATAAGTTTGTTTTCTAAGTCTGTGAGTATGAAGAAACTTAGTGTTTTTTGGATTTTTCAAAGGACTGATTTGTAAAAGTCAGTTTTACAATTGTCTAGATCATAGTCTACCTTTTCTCAAGTAAAGCTGGTTAGTCTCATTTTAGGTTATTGTATTTTTTGCCTAGCTACATTTCAAGGTTTTATATGGTGAAGGAATCTCAGATTGCTTTTAGTTTTTTCAGGGAATTGAGATTACTTTTGATTAAGATCTGTAGATCAGATACTTAGGATAGAAGCATCATGAATGAAAAACTATCCACAGGAACACCTTTCTGAAAGTATTGTTTTCACTTGTTCAACAAGTATTTATAGCCACTGTACTAGGCAAGTGGAGACCACAAAAATGCATAGAGACTGCTGTGATTGTGTTTTATGGTCTTGTAGTATAGTAACATATATGTAAGTATAAAATAGTATACTAAAAATATAAGAACTTTGAATAATCAAACCATTTTCAAATTGTATTTATTTGACATACAGCAGTTCATGTATTTGGAGAAGCAGTATGTGCCTAAGGTAATTTTTCAGCTAATTTCAGGATTAGGTATTATCTCATTATTACCACCATTACCAAAGACATTACCTATTTATCTGGACTTCTAGGGAAAACTCAAGAAATTAGAATAAAAGAAAAATAGTTAAATAATTGAAAATAAAATAATAAGTGACAATATTATATGAAGAGTTAAGTAGTGTTTTGATGTAATTCACTAAACTCAAAATCAAATAATCATTTAATTTGCTAGTTTATAAAGTACCCTGTATGTATTATCTCATTAAATCTTTAAAAAAAAACACCGTAAGGTATGTAGGATAGGTTGCATTGTTCTCATTTTTTTGTCAACAATACTGATATTTAAAGAGGTTATGTGAGGTCTTAAGTCTGCTTGGGCTGCTGTAACAAAATACCACAGCCTGGATACCTTGTAAACAACAGAAATGTATCGCTTTCAGTTCTGGGGGCTGGAAGTCTGAGATTAGGGTGCCAGCGTGCCAGCTGAGGGCTCTTTCCCAGGTTGCAGGTTTGTGATTGTGTTCTCACAAGAAGGAAGGGGCTAGGGAGCTCTGTGGGGGTCTCTTTGATAAGAACATGAAGTGGTCGAAAAGTATCATTTTATTCAGAAGGAGAATGTTTATGAGGGAAACATTTGGTATTTTATTTCAAATATCAGTAGAGACAAAAATGCATCTGATTATGGAAACAGGTAAATGGAAGGCATCTCAAATTAATAAAGGAAAAAGTGGGAAAAAATGTTACATGTATAAAATATATATAACATATAATATATATAGAATATATAATTATATAAAGTATATAATTATAATAACAATACTCATAATAACTCCAAATCCACATATCTGTCCATGGTCCAATGTATAAGTAAAGTGAATGAAAGTTGAAGGTGAATGAAGGAACTACTGTTATACACAACTACATTGGACAAATCTTACAAACATATTGAGGGAAAGGAATGCATAATATATAATGCCATTTACAAAAATTTTAAAGACAGTTAAAACTAATCTGTGGTGTTTGTAGTCAGGATAATAGTTACCTTTGAGGAAGACAGAGGGGCTAATTATGGGAGGGATGTAAACAGGGCTTCTGGGTTGCTGGTAGTGATTCATTTCTTAATTTGGGGGTGGTTATAAGACTTTGCTCACTGTGGCATAATTCACTGATCTTTACATTTAAATTTGCACACTTTCTGTATGTGTATCGTTTAATAAAAACATTTTTTAAAGTGCTAAAAGAATTTTAAAAAAATAAATGAGAAAACAGCCCAGTTTTTTAAAATACGCAGACACTTCATCAAAGAAGATACACAAATGGTAAATAGTACATAAGGGATACTCAATATCATTACTCAGTTAGGAAATGCAAATTAAAACTACAAAGAGATAAAATAGCTAACATGCCAAGTGTTCACGAGGATGCAGAGGAATTGGAACTCTCATACACAGGCAATAGAACTCTCGTTTTGGTGAGGACATAAAATGGTGCAACTTTGGAAAACATTGTGATAGTTTATTCGTTAGTCATACAACTACCACTTGATCCAGCCACTGCACTTCTGGCTTTACACCCAAGAGAAGAGAAAATATATATCCATACAAAGACTTGTACACACATGTTCACAGTAGCTTTATTTGTAATAGCCCAAAGCTACAAACAACAATACAAAAATAAATAAAGAAATAAGAACACAAATCCCATTGATAAGGGCTCCACCCTTATGACCTAATCCCCTCCCAAAGGCCCCATCTACTAATACCATCACCTTTGCGGGAGGGTGGGGGGGGGGGTTAGGATTGCAACATATGAATTTCAGGGAGACAAACATTCAGACCACAGCAGCGATTTTTTCCAACACCACACAGTGTTAGAGCCAGGGTTCCAGCATTTTCTAACTCAAGTCTGGAAATCTCTGTCATTTCATGTAAGATGCTTCAAAAGGTTCACAGAGGAGATGGCTGAGTGGGCTCAGGCCTGGTCTTCAAACTTTCACATGTTTTTCTGTTAATCTTTTTTTAAGTGTTCTGTGAAGCAAATTAATAACTGAAACATAACTTTAAAGGGTCTATTTACTTTTTAAATTCAATATGGAAGTAACAAAAATTAGAATTTATTCTCCATTTAAAACTATCTAAACAACCAAATAAACACAGATATATCTGTATTGTCAGTTATAATAAACTTTTTTTTTTTTAATTTTTGGCTGCATTGAGTCTTCACTGCTGCACGCGGGCTTTCTCTAGTTGCAGCAAGCGGGGGCTACTCTTCGTTGCCGTACGCGGGCTTCTCATTGCGGTGGCTTCTCTTGTTGCAGAGCACGGGCTCAAGGCACTCGGGCTTCAGTAGTTGTGGCACACGGGCTCAGCAGTTGTGCCTCGCGGGCTCTAGAGCGCAGGCTCAGTAGTTGTGGTGCACGGGCTTAGTTGCTCCGCGGCATGTGGGATTTTCCCAGGACCAGGGCTCGAACTCATGTCCCCTGCATTGGCAGGCGGACTCTTAACCACTGCGCCACCAGGGAAGTCCTAAACAATTATAATTGCATATCAGAATGGTAACATTTTATGACCTCATATTTCTTTAAGAAAAGCGAAAAGTTTATAGAGAATGTTAGTACTAGTTATACATCTAAAAGTCCTACAGATAAGATTTTGGAATTTCCTATTGTTTATTTATTTTAGATCTTGGACTAATTGAATAAATTAGAACAGCACAAACTTAATTACACTGGTAGGAATCTTTCCTCCAAAGTTGGCAGCTGTCAGTTATTCTTAGCATTTTGAACAGGATTCAGTGTAATAAAATCACCTGTTATTTCTGATAAAATGGGCAAAGCACACATAAAATCTCTCGATTTGTCTTAATGTCTCTGTGGCAAAAAACTGACGACACTATTCATTTCCTTTGTCCTTTCCAGACAAAAGCCACCTCTATATGGCTCTGTAAGTCTTCAATTCAGGGGTATAACCGTTATCTTTTTTTTTTTTTTTTTTTTTTTTTTTTTTGCGGTATGTGGGCCTCTCACTGCTGTGGCCTCTCCCGTTGCGGAGCACAGGCTCCGGACGCGCAGGCCCAGCGGCCATGGCTCACTGGCCCAGCCGCTCCGCGGCATATGGGATCCTCCCGGACCGGGGCACGAACCCGTGTCCCCTGCATCGGCAGGCGGACTCTCAACCACTGCACCACCAGGGAAGCCCCAACCGTTATCTTAATGGGATTGTACTTGATTATCTGATAAATTGTTGGCAACCTACCCACATTACTTCCTTTAACTGACATAAAATTCACTCAGTTGACCAGCTTTATCTTACAAGTAGTGAAGGGAAAGGCTTTCTTACTCCTGTATGCACCTGGATTTCAAGCCTTTGAAAAAGATTGAAGATACCAAATGTCCTACCTGCCCTAACTGGATGATACCCACAGACTCAACTAGTGAAGGAGGTGCTTGTCTAAGGTGTACGGCATTTTCTATTTGGAGAGGAACAAAAACACTTTCGTGTTCTTTTGACATTCCATTCCCTGACTAGTGTCCCATTTCAATCCATTACACATCTTACTGTCCCACTGCCTCTTAAATCTTGCTCCTCTCCCTTTTTCCTTTGCTTTCACTCCCACTCTTCTTCCAGCTACCCTGAAGCGATCCTTTTCTCTCCCTCCGTCAATTAGCTTACTGACTGACTGATACATCTTTTTTGAATATAGAATCCTAACACTAGTTACCATTTTGAAGACTGCCTGGTTCAGACATTTGTCTATGGGGAAGAATTCTTAACCACTCACTGTCTTTGATTGGAGTATTTGAAGGAGGCTTTATTTTTTTAATAAATTTATTTATTTTATTTTATTTATTTTTGGCTGTGTTGGGTCTTCGTGGCTGTGCGCGGCTTTCTCTAGTTGTGGCGAATGGGGGCTACTCTCCGTTGCGGTGCGCAGGCTTCTCATTGTGGTGGCTTCTCTTGTTGCGGAGCCTGGGCTCTAGATGTGTGGGCGTCAATAGTTGCAGCACACTGGCTCAGTAGTTGTGGCTCACGGGCTGTAGAGCGCAGGCTCAGTAGTTGTGGCGCACGGGCTTAGTTGCTCCGTGACATGTGGGATCTTCCCGGACCAGGGCTCGAACCCATGTCCCCTGCATTGGCAGGAGGATTCTTAACCACTGCGCCCGCAAGGAAGCCCTGAAGGAGACTTTAACTGGAGGCTTTCACGCATCAGAAAAGATTCATTGAGAATGACTGAACTCATGCTATGTAAACGAGAATTGTTTACCATTGGCTATATACTTAATAGAAACCTGATTAGGTATAAAAACATATAACTAAAAAATTTAAATAAACACAAATAAATAAATGTGCATATGACTAAATGCATACCAAGGTATTCTGATCTTAGCTTTCAATTCCTCCTTTTCAGGAACTAGAAGATTCAGGAAAGGATTTTATCCCAGTCCTGCTATAGATTACACTTTTCTCCCAACATCCAGTTTATATTGATCCTCTTCATTGTGCTTTATTCCAGTCTTGAGCCACATACGTTGCTTTCTTCTATCAGAACTTTTTTTTTTTTTTAACATCTTTATTGGGGTATAATTGCTTTACAATGGTGTGTTAGTTTCTGCTTTATAACAAAGTGAATCAGTCATACATAAACATATGTTCCCATATGTCTTCCCTGTTGCGTCTCCCTCCCTCCCACCCTCCCTATCCCACCCCTGCAGGCTGTCACAAAGCACCGAGTCAATATCCCTGTGCCATGCGGCTGCTTCCCACTGGCTATCTACCTTACTACGTTTGTTAGTGTGTATATGCCCATGACTCTCTCTCGCCCTGTCACAGCTCACCCTTCCCCCTCCCCATAACCTCAAGTCCGTTCTCTAGGAGGTCTGCGTCTTTATTCCTGCTTTACCCCTAGGTTCTTCATGACATTTTTTTCCTTAAATTCCATATATATGTGTTAGCATACGGTATTTGTCTTTTTCTTTCTGACTTACTTCACTCTGTATGACAGACTCTAGGTCTATCCACCTCATTACAAATAGCTCAATTTCGTTTCTTTTTATGGCTGAGTAATATTCCATTGTATATATGTGCCACATCTTCTTTATCCATTCATCCGATGACAGGCACTTAGGTTGTTTCCATCTCCGGGCTATTGTAAATAGAGCTGCAATGAACATTTTGGTACATGACTCTTTTTGAATTTTGGTTTTCTCAGGGTATATGCCCAGTAGTGGGATTGCTGGGTCATATGGTAGTTCTATTTGTAGTTTTTTAAGGAACCTCCATACTGTTCTCCATAGTGGCTGAACCAATTCACATTCCCACCAGCAGTGCAAGAGTGTTCCCTTTTCTCCACACCCTCTCCAGCATTTATTGTTTCTAGATTTTTTGATGATGGCCATTCTGACTGGTGTGAGATGATATCTCATTGTAGTTTTGATTTGCATTTCTCTAATGATTAATGATGTTGAGCATTCTTTCATGTGTTTGTTGGCAGTCTGTATATCTTCTTTGGAGAAATGTCTATTTAGGTCTTCTGCCCATTTTTGGATTGGGTTGTTTGTTTTCTTGTTATTGAGCTGCATGAGCTGCTTGTAAATTTTGGAGATTAATCCTTTGTCGGTTGCTTCATTTGCAAATATTTTCTCCCATTCCGAGGGTTGTCTTTTGGTCCTGTTTATGGTTTCCTTTGCTGTGCAAAAGCTTTGAAGTTTCATTAGGTCCCATTTGTTTATTTTTGTTTTTATTTCCATTACTCTAGGAGGTGGGTCAGAAAGGATCTTGCTGTGATTTATGTCATAGAGTGTTCTGCCTATGTTTTCCTCTAAGAGTTTGATAGTTTCTGGCCTTACATTTAGGTCTTTAATCCATTTTGAGCTTATTTTTGTGTATGGTGTTAGGGAGTGATCTAATCTCATACTTTTACATGTACCTGGCCAGTTATCCCAGCACCACTTATTGAAGAGGCTGTCCTTTCTCCATTGTACATTACTGCCACCTTTATCAAAGATAAGGTGTCCATATGTGCGTGGGTTTATCTCTGGGCTTTCTATCCTGTTCCATTGATCTATATTTCTGGTTTTGTGCCAGTACCATACCGTCTTGATAACTGTAGCTTTGTAGTATAGTCTGAAGTCAGGGAGCCTGATTCCTCCAGTTCCTTCTTTCGTTCTCAAGATTGCTTTGGCTATTCGGGGTCTTTTGTGTTTCCATACAAATTGTGAAATTTTTTGTTCTAGTTCTGTGAAAAATGCCAGTGGTAGTTTGATAGGGATTGCATTGAATCTATAGATTGCTTTGGGTAGTAGAGTCATTTTCACAATGTTGATTCTTCCAATCCAAGAACATGGTATATCTCTCCATCTATTTGTATCATCTTTAATTTCTTTCATCAGTGTCTTATAACTTTCTGCATACAGGTCTTTTGTCTCCTTAGGTAGGTTTATTCCTAGATATTTTATTCTTTTTGTTGCAATGGTATATGGGAGTGTTTTCTTGATTTCACTTTCAGATTTTTCATCATTAGTATATAGGAATGCCAGAGATTTCTGTGCATTAATTTTGTATCCTGCCACTTTGCCAAATTCATTGATTAGCTCTAGTAGTTTTCTGGTAGCATCTTTAGGGTTCTCTATGTATAGGATCATGTCATCTGCAAACAGTGACAGCTTTACTTCTTCTTTTCCGATTTGGATTCCTTTTATTTCCTTTTCTTCTCTGATTGCTGTGGCTAAAACTTCCAAAACAATGTTGAATAAGAGTGGTGAGAGTGGGCAACCTTGTCTTGTTCCTGATCTTAGTGGAAATGCTTTCAGTTTTTCACCATTGAGGATGATGTTTGCTGTGGGCTTGTCATATATGGCCTTTATTATGTTGAGGAAAGTTCCCTCTATGCCTACTTTCTGCAGGGTTTTTATCATAAATGGGTGTTGAATTTTGTCAAAAGCTTTCTCTGCATCTATTGAGATGATCATATGGTTTTTCTCCTTCAATTTGTTAATATGGTTTATCACACTGATAGATTTGCGTATATTGAAGAATCCTTGCATTCCTGGAATAAACCCCACTTGATCATGGTGTATGATCCTTTTAATGTGCTGTTCGATTCTGTTTGCTCGTATTTTGTTGAGGATTTTTGCATCTATGTTCATCAGTGATATTGGCCTGTAGTTTTCTTTCTTTGTGACATCCTTGTCTGGTTTTGGTATCAAGGTGATGGTGGCCTCGTAGAAGGAGTTTGGGAGTGGTCCTCCCTCTGCTATATTTTGGAAGAGTTTGAGAAGGATAGGTGTTAGCTCTTCTCTAAATGTTTGATAGAATTCGCCTGTGAAGCCATCTGGTCCTGGGCTTTTCTTTGTTGGAAGGTTTTTAATCACAGTTTCAATTTCAGTGCTTGTGATTGGTCTGTTCATATTTTCTATTTCTTCCTGATTCAGTCTTGGCAGCTTGTGCCTTTCTAAGAATTTGTCCATTTCTTCCAGATTGTCCATTTTATTGGCATAGAGTTGCTTGTAGTAATCTCTCTTGATCTCTTTTATCTCTGCAGTGTCAGTTGTTACCTCTCCTTTTTCATTTCTAATTCTATTGATTTGAGTCTTCTCCCTTTTTTTTCTTGATGAGTCTGGCTAGTGGTTTATCTATTTTGTTTATCTTCTCAAAGAACCAGCTTTTAGTTTTATTGATCTTTGCTATTGTTTCCTTCATTTCTTTTTCATTTATTTCTGATCTGATTTTTATGATTTCTTTCCTTCTGCTAGCTTTGGGGTTTTTTTGTTCTTCTTTCTCTAATTGCTTGAGGTGCAAGGTTAGGTTGTTTATTCGAGATGTTTCCTGCTTCTTAAGGTGGGCTTGTATTGCTATAAACTTCCCCCTTAGAACTGCTTTTGCTGCATCCCACAGGTTTTGGGTCGTTGTGTCTCCATTGTCATTTGTTTCTAGGTATTTTTTGATTTCCTCTTTGATTTCTTCAGTGATATCTTCATTATTAAGTAGTGTATTGTTTAGCCTCCATGTGTTTGTATTTTTTACAGATCTTTTCCTGTAATTGATATCTAGTCTCATGGCGTTGTGGTCAGAAAAGATACTTGATACAATTTCAATTTTCTTAAATTTACCAAGGCTTGATTTGTGACCTAAGATATGATCTATTCTGGAGAATGTTCCATGAGCACTTGAGAAAAATGTGTATTCTGTTGTTTTTGGATGGAGTGTCCTATAAATATCAATTAAGTCCATCTTGTTTAATGTATCATTTAAAGCTTGTGTTTCCTTATTTATTTTCATTTTGGATGATCTGTCCATGGGTGAAAGTGGGGTGTTTAAGTCCCCTACTATGAATGTGTTACTGTCGATTTCCCCTTTTATGGCTGTTAGTATTTGCCTTATGTATTGAGGTGCTCCTATGTTGGGTGCATAAATATTTACAATTGTTATATCTTCTTCTTGGATCGATCCCTTGATCATTATGTAGTGTCCTTCTTTGTCTCTTTTAATAGTCCTTATTTTAAAGTCTATTTTGTCTGATATGAGAATTGCTACTCCAGCTTTCTTTTGGCTTCCATTTGCATGGAATATCTTTTTCCATCCCCTTACTTTCAGTCTGTATGTGTCTCTAGGTCTGAAGTGGGTCTCTTGTAGACAGCATATATAAGGGTCTTGTTTTTGTATCCATTCAGCTAATCTGTGTCTTTTGGTGGGAGCATTTAGCCCATTTACATTTAAGGTAATTACCGATATGTATGTTCCTATTCCCATTTTCTAAATTGTTTTGGGTTCGTTATTATAGGTCTTTTCCTTCTCTTGTGTTTCTTGCCTAGAGACGATCCTTTAGCATTTGTTGTAAAGCTGGTTTGGTGGTGCTGAACTCTCTCAGCTTTTGCTTGTCTGTAAAGGTTTTAATTTCTCCATCAAATCTGAATGAGATCCTTGCTGGGTAGAGTAGTCTTGGCTGCATGTTTTTCTCCTTCATCACTTTCAGTATGTCCTGCCACTCCCTTCTGGCTTGTAGGGTTTCTGCTGAGAGATCAGCTGTTAACCTTATGGGGATTCCCTTATGTGTTATTTGTTGTTTTTCCCTTGCTGCTTTTAATATGCTTTCTTTGTATTTAATTTTTGACAGTTTGATTAATATGTGTCTTGGCGTATTTCTCCTTGTATTTATCTTGTATGGGACTCTCTGTGCTTCCTGGACTTGATTAACTATTTCCTTTCCCATGTTAGGGAAGTTTTCAACTATAATCTCTTCAAATATTTTCTCAGTCCCTTTCTTTTTCTCTTCTTCTTCTGGAACCCCTATAATTCGAATGTTGGTGCGTTTAATGTCGTCCCAGAGGTCTCTGAGACTGTCCTCAGTTCTTTTCATTCTTTTTTCTTTATTCTGCTCTGCAGTAGTTATTTCCACTATTTTATCTTCCAGGTCACTTATCCGTTCTTCTGCCTCAGTTATTCTGCTATTGATCCCATCTAGAGTACTTTTAATTTCATTTATTGTGTTGTTCATCGTTGCTTGTTTCATCTTTAGTTCTTCTAGGTCCTTGTTAACTGATTCTTGCATTTTGTCCAATCTATTGTCCATTCTATCTCCAGGATTTCGGATCAACCTTACTATCATTATTCTGAATTCTCTTTCAGGTAGACTGCCTATTTCCTCTTCATTTGTTAGGTCTGGTGGGTTTTTATCTTGCTCCTTCATCTGCTGTGTGTTTCTCTGTCTTCTCATTTTGCTTATCTTACTGTGTTTGGGGTCTCCTTTTTGCAGGCTGCAGGTTCGTAGTTCCTCCTGTTTTTGGTGTCTGTCCCCAGTGGCTAAGGTTGGTTCAGTGGGTTGTGTAGGCTTCCTGGTGGAGGGGACTAGTGCCTGTGTTGTGGTGGATGAGGCTGGATCTTGTCTCTCTAGTGGGCAGGTTCACGTCTGGTGGTGTGTTTGGGGGTGTCTGTGGCCTTATTATGATTTTAGGCAGCCTCTCTGCTAATGGGTGAGGTTGTGTTCCTGTCTTGCTAGTTGTTTGGCATAGGTTTTCCAGCACTGTGGCTTGCTGGTCGTTGAGTGAAGCTGGGTGCTGGTGTTGAGATGGAGGTCTCTGGGAGATTTTCGCCGTTTGATATTATGTGGAGCTGGGAGGTCTCTTGTTGATCAGTGTCCTGAAGCTGGCTCTCCTACCTCAGAGGCAGAGCCCTGCCTCCTGGCTGGAGCACCAAGAGCCTTTCATCCACACGGCTGAGTGTAAGGAACTGTGTTTAACCAATCTTCAATTTTGTCTCCTGGAGGTAGCTTCGTAGTCTATTGTTCTTCATGACTCTTGACTTCACCTTCTGGGAAGTCCTTCCTTTTCCAATATCCAATATCTGTTCCCAAATATTTCAGTTCACAGTTCTGTATTCTTGCTCACATCCTTCATTATGAGCATCCTTTTCGGACACCTTATCTGAGAGTAGGAAGGGGTTTAAGAAGTTAGCAGCAGTTCTCAAATGTATCTGTCATTCAGGTAGAAGTTGTCACTGGTCCCTTGTGGAGCTCTCTGTGAAGCTGCTTGGATGTCTTCAATGACGTGGCATCTGCCTTCCCCAGAATGAGTGACCCCAAACCGGCTTCGGCGGCTCCAGCTCCAGCGGCTCCTTCTATCAGAACTTTTAATGCTCATTGACGAGAATTCTTGATCTCTCTGCAGTTGCACCAAGTGCAGATTTGAAATAAGGACTCCTCATCAACTTGCTAAGGCATGCTATGGCCAAGATGTTATACAGAGTGCCTGCTGCCAGTTACTTGCCACCTGGAATGTTTTCTCTCTCCTGTGTTTCTCTCACTTCCTCCCTCTCTCTCTCTCTCTCCCTCTCTCTCTCTCTCTCTCTCTCTCTCTCTCTCTCTCTCTCTCTCTCTCTCTCTCTCTCTCTCTCACACACACACACACACACACACACACACACACCCTCCCCCTCCCCTCCCCCTCCCCCCCCCACCTTTCCCGCCTCCTTCCCTCTTCCGTTCTTCTACCTTTTACCTTGCATTGTGGGAGTAGAAAAATTCTATTCTCAGTTATCTCAGACACATAAACTTTCAGATTAGATTCTAATGGGAAAAAAAAGATATTCCGTTATACAGATGTCCTAATATCAGGAAACCTCCTGTATAATAGTCTTATGCTGAACTTCCTCTTTATGTGCAATCTGTATGGGCTACACTTATACATGGTAGGCATCCCGTAAGTATTAGTTGTTTTAATACACAGACTTCCTAGGCATTGGTTTGTGCTAAAATGTATTGTTCAAATAAAAGCATTCCAGTACAAATTGAACAAAGCAAGAGAGGTCCTGATTGAACACAGAGAAACATTGATTCTCAGATATTAATGTGCATAAGAGTCGTCTGAGAATCTTGTTAAAAATCCAGATTCTGACTCCGTAAGTCTAGAGTGAGATCTGAGATTCTGTGTTTCTAATAAGCTCTTTGGTGCCGCCGCCGCTGCTGGTGGTCTGTGAACCACACTTTGCACAGTAAGGCAGTAGATTATTTTTGACTTACCCATTCACTTGTTCCATCATACCTCTCAAAACAGATTTCTGACTTTAAAACAGTTTAGAGCACCAAATAAATATTGTCATGTGCCTCATTTTTCAACATACCATCTTGAATCAAAATCATTTGATAAACTTTGCAGGTGTGCATATCTATTGTCATTTTAAATAGGTTCCAATGAAATGATGATATATGAGCAGGAGTATAGGGATAAATGACTTTTAATAATTTGGTTTTTGTTTAGAATTTTGAAATGCCTTTTGAAATGCCTTTTGAAAGAATTTGTGAGGCTTAAATATAAGAGCACAAGGTGAGGCAGTGACAGGAAAGCCCAAGTGCATCTACATCCTAGCTTCTCAGGCGTAGACGACAACCTCTGTTACTTGGTAGCAAGCTGGTGGGGAAGAGTGGTGTTCAAAGCTGTGTTTTCCCTAAGGCAGAACAGCATCAAAATATATAAAGCTTTTTATTTCTGGCATGAGTGATAAAGATGCAGAACTGAGAAGCAGGTTAAAAAACTTAGCTTATGCTTCTAAAGGCTAATTTTATGTAAGTGTTCTTGTCCAGCTATTCTTGGTAGGTCCAGCTGCTAGTTGAACAGGACAGGTGGTGATCCCTGTTCAGTGGCTCGTTATCACCCAGAGGCTTTGATCTGGCTAATACATAATCAATCAGGTTCTGAATTTTAATATCCTTCCTATCTTCATTTCATTTGTTTTACCTGAATTTATTTTCCAAAGTCGCAATATGATTTTGTTTTTTAGTAAGATTATTTTTGATCATTTATTTATTTTGACATAACTAGGCTCAGGATACGCCAGCTGGAGTTTATTACGCCCCTGAATCATAAACTTTTTTTTCTTCCTTCTTTATCTCCTTACAAGATCCAAATTGCAAAACCTAAGGATAAAGTTTTAATTTGGGAAGCACAAAAGACTGAAACCATTTTAGAGGAGAGCATTAATGAAAATCAATATCTAAAAGCCTCAGTTTAAGACTGTAAGCACCATAGTTTATGCTTCTTTTCTGGTCTCTCCAGAGTTGTGATGTGCATAAATTAACACTAAGAAACAAACAAAAAAATCCCAAATGTGAAAAGTTAACTCCTTTTAACTAGTCATATATTCTGTAGTGCGTATGTGATCATTAATTAGAAAGGTAGCAACTGAGGTATTTTCCAGTATTTTCTCCATTTGTTAAATTATTTTGTGCTTGTATATCTATTATGTATGTTGGTGTATGTGTGAATCTCCCTGTATATCCCTTAGAGATATAATTCTAAGGTTGAAAGAACCAGCTGAAATTTTTGTCTCTTCACTCACAAGTATCTATGTATTTAAGAATTTTGCTTCTTTTTACACAAATGGTAAATATCTCAAGTTGGCCTAACTCTTCTTTAATGCCCTGAAAAGAGCAAAAAAGTTTATTTTATCCCACTGGTATGCTCTGAGAGCATTAGATTTGTTTGTAGGGGAAAAAAAACAAGTTATAATAAGGTTTTTTTAAAATTATTGACAGTAGTTTAATTTATATTAGCTTTTCCCACTTCCTTGTTATCTCAGAATAGCACCTCCATGGACAATGGAATGGTCCTAACAGCCTAAATATGGTGAGCTTTAAAAGCAGATGGCTTGGGGCCATTCTGCTTATTATATCATTGCTTTCAATAGCATAACTGTTCTTCTCCAATGGCCCTCTTTGTTTTTTGCTTCATTACTGGCACATTTCTTTAATATGTAATCTATAACATTAACATGAAAATGGCTCTCAAATACTATTACTTTCTCCATCTGTGACCCAGTACTGTGGATCATCATCTAATGATCGTTCTTATTGCAGATGGCTCTCTTTAAATGCTCCAGAATAGCATTTTAAAGACACTGAGGGTGCTTCCTACGAAGATTGACAGTCTGAATGATTTAATGTCTAAAACCTTGGGTCTACACAGTGTGTGATAAATGACTGGAAATGCAAAGCGCCAGCCAATTCCAAAGCAAGGTGTAAGAGGGACAGGAGGAGAGTGATAAAAAAAAAGAGGGGTGTGTGTGTGTGTGTGTGTGTGTGTGTGTGTGTGTGTGTGTGTGTGTGTGTGTGTGTGTGTCGCTAGTATTATCTTTAAGGGGAACTGGAATGGGAAGAACAGAACGTAATCATAAGAAACAGTTCTTTATTGTACTTCTTGAGGAAGGAGTTTACATTTCCTTTCTGCCACTTCACCGTGGCAGTGATAGGAAAGGAATGATAACCAAACTGAGAGTTGAGTTCTCTATGGCTCAACATATACTCAATTTCTAGGCTGAGATTCCGGACTCCTGAGCTCCACAGAGCCTCTTTAGTTGGTTCTTTTTTTCTCTTTCTCGGGATCCTATCACCAAGAATTCTTTGTCTTCATGACTTTCTTTCTCCTCTCTATTCTTCCTGCAAATGCACATCCTTACTGGGAAGTATCAATAAAATATCCGGGTTGGAGCCAGAAGTATTGCTTGTCATGCCTCCATGTATCGGCTATTTCCCCAGTTGAAATGCCACCACGCATGTCGTGAGCACGTTCACCTCACGGCTAGCCATCACGTTGGGGAGGAAGGTGTTATGAGTCTGCTGACAATACTACCATTCCTAGATGAGGTCAAAACCAATATTTTCTTTATCTGCTTGATATTTTCATTTTCTTTTTTCTCTCTAAAGGTAAGCTCTTCACAAAAACTAGCCTACATGTTTTATCATTGTCAACAAAACATTTGTGGCACTTAACGTGACTCTCAAATCAGAGAATAAATAGTGACTAAGATGAAAAGTAGACCAGGCCAGAGCAGTTATGAGGACCAAATTAAGTGGGAGTTTTTATGACAATACAAAACTTTGGTAATTACTATTTTAACAAGTTAGTGGCGCTTGCCTCAGAGAGCTAACCTCAGAAAAGAAAGAAACCTCCTGGCCTTAAAGTGTAATTTTTCAAAACCATAATTTAATTCAGTAGGGTTGGCAATATTTTAGGCTTTCCTCACCATTCGGAAACTATGTCTGAATTTGTATCTTAGATTTAAATTTGCCAGGTTGAAAAGATACATATAAATATAAACCCCATCTGTGAAAACATAACCATTTTCATTCCTCTGAAGGTTTTTTTGTTGTTGGATTTCAACTGTTGTACTTGTTCATTTTTATGTAAAAAGTGAAATTTAGCCGCAACCTAATCAAGCTCTGTTGGCTCTTTCACTAAGAAATCTCACCTAAAGTTTGATTAAATTCATTATTATTAAAGTTTGTTGAAGTTTCTTTTAGTTAGAAGAGTTGAGGAACACCAGTTGATAGATTCATATAGAAAGTTATGAAATTTAAAAAGAAAAACCAGTGGATGAATTTTATTCAGGATTATTTATGGCTATTTTGTATTTCTGTCTTCATTTTCAGAATAATTCGTGTTATTACTAAATTTGGAAATATTCTAAAATTGGAAATCAGACTCCACTTGATTCAAAACACGACCTTTTTTTCACATCAGTCTTTTTAAAACAATGGTTGAAATGCGTTCAGTTCATACCCTTACACTTAATCCTCATGCATGGTCTTTCTTCTTTTTCCCTACCTCTCCTCTAACTGTCCTTTACAAAGATGAGAAGTTTTCTTCCCAACACAAAATTCCCTTGATTATATATTAGAAAGAACTGACACTTTGTAGCAAGGTTTAGGAAAAGCTAACATAAGTAGAGCTTCTGTGAAATCTGTTTTACCAAAAAATATTGGATTTACTGCTGATAAATAACGGAATTTATTTTAACCATTTGCATTTTCTCTTCATTGAAACTCATGAACGACTGTTAGTTTTAGGTGGCACATTTATTTTTGCCATGGGTAAAGATGCTTCTTCAGTAAAATGTTCACTTACAGCATTCAGAATCTTGAAATATAACCAATGTCATCAAAGAGTAGAGACAAGGGGAGGATCAACCACTTTTCCCCTCAGTGAATGATCTACTGTCAAGTTCTACGATCACATTTCAGCTATCAAGAGAGCATTGAGCCAAGTCTATGTTTTGCATACATGTCTTTACATTTAATTATAATTGTAAATATATTTACAATATGAATATAAATATATGCCAACTGTTTAGCTCTAGTTAAAATCTGCCAAAATATAGGGAGGCTTGTGGGTGATGCAAATTGGAGATTTGCATAGATTTAGGGTACAATTTCAGAAAAGTAAATACTATTTTGCTCTATAACTAAAAGACGCTAGGTATATTACCTTGTTTACTCACCAAACAAAAAGCAATCACCAAAAAACAATGAAACAAATCTCAGCTAACCTACTTAACCCTTCAAGTGCCATTGCCATGACTCATTAGTCAGAAGTAGAGAATCACTTCTTTACTGAAGGACATAAATTCATTAGAGGGCCACAGGTGAATAAAGAACAACTAAATACAGTCTGAAACATTTAAATCACTTGTTTGTAGGAAACTATCCTGGCTTTTAAAATGACATAAATCCAGATGAATTGGGAGATTGGGATTGACATATATACAATCACTAATATGTATAAAATAGACAACTAATAAAAAAATAAAATAAAATGACATAAATCCAGCCAAAATTTATTCAGGTTTAATGGGAACAGGATTTTTTTCTAGACTATCTCAGAGGCAGTCTCAACTCATGGTGGTTTCATTGTAAAATGAATAAAATCAATTCAGAGGCCACATCTGATTTGCCGGAAGTGCTGTCATGTGATTCTAATGTCTAACCTCTATTTGGGTACATAGCCCCTCGTTCTACTCAACAGGAATATGTTCTTTTTACCTAATACCAATTAAAACCTTACTCGTCCTCCCATGGAAAGAGCTACTGGTGGTAGTCTTGGAGAAAACATGGGAAGAGTATTGGTGATGTCATATAAGTAGATCAGAAAGCATTATTTTGACATTTAAAAAGTAAAGAGAAGATGATTTTTTTCCTTTTTTAAAAAATTTATTTTACTGAAGTATAGTTGATTTACAATGTTGTGTTAGTTTCTGCTGTACAACAAAGTGATTCAGTTATACATATATATAATTTTTCATATTCTTTTCCATTATGGTTTATTACAGGACATTGAATATAGTTCCCTGTACCATACAGCAGGACCTTGTTTTTTATCCATCATATATATAATAGGTTACCTCTGCTAATCCCAAACTCCCAATCCATCACTCCCCCACCTCCCCCTTCCCCTCGGCAACCACAAGTCTGTGTGCTATGTCTGTGAGTCTGTTTCTGTTTCATGGATAAGTTCATTTGTGTCATATTCTAGATTCCACATGTAAGTGATATCATATGGTATTTGTCTTTCTCCTTCTCACTTCATGTAGTATAATAGTCTCTAGGTCCAGCCATGTTGCTGCAAATGGCATTATTTCATTCTTTTTTATAGCTGAGTAGTAGTCCATTTTATATATATCACATCTTCTTTATCCATTCACCTGTCAGTGGACATTTAGGTTGTTTTCATGTCTTGGCTATTATAAATAGTGCTGCTGTGAACATAGGGGTGCATGTATGTTTTCGAATTATAGTTTTGTCCAGATATATGCCCAGGAGTAAGATTGCTGGATCATATGGTAGCTCTATTTTTAGCTTTTTGAGGAACCGCCATAGTGTTTTCCAGTGGCTGCACCAATTTACATCCCCACCAACAGTGTAGAAAGGTTCCCTTTTCTCCACACCCTCTCCAGCATTTGTTATTTGCACACTTTTTCACGATGGCCATTCTGACCAGTGTGCGGTGGTACCTGATTGTAGTTTTGTTTTGTTGTTGTTTTTTATAAATTTATTTACTTATTTATTTTTGGCTGTGTTGGGTCTTCGTTTCTGTGCGAGGGCTTGCTCTAGTTGCGGCGAGCGGGGGCCACTCTTCATCGCGGTGCGCGGGCCTCTCACTGTCACAGCCTCTCTTGTTGCGGAGCACAGGCTCCAGACGCACAGGCTCAGTAGTTGTGGCGCACAGGCTTAGTTGCTCCGCAGCATGTGGGATCTTCCCGGACCAGGGTTCGAACCCGTGTCCCCTGCATTGGCAGGCAGATTCTCAACCACTGCACCACCAGGGAAACCCCTGATTGTAGTTTTGATTTGCATTAAAAGAAGGTGAATTTTTAAAATTGCAAACCATTCAGCTTGATGTTGACAAGCAGTAAAATCCTAGAAAATGACATTGAAGTGATGAATAATGGGTACTTAGAAGAATATGCTCCCGGGAGTCAGCATGATATCCTCAAAATGTGTCATGCCACATTCACTTCATTTCCATTTTTATTATGGCTACTCAATGGTTAGATGAGAGGACTACTATAGACAGTGTATATTATGATTTGACACCACATTTTTCAAGTTCTCTTTTGAGGATCTTGGGAACAAAATAAAGAACAGTGGGTTGGGTAATAGGGTGAATTTGCAGCTGATAAAGACATCCAAAGAATATCAATTGGTAGATCAGGGTTAACATGCAATAGAATCTCTATCCTTGGACCTGTATTTTAGAGAGCCATGCCTTTATACATGGCTATTTCTTCTTCCATCAACTTTTCTTCCACAATCTCAGCCCTCTACCTGAAGACCTCAGTTAGTCAATTTTACCCATGCATCACTACCTCTGTGAACCGTCCTTTGGCTGTATTCAGTGAGCACAGCTTTTCACCAGCACTCATCTAACTAAATTGGGATTGTTTGTTTATACATATGTTTCCTGCTCTAGTCTATGAATGCCAAGAAGATGAGGACCATTTTGATCCATTGTGGTCTCTTTACTACCTAATATAACTGAATCCACAATAGGTACTCAGTTACTGATGGAATGATTGTAGATAATAGCTATATTGTTTAATAAATTTAAAATTGACAAAAGTTGTTAATACTTTATATGATAAATATATCAAAATTCTAATAGATTGAAATCAGAGAGATGATTTCTTATTACAAGATGAAATATGAAAGCATGTTTACATAAGGCATAGATCTCACATTTAGGCTCAGTAATCAATTTAAAAATGCAGGAGGAAAGAGAGCTTAGTTAATATCAGATTGCGTTTAAAAACCCTTGGGTTTTTAGTAATCCACAAATTCAGTATGACAAAAAGTTTGATGGCATGTACAAAACTAAAATGCTACGACAGTTGTAGATGGCATTAATAGGGCAGAAAAGGGTCTAAGCATACGACTTACTCAGTTCTGGATATCACATTGTAAATGGATCTTGTTTCTTAAAGTGTCGCCAGAATAGCCAAGGGTCTATAGGCGGTATTATATAAGGCTTAGAAAAATAGAAGTAAATACAGGTATTTAGATTTAGCTTAGAGAGGAGTGGTATTAAGGAGAATGCGGTAGGGGGCCTCAAATATTTAGAAGGTTAGAGGAAACGTGTTTTATTGCATTTTGGTTGGTGTTTTGTTGTTTGGTTTTGTTCTTTTGTTTGTATTTTTCCTCACTTTATTTTTTCCTGTTTTGCCCTAAGAACAGATTCAAGTACCTATGCAGAAGTTACAAGAAAGCAAATTTTTAGTCAATATTAAAGAAAATTTTGTAACTGAGCTACCAAAACACAGAATCTACTGCCCTAAAAAGCAGTAAACTCCTTAAACAGTAGGTACTCAGGGCTGAAATGACTGTCTCACCCCTAAAGGCAATTTCCGTATTGGATGAGAGGATGTAATTCATTAAGCTTTAAGGTCACTTCTGAATCTAATGTTTTGATATTTTCAGAATTAATCAGAAGGGACTAACAGCATGACCTGAATCTGTCCTATATTTATATAAACATCCTGTGTAATGCACCTCATTTTTTTGTCCAACTGTATACATTTGTGAATGTTAAATTTTATTTTAGGGCAAATGCTTTTTTAA
The DNA here is from genome assembly GCF_964270905.1 of Leucopleurus acutus. NCBI lineage: Eukaryota > Metazoa > Chordata > Mammalia > Artiodactyla > Delphinidae > Leucopleurus > Leucopleurus acutus. Next base: position 26,945,719 of record NC_139148.1, on the reverse strand, counting down.
AAAAAACTTTAAAAATCAACTTTATTAAAAGATAATTTACACAGAATAACCTGCATCCATTTAAAGTGTACAATTTACTGATTTTTGACAGATATATACCCATGAAACCACTACTACAATCAGAGTACAAAATATTCTCAGCCCTCCACAAGCCGCCTTGTGCTCCTTCGCAGGCCATTCTTCCCTTCCCCCCCTGGCCCCAGGCAACCACTGGTCTGCTTTCTGTCACTTTAGATTAGTCTGCATTATTGAGTATTTTATATAAGTGGAATCGTATGGCATTTTTGTGTGGCTGGTTTCTTACACTCAGCATAATGACTTCGAATATCAGTAGTTTGAAAATCAGTAGTTCGTTTCTTTTTAGTTGTGTAGTACTTTCTATTGTATGGATATATACCACATTTTGTTGATCTGTTCAGCTGCTGGTAGACATTTGGGTTGTTTCCAGTTTGGGGAATATTATGAATAAAGCTGCTAAAAACTGTATACTTGTTCTACTACCTAGCCTTAGAAATCTTAATTTTGAGAAGCACAATACAAAAAGAACTTCAAGTGTTATCTTAGTTAACAAGCACCTAGACGGCAAGTACCAAGGATAAATTGAGCAGATATCAGCTGAGTTCTGTGACAAAGTCTCAGTGTCTAACATTCTTTCTTGGGAGTAGATGTGTATCAGCTATCTTTTGCTGTATAACAAACTACCCCAAAACTTAATGGCTTACCACAGGGGTCAGCAAACATTTCTATAAAGGACCAAGTAGTAAATATTTCAGGCTTTGTGGGCTACATATGGACACTCTTGCATATTATGTTTTTTACAACTCTTTAAAAATGTAAAAATCATACTTAGGTGCGAGGCTATATGAAAACAGGCCACAGGCCAGATTGATCCATGAGCCATACTTTGTAGATCCCTTAACACAGCAACTCTTTATTTAGCTCACTATTTGATGGATAGACTGGCCCATTTTGGTCCTCTGGACCAGCTACTACAGTGGTCCCCTTTTATCCATGGCAGAGACGTTCTGAGACCTCCAGTGGATGCCTGAGATCACAGACAGTACCGAACCCTACATATGCTATGTTTTTTCCTATACATACCTATGAAAAGGTTTAATTTATAAATTAGGCACAGTAAGGGATTAACAACAATAATAATAAAGTAGAACAGTTATAACAATATACTGTAATAAAAGTTATGAGTGTGGTCTTTCTCTCAGAATATCATTGTACAAATTTAATGCCTTTTCCATCTGAACTAAGCTCGTCATGCACTGTGGCCCTAACTTTGGCAGTTTGAGGTGCAACAGCAAAAGTAGCAGGAATTTCTTCTTCCTTCTTCACAGTTTCACAGATTGAAGCTTTGTTCTTACTGTAGATCTTAGCAACCTCGTCATATGATTTTTTTTCTTTCCTTATTAAGTCAAGAAGTTTCCCCTTTTCACTTAAAGGAAACATCTACGGCTTCTCTTCGGCATATCTGAATTGCCAGCATCACTACTCCTATGCTTTGGGGCCATTAATTCACTACTGGGCAGCATATGCTGGACAAAGGGATCATCCTGGGTGAGACTGATGGCCTGAGACTTCAGCACACTACTTAGAATGGCGTGCAATTTAAACCTTAAGAATTGTTCATTTCTGGAATTTTCCATGTAACATCTTCAGACCACAGCTGGCCACCGGTGACTGAAATCATGGAAAGCCAAAATGTGCATGAGGGGGGCTGTTGTATTCTTTGCTGGGCCTGCTTATGCATCTGTGGTCAGCTAGTGGCTGGATGAGCTATCATGACGTGATTCGCACGTCTTATGGTTGACAGGTCATTTAGGAACAGATGCAACTAGGTCTGTGTGTCTCATCATCCAACAGGCTAGCCCAGGCTATTTTACATGGAGACTTGTCAAGTTTGTGCTCGTGTCACATTTGATATTGTCTATCGGCCAAAGCAAGTCATGTCATAGAGTCATTCCAGATACAACGTGTGGAGAAAGACTCCACCTTCTGATGGGAGGAAATACGCTGTAAGAGCTGGATACCAGGGAGAGGGCCAGAATTTGTGTCCATTTTGCAGTATATCACAAGGTACTGGAGAAGAGTTATCAGCGTGTTTCGTAGACTGAGAGGACTCTGAATTTAGATGCATGTAAAACAAGATGTGCTATGATAATTCTTGCTTTGTGAGTAATCGTTGCTGAGTTAGGCAATTGGTTTGTAGCTTCTCAGCCAATGGTGGAGATACAGTATCCATAGTCTAGTGATTTTAAAATATACAAAATACAGATGAGAAATACCATCTATTAACCACTTACTGCTGGGAATTTAGTGAACACTGCTGTGATTTAATACTGAAGAAAGGTTATGACTTTCTTCTGGTTACTCTCTTAGCTGGCCACTCTTTTGAAAAGAATTTTATTCTCAAAGGTGTTCTTATTTTTACTCTTAATACACATCGTATCCCCATAGCCATAGACTGTATACAGAAGTAGAAATATAATGTAGTACGCATGAAACTTCTATAATGTTATAAACCAGTGTAACCTCGAAACAATCCAAAAAGAAAAAAGAAGTGTTCCTACAGTCATATAAGAATCTCTCTTTTTTTTGGTCTTTTTGTGTAAGCATAATCATTGCCAGTCTTCAAAAACACTTATTCAGATAGTTTCCCCCAAGCACGTAATAGGATAAATTTATAGGTATTAAATAGAATGGAGACCATTCAGCCCTAAAATGTCACTCTTCTATCAGGCACGCACTTGCCAGTTTGTTGGCCTCGACCGGGGCATGCTAGCAAGGGCTTCAGATGAGGTCCCATTGCAACACGAGAGCAGAAAGATTATTTCTCAGTTTATGTTTTGAAGTGTGTTGCTCAGACAGGCAACATACAGTTGTGTATAGTAGCGTGAGCTACCTGTTACTTCCCTTGGCAATACTTTCAGCAGCAGCGTTTTTCCTTCTGCAATGTGACAATATCACCTTGCCCTTCGGAATAAAAAGAAAGGGCGGAGTGATTCTGAGCGTGCTTTCCAACAGCCATGCAAACGAACAGCTGGCAGAGAAGACACTCCCTAAAACTTGAAACATACTCTCAGCCCCTGCAGCACCTCGTGTGGCTTGAACTTCAGACTTGATGAATGCCTCCGTAGCTTGTTCCCTCTCCTGAATCTTTTCATTCCCCTTCAATCTCTTGTACTGCTCCAGCCCTTACTGGGGAAGAAAACTGCAAACTGTCTGCCCCTAGCTTACTTCCAGATCTTAGTCTAGAGAAATTCTATTTTTGCATAATTGTCCCATAAGCATACAGTCTATCCGTTTCTCTATGCAGTAGAGGTTTCTAGCTTTCATCTTTTTTGACCAATCCACGGTAAAACTTACATATTATATAGCATGCCAGTGCAAACACACACATATCTCTATCTATAAATATTTCTCCATGTATGTTTATGCAATGGAAAGAAGAGTTTCACAAAACATGGCTTGTCCTTGCCACCTAATTCATCCTCATATTTCCCATTCTTTTCTATTTCATTACAGACAACATTAGTGGTGATCCACTATATAGATTTGAAGACCTATTAACGGTTCATGACCTGTAGTTTGGGAAAATGCTGTGCCATGTTTTATCCATACCTCAGGCCTGGCCATCAGAAAGCTACATTCTTGGACCGCTTTGCCTTGATCCCCATAAGATTACATCATACCCTTAACTTACGTTGAGAGGCACTGTAAAGACAACTACTGAAAGTGACTTTATTGAAGACTGACATCATGCAGTGTCTCCCATCTGAAAATCCAGGCAATGATTTTTTTTAGATCTAAGAACAGAATTTAGATTTTACTTTGCTTCACTTAAAGAATTGTGTTCTTTTCCCCTTATCCATAATCCAAATAAGAAAATCGATCATATTTCCTTTTATATTTTTCCTTTCACTTTGGCATCCAGGAAGCCCACAGCGAAATTATATTCCCTTTAAAATTTTTATTGAAATATATTGATATATCAAAAAAGGCTTAGTCTTAAACATACACAGAATTTTCACAGTCTGAACACACCCATGTAACCAGTATCCAGATCAAGAAATAGAATATTACAGCGAAGCTCCCTTGTGCCCGCTTCTAATTATTACCCAGCCTCCAAGGGTAACCACTATCTTGACTTTGAACACCGTAAATTCATCTGGCCTGGTTCTGTACATTATATAAATGGAATCATACAGCATGTACTCTCTTATGTCTGACTTTTGAAGACTTGGATTCATCCCCGTTGCATGAAGTTGTTCATTCTCATTGCTGTATAATAATTCATTGTGTAAATGTGCCAAATGTTATAATCCACTGTTGATAGATATTTGATACAAAAAATGATGTTATAAACATCCTAAAATGTGTCTTTTGTTGAACATACGTGTACATCCCTTTTGGAAATATATCAAGCAGTGAACTTTCTGGGTCATAGGCAATGTATATGTTCAGCTTTTATACATTCTGCCAAACAGTTTTCCAGTGTGGTTGTACCAACTTAAATTCCTATCAGCAAAGCATGAGAGTTCTAGTTGCTCCACATCCTTCCCAACACTTTGTTTGTTTTGTTTGTCTTTCTCATTCTGGCTGGTGTACATAGCTAAATTTACTATGTATACCAAGCCCTGTGGTCTTCAAATGTGTGTTATAACTTTTCCTCCCTTCTTCATATTTTATTCTATTTCCTTAATCCTTAATTTTATCTATTAATTTTTGAAATTCATACATTCTTATCAGTTGCCCTAAAGCCTCTGTGGAACAATGTGAGGTATAAATACATACATAGTATAAACACAAATCTGAATCCTCAGCTAATGCTGCCATTATCAAAACTCCTAGTCTTCCCTTTCCTCCAGTCCTCACCTCCAATTGGTTGAAAAGCAGTGTTGATTTTATCCCATGACCTGTCTTGAATTCAACCTTTCCACCAATTCCCAGTGCCATTTTCTTTATCCCAGGCCTTTATCTTCTCGTAACTGGACTAGTGTAATGTAGTCTCCGTAGTATACATTCGCATTCTAATCTATACCCTCTTTTTCAAGCTTGTTTCTTCCCACTCCAAATTTAAGTTCATTTCTGTTTAAAACGAAAAACATTCAGAAGTACAGGTGATGGCAATTTTTTCTTCTCTATCCAATATATGAGAAGAAGCTTCTGGGGGACGAGAGTAATTCAAGCTGAAGACCTAGATTTCCACACTACAGGCTTGATATTAACTCAGGAATGTGAGCTCATATTCTAACGGGGACGTTGGTATTTTCTGCGTCTTAGTCTTCCTGAGATACAAAACCCTATATTGGCACAATACGTTTTTGAGCTCCCAAAAAGCATAATCTGATTTCGTAACACAGCAGTATGTTAACATTAAAAAAAATATATCTGTGCCTTAGTAAATTATTCATATGAGAGATTAGCTCGCAGAGTCAACGTAAGAAACTTGCTTTAGCTCTTCTTCCACTAACAAAAACATGCATGAAACCTGGTGACGTAGGCCTAGTTAGCTGTTAATTAAAATGTATGTTCCCTAATCCCAAGAGGTCAAACTAACCCCCGTTCTCTTTTTGCTTTTTCTTCCGTGTCTCTATTTCTGTATTTAGAATCCATGTGATGATGTTGTGCTTCATCACAATCTGTGTGAATCTGTCTCCTCCCCTCCACTAGATTGTAAGCTCCTTCAGATCAAGGCCATATTTGAGTCCCTCTGGTAGAGGAAACTGATTACAGTGTTGAAATATTAAAATATTCCCAAGGCCATCCTCCAAACACTTCCCAGGTTTTACTAATAGTAATGAAAAATGAGAAGAGTTTCACAAGCAAAGACATATATAAATGCCCCATAAATATACCACAATTGCAGTCATTTAAAGAAACGAATATAGGGGAATATTTAATAGCGAAACTTAGTCTGGGTATGGGACATAAAAACGGTTTCTTGGGAATTTGTGGATTAATTAAAATTCCTTGTATTCATATTTCCCTTTTGTTTTCAAAAAATGTCTTGACAAAAATAAACTAGAACTGAAGTATAAGATTCAGCCCTTGGTTAATTGGTTAAACTGGTTTTGTTTTTTTTTTAAGTAAGAGTGTTTATTTATTTATTTATGGCTGAGTTGGGTCTTCCTTGCTGCGCACGGGCTTTCTCTAGTTGTGGCGAGCAGGGGCTACTCTTCGCTGCGGTGTGCGGGCTTCTCATTGTGGTGGCTTCTTCTGTTGCGGAGCATGGGCTCTAGGCATGCGGGCTCAGTAGTTGTGGCGCACAGGCTCCAGAGCACAGGCTCAGCAGTTGTGGTGCACAGGCTTAGTTGCTCTGCGGCATGCGGGATCTTCCCGCACCAGGGATCGAACCCGTGTCCCCTGCGTTGACAGGCGGATTCCCAACCAGGGCGCCACCAGGGAAGTCCCGGTTAAATTGGTTTTTAACCTCCATTTCCCCTTTTAGGGATTCCTACCACATCCTGGCTGTTCAGTGCCTGCACCAAGAGTACTTCTCCATCAGGGTGCAGGGAATCTTTCCCTCCCACTGTCCCCCATAAAACCAATATTCACTTGTTCTCTTACTACTCTAGGGTTCTGCTCTCTGCCAGTATGAATGTGAATACGTCTTTTAACATGTGTGAATCGTATTGGTATTTTAACCTCAGTCCCAAAAAGTAATAGAGTATGGTGTGAATTTTACTCCTATCTCAGGCTTGTGGTTAGTGATTTATTTTCCAGAAAAGTAAAAGAGAAATCTTATTTTACCTACTTGCTTCCTTCTTAAATGTAGAAAACAAAAGAAGTAAAAGTTCCCTTTGCAAGTTGTTAAAGAGAAAAGACTGAAACTCTTGGACCGCTTGTCTTCCCTCATACAAGAGTCTAAAAATGAAAAGTTAAAGTGACAGTGCTGATTTATTTTGTGCCATATTCCTAACACTGTTCCTGGACTTACTGGGTTTCCTTTAAGGAATTAACCCTGCACAACAGGCTATTTTGCATTAACATGGCATCCCCCAGCCTTCCAGTCGCTTTCATAGTCATTATGTCACTTGACCCCTACTTTGGCCTGTCGCAGTAGTGTCCGAATTTTACAGAAGAGTCACCGGAGCTCCAGAGGGGTTAAGTGACTGGTCTCTGAGGGCTAGGTGACTGGCCTCTAGGAGCAGAATTGGTCTAGAGCTCTGCTTTGCTGGAGTTAATGCTTCCGCCAGAATATACAGCTCCGCTTGCTGAAGATTAAGATGCTGCTTTTGATCCTGGTAGATATTCATCTCAAAGGGGAAAAAAAAACCCAGTGCCTTCATTCGGTAGCATTTGAATATTAAATTTTCCTTATCTGTTTCAACTTAGGAGGACTTCCTTGTTCGCTTAATTGACTGGTAATTCCTTTGTTTACTTTTTTCCGAATCTCAAGAACCAAGTCGTAAGTATTAAAAATGGTTACATTAGCATTTAACTTTTTTATGAAATTCGAGTATTTCAGAAAGGGGTAAGATAGGCAGGAATGTGTGTAGAATTTTGCATTTTAATTAAAAAGCCTCGAAATGAAATGAACCTCTGACAGTAACAGATGGCTACCTCTAAAAGCTGTGTTACTATTTGATGTATGTTCAGTATTTTCTTGTGGATAACAAGTCCCACGGCTTGTTTCAAGAACAGTGACAAGACTAAAACAATTAAAAAAGACAAAGCTGCTCTTTTTTAATCATATTCTCATAAATAAGACTGGGTTGTGAATTATTTCCAGAGAAGCAGTTGACAAAGTATAAGTAAATCACTCTAAGAACTAAAGCTGTCTTGCTTTTTTTTCGAACGTTCAAACCAAATCTCTATCCTAGTCCAATGCTGAATTTCCTTTGACAAATAAATATTTACAAAGTATGAAATGTAGAGTTGGTGTGCTCCCTAAGGCCAAAACATAGTGTTTAAACTAAAATTTAATATTTTCTCTCTCCTCGAATACACCAAAATAAGAACATAACTTAAAAATAATTCTCTCTCGTAGCAGACTGTCCATTAATCATTCTTTAGATGATATTGGCTTTGTGAGTATTCAGGTAAAAAGAAAACTGATTTCTAGATTGATCAGAAATTCTGAGAGTATTTATGGATTTGGCGAAAACAGTAAGATCTGGAGAAACAGAATTTCCTGTAACCCCCATTATGAAGTCAAGAAAGGTACATCTTTCAACAGCCTGCCACTTTCCTATGAAAATTCTTCATGTGGTACATGGCTTGATTGGGCAGATCCAAGGGTTAATTTACTTGTGATTTGAGAAAAGGCTGAGACTTCCTTTTTTTTTTTTTTTTTTTTTTTTAAACTGTGGTGTGTGGGAGGAAGGTAGAAAGAGGCCCCAGAATGAATTCCCTAATTGGGGTTTTCACCTGCTGTGAGTCTAATGGAATACAAAGCCTTATTTGTAGCTGGAGAGGAAGGCACATTACGCAGAGTGTCAGAATTTCTGCCTAGTTTTGAAACTGGCACCACCATTTGGGAAAGGCAGACCAATAGTTACAGCTTTGAGCTGTTGTTAAGGTGGACCACGAATGCCGTAGTCAGATCTGCTTGAACCACCGTAACCAATATCCGTGTTCAGCGGGAGGTGGTGTGCTCCGTATACCCGGGGTACAGCACTGTAGCTGGCAGGGCTAATAGGTAACGCGGAGCAACCGCCGGGCCTGTGAGGTTAAAGAAGTGTGGCTTTATTTTAGTGAAGATGCTAAACTTCACATCCTTTCAGATGTTCGCCTTGATATAGGTGGCTCCGTGAAGTTTTGAAAAATCTTACTAGAAGAATACTGTGTGAGAGTGAAGCCCAGCTTGACTTTACCTGGAACCTGTTTGGTGAAATCTCTGGTTTAGATGGAAAAATAGGCTTGTGTGTGTGTGTGAAGTGCTCTGTGTCTGAACGTAGAGGCCTCTTCATTTACTAGTTAATGCGAACTGACTGGATATGCTGATATCCAGAAGATGCTGCTTTCAGATTGACCTAAAGGGATTGTTATACATATTTTATTAGTACACCATGGTATCTGTCCTGACAATGACTCGCCATCACTGTACGCATTTGTGAGACATCTGATTCACTGTTCATGGCTAATACTTGTACTATGCAAAGAGAAACATGGAATCCTTATGCGTTTACTGGATACCCAAATGTTGAAACTTTGCCATAAACTACGTGCTATGCTTAATTGAAGCAATACCTATATTCCAAATGGATTTTTATAAAATGATGCAGGTTATACTTTAGATTAGTTACAGAACGAAAAGCAGTTCAGATAGAGACTCTTGGAGCTAGAGGGAAGCTGGACCCTAGGGCGGTGGTGAAGTCCCTCAGGGCCATCCCCAGGCAAGTGCTCACTGCAGACCATTCCCTGTCTTTTCCTTTCCCTTTCTGCTCCTCATTTTACCCTGGTAAAATCAGGCTAACATTGAAACCGTGAGCAGCCTAAAAGGAAAAGGATGGGTTTGTGGAAGATGGGAGCAGCCTGGCCTCCGTCCTTGACCCTTCACACCGTCCACTAAATGGGCTCGTCCAAACCCACACCCTACAGATACTGACAGTTCAAATTGATAGCTCCAATCCAGACATCTTCCCTCTGAGTTGCAGACTCAGATGTCCAGCTGCCTTTCACATCACACTGCCACCTCCAAGTCAGCAGGCTCAAGACTGAATTGATCATCTCTCCCTGACCCTCGTCTGCCTAAACCTGTCCCCTCCTCCTGAAAGTCCTGGCTTGGTGAGTATTACTCATCCAATCTTGAGAGTCAGCCTACAACAGTAATCCTTAACCTTGGCTGCATTTTAGAATCACCTGGGGAGCCTTAAAAATCCCAGTGCCCAAGGCCAGTTAAATTGAAATCTCAGGGTGGTGAAACCCAGGCATCCGAATTTTTTTAACGCTCCCCAGGTGATTCCAGTGGTGGCCAGGCTTGAGGACCATTGCCCTAGGTCTTCCCTCTCGTTCATTCTTACCTCCAATCAGTCAAGACTCCTGTAGTTTTAACATTATTGTATTTTTTCCCCAGTCTCTCTCCCACTGCCGTTGTTCAGATCCCCATCACACCGCAGTCACCCTGTATCTGGTATCCTTATTGCAAACTCTACTGATCCAGCCCCACACCATTGCCCAAGTGATTTTTCTGAAAGGCAAATCTGACAGAGCCACACTGACGCTTAAATTCCTTCTTTAAAAAGCTCACCCGTACCTTTCAGGATACAGGTCAAGCTCTGGATCATCACACCAGGTCCTTCTGAATTTGTCCGCCTCCCTAATCTCTATCTGGACATTCTCTCTCAAAGATCAAGGAGGGCACTGAAGCTCTTAGAAAGAATAAGCTGTTTCATGCCTGTTTACCTTCACTCCTGCTGTTATCACCGTTCATAATGATTGATTTGCCATTACCCCCAATGGGCCAGAAACTCCTTTGGGGCCTACAGAGGAGGCTTCTAGAAATAGCTCTCCAGTGAGTGAGCCTAATCTCCTTTTTAGCTCCAACAGGTGGAGTTAACTTTCTCTTCCATCAGTGGTCCCTACTCAGCAGCCGATCAAGTGCCCCAGAGGGTGGCTTTGACTGGGTGGGTCCCTGTTTGGTCTGGGTCCTGGGAGAAGTGGTACGTTCAAAAGTGGTCCTTGAAGAGAGTGTGATGAAAAAGGCTGTTTACTGAAATCCGAGCCATGTAGGAGAAATAACAAGGGCAAGGGGAGGGAACGGTTTAAGGAACCTGGAGCAAGCTGTTGCTATGGAAATGACTGTCCCACAAGACTCGTGGCTGGGGGTAAAGAAACTCGGCCACTGCCAGGCTCAAGACCAACAGGAGGGAGCTTGGGGAATAAATACCCCAACATCTCTCTCCTCCTGCCCTTTCATCTCCCGCTACAGGCCTTTCATCATTACCTCCCATTGGCTGAAAGTGAAAGGAAGCCAGTGGGCAAGAGAGCCTGATTGATGCCATCCACAGAGGTCCAACATCGTGGGCCACAGAGCAGAGTGCAAAAGGGCAGAGAACAGAGCTGGAAGGAAGAATGGGGAAATCCCCAGCACAGTCCCTTAGGTCAGAGAGGTCCTCATTTTTCTAAGTACCTACAACATTTAAGTGGTTCAAAAACTGGAGTTTGGAAAAATTTACTAGGTTGCCTTCCTAGACCTCATCTTACCTCATTCCTTCCTTACCTCTGTTTCTAGCAAATTGACTCTTCTCTGCTGTCAGCCAGCAGTGAGATCACTTACGAGCACACAAGAAAAATACAGATCTTCCCCCAGAGTAAAAGAAGCCACTTCTCTGGATGGCAGCATGACAGAGTGGCTAACAGCACGGGCCTTGAAGCCAGACTCCCTAGTTCCAATCCTTGCACTGCCACATTCTAGCCATGATATTGAGGACAAGTAGCTCGTGGTAGGTTTTAAAAGCAGGATTTCAACTTAAGTTTTTTTATGCTGCTTTCATATCTGTGGTTTACATCAAAACAATAATAATAATAATAAGGAGGAAGAGGAGAGCTACTACAAGTAGACAATTAATGTATTATCATACATGGCATCACTCTATAATTCATATATGAAATGAGGATATATAAATTATGTTCTTTTCTTAATATCTTTCCCTAATGAAACAATATTCATAATCTAACTGAAATTAACAACAAAGCAGTCGCAGTGAGGCACATGTCGTTACTTTTTGTTTTTTTAAAGTTATTTATTTTTTTACTTTTTTGGCTGTGTTGGGTCTTCGTTGCTACATGCGGGCTTCCTCTAGTTGCGGCAAGCGGGGGCTCCTCTTCATTGCAGTGCACGGGCTTCATTGTGGTGGCTTCTCGTTGCGGAGCACAGGCTCTAGGCGCATGGGCTTCAGTAGTTGTGGCACGCAGGCTCGGTGGCTGTGGCTCATGGGCTCTAGAGCGTAGGCTCAGTAGTTGTGGCCCATGGGCTTAGTTGCTCCACGGCATGCGGAATCTTCCTGGACCAGGGCTCGAACCCGTGTCCCCTGCATTGGCAGGCGGATTCTTAACCACTGCCCCACCAGGGAAGTCCTGCCCATGTCATTTCTTAATAATACTTTCCGTATTTAATTTCTAAAACAACATCAAGATTTGGGAACAAGCCTTCAAGTGCCTATAGCTCCAGTCTAAAAAAGAACTTAAAGATATTTTGGAGGATTGCCATTTGTCAAATTTAAGAAAAAAATTGAATAGTGATTTCTCATTTTCCATTTTTTTTCAATGAATTGTTCCGACTAGTTTTCTAGCTGGACACTGAGAAAATAGATTTTAGCATTTATATTCTAGAGAAACATCAGAACTCCTGAAGCTTGAGCAAGTAATTTAAAAGTGTAAAACAAACAGACAGAAAAAAAAAAACAGAAAGACAATGTATCCTATCACATAGGTGTTACAAACCTTTAGTTGATTGATTTCTAATATTTACAAATGCCCATGCTGGGAGGTTTGTGTCTTTTCATTGGAATAGACATAAACAGTATTTAAGGATGTGCTTGATACGTTGACACAGAGATTACGTCACTGAATGACACAGATTGCGTCACTGAATGACACAGAGATTATTATGTCACTGATGAACTGCAAAGGCCACCACTTCCTCATCACAGAACACTAATCCTTCTCCCCCAGTCAAAGACACGGGCAGATGTAGAATCTCCAGTAAGACCAAGGGACAGCCTCACCCAAAGACAGTCCTAGCGTGCCCCCCCTCAGCCCCCCAGACCTTAAGAGCAGCCGCATCCACAACTCACTGGCTCAGAATGACTAAAAGATAGCAGTAAGGTCTCAGTTTAGCAGGCAGAATGCCAGAAGTGCCCTATTTGCTTTAAAATAGCAACACCAATCAGATCTGCATGCACGTGTCTTCCGTGATAACATTTACATTTGTATTTGGTTTGTCAAGGGTAATGAAGAAACTTGGCACTCCCTTTCCCTTTGGTTCCTGCACTTTATTTTTGCCTCTTTTGTCACGCTGTAGCAGACGGTAAAGGGAGATTGATGTCTAGAGTCCTTTCAGCTCGAACATTCTCCGGGGCCGGGGGAAATGTTGAGGAAAAAAAAAAAAGAGGATATTTAAAAAGATAAAGGGGAACACTTTTTAAACTGTAAACTGAAGTAGAACAAATCAACCAGAACAGAGAGTGAAAAGGAAATGGTTAAAAGAAGATAAAAAGAAAAAGCAGGCCAACAAAATAAATGGACAAAAGGGGACAATGAAACCACTAAGGGAGTTTATCTGAAAATACCCTTTGGACTCTAATGGAAGATATTATGTGAAGGCTGAGAAAAATGTTTGTGCTAATGAAGGCTTTCTTCTCTTCAGAATATTTCCAAGCCTGTAAGAATTTTGCATACTTAATCTGTGTCGTCATATTGCAAACTCTACTATTAGAAATATTTGAACTACCAGGCCCTGTAACTTTTCCAATGGAACGAACGTTCCATTGGAAATGGTTTCCTTTTAGGTTTCTCTAAAGAATACTAAAAGACCACACGGTGCCACACCGTTGGTGGTGGTTTTTATTTAAAGACTCTATACCACTGGTTCTCAAACTTCAGTGTGCTTGAAGTTTCTGATTCAGTAGCTCTCTCTGGGCTGGGGCCCTGGGGAATTTTCATTTCTAAGAAGTTCCCAGGCGATGCTGCTACTGCTGGTCCCAGGACTACACGGTGAGAACCACTGCTATATCACAAACACACAGACAAATGCTTCCTTAAAAGCCCATTTAGCCCAGGATGAGCAGAACCTGAATGTCATGTCCTTACATCTCCACCAATTTAATCTTCAATTTGGGGGGGGGGGGCGCGGCGGGAAGGGAAGAATTATGCTTGTGAATTTTTTTTTCTTTCATTCTCTAAAAAGAAAACTTTTGACCCACACACTTAATTATCTGCGATGAGGTCATTTGCACCTAGGTCATTTATTTAGGCAACAAGTAGTCTTGCTGGAGGTTTTAAGGGGGTGCTGGCAGGGCGGTGTGAGGCTTCCAGGTTCCCGGCACTACCTTAAATCTCCTCCGTCTTTCTTTCTTTTTCTTTTCTCTCTCCTTTCCGTGTTGAAAGCCCCGACTGCCGGGTCTCGGGGAGTCCGGGTTCCCAGGGCGCTAGGTGGGGGCGGAGCCCGGCCCAGCCCCGCCCCGTCTGCCCGCAGCGCCCCCTCCCGCGCGCCCCGCCCTCCCGCCCTCCCGCCCGCTAACCCGCGCTGGCTCCTCCGCAGTGCTTTCAGCTGCGAGCCTGGGCGGCGGCGGCGGCGGCGGCGGCGGCGGCGGCGGCGGCGCTCGACTTTCAGGGAGCCCGGCGGCTCTGGGAAGCTCACTCCTCCGCTCGCGCCCTCCCCCGGCCGCGGAGCCCTTGCAGCCATGAGGGAACAGCTCAAAGGGTAAGTGCAACGCGGCGCCCTCGGATCGCCGCAATCAGTGCACTTGTGGCGCGAGCAGGGTGCGAGCCGAGGCGGCCAAAACTTGGAACCGCGCGGCGGCTGGACCCCGGCGTCCGGGCGCAGGGGCACCTCCCCCGCGGGTCCTCGCGGCGCCGCAGCAGGTGCGCCCCCGGGGCTTCCCCCCAGCGCCTGGCTCGCCGGGAGACGCTTCCCCCGGCTTTGGAGCGGGCTCGGAGAGAAAAGGCTGATGTCTCGCCGTACCCGGAGGGGACAGAGCGTTCCCCACGCGGGGATTGGGGCCGCGGGAGCTTTTGGCTCCTTTCCGGGCTGTCTCTGTGGACGTGAGCCAGGCAGGCTGTTCCTAAATCGTCGCCCGACCTCGCAGAAGGAAGGGGCGCGCCAGGTTCTACCTTCCATTGCGCTGCAAGTGCCAAAAGGTCAACTTTCTGCCTGATTTCTTCCGAGGATTCCAACTGACATTTCCCTCGTTGCATTTTCTACTGTGTTCGTCCCATGCCCCAAAACTTGCAGAGATCGGGAGAGAAAGGAAAAGCAGTTAAAGCCCAGAAGTCAAGGATTTGACAGAGAGGATTGAGGGTGGTTTTTTTCTTTGCCCTCTGGGGTTGAGTGTGGAGTCATTAATGGGTGTCCTTCTCTCGCTTTTCTCCAGGTGTTTGTGCTTGTCTTTAAGCAAAGTTTGTCATTCCCGATCAGGGCAGGACACTGTTTAGCTCCGTTAAATTTGGAGTTAAGTTTGAAGCTTGAATTGAAGGGGGTTAGTTGCCTGAGAGAGACATATTATTAATTATAAAATACTTTAACATGAAAAAAATTCATCCAGTTTAAGTGACGAACCGAAGTTTTTAAGTGAAATGAACATTTGTGGCCAACAAGCTCCTCTTAGTCTCTCTGCTTCTTTACCCCTGTCTCCTCTCCTTATCACCCCCGCATCACCCTTTCTTTTTTGCCTAGCTGTTTTATTTCCTTGTCCCAAATCCCCTCCTTGGAGGATACGGTTGCTCTTGGAGAAGCAGAGGAGCGAATGAAACAACATGGGTATATGAAAGGTTTCTGACCCTTGATCACCGTAGAATTGGTTTCAGTCCTCATTGTTTGCTCTTGGATTGGACACGACCCTGAAGTGAAATGGCTTTGGCCAGAGTTGAGGGTGGGTGGGAGTTAAGCCCTGAAAAGCAAACATTACGGAGGACAAGTAACAGCTGGAACAGTCACCGAGGCAATCATCTTTGCCCTGCCTTGAGCCAAACAGAGTAAAATGTTAACAATTCCAGGTAACAAGAAATGGGGACTAGAATAGGATTTCTGATGCTTAGACCGACGCCCCCCACCCCCTACCCACAATAGCAGAAACTTTTAAATATATTTTCCCCTTCCCACCCTGCCAGTATTCCAGCCATGCAAGCCAAGTTCAACATTCACCATGCAAATGCCAAGGTTTCTCTAGAAAGAGAGTCTGATCCCCAGATTAAAGGGAAATGATTTTGTGTGTGTGGATCAATGGGCTCCAGATTATATATGAAGCCAAACTCTAATCCTCTACAAATCGCAAGAGAATGTTACCTTTTTATATCACTGCGTAGCGATTAGTTTCCTCCCTGGGAAGTAGTAGAAAGATATTTTTTTTAAAAGGCGACTGTTTGGAATATTTTCAGTACCAAATAACAGTGGTGGCAGAAGAAATCTTATTTTAATTAGGCAACTGCCATTTTCCCGGGGAGAGCAGTAGAAATTTGTTACTTTTTATAAGTGTTTAATATTTGTTTTTAAAGAAACTAAAGAAGCAGTTCCAATAAGTCTGATATTCCAGCACTGACAGCAGGAACAGCTCTGAGGTGGTTAGAATAACCTTGCACACTACTTGAAACTAAAGAAGGTGAGAGAAAATTTAAATTGTGTGGTAGGAAATGAGGTCAGCTCTGTGCTCAGTGGAGTAATGCTTTAATTTCTTATTATTGACAAGTAGGTGTTGCCGGGGTCTTTTGTCACATCCAGTGATCTTGTGTTTTAATTTGTTTCTGGTTCTTATCACGGCTGAAAATAAAAAGGGAAAGAGATTATTGTAGCTTATACACATTTTTTTTTTTAAAAAAGGGGAAATCAGAGTTTGAAGGCTGTTCAGAGAGGCATATCTAATGCCAGGTTTTGGAACCATCAGGGCCAAAATCAATAACATTTTTTAAAAGATTGAAAGGGCGTTTTAAGGATTATTTATGAGGCTGTGTTAATTTCTGTGTTAATGCATATGTAGAATTTTGGTCTATGTTGAACATCATTGTTTTCAGGAAGACTGAACAAAGATGTAACCATTAACTTGTGAACAGGGTCTGGAATTGCCATTCTGGTTGCACATGGTATATGGGCAGTGCATTTCCGATGTGAAAAGTGAAGTGCAGAAAAGAGACAGTAACCAGAAAAACAGTACCACCCACCCTTCCACCACCAGCTCCCCAGCACAGCATATTTTTCTCTATTGTCTGTGTATTCCAGGTGAACCTGAAGTGCTTCTCGTGGAGCTACTGAGAATCCTCTCCTGTTTTTGAAGATAGGCACAGAGTCAGAAATACAGCTGTAAAACCTGTATTGATCACAGACCAAAAGTTGGTTCGTTCTGTAAGGTAGACTATAGATAGGAGTTATGCAGATTCGTGTTTACCATTTCATCCTGTTCATACTCATCTTTCCTATCTGTTTCGGAGGTTAAATAATGTCCCACCAGGGCTTTGGGTTCATCACAGATTGAAAATACCCACATACAGTGAAGTGACTATTTGGTCCATCATGTGGTTACCCCCAAAGCTAGAGTCATTTCAGCTATGTTGCCAGTCGTTTTTAGCATTCAGTGATTAAAAGATAATTTTTCTAGTTTGGAGGATTAGTCACACCCTTTATTCTTTTCTTTCCACTTGTGCTCACTTCTTTCACTTACTGCCGGGTTGTAATGGAAGTGAAACTAACTCGGCAAAGGTGAAATATAAATCTGGTTTTCTAGTTACTTTGCATTGCTTAAAAATAAAAGGCTTTCGTGTTGGAGGGGAGGAAGGTAAAAGAAGATTAGCTTTTGGATTTGTTTGAGTTCATTTATCTAGGTTATTCACATACCCCAGAATCACAACTAATTGGGAGAAAGAATGAGTACCTAGAAAGGACTAACTGGTATGTGTTAGCACATGAATGGAGCGCAGAAGTAGGGGCTTAGAATTTCTTCCTTCCTCCAGTAAAGGACATTTCAATTTAGCTATGGACAGATGGATTAAATAATAATTTCTAAAATCCCTTTCGTAATTTTTAACCACTGGAATAAATTCCTTAAAAAGGTGGAAGTGTAGGTATATCAACAGTCATGAAATCTTCTTTGGAGGGAGGGAGCTACATGAAGCTCCCGTTCAGTCTATGTGGGATTGTCCTGTCACTCGTAGGCAAGTTTCTCTTTTCTTTTGGAATTGCGTTTGGTGCACGTTATTTCTTGCCCGTGTTCCTCCGATTTGAAGTCCATTACAGATGGTGGCTTTTCAGACTGGTTCCCTCTGTCTCTGTCAGGTTAGGTTTGTCAGCTCAGACAGACGTTTTTCTGCCCATCGATTGAAGATGCTACAGTCCTCCCACATGTGGTAGAGATGGGATGTTATTATTACGTAGTGTGTGTAATAAGAGCCTGTACATGTGGACACATGTGCTTTCCCCCTTTTCTCCCTCCCTCCCTCCCTGGTGCTCACATATGATGGCCTTTGGAAATGGCAGAGGTCTAAATGCAGGGTGGTCTCAATAGAAGGTAACCTTTCCTTGCTGGACACTTGTGTATGGAATTGGTACATACACAGTCTCTTTCGGAGCTAAAAAAACATCCGAGAATAAGCAACACTTTTTCCATGAAGCTGCATGCTGCAGCCTCCTTGTGCTGTGCATATAAAGTACCAGTCCTTCCCACCCCTTCTCCAGATCATAAGCCAGTGTGGACATGGGGCTTTCAGAAACCCCCTAAAGCAGGGACTGTATCTTTTGCTTGTCTTGCTCTGTAAGATTTGGATTCTACTCTGGTACATTCCCTCGACTGACTTACTCCTCAGCCACAAATTGTCTCTGTGGAAAAGTCAGACAGAAACAAACAGGTTTGGAAGAGACTGAAACAGCCCTTCCCCAATGAACACTGTCTTGTCAACTTCTTTCCCTAGCCTTCACCATTCAGTTGCTGAGTGTAAATATCAGAGGGATGGTCTCTGAAGTTGCACACTTTGGGGAATTTCCACATGTTTTTTGTCATTTGTGACTGTGTTCTATTTATCAAACCACAATAAATGTTTCTCTCTTTTGCTTATTTTCTTGAAAACAGAGGTAATACACATCGAGTGTTACTTTTGCCCTCTGTGAAGGGTCTTAGGTGTGGCTGACTTAACCACAGTTGGATCCTCATCTATATTATAATCAACTAATGAAAGCTTTACTTTTAGTGGGCAGTAATTTGGGGGCCACGTAGTAACAGAAATGACCACATATTGAGCGCCAGAAGGTATCGGTCTATATCAGCTCGTCCTATATCAGCTTGTCCTTTAATGCTCCCAGGTAAGCGGGCTGGCCCCAAATTTCACAGCTAGTAGGCCACAGAACCAGAATCCAGTCCTAAGATTTAACACCTACACTTGACGTTGTTGGCCTCCCTGAGCTCCTCTTTCTGTGTGCAGCCGCTGTGCTTTCTGCTCCCCTTGAAGTGTCCACAGTTAAGCTAGTTCTCCTCTCTCCAGTCCCACCTTTCCCTCAAAGATGATGAATAGGCTCTGCTTATGAGTACTGAAATATGGTTCAGGGCTGCGTTTTACTGCATCAAAGCCCAGTCAGGTAATCCCCGAAAACTGGAAATACGATGCTATGGTGATTTATGTAGATGGGCCAAAGTAAGGAAAAGTATATGTAGTTATCTCTCCCAGGTTTATTCACGGAATCGAATGCGGAACAAAGGTGTTTTGTTCTTTCTGTGGCAGGAGCTGATAGCCAGCAAACACACTTAGCTAAACTCCAAGAAATGGAAGAGAACTGTGAATGCTTCATTCAGGCCCACGTAAACATAGGACAAGGTGCGGTGGTATATAGAGTGCCGAGTTAAAAGGACATTCTAAGAGTAATGGGAAGAGGGAAGATACAATCTATGAGTCAGGCAATGGATATTGGACCTTAAGCCGAAGTGAAACACAGTCATCATAGAGATGAGATCTGGATACGGAGAAGAAAGTAATGGAAAAGTGTCAGGGACAGTGAAAGCAAATGAGAACTGAAGCGATTTATTTATTAAACTAATATCAGTATCTCTTTGACAGAGTTGAATAACACTTGTCAGTGTCTTTTCTGTATGTTCTGAATTGGACGGCTGAAGAAATCCTGATTTTTGATTATTGAGTACCTAACAAGGTCACTTTCTTATAACAGAAGTGCAGCCGACTTGGGGGTACAAAAAAGAAACAGATGCTGGTTACCAAATAATGATCATATTGCTTTTCCTGTTGAGAGCAAAGGTTGGGGTCTCTCTCCTTGTAAAATAAACATTCGTCACTGCAAGATGGAAGGCCTGTCAAGTAATGAAGCCAAATGAGCCAAAGGCATACCGTGCTTTTTTTTTTTTTTTTTTTTTTTCTTGTCTCCTTTTCTCTACTACTCATTCTAAATTCTAAAGTCTCTCTTTGTATTTTATGTTTTAGCCACGAGACCCAAACAACTTGCTGGGACCATCCCAAAATGACAGAACTCTACCAGTCTTTAGGTAAGGACACGGCCATGTTTCCTCCAGATGAAATGACAGATGACTCGTAGGATAAAGTAGTTGGTAGCGCGCAAGCCATTTGTTGTCTGAATACATCACTAGATTGTTTAAGGGGTGAAAACAGCGACACCTTTCTATTCAGAATTGACAGTCAGCTTTCTTTTTTTCCGAGGTTGCTTAAAAATCAGTTTTAGGATTGCACTGATTCCCGAAAATTCAGTATATCTGAGAGGGCCAAAAGGTCTTGCTAGTTTTCTTTTTTCCCTAAAAGGATGGAAAAAATACTTGTAATTGACGGCTATGCTTTCCCCCCAAAGAAAGAAAAGGGTTTCAGGTTGTTCTTATTGATTTCTTCCTTGTGAAACCAAGAAGGCACTTTTGCCAAGTTACGAATGCCGTGTAAAGGAATTTTCCGCAGTCACTCCAGTGATCCTAATTCCTAAGCCTGTCCGGTCATCAACATGCATGCTCGATGAAAGTCCACTCTATACCGTTTTCCATCCCTCGGGAATAACCTGAAATGAATTACCTCGCATTGTAACTAGTTGTTGTTGTTTTAGTTAAAAAATCGTCATGCTGTCTCTACTACTAAACATTTTTTAAGTCCCTTTTTGCGAATGGACATATTTACAGACTGAAATGCGTAAGGTGAAAACTCTTTGGGTTTTAAGTTATGTGACAAAGCCCATGGGAGTCAGGGCGCTCAAACATAAACTTTGGATGTGTGTGTGTGTCCATGTATCTGTGTGTAGCTGCTGCTGCCTTTGTCTCATAGGTTCCCATTGGTTAATGAATTGCAGCTATAGAGACATTAAGGCATGGAGTAGGAGATATTCGCCCCCCCCCCCCCCAGATTTTCCCCTGAACTCTTTCCAGCAAGGACCTACTGTACAGCACAGGGAGCGCTGCTCAGTATTCTGTAATAGCCTAAATGGGAAAAGAATTTGAACAAGAATAAACACATGTATATGTATAACCGAATCACTTTGCTGTACACCTGAAACTAACACAACATTATTATAAATGATAGAAGCTCCTTCTAGAAATCTGAAAAAATACAAAGCGTGAAAAAGAAAAGTCACTTATAATGCTACTAGCCAGAGATACCAATACATTTCAAGTAATATTATGTCAGCTCAGTCTAGCAGTAAGAGCGTGTGTGTGTGTACAGGCACGTATGTACACACACTCCCTTTTAAAAACTTAAGGAAAATCAGGATCAGCTCATCTTCAGGTGCTACATTTTCAGCCCCTGCACAATGTTTCTGGCTTTTATGCTGCACTGTTTAGAGCACGGGTGGAAAGCTTGAATGCTTATATTTTGGCAAGTGACAGAATGAGACTTCATCTGAAGTGGGCAGTGGCTGTGCTGGAGGAGCTGGTCGTCCTAGCCCAGTGCTCTCAAGACTTTGGATTTTTCAAGACAAACTAGAAATCTTCCAATAAAGAGCTCGTTGAAACTGGGCCTCCTGCTTATAACCTCTGGCTTACGTAGGCTCAGCCTACTTATAATTTTTTTCTACTCTAATCACAGTGATCTCTAGTTCTAATATTTTAATTTACTTTTATTTGAAAATTATAATTATTATAGAATCAGTACTTGTTCATATTTTTTAAAGTTAAACAATATAGACAAGCTAACAAAAAAGAAGTCATCTATAACCCACCTCTTAGTTAACTAATGTTTAACAATCTAGTAGGTATCCTCAAAAATTTCTTTCTATACATACATTTTTACCAAAGTTGGGTCGTTCTGTTTTATAATCAGCTTTTATTCACCTAAAGGTAATGTACCATGGCCATCTTTCCATTTCAGTGCATTGTATTCTCTACCAGCTTACTTTTAATTACTCTGTAATGAGAAATCACAAACATGGTTGATAAAAAGCTAATTATGAACTCTCAATGAAGAGGTGTTTGCGCCTTCAGTAGGAGTTAAATATGCTTTTTATCGTCATATTTCTAAAGTTTTCTCAGTAGGTCGAACGCGGTGGTAAACTCAAAGCTGGTAATCTGGCATGATTTGTAACCTTGGGCAAATCACCCGACTTTGGAAGATAATGGAATTTTACAGTTGCAGGGAAATTTAGAGCTCATTTGTTAACAGACTTTTTCTTTGATGAAATCAACTTAATTGAGATCAGTTATATAGATTAAAATGCTGCCATCATAAATATGTGGTCAATTCCACCACCACCAGCCGCTCCCCCCGCCCCAACTTTGAAATTTTGGTTTTTGTTATCCTGGCAACAAACATCTTGGAAATGAACTGGGTGTTGACATTTGATTTTCAGCTTTCAAAACTTATATTTCCAATATTTTCATTACAATCACATATTACTTGGGCTAACTTTTATTCAAATAGTGACACATTACATTACATCTTCCATTTATTGAGAGTGTGCTGCACGTGGAAACGTATGTGAGCAACCATCGTGCCTGGTAGATGTCATCAACAGCCTTCTTTCACAGGGCAGTGAAGTCAGGCGCAGAGAAACCCTTTGTCAGGGATACACAGCCATATGTATGGCTCTACACTGGGATCTACCCCAGATCTTCTGTTAGTGTTTGCACTTATCTCATTGATATTATTAATGTAGCAAAGTATGTCCGTGTAGATCACCACGCACCTGCTACAGATAGGTACAGATTGACAGTTTTACCTATGGATAGACAGTTATTTGAATGGTATTTCTGGAACAAACCATTACATTTCTAGAAATAGTATGGTGGATTCCTGGACAGTGGACACGCTTCCTTTCCCGTTGCGAGGCACACGTGGAATGATTGATTTAGTAGTTTGTTGTGTGTCTACATCCCTGAGATAACCTACGAGATTAAGTACCGCTAGTGCCCTTCCCACTCCCAAATTACAGTGTTTCGCAGTTGAAATACAAGCATAACATACTGAAAAGAAGCCTTTAATTTCTTTGTCTTTATACATTGGCATATGTTTTTCCTCGCGAGCTATCCCTTTAGGTCCAAGCTGCTATTTTGAACTGGATGAGATGGTTGGAAGCCTTCAACTACACTTAGTTCGTGAGAGGTATCATGAAAGCAAAACTGGTCTGGTGTGGTCACAGTGTTAGACCATACCTCGGGCCCTCTCCTAATGGAAGCTGAACCTCTTGTCTGTGGTGACATGTTGAAAATATCAAGAAGTTGCTAATCCCCACCGTACCGCCAACTCCAGACATAACTCTACTGTAGAAGCTACAGTGGCTCACAGCAGGCAAGAAATGTTACACATTCCTAAGTGTGCCCACCTCTGAGGGGATTTCCATTCTCTAATTTGCCAAAACCCCCAACCAGCCTATTTAACACACTCTGTTTTCTGCCTTGCCCCCAAACGCGTTCACGTGATCCGCCCCCGACCCTTGGTCCAAACACCACAGTATCATAAGCCAGAGTCATTTGGTAAGGACTGAAAAAGTAGGACTTGAGTGTTAACTCATGGAAGGCTGTGGTATTACTCGAAATGTTAATCTTAGATATCTCTGCTTAGTAGAATTCTAGGTGATTTTCTTTCTTCCTTTCCTGACATTCTACAATGAGTTTATATTATTTACAATTAGATACTTAGCAAAAAAAGTTTCTTCATCAGTACCCCCATCCCATTCCTTAGTGTCCCTACAGCTCTAATTCATCAACCAATGAGAACCTATGACAGAAAAGCAGCAGTAGCCACACACACACGCATATATACATCACACATACGTATGCATATAAAAATGTATGCTTAAGTCCTGATTCCCATAAACTTTATCAGGTAAATTTGAACACAAGGAGATCATCTCATGCGTCGTTAGCCTCTAAATATGGCCATTCACAGAAAGCTGACTTTACAAAAGTTAGCCTTGTCTTCTTTACCACTAAATTTTTTACTTAAAAAATGTAAAAGAACTCATTTCAGGTTATTCTCAACAGATCTAAAATGGCTTTTTTGAGCGAGCTTTCATCAAACGTTAAAAATATTGTGTTTTCCCCATGAAATTAGGCTGTGTACCCACTCAAAAAATTCCAAGTTATGAAGGAAAAAATTGTTGGGCTCCCACACAAACACAAAACAAGGCATAGTAAAGAAATAATTTAAACATTTACAGACATGACCTGACAGTCATTGGGAATTGGAGCATTGGAAGGTCTCCAGAAAATTTTTTACGCAACATTAACCGTTTGGCAAAAGCACTGTCTTGTTTGCACAGAGAAGAAATCAATAAGAACAACTCGAAAAGAGTTTTCTTTCAGCATTTTTCTCTGACTACCCCCAATGTGGTGGGGTGAGTGGTATATTAAAAAATTTCCCATATCTTTTTTTTTTTTTTGGCGGTACACGGGCCTCTCACTGTTGCGGCGTCTCCCGTTGCGGAGCGCAGGCTCCGGACGCGCAGGCTCAGCGGCCATGGCTCACGGGCCCAGCCGCTCCGCGGCACGTGGGATCTTCCCGGACCGGGGCACGAACCCGTGTCCCCTGCGTCGGCAGGCGGACTCTCAACCACTGCGCCACCAGGGAAGCCCTCCCGTATCTTTTTTTACGTGGCCTTATCCTTATCCTTAGAATGAGGGTATTGGACCAAAGTGTTGAAGAATTTTGTTTTTCTCTTGCTTTGGGAAGAGGTGCGGCGGGTTGTTTCCAAAACTTGCTGTGCTCATAATTGTCAAGAAGTACCTTTGGCTGATTGTGCAGACAAACGGATTTCTAAAAGTTTAATCATTCCTATTTTTAAAAATGCACATTCTTGGCAAACAAGCAACAGGGAGAAGATCCTGCCGCCCATCCCTGTCTTACAGGCCGAGTGAGACAGGCTGATATCAAGTAGGGAGGCTCTCTGGAAATATACCTGCTGGGCCATCTATTTGCTGTTGCGAAGGCATGTTCTTCCTCATTTCTTAGAAGTAATCCTATGTTCCATTCATGAGGTGAATTTCAGATTTCTGTTAGCATCTTTACAGATGGAATGGCAAGACTGTTGTTCCGAACGCTTATCTTGGTGATTTAAAACATAAAGCTCTTTAAGGCTCCAAAAGGCATTTTAACAATCAGTAGATGTTAGGTAGTAATGTGCTCTGGAATTTATTTCGAAATACGAATATAATATTGATTTATATGGAGTGCCGTTACATGATAAAAAGCCTCTCATTTTCTCACAATTTACATCTAGGTTCTTAAGTTCATCACTGAAATTTTAACAGTAAAAAAAAAAAACCCATCCCCCCCCACACACATATAATATGTGCTGCTTAAAAATACTTTTAAAAAGTATCTCTTAGTCTCTCTTATTGTGAATATATTAATTATAAATACAGTAAAATCTTTATGTGGTCCCCTCCCTGGCTTCTTTCTCCCCTGCAGTATGGGGTGTTCGCACGAGGGATACGAGCAGTACAGTGCAGGAATAGCAGTTTGCAGAGGAGACATAGGTTAAAAAAAATAGGCTAAGGTGAAGAGAAAATCATTAAGCTTCAGAAGGTGAACTGATTTCATTTCAAACCGTTTACTAAAATCTAGATGTGCTGGCGGATCTGACATTTCTTATCCCAATTTCCTTTTCCTTCTTTGAAGCCCTTTCACCACCAGCTTTTTTTTCTCTAGGGGTGTTGGTTCCCCTCTTTTCCTGCGAGTCTGGCATTCTCCAGAAGGATCTAGCCCCTCTTAGCTGTTGCCCAAATTCTGGAGCCCACTCTCCATGATGCTTACCCAAATGATGCAGAATCTCTAAGTTTTCAAAAATAGACTTATAAACGTTTTAGGAATTCTTAGGAAAAGTGGTCTTAAAAACCCTTGTGTTTTGAAGGCAGTCTGTCAGCACGTGGCCCCAAGCCTCATGTCTGTTGCCCGTGAAGAGCTTCAGAATGTTCAAATGAGGGCTCAGTTCTAGGGTCTGATGGGTCTGAGGCTGGTGTGATTCTTAAGCAGTCCTAGTTGAGAGGACGGACCATCAGTCAAGTCAAGAGGCTAAGAGCTTCTTCAGGATACATCAGTATTGTTATTAATAAATAATTGCAGCTGCTCAGATAGAGTTGGAAACACTGCCATACAAATCCTGTACCTCTTTCCTCAGTTTGCCAAGAGGAAGGGAGATAAGTTAGCTTATTCTCTCCCTCTTTTCATAGGCTTTCTACATTCCATTAAGTATTCCCTCCTGAGGATGCTCTACCGATTAGGAACTGCGGGACTCTGAATGGCTATGAATTCCTTCTGCGTGGGGAGCATGTCCTAATGCTTTTCTCAGCGTATTTTGTAAACTCAACTGTTCTCAACCACGGGACTCGATGTTTAGCATATTCCTTCTCTTATCTCTAGTTCTTTAAGTATTGCCAAGTATTAAAACTTCTGCCTCTGGATTTTCTACCACCATAGGGCCTTGAACTGGAAAGAATACCTCAGTTCAGATCCCAGCTTGGGTGTGACCTTAAGCTGGACCCTTGCTTTCCCCGCAGTCTCAGGTTTCTGGCTTATCAGGTCGGGCAGCAACCTTCCATCTCTAAGTGTCTGGTTTTAGTTTAACTTCTGATGGGTTTGGCTTGGCCTCATGAATGCTGTGCCCCACACCCCAGTTTCCCTTTGTCCCCACCAGCCTGGAAGATAGGAATAATAAGATCATTGAGTGAGTCATTTTTGTACTTTCATTTCTGTACTACTTCACGGTGTGCAGAGAGCTTTCAGAAGTAACCGTATTTAATCTTTACACAGCTGTAAATTAGGTATATGGGTGGCATATGACCTGAATTTTCTGTCATTTTCAGATCTTCCGTCCTGCCATCCGTTTAAGTAGATTCCTGTTTTTGTTTTTGTTTTTGTTTTTGTTGTGCGGTACGCAGGCCTCTCACTGTTGTGGCCTCTCCCGTTGCGGAGCACAGGCTCCGGACGCGCAGGCCCAGCGGCCATGGCTCACGGGCCCAGCCGCTCCGCGGCATGTGGGATCTTCCCGGACCGGGGCACGAACCCGTGTCCCCTGCATCGGCAGGCGGACTCTCAGCCAGTGCGCCACTAGGGAAGCCGTAGGCTCCTGTTTTTGATTTAGAAAATTATACTATCATATGAGTGGATGGGGCAACTGTTTCCTCCTCCTTTCTGTTTGGACTTGAGCAGGCTGCGGCGCAAGACTTGCTTTGACTTATTCACACTGACATGTGGGTAGGAGATAAGGAACCAAGTCCAGAGCACACATTTTATGGCTCCTAGCTTGCTGTTCTCAGAGGAACAGCCATTACTCGTAGCATGATTTATAAAACTGCTTTATCAGCATAATTAAGCTATGGAATCTCAAATGACATTCTTTATTCCCTAGCTGACAAAGTTAACACAGGAGATTTACTCAGATTTGCAAAACAGAAGGCATAAGACGTTAAAGCTGTTATAAATGTTCTTCCTTTATGTCTATCCTGCTTATAAAAGAGAAAAGAAAAATAATCTGTTCTTTTCACTTCAGTTAGCATCGATTGATTGTCCCCATTTGTAAAAGAGAAATGTAATCTTCGAATCAAAATTTATGGTGTTTTAATGGGACATTTTTTAATCATATTTTTCTTGTTCAAATAACTTGATTTAAAGCTTCTAATTGAAGAACATAAATAAATAGATGTTTCTGAATTGCATCTTGCAAAGCTTATTTCAGAAGGAAACTCAAAAGGATTCTCTTTCAGACTTAGACTGGTTTCCAAGTGAGAAGAGCTGCCATTTTTGGTAGTTTACTTGATCTAAATAAGAGGAGCGTTAAGGTTACACCTGCAGCTGTGAGAAAAGTGCTGGATGTGTACAATTTTATGTAGCTGGGTCTGCAGAAGACAATTTTTGCACACGAAGTAAAGGCGTCTAAAGACGTGTCTGCTCTTTTTCAGACATTTCCAATATTTCTTTTTTAAGCACACAAGTCTGATTACCTCTGTACGTCTCTTGGGAGCTGCAGTTTTGCTGGAAAGAGATTTAGAACAGTTGGAACACTCACATAAAATAGATAGTGAGTTTTTGAAGTCCATACTCGCTACAGTAGTAATAAAGTGACCTAAAAATATTCTGAAAGAGTCTCTTACGACATAGTGGATGAGTCATTAGCTTATTTATGAATTGGTGTTATTCTGTGAGAATGTTTCAGAATTTGCCATTCCACAAAGTCTTGATCCCTTGCGCAACTTCAGGGAAGTCTTTGTGCCCCCTCGTAAATTGAAGCTCATGTAACTAGGACATACGTTATATATGAGTTTGCGTTTGTATGCACACATACCTGCATGCACATATATTTATATGTTGACATACATATTTTTTATCAAGCATTAATTTTGGTGGAAAGTGCTTCATTTTATATTTTGCTTTCTAGTTCTATAAAAAGGCTGTCGGTTTTAGAGCTTCTCCAACTGGTGAAGGACAGTTGTTTTTAAAACATCCAGTATGTCACGGACTTTGGGGTGGCCTTATCGAAACTGACTAGTGTACGCTCACATCACACATAACTCACCACACAGGTTCAGCCGCACTTGACCTAGTGTGTACCTTGTTCCGTGAAATGGACCCACTGATTACGCATTTGGATGTCACGGCAATGTCAAGTTGCTACAGCAGTTGCTTAACACATTCCTAGTTTCTATGTGTGTGGAAAACTGTACTTTGAGTAGCACTGTTCTAGAACATTTAATTTTTGAAAGTATAAATGTCAACTCAAATCAGGTGACCTTGGGAGAGGGTAATTAACTTACACCAAACAAGAACACCTGAAAAATGTTACTTATGGACTTTATATTTTGCCAGTTGAGTCAGGTTCGGGCAAAGGAGGGATCTGTATTCTTTCCCATTTCATAGGCCTCCTTGCCAATTACTTTGGAGGCCAAAGTAACAGGACCACCCAATACAGGAAGGGGCTGGGTATGAAGTGGCAGGATCCCGGCTGCCTAATTTCATGCCTCCTCCACCCCTATAATTAAATGTAGTGTATAACATATCATAGTTTTCAAATACAAATTTGTTTTTATCTAGAACATAAAATGTGGCATGTGTACTCTTTATGTTGTGTGTTGAAGTCAATGGGGAACTGATTGATTATACTGTGACTTTGTGTCACTTTATGAGTTGAGGTTGGGAGGTAAAGTGATGCAGCAGCATAGTAGTTCATTGACTTTGAGGCTGGTGAGACCTGGATTTGCAATTCTGGCTTTGCCACCAGTTCTCTGTGGCCAAGACAAAGGCAGTAACAACTTTGCACCCCAGTTTTGTAATTTATCAAGTGGTTATGATGGTACTTAACCTTGGGGAGTGTTGTGGGGATTAGAAATAATAGATGTAAAACTACAAAATGTCTGACATAGTAACTGTGCAAGGAATTATAATAACTTTTGATGATGCAGCACTACTGTCATACCCCATGTCCCTCCTTATCCAAAAGAAAGAAACATGCACAATAATTTAAGAGTGAAAAGAAAGGAGAAAGCCTGTGAAATAATGTGACATGCCCAGAAAAATGCCTGATACAGAGTAAACACCTAACAAACGGTGGTGGTACTCTTATGGTAGGGAGGGGACAAGGGAATGGCTGCAGAGGTAAGGAGGGATGAGACCATAAAAAACGCATATGACATGTTGAAGGCTTTGATGCTAAGATTTTCGACTTGGGTGAAGTATCAATCAGGGTCCAGTCAGAAAATAGAAACCACTTCAGTTATTTCAGACAGAGAGGGGATTTGTGCCGGAATTTGGTTACCCAGTGATGGAAGAGCTAAGAAGCCAAACAGACGGCAGGGAGCCTCTGCTGTACCCAGGGCTGGAGGGACAGTGCCAAGAGGTGGTATCACCAGAGCCCCAGAAGCCAGAGCCATCATCCGGAGCTAGAACCAGTGGCCAGTTGGGACCACTGAGGGGAGGGGTTAATGGGGCGGGAGATCCAGGGAGGGAACACACCTACTGCCAGAGCTTGTGCTGAAGACAGAGAGAGAAAGGGAGAATTAGCCTGGCCTCTCCTTCCTCCTGTCCTCTCCCTCAGTTCTTCTGCCAGGGACCGCCATTGGCCATACTTACTTAGAAGCCAATTGTAAGGGAGCAGGAAAGTGGCATTCTCTGTAATAGAGGGCAGAGCAGGGGAACGCCAGAGAATGGCTCTGAGAACCAGCGAGCAAGTGGCCGAAGTGCAGGAGGCCTCAAGGACTGTGATGCAGTCAGCCATCTATGCCAATATGCAGGGAAGAGAAACACAAAGCCCTAAAAGCTTGCATAGGATTTGCTGAGTCTGAAGCAACTTAAATGAGGCACTAAAAGGGTGCACTGGGTTCAAAGGAAACTGACCTAAAAACAAGCCAAGAGGAGGTAGCAGTCAAAAAGTTATCTGCACAGAAGTCCAGACTCTAAGAATAAGCTGTCGTGCATTTGGTTGTAGCACTTGCATTATTTATAGTTGTTTATGCTCAAGTCTCTCAAGACTAAGTAATGAATTCCTTTAAAGCAGGAGCTGTCTTCCTCATCTTTGCCACTAGCGCCCAGTGCATGGTAGTCTCTGAATAAATAAATGTTCATTGAATGAAACACAGTAGAGCAAGCGAGAGTGATTTTTCTGGGGAAGAAGACAGATACCACTCAAGAAGACAGCAAGTTGTGTCCACCTAGAGGGGTGGGATAGGGAGGGTGGGGGGGAGATGCAAGAGGGAGGAGATATGGGGATGTATGTATACATATAGGCTGATTCACTTCGTTATACAGCAGAAACTAACACACTGTCATAAAGCAATTATACTCCAGTAAAGATGTTAAAAATAGATAAATAAAAAATAAAAAGAAGACAGAAAGATATAGATGATGTTTTCCTAAGGCAGATTATTAAACTAGCAAGATGGAAGTCTCTGGAGAGATGGAGTTCTTTCCAGAAAGTAGAAGATAAAGCATCATGGTAAGAAAAATTAGGAATGTCAGTTAAGTTGTAAATTTTATTGGCAATTTGATATCTTAGCACAACCGGGTGAACTGCTACCCTGGAATTAATTTTATTCTAAAAGGAATAACTCACTGATAATCAAGGAGCTCAGACCCTTGAGGGACTTCCCTGGTGGTCCGGTGGCTAAGACTCCGCGCTCCCAATGCAGGGGGCCCGGGTTCAATCCCTGGTCAGGGAACTAGATCCCACATGCCACAACTAAGAGTTCGCATGCCACAACTAAGACCTGGTGCAGCCAAATAAATAAATAAATATTAAAAAAGAGAAAAAAAGGAGCTAAGACCGTGAAAGAAAGGGTCACCGTGGATTTGGAATTTAAATAACAAGGAAACACTGAGCACAATTTGGTGTGCTGGTAGCCTCAATTATTCATTGGTTTCTTAACTCAATAAATACTTAAGAGTGTGCCAGGCGTTGTGAATCCTACACTTGAGGACAACAGGCTAAAAATATTATTGAAGGTATAAACATTTTTACAGTAATCTTATTTTTTTGGACATTACAAAACATATGTTCATTCCCAAAATTTGGAAAGATGAAGTGTAAAAGAAAACAAAAATCAATTTCAATCTCAGCGCCCAGAAATAACCACCATTTACATTTTAGAGGATTGCTTCCAGTCTTTTTTTCGATGCATTTCTTAAATAGTTGTTTGAGGCAATATCCTGTTGATAACGTTATATGCTACTTTATTCACTGAATGTCCCAAGTTTTCTCTCATTCTTAAATTCTTTGGGGATGTTATTTTTCCCAAGTTGCATTTTCCTGAAATATTACTTTTTAAAAATAATTTCCCATTTTTCAAAAACTAATTTATGACAAAGGAAACTCAAATTCATGTTGAATTTGTAGAAATAAATCCTTAAGATTCTGGAGACTTACTACAAACAGGCTTCTGAGCAGAAAGCCAAGTAAAGTGTTATGATGCCTTCTGTCCAGAAAGCTACTTATGTATTAGAGATGTTAACAAAAACCAGTGTAGTCAAAAATAGGCAGTCAGTCATCAGAAGGCTGATAAGAAAAATTTATCCTATGATAAATACAGTGTATAAATTTACATGAACAAACACTTTTCTACCACAAATATTTTAATAGATAACATTTCTTTTGCCAAATATTTATGCTCTCAAGGTGACAAGGCAACTATCCTTGGAAACTTTCAGTGTTACAGAAAAATCTTTGCCTTCTTAGCAAACAAATTTAGACAGAAACTCAACTTTATGAGAAGTTCCTAGAAGTTTTAATTTTTATAATAACTGATATGTAAAAATTCACTTACCTATTTTTTTCAGATATTAATCTCCAAACTATTCGTTTTTATTGAAGTATAGTTGATTTACAGTGTTGTGCTAGTTTCAGGTGTGCGTCCTAGTGATTCAGGTTTTTGGCAGATTATATTTCATTATAGGTTATTACAAGATATAGGATATAATTCCTTGTGCTATACAGTAAAGCTTTGTTGCTTATCTATTTCATGGACTGCAGTTTGAACCTGTTAATCCCAGACTCCTAATTTGTACCTCCCCCTCCCTCTCCCGTTTGGTAGCCGTAAATTTGTTTTCTGTGTCCATGAGTCTGTTTCTGTTTTGCTATATACATTAATTTGTGTCGCATTTTAGATTCCACATGTAAGTGATGTCGTACAGAATTTGTCTTTCTCTGTCTGACTTACTTCACTTAGTACAATAATCTCTGGGTCCATCAATGTTGCTGCAAATGGCATTATTTCCCTCTTTTTTATGGCCGAGTAGTATTCTATTGTGCATGTCTATCTCACACCTTCTGAAGCCCATTGTCCATTACTGGGCACTGGGTCGCTCCCGTGCCTTGGCTGTTCTAATGCCATCGGTCTGCCTTCTCTCACTGTTGGCACTCACCCAGGACGGGTCTTACTGCCTCTTGCCATCTGTCCCTATTCCCTTTACTAAATGATCTCTCTTTTTAAAATAGTTCGTTTCATTTCAGTGTTCTGCAGTTTCCCTGCACTGTGCCTATGCTGAATGTATTATTTATCTTGCTTGAGATTTATGTTTCATTTTTTCTCCACTTTGAGAATTTGTGTCTTGAATCGATTTTGGAAATTTGTGAGCATTGTTTGTTCACTTATTGCCGCTTTTCTATTCTCTCTGTCCTGTCTTTTTGGAACACCTCACAGATACGTGTGGGTCCTTTCTGTGCTATCTTCCGTAAAGAAGTCATCTTTCAGCTGTAATCTGTGATATTTCCTCAGCTCTCTCTTCCAGTTTCTTCCGTTTCTGTAGAGCAAGAGCCTACTGTCTGACTCCCGTTGTGTTTGCAATCACTTATTATAATTGTCAAAAATTCACTTACCTTTAACTTACCTATCTGGAAAGAGAATGGCTAGCAGAACACACACGTTATCTTCCCAAAACATTTGTGCTTACAATGAGCACATTCTGGTCAAGGTTCTTTGTTACACTGTCAATTAAGGCTTGTGTAGCCTCTTGCTTCCGTTAACATTTTCTGGCCAAGGTGCACTTAAAGAGTATGGAGCTAATAATATATTCCACAGTTGTTTCCAATTTTTTCACTGCTCGAAGTAAGCCTGTGAGGAACATCTTTGTGCATAAAGCCTTGCCGTATTTGTTTCATTGAAGTGTAATCACTGAGCCAAAGGATAGTACTGTTTTAAGTTTTGTGGTATATATACTTCCTGAAATTCTCTCAAAAGGTGGTGTCCATTTATACACTTATTACGTGAGAGTGCCCATCTTATATGCCCTCGCCAGTGTGGAGCGTTAGTTTTATTTTTGAAATTGTAAAGGAAAACCATATTGTCATCATATCTTTGATTACTACTGATCATGAACATTTTCTTTTAAATGTTCACTGAGCATTTTTCCTCTTTTGTGAGTAATATGAAAGCAAAACCAATTTAACGGAACAAAACTCTTCCAAACTTTTCTTCCATAATGTAATCTCTTTTTCTTTTTGGTTCATTGTGTTGAGGGACTCTTGGTTATGCGAGACTCCTGATTACATCAGTATAGTTTTTGAATCATGCTTTAGCTTTCTCTTCTCCAAGCTAAATAAGCCTAATCCGTTTTTCCGTCCTCAGTGGACCTATTATCCACCCATTATGTTAGATTTTCTTATTCTCTGTGCCAGCTTCAGTTTCTTCACATTTTCTTGTATATGAAGGACCCTAAACTACAGTAGTTCTCTTTTTTTTTTAACCTCTTTATTGGGGTATAATTGCTTTACAATGGTGTGTTAGTTTCTGCTTTATAACAAAGTGAATCAGTTATACATATACATATGTTCCCATATCTCCTCCCTCTTGCGTCTCCCTCCCTCCCACCCTCCCTATCCCACCCCTCTAGGCGGTCACAAAGCACCGAGCTGATCTCCCTGTGCTATGCGGCTGCTTCCCACTAGCTATCTGTTTTACGTTTGGTAGTGTATATATGTCCCTGCCACTCTCTCCCTTTGTCACAGTTTACCCTTCCCCCTCCCATATCCTCAAGTCCATTCTCTAGTAGGTCTGTGTCTTTATTCCTGTCTTACCCCTAGGTTCTTCATGACATTTTTTTTCTTAAATTCCATATATATGTGTTAGCATATGGTATTTGTCTCTCTCTTTCTGACTTACTTCACTCTGTATGACAGACTCTAGGTCCATCCACCTCATTACAAATAGCTCAATTTCGTTTCTTTTTATGGCTGAGTAATATTCCATTGTATATATGTGCCACATCTTCTTTTTCCGTTCATCCGATGATGGACACTTAGGTTGTTTCCATCTCCGGGCTATTGTAAATAGAGCTGCAGTGAACGTTTTGGTACATGACTCTTTTTGATTTATGGTTTTCTCAGGGCATATGCCCAGTAGTGGGATTGCTGGGTCATATGGTAGTTCTATCAGTAGTTCTCTTAATAAAGGGCTATTCAGTATGGGTGGAGAAGGAAGGTTGCTTCCTGCCTCTTGAGTGATGGAAGCTTATACCTGCCATAGTTATACAGTCCCATGTGAGGTGTTGATTTTTTCCCCTGTAGATATGGAGTACTTAGAATGTTCCAGGCCCTGCTCTGAGTAACAGGATACAAAGAAACATAAGGCATGATCCCTGTCCATCTCCCCAGTTGGTATGAACCCGGCCACGCAGTGGACCCTGCGATGTGATAGAAGTCCTTGCCTTATGCGGGTGACAGGCACAGCAGCAGCTCTGCTTGGGGCCAGTGGGGGAGTGCTTGAATTATTCTGAGTCCTTTCTGCCTTTGCAACCCAAATGACAACCATGTTATCTTCTCTTGTTGCTGATACAGTTCATGAATGCCAGCATATACCCATTTTGTTTTCCAAGGCAGATTTAAATGTCTCAAGTTGGAATGACTGAAGGTTTAAATTCAAGCTAACATATACACACACGGAGCTTATTATTGCCTGGTTTCATTGTATTTGTTGTGTACAGATTCTAGAAAAGCAATATGTCAGCTTCACAAAAGACCATACTGTCTCCTTTGGGGAGTAAAATTGACATACATGAAATAGTTAATAAATGCAATAAGACTATATACTAACTTACATAATATCAAGGTCAAATGTACAGCACCTTGTACAGGTAGAAAGAGCAGTACTGATTCGAGTCATTGGGGAAGGCTATTTGGAGAGTAGAATAAAACATTGTTCTAGGAAGGAATTTTGTAAGGCTTACGTAAATTAAAATGTCGGCTAGGGTATTCCAGATAGTGTAACAGCATAAGCAAAGGTATAATTGAGAGAGACAGACTAGCTTGTTTAAGGGTCAGTGAGGACGTTGTTTTGTGAGAACCTTCTCCAGATTTTTGAAGGAAAACCTGATTCAGTGCAGTTAAATTCAGGGTAAATTAAAATGCCTTAAATTATAGAATGAGAAATTTAAATTTCATTTGATTGGCAGTGGGAAAATGTTGAATCTTTAGAAGAGAGACATGATGAAGTCTGTTCTGTTTTTAGGAATTAGAATTTGATGGGATGGTTGAAGGAAGAGAGGGGAGAGATTAGTTATTCTGTTTTGTTTTGCTTTGTGGCACTTGAGATGATAAAGGCGTTAGGATAGCAGTGAGGGAAAGACGTGGGGACATGACTCTGGAAGTTTTCTTTCCAAGGTAGAATTGTCTGAAAGTAATGACAGATTGGTAGGTTTTAAAGAAAAGAGAAGAGTTATAGGGGTTTCCCTGGTGACGCAGTGGTTGAGAGTCCGCCTGCTGATGCAGGGGACACGTGCCCCGGTCCGGGAGGATCCCACATGCCGCGGAGCGGCTGGGCCCGTGAGCCGTGGCCTCTGAGCCTGCGCGTCCGGAGCCTGTGCTCCGCAACGGGAGCGGCCACAGCAGTGAGAGGCCCGCGTACGGCAAAAAAAAAAAAAAAAAAAAGAGAGAGAAGAGTTATAAGATACCTTCTAGATTTTCAGCCTTGATGACCCAGAGAATGGTGATACCACTGAACAAAAAGAGGAAATTGCAAATTGATTGGGACAATAGGAAGTATCAGAATTGTATTGATTTTATGTACTTCTGGATTTATTTATCTTTCTACAAAGATTTATTTGGGGTAGCTCATATAAGTGTATGAACTTTGATATCATAAGCACATATTTCTCAGTAATCTTGTCAAAAGCCCTGTGAAGTGTATTATTATCTCCACTGTACAGATGAGGCTCAGAGAATGTGGGTAATTTGTTCACTTGGCATAGCTGGGATTTAAATGTACTTTCAACTCCTAACTCAGTGATTTAGCTCCTGAGCTAAGCTTTCTTCCTGGGAAGTGATAGTGGCAGTTTGAAGAGGAACTATCCTGATGGCTTTTCGAGAGGGGAACTAAGAAAGTTAGTTAGTTAGAATCATCAACGTGATAAAAAAAGATTCCTTGTGTTTTTATTGCAGTTTATATAGGAAATACTAGGGGCAGGTAAGGTTCCTTTTACCTAGCAAGTGGATATCCTGGATATCTCTTTCCTAGGAGCTTTTAAGATACCATGTCTCTTGTAGTCTTCACAGCAGCCCTCAGAACAGGTTCCCTTTACCAATGAAGAAACTGCAGCTTAGGGAAGTTAAGGTCGCTTGCGCAAGCACGCTGGGAGACTGCTTCACGATTAAGGGGAGTGGCTTTAGCGTCTAACAGATTTGAGTTTCAGTCCTTCGGCCTTTGGTTTGCTTGTCTGTAAGATGGGACTAAAACAACACTAGCAAAGTTGGAAATATTATCTGAGAATGTATGTATTTATTACTAACATACCGTAAGCACCCAATAAATGACAGTCATTAGTACTGTTCTTTGATTGCAAAGTCATAGCTAGAACCCATCGACTTTTCTTCTCTAGCCATTAGTTTTTCCATTATACAGTAGTACTCTTGCAGAAGATAGTGGATGAAACGAAGAATTTGGAAGAAGTATGGAAAAGAAGATAGATTTAACACTCAGTAATTTTTTAAAGTAATATGTGCACATGATTTTAAAAAATAAAACAATACAACTGGGTAATGAGAAAAGTAAGTCTCCCTCTCGGCCCTGATATTAATCCCCCAGTGTCACTCTGCAGAGGCAGTTAATGGTAGAGTTCTCTGTTTCCTTCTGTAGATATTTTATGTGTGTACAAACGTACATAGCCATAAATATGCCCCTTTATACACAGTGATACCATAACGGACAGTGTTCTCTTCTTTGATGCCATCACCTTTTACGTAACTAAACTAAAGCACTTTTCTCCTGTAGAATAACAGCCTGACAGATTATGAAAATTTGTTAGATGGAGGGTTATGTTCGTATTTTTATGAGACAGAAACCCAGAAATAAATGTAAGAGGTTCCAAATTGGCAACTAGTGGCCTTTAAGTCAAACCACTTCAGGCAAACTAGTGGTTGTCTAGTGGCCTAGACAACCATTAAAAACTGTATAAATGCTAACTGGTTCTCAGGATGTCTACAGCAAACAAAAACTATTATTATTAATTGGAGAAATTAAGATTCCTAGAAGGACGGAGAGGAACTGTTTTATGGGCTGACACGTTGAAGGGCGTGCTTAGGACCCGGCTGCCTTCTTTGGGCTTTGGACTAAATGATGTTCTTGAAAAGAAACCGCGCCTGTCCTCCCTTCCTGACTTCCGCCTGTAACACGCTCCGCCTCCGAACCGTCGTGACTTTCTATGTCAGGGTGGTTTAGAAGGAGCTGAATCTTGAAAATTGAAGAAGATCACAAGGTCTAGACACTCCTCTCACGGGGGAAAATTAGGACTTGCTGGCTTCTGGGAAAATTCGTTTTTCAGATGTAACATGAACGTGTCAAATACTTGTCAGGGTTAAAGAAGTTCAGGGTCTCTGTTCAAATTGGGAGCAAGTGGGAGCCCTTAAGCCAAAAGAGTAGTTTCAAAGTCCCGCTGAGAATGAGCCTTTGTATTTTGTTCTCTGGCTCGGTCAGGGAAGGGATGCTGCATTAGGAAGTTAAGTGTTCTTACTACAATAAAATAAAATGGTACATAAGAGAAGGTGGGGGAACATACAGGAACATGATGCTTCGGGCTTATGTGAAAATTTTTGGCATTTGCCTGTTTGAGTTCCTCAGCTACTTTATTGATTTAACTAAAGCACCCTTTCTCTGCAGGGAGGAGGGAAAAAAGAGAAACCCTTCGCTTCTAGTCCTTGTTTCTCATTCTGACTAGGGAACCCAGGACAAGTGACCGAGAACTTTCTAGTCCTTTGCTTTCTCGTCTGGAAAAGGAAGATTTAAAATGAGAGATTTCTAGTTCTCAGATGCTATATCATTTTCTTATTTGATGAAAGTAATGTTGTTGGTTTTATTATCCCCAAAGGAATACCCATAAGGAGTAGGCAGAGATAAATTAAAGCTACGTAAAGAATTTAATTCCTGGTTGCCCAGTAACCATTAAATCCCTCAGCAGTCAGGCAAGAACGCATTCCTGCCTTGAGACAAGATTTAGTCCTTTTTGAACTTACCCTCGGGCTGTGTTCCGAAAGTTTATTTGTAAGTTAGTTGCTTACAACTTGGAATAAAATGTGTTATAAAGGGTGGTTAGGTCCCCAAGTCCCAAAATCTAATTTAACCCTCCGAGTGCCTCATGCACTGCAGGGTATGAATAGAATGCAGCTACGTGTTTCTATGGGAACAAAATGCTTCTGGGGTAGAAACTCACATTGCCGGGGTTTATTTCTCTACTCTCAAAGCTTCTCTGGATAAGAAGAACTGGACATTTGATCATAAGAGGTCTAGTTGCCTTCCTGGTCACTCCACTGACCTTTCAGCTTCCCTTTCTCTGGTCCTCATTTTTCTTCATATGAAGGTTTCTGTGATCTCTCAACCTGCCCCGCCCGCTGTCCCCTGCCCGGCATCGTGGCCCTTCTGAGCCTACCACCCATCACCCTCATGCTGGTTAGGATTACAAGCACACTGGGCAAGCGAAGCCCCATTTCTCCTATAACAGAGGAGCAGTGGGGAAGGCCATCAAGTGCTTTGGGTGTCAGAAAGATTTGGCCTGGAATCCAGGCTCTGGGATGCAACCTTAGGGAACTTACTAAAGATCTGTGAGCCTCATTTTTCTGACCTTGAATGAGGTTGGTGATGTGGAACTCAGGGCATTGTGAGGACTCAGTGGCAGCAGGTACAACACCATCTGCCCTTGAGCGCTCAGTGGATGTTAGCGTTCCTTTTGCCATCAGCTCGCCACTTCCCATTTTTCTCGTAAACTCTATAGGGAGTACTTGGGTACAAAAAGGGTTGAAGTAAGAGTCACCTACATTTTTTAAAAAGGCTGCTTTAAGCTTGTCCCCAAGTAGTTTTGTCCAGGAGTCAAAGGAGAATAAAGGCTGGGTCAGATTCAGTGAAAGCTGAGATAAGAGGTAGAGAAGGGGGGGATGGTTCCTGCCTGCTGTGCAGTAGGATTCAATAAAAAGGGGGTGGGGGGAGCCTGGACATGGCTACTGAAAAGGGAGAGGGGAACACTCATTTGTGAGACTTCAGAGCCATCTAGGAGATGTACAGAGGAACTCAAGAGTCTGCCGAATTCCTGGACTGAACCCTCAAACGGGTCAAGTGAGGGAGGACATGCTTCATATCAGGCAACTTCCAACTACATCAGGGTTTTGAGGTGATAAGGAAGAGTCTTTTCCCACTAACATGAACATTTCATTTCTTGATTCAAATGTATTCTCTAGACACATAGACGGGTGAATGCGGATCTCTCCCTAAGGCATCCTTTCTTATTAAAAGCAACTCAGTCTATGTCAGGGGACAAGGCAGTCCATTATCTAATGAAAAGCTCCTGCCACTGATTAATTTTTTTTTTTTTTTCTGTACGCGGGCCTCTCACTGTTGTGGCCTCTCCCGTTGCGGAGCACAGGCTCCGGGCACGCAGGCTCAGCGGCCATGGCTCACGGGCCCAGCCGCTCCGTGACATGTGGGATCTTCCCGGACCGGGGCACGAACCCGTGTCCCCTGCATCAGCAGGCGGACTCTCAACCACTGCGCCACCAGGGAAGCCCTTTTTTTTTTCCTTCTGATTAATTTTATAACAGCTGCAGCTAAGTGGTGGGTCTTTTTTTTCTTTTTTAAGAATGATTTCTATATTAGTATCCTTAAAAGGATCTCATCAGTAGTATCTAGTTTCCAGAAAAAGTAACACATAAAACTGAAACATACTTCATTTTTATAAACATCTTACTGTCATGAGACTTCTGGGTGCATGGGCAGTTTGAGTCATGTCCGTCCCCCGTCCCCCCCGCCCCCCCCCCCCCCCCCCCGCCCCGTTCCTCTCCCGAGCTAGCGTATACACAACACAGAAACAAGCACATTTTATCATGTTCCTGGCCACTTACGTATCT
Organism: Leucopleurus acutus; assembly: GCF_964270905.1. NCBI lineage: Eukaryota > Metazoa > Chordata > Mammalia > Artiodactyla > Delphinidae > Leucopleurus > Leucopleurus acutus. Next base: position 26,904,825 of record NC_139148.1, on the reverse strand, counting down.
TGAACTGTGTACTATCTGGGACTAACTATTCATGCTTAAGGATTTAACAGATTATCTTCTTCCACCTCTCAAATAACAACAATAATAAAAACCCAAACAGTTTATTTTCCCTAATAAGATTAAACGGGTGAGTACCAGCCTAAGTCAGGAACGTTCCAAAAAAAGAGTTTTGCAAAAGGTTAATTTGTTTTCCCCGTGGTAATTAAGGGTCAGATTTCCACTGATGTCCACTTTGGCATCTATTTTATTCACAGTGGTATTGAGGGGAATGGATATTGGGGGTGTGTGGGAATTGGGGACCAGAGAATGGAGAGAGGCAGACAGGGGATGCAAATCAGTTTCCATTAGAACCTAAAACTTACACTCTTAGATAAAGGATAGACTACGAAATCTTAATCTAAGTTTTAAGACTTCTGAATAGTTGAAAGTTACCAAAGCTTTACTTTTTTTTTTTTTTTTTTTTTTTTTTTTTTTTTTTTTTGCGGTACGCGGGCCTCTCACTGTTGTGGCCTCTCCCGTTGCGGAGCACAGGCTCCAGACGCACAGGCTCAGCGGCCGTGGCTCACGGGCCCAGCCGCTCCGCGGCGTGCGGGATCCTCCCAGACCGGGGCACGAACCCGTGTCCCCTGCATCAGCAGGCGGACTCCCAACCACTGCGCCACCAGGGAAGCCCCAAAGCTTAACATTTTTTAAATAACATTTATCTTAAGAGCGATGAGTAAGGAAAGATGCTACTTGGCTTTAAGGAGATTTTGCACTAATGAAGAGATAAAGATATAAACATGTCTAAAGAGTTAATGAAAAATTAGTTACTTATAAGTGTTCATGTATACGTAGACATTACTTTTCAGAGAAATAACTTGTATATTTAAAAATTCTAATCCTCATATCTGGGCCAAATCAGATTTGTGATAGTCCCATGCAAAACAAATGTCTAGTTAGATGCTCCGCAGATCTATTTATGTCTGGAAGAGTGCCTTAGCCATATAAGCCGTCTACTGTAACATTGTGTTAAACATTAAATTAACTGTCAAGCTGTCCTGCATCAGTGACACCACTTGGTAGCAAGAATGGGGAACCCTGTGATCCCAGATCTTACTGCTTTGTTCCTCTGCCCCACGGAGGATTGCAAGGGAAGGATGGTGCCCTCTACTTGGTATTCTGCATTTTGTTGCTTATAGTTCAGTTAATGTGTCAGAAGTACATTTGCTGCAAGTAACAAAATACCCGAGCAGCTGTATCTTAACCACATAGGGGTTGATGTTTTTTGTATAACAAGAAGTCTGGAGACAGTAGAGAGCTAAGGAAGAGTTCAGTGATGCCATCAGAGATCTGGGCCTTTGTTCTGCTGTAGTATCTTTAGTGAGTGACCTTTGACCTCCGGGTTGCTTCATGACTGCTGCCCCTCAGGCAGGAAGGAGAAAGGACCTTCTCCCTCTCAGGCTCTTTGTCTTTCATTTTGGAAAAGGAAACCCTTCCCTGCAGATATCTTGTCAAGCATTGACCAAAACCATGTCCACATGGCTGCCGCTGGCTGTAGATTAGAGAATTGAGATTCTCCAGACTTTGTAGTAGAGAAAGACCAGGGAGAAAGACTTTGAAAGTATTGTGTGAAACCACCTACAGAATCCGCCACAGTTAAATACAGCTGAGTCCACTTTCTAGATTACAAGCATCCTCTCTAGATGACCTTTGTTCTTTCTCCTTTTATTCCAACTCCTTTATGTCTGGGAAAGTCTTGATATCTATGTAACGTGTGTTTCAGAAACGAAGCCCAAGCTCAGGCGGTAAGGGGTAAGTAAGCACGAGAATTATTCCAGTGATTCATCCAGAGCAGTGGGAAGTGATATTATTTGAAGAGAAATCGAATGTGGTATCAGTGTCACTAACGGCTTAAACCTGATAAAAGTAGGGAAGTTCCTTTCCGAATTTCATTCAATTCAAACCATTTATTGAGCACCAACATTTATTGCCCTTCGGTGCCAGTGATATTGAACACAACACAATCTTTCCAGAAGTCTCCATTTCCTTTTCTCATCTTTTCTTCCTCCAGTAAAAGAATGAAAGATAAAGCTACTTCTAGTTAGTTATATCATTCATTTTTACCAGTATTGCTATAGATTTTATTTCTATCGTATATTGAGTATTTAAATAAATCTTAAGCCTTCGTGGGCTAACGGAGAAATTAATCACTATTTCATAAAGAACATGGCTTATATGGAAAAGTTTCAATTCCATTAACCTTACAAATGTTCACCGGAATAGTTTATGTCGTGTTGGAAACTACTTTTGCATCTGATATATACACGGCTCTTTGCAGCGTATGTTTCTGCTCACATAACCAAAGAAAATACATATTGATTTTTGTGTGAGTGAAGTACTTATCTTTGTGTTTTTCCCAGTATTTTAGAAGCCTGAATCTTCAACCCCTGAGCTTAGTATACAGTTAGGCCCGCAATAGGTGCTTGGATAAATGTGAATTGATGATTTTTAAATGTGTAAGTAACGGTCACTTCATGATATACAGTCAGTAGACTAGTTACGGGTTTTGGTTCTGTCTTCCCATATTCTTGTGCTGGAAAAGTCAGGGTACTGAGGCAGTATTTTTGTTGGCACAGTCCTTTAGTTTGAATGCATTAGTAAATGGTGGAGTCCAAAGAATTAATGGCTGGAAAAATTTTTGGAAAACCCAGTAAGAAATGTTTCCACAGCGTAATTTGAGTGAAAGCCAGATAACAGCTAGTTATTGGAGGAACTTGACAGTAAAAGCTTTTGACATAGACATGAAAAAGAGGGTGGAAGTAAATTTGGGGGGAGAATAGGAAGTGGTCTGGCTGAGGCAGAACTCCAAAAGGAAATGCCTCCTGGGGCCAAACTGGTCATTTAAATGACTGAAGGCGGCTGGGTGGGAAGTGGGTCAACCTGAAAAGCTTCTCTTGGGGCTAATTGGGCCTCGGCTTCCCCCACTGACGTGCAAGAAGGTGAGTCTTCAGATCCTTCCGGAGAAGCAAGACGATGGGAAGTCTCCAGATTTTTAACTGTTGGCAAATCACTCAACAATTTAAAAAACCATTACGGGAGCCAAAACCAACCAAACAAACGAAAACAAAAAACAGGCTAAATTCAGCGGGTTTGTGCCCTGTGGTCTGTGGCTACCGGAGAAATCATTGAAAGATGAAGCTAGCGTTAAAGGAAATGGACGTTTACTGCTGTTTATTTTTATCATGAAAATAGATTTACCACAGATTCCCCAATTGTGAGAAAGGATGGTAGATTTGAAATAGGTAGTGTCAACCCTATTGCAAAGAAAGTATGTTTTTCCAGCCCCCGACAAATAGGGCACAAACTTTTTAAAAACTGTTTGTGAATTTGGTTATATGAAAAATTGTAAAAGGTATGAAAATCAGGTCACATTTGATCATTGAAAAATGTCTCACCTTTATTATACAGAGTAAAAATCTAATTAAACTGTCTCTGCCCTGGAGGATCTGGGATGTGTGTTCATTTGTGAAGAGAGTGTGGAAAGGATGGTTAATTAATGAAGTGTAGAAAAGAGTTGAAGGAGACTGGGGTAATTTTATAAGTTTGTGGAGTTCTGAGAGTTGCGGCGGTTAGTTGAGTTGCCCGTGTTAAGGCTCAAGGAACACACGGGAGAGCAGTGACTGAAGGTTCTGAGTCAGAGAAAGGGAATAATGTCGTTCAGCCCAGCGATGAGAGTGGACTGTGTGACTGTTAGTCTCTTGTGATGAAGGAGACCAGAAGGAAAGAGCATTGGCTTGATTTGGTGTGGTTCTAATCGGAGCGTGAAGGGAAGGCTGATCAGAGATAGAGGATCCGTTTAGAGACCTTGCCGATTGATGTTTCTTCTGACCATAAGGATGGCAAATAAGGAAGTGCTTAGGTGGAATAGCTTTTTCAGTGAGTTGACCGAAGGAGAAAAGGCACGATATGGAATTCGGGAGTAGGGAATGAAGTTAAGGATGTACGTTCTTTGAGTGCCGTGGCACTTGATCCCTCTGTTTTCGGTGCCTTACGTCACTCCCAGCTTTAGTTACTTCTGATGCCTCCGTGTCTGGTGCAGCTTCTTCTGAGATCAACCCTCCAGCCTTCTGTCAGGGTGAAGCCAGGGGTGGCTGGGATGCTTGGCTGCATGGGCTAGGGGAGAAGGTGTGGAGGGCTCTAAAGAGTTGCAACCACTCCCTGCATTTTCAGCCACATCACAGCCCTCAGAAGAACCCGAGGCCTCTAATTTCTGGGACTTCTTGGCTGTGTAAATGGGCATATGCTTCCTGCTAGTGCCCCAACTGCCCCTCTTCCCCTCACATGGATTTAGGCTTGGGATTTCTCCTGAATCAGCTACCATCAGGTCATCTTCCAAGACACTGGAGTCTCTTCTCATCTCCTCTCCAGTTTTGTCTCTTTTCTTTTAGGTAGATGTCATTTTTAATTCTTTTTCTGTCATCCTGGTAGTTTGACATGAGGAATAAATGAGTCTGTTCCATCTGCCACGTTTAGCTGGAAGTCCCAGGACCTGAGTCCTTAACATGAAGTGCAGGGCCCTACAGTGGGCCTCCCCCTGCCTACCTGGGGTCATTCTTCATCCTTGCGCTCTGAGATTTCAGCAGTCTGGGCCTTCTTAGGATTCTTAACGGTCTACACTCTTCTCTGCTTACGAGCCTTTTTTTGAACATGCTGACCTTTCATCTTGCTTTGCTCTTTCTTTCTACTCTTCACCTGGCTGACTCCATCACCCTTCAGATCTTTGCTTAAACGTCACTTTCTCAGAGAGGCCTTCCTGGCCTGTGTTTCCCTATGTGCTCACTCTCGATAAGCATCGAGAAGGTAGGTGGAAGGATTATGAATAGATGGATGTCTTTTTAAAAATAAGTTTTCCTTGAGTAACGTTGATTTATAACATTAAATGAGTTTCAAGTGTACAACATTATATTTCTACTTCTGTATACCCTGCAGTGTGCTCACCACCAAAAATTTAGTTTCCCGCCATCACCATAGAGTTGACCTACTTTACCCGTTTTCCCCTCCCTGCCTTGCCTTCTAGTAACCATTACTCTGTTCTATCTGTGTGTTTGTTTTTATTTGGTGGATGTCTTTTAAAAAGCTATAAACCAGTTTTTCCTAAAGAGTCTTCCTGAACCATTATTATTATTTTATATATACTTTTTGGTGGACAAAGCTTTGAGAATTAGAGCCCGAATCCTTTCTGATTTGAAGCTTAAGTAGAAGCAACATGGTGCAGCATTGTCCACGTGAGTCACCTCTCCATTATCTGGGGGAGAATTCAGGCCCAGAAATAGTATTTAAGATACACGGTGTCTCCCCACCACCCCCGCAGAAGTTTACCTTGGCCATTTGTTATAGAAACTGCTTTCTCAACAAACCTTTTACCAGAGCAGCAAACAAGAAAGCAAAGCTAATTTGAATTTCAGCTCTTCCACGAGAACAGTGTTGCTAAGTAGTGAGATTGAGCTGAGGAAGGCCAAGCAAAAGGAGGGCGCCAGAAAGGCCTTGAACAGCCCACAAGTCAGGATTTGGTGCTCTCTTTTACTTCACAGTTGAACTTCCCTATTTTTTTATTTTTGGTTTGGGTTGGTTTGTGTCTCTCCTTCACAATTCTAAGTCTTCCACATTTGTGCTACCCTGGCTCCTTTATTGCTTCTCTTCGTTTTTCAGAAGAATTCTAGAGAATAACTGGTAGCAAATAAGCAATACCATTTCACACCTGGAAACAACTGACAGTAATTATAAATTCACAGCTTTCTGCAGTTCATACAAGTATGAATGTGTCATTCCTATTTATCTCTACGTAGGTTTATTTTTTCCCCATTTAAGTAAAGCTCAGTGTTGGTGATGAGGTTTTAATGAGTGTAGATTGTAAAAGGCCTCAACTATATCTAAAAAATTATAGCCCAAGTGTCATGTGTTAATGTACCTCCTCTCTCTTGGCTAATTCTTTAAAGATACGTTCCAGAGCTCCTCCGTATTATTGAAGAGCTCTGGAAGCGGTCCCCACAGTTCTGCCTTGTGCTCTAAAGCTTCTGAAGCCTGGCTATCTTGGCTTCATTTGCTTTCAGGCCAGACTAGGTTTAAATGACTCAGTTTATCTCAAGCCTCAGAAAGGCCTGTCCGTGGCTCTCGCCTGTTCTAGTGAGTTTGAACTGATAAGAATAATACTCGTCGTGTGGAGTGTCCATTAGAACGCTATAGGAAGAGTGAGGCTGGGGAATCAGATATATTATTAATATTTTTAAATCTACTGCCTTCCTGTATATTATATTAGTGGAGGGGGAGACTACCTTGTTGTGGCTTCTTTGGAAAATTTGGAGAATTGCTAAAATGGACATGCAGTAGTAGTTTAATTCACATTGTATGCCAACACTGAAGTTGGAAGTATACCCCCCCAACATCATACTTCCTCTAGATTTTATTTTTCACTCATGATCACCTGAGTGATTTGGAATACATTTCTGCTGGGAAATAGAGTTGGTAGGAAACAAAGACCACACCACGAATTCATCTGTTGGGGTAATCTTCAGCCATCCAGCTCTTTCCACTCATTACATTTATGGGGTCATTGCCATCCTTTCTACCTAATGTAGATAAACATACTGAAACTCTGGGCCTTTCTAAAAAGTGCCCACAAGCCATTGGAAAGCTGGACCGAAATACTCCTTGTTTTCAATTCTAGACCTCAGTTCGGTCATAGGTAGCAGGATTTTTGAAGTATGATTAAAAGACAGAAAGCAGCTGTAAAATTGAAATGAAGGGCCTTAATGTTTTATTTCTATAATAGTTTCCAAAATTTCCCATAACTTTAAAATGCTGAGGTGTTTTTCAGTCGTTTTGCAAGAGCAAGTCCACCAATGTGTAGGTTTATGGCTCAAACTTGATCGATCCTTCCTCTTTTCTGGTGAATTTCACACCTTCCACCACTACCTTCCACAGAATGAAAGTAAACGTCATGCAACAGAAATACTTACCAAAGTCAAGGGAAACTCATAGGCTAAAGAAAGGTGCAGCAAAACCTGTTATTTGTTTTGTGCCTCAAAATAAAAGTCAAATGGACCATCACTTCAGTAGCTGGTGGTTCACCTTGCGAGCGTAGATGGTGTAATGTTGCCGCTTGTTCCTTAAGTTTCTAGATTTCTCCATTTTTAGGCCAGAACCAGCCCTGGATAAAATAATTCAAGTCATGAAGAGGAATGTACAGTTCAGCATGTTTATCCTTCCAAGTGCGCTCTCTACCAGCTGCCATGCAAACATCGTGTGACTCGTTTCTTGGATAGTCTCACGCCTCTTGAGTTCCGCTTGTGAGAGCTAGTGAGCTCATCACAACTTGGGCCAAAGTCCTGGAACGGCAGCTCCCAGGGAAAGTGGAGGCTGGCCTCCCACGGGGGATGGGGATCGGGGCTTGAAGCTTTATCCTGCATGCATACTTTAGCTACGAGATCAGCTCCAGCCTCAGCCCAGGACAGTGTCACATTGTCCGCAGCTGTACCGCATCTTGAGGTTTCAGTGTGTATCCTACACATTTTCACAAGGCTGCGGAGACTTCTCTCTCCCAGCTGTAAGCCAGAGGGCGGATTCAGACAACACAGATGGTTAACCCTCTGGAGTAGGACTTTCAGGGCACCAGAACTCCGTTGCAATTCACTGATGCTTACTGGATGTAAATTTGTATGGCTTCTGTTGCATTGTGTTGAAAACTAGCCATTTTCCCCGCTACTTTCTTTTGGTCTTCCTGAATCACTGTTGGCTAATTGGTTGGACTGTGGTACATAGAAAACTGGTGGCAGAAGTCTTGTTCTCTGCATTGTGTTTGGGGGTATGCTTGAGAGGGCGTCAGAGTGGATTAACGCCAGGTAGCATGTGCCGTAGTTAAGGAGGATTTGAAAGGGAAGAAAGTTTGTACTGCTTTAGGGAAGCTGAGAGCACTGCTAGAGCAGGAATGTTCCAGATGCTTGTCTCTGATAGTATTCTACCGTGAACCACGCCCTGAAAGAATCAGATCATCCTTGCCTCTCCCACTTGGATCTCAAGCTCCTGGAATTTGCCAATTCTTGATATGAACGGTGGGGATTGGATGGGGCTTCTGACCTCATTTAGACCATGTGTCCTGAATTCTGAATAGATCCAGGAAAATCGGACAGAGTAGACACTTTTAAGTTATTGAATACCTTTTATTGGCATTCATCATAAACAAGAGACCCACAAATATATCCCAGAGGTGAGTTTTTGGTCTAATTGACTGCAATAGTCATTAAATACTCTAAAAGCCCACAAAATGGAATGTAGAAAGACAAAAACAATAGACCACACAGGTCTCTGTAGAGTTTATACTTGCACTTTAACAACATGGAACAAGAAACTGTATTAAAATGTACAGTTAAAGACTCCATTGTACTTGAAGGCGCATACGAATTACCTGGGGATCTTGTTAAAATGTTGACTCTGATTCTTAGAGCTGGGTGGGGCCTGAGATTCTGCATTCCTAACAAGGTCCAAAGAGGTGCTGGTGCTGTTGGTCCTCGAATCATAATTTGGGCAAAAAGGATCTGCCCAGGTTCTCTGGGGTAGGTATGTGTTGGTAGCCACCCGTGGTTAAGACATCGGTGAGGGCTGCCTTCCTACCCACATCTCGGCTACCAGGTGTATAATGAAAGCAAGTCTCAGAACAAGCTCTGTCACATATGAACACTTAACTAGCCACAGAGCAGAGAACAATTTTAAAGCCTGTGTCCAAGGCACAGTGAAGTCACAGCCCTGCCTTTTTGAGTGCTTGGCGGGAGAGCCTCACAGTCCACACCTGCCACAGTCCTTCACACAGCGGTTCTCAGAGTGTGGTCTCTGGACCAGCAGCCTCAGGAGCACCTAGAAACCTGTTAGAGATGCAGATCCTCAGGCCCTCTCCAGACCCGCGGAATCAGAGCATCTGAGCATGGGGCTTGGGAATGTGTATTTTTAACCAGCCCTCCAGGTGATTCTGGTGCGCGCTCAAGTTGGCAAACCCCTGCTGTAACAGCAGGATTTTGTCCGCCATCTAATTGACTTCAGGCAACCAAGAATCCAATGAACTACGGCTGGAGATTTTGGAATCCGGCCTAGGGCACCATTTTTAAAGGTGGAGGGCCTGCTAGATTCTTCCCATGCCCTGTTAACGTAAGGGCAGGGAATGTTTCTATTCTAAACCCTTTTCAACAGTCCTGGTCTCTTGTAAACCACTAGTATCACTAACACAAGCCCATCCAACATTAATTTGGATACTAGGTGTATTAATAGGATTTTAGGTGTAACGAGAGCTAAATATAGCTGAAGCACTTAACAGGGGTGGCTCTGGAGTGAGGCTTTTTGATTAATTGCTAGCCAACCACCCCTGGAGTGTGCTTTCCTGATTAAGACGACTGACCGCCTCTGCAATGTAGCTAAGCTAACACACACATACTTCATATTGTACGGCCCCTGTGAGGGTTTTTTTAACTCTTAAAATCTACTTTATTGAGGCATACTTTAAACACAATAAAATGTACCCATTTTAAGTGTACAGTTTGAGTTTTTGACAGACGTATGCACTCAAATAACCTTCATATCAATCAAGCTATATAACATTTCAGTCACCTAAAAAATACGACTGTGTTCCTTTCAATTAGTTACCCACCCCATCCTCGCTCCCGGCTACCATCTATCTGCCTTCTGTCAGTGTATAGGTGAGATTTACCTCTTCGAGAATTTCACATAAGCGGAATCAAACAGTATTTTTTTTTTTTTTTTTTTTTTTTTTTACTCTTTGTGCCTGACTTTTACCCGGGGTAATGTTTTTCAGATCAGCTCACAATGTTGCTTTATCAGTAGTTAGTTCCTTTTTATTACAGAGTAGTATCCTGTTGTGTGACTACACCACTATTTGTTTATTCATTCTACTCTAGTTTTCTTTCCCGTTTTCGGCTATCATGAATTAAAGCTACTGTGCGCATTCACGTACACATCTTTTTGTGGGCGTGCTTTTATTTCTTTTGGCTGAATATCTAGGAGACGAATTTTGGGTCATAAGATAGATGTATGTTTAATTTCATGAGAAATTGCTAACCTGGTTTTCCAAAGTAGTCGTACTATTTTATATTCCCACCAACAGTGTCTGAGAGTTCCAGTTGCTCCACATCCTTGCCAACATTTAGTATTGCCAGTCTTTTTGGTTTTTACATTGACTATTTTAAAGTAAATTACAGACATTGTTTTTCTTTCCCCTAATTTCAATTTAGGTTGTTATATTTGATCTCTGCAAAGGCCATCAACCTAATAACGTTGACCCAAGCAGCTTGGATATGGATTAAATTATTTCCCTTTCTTAACCTCCAATTAGGATTGGTTCTGTAGGTGCCGTTTGATTATGGCAGTTAGTCATGTTTGCCAGTATAGTTTTTCTTTTTTTCATTTTTTTGTTCACATATTCATTCAGTTTGTCGGTCAGTCCCTGAGCTGTATTAGACCTGTTTTTTCAGAGAGCAGTTGTATGTTAAGTCACTGGGAAATAACGACAGAAGTAGGGGACAGGGTACTTGTCTTCAAGGAGCTTTTTGGAGCTGGGTTTATGAAACATAAATACACAAAAATGCAAGAAAAGAAATATATCTTGGCGTATATCAGGGCTTACGCAAAATTGAGTGAGGGCATCATCTGAATATAGATTTCTGCTAGGTGAGGTGAGTTGGGGCTTGATAGACAGGTGACAGTAGAAACCACTGTAGCAGAAATTGTTGAGCTGTTAATCCGTGCAGAATATTAGAATGATTGCACCTTAGAATATAAAGCTAAATGTTTATTTTAGTCCCAGTTTTATTTTACTTATTTTAATCTCTTTTAGAATAGCAGTATCTTCATTAGTACAGAATACGTACGGAAACAAATATCCATTCTGATGTGGACTCGCAACTCTTCTTGTTGACGTCTAGTATCATTTTTGTATGTTTAGCTTGCATCCAAACTTTCGAGCAAAAGCTTCCAATTAGTACGTGTGTGTGTACACACATGTGAGCTTGTGAACTTTTTAAGCCAGCTCTCTTTTATCCTGTCTTTGCTGAATTAGTTACTTTCTAGATAAATGCAAAATAGTTAAATAGAAGGAACCTGTGGGATCAGGTGGACCTAAACCTGGAATGAGGGTTAACTGTGCCAATTAAATTTTAAAATACATCTCACACACAGAGACACACGCCTGTGTTGGGTAAGAAATATTCAAAATGTTCACAGTGCATATCTTTGCGTAATGGGATTACGGATGATTTGTTTACTTGATTTTATATTTTCCTTTAATTTCTAAGGTTTCCACAGTGAGCATGTATAACTTTGATAATCAGAAAAACATGTTATGTTGCCGCTTGATAGTTTGCTAAATTCTCATAGCTGTTTCAGGGAAATCTTCCCTGTTCTCTTTCACCTTGTGTAGCAAAGATTCACTACAATAGAACCAAGATTACAGTCTAGAAAAAAGAAATACCTGTCCTTCTTTTCCCTCTTGGGCACAAGGACTATATGAGCTCCCTGCAGGCTATGCCACTGTCATCCCTCACAGAACTTAGCTTTCCTGATTGTCAAAGAGCAAAAAGACATTTTTTTTCATTCCCCACGTTGGCAAAAAAAGCACCTTTCCAAAATTGGGGCATATACAAGAGACTTTTTCCCCCTAGCCTCTTGTTGTTGTTGGCAAATCATTGGGAGTTTATCTGTGCCTTTTGAGAAAATAACAAATGATCTTTGTTTTCCCCCTTTTTTCTTCAGCTGACCTGAATAATGTCAGGTTCTCGGCTTATAGGACTGCCATGAAACTCCGAAGACTGCAGAAGGCCCTTTGCTGTAAGTATTAACCAGTGCTCGAAATACTTGATAGTTATTCTTTGGTTTAAAAAAAAATGGTTGGGAGTATTTGCTATTGGAGTGGGGAGAAATAGCTCTCTCAAGGCCGGGTGTAACGTAGAATTCATTTTTTCAAGGTATCTTGGGCTGAGTTTTCGCCTAGACTGCTTCGTTACATTGTTTAGAATCATTCCTGTCACCATTCCTCAGCTACTGATGTTGAATTGATGAGATACCAGTAATTTTTATTTTCTAACTAATGGCGTTGGCATCCAGAATTATCTTTATGGGACTTGAATTATCTCCACCGGTTCTACCTTTACTACTTCTTACAAAATGTATTGAATATTTGAAGCATTAGCATCAGATTGCCTTACCCAAACCAGAGTTCACAGATGTGTATTGGTTTTTAGCTTGAATGCTAATGTTCAGATAAATACTGTCATAGAAGAAAGATGACAAGATTGTTTTTCTGCTTTTGCTAAATAACTTACATCAGTGGGAAAAATTCCCCAAGTGTCATACAATGCTGTCTGTTTATCAGATAGTTTATATATCTGTTACCAGGTATAATATTGTTTGAGAGCCCATGTATGTTGTTAATGTGACCACGAAACAGATAGGCACAGTCCCTACCCTGGTGGAACTTACAGTCTAATGAGGGATATACAGGGTGTCCATAAGTCTAGAGACATTGGTGTATGTATATAAGATCATCAAGAACATCTACAATCTGTAAAAAAAAAAAAAAAAACACCTCTATTAAGGCTTTATGGGGCTTCCCTGGTGGCGCAGTGGTTGAGGGTCCACCTGCCGATGCAGGGGACACGGGTTCGTGCCCCGGTCCGGGAGGATCCCACATGCCGCGGAGCGGCTGGGCCCGTGAGCTATGGCCGCTGAGCCTGCGCGTGCGGAGCCTGTGCTCCGCAACGGGAGAGGCCACAACAGTGAGAGGCCCGCGTACCACACACACACACAAAAAGCCTTTATGGACACCCTGAGAAAAAGTGAAGGGACAGTTTCAAAGTCATATATTTAGTCATGCGACAGTGGAAGAATGGGTACCATGAATTGTGGGGTTTGCTTGAAGAGGTGGTATCTGTGACACGTGAGTCCAGAAGGGTCAGTAGAGCTCACTCCAGAAAGAATGTTCTCATCAGAAGGCAGAGCATGTGCTGAGGCGTGGGGTCCAGAGATGCCGTCAAGAACTGAAAATACTGCGGCTAAAGCACAGGCGCTCCAGGGAGGGACTGTGGTAAAATATTTGGCTGGAGGAGAAGCAGGAGGCAGATTGGGAAAGGCCTTTTATTTATTTATTTATTATTATTATTTTTTTTGTGTGTGGTACACGGGCCTCTCACTGCCGTGGCCTCTCCCGCTGCGGAGCACAGGCTCCGGACGCGCAGGCTCAGCGGCCATGGCTCACGGGCCCAGCCGCTCCGCGGCATGTGGGATCTTCCCGGACCGGGGCACGAACCCGTGTCCCCTGCATCGGCAGGCGGACTCCCAAACACTGCACCACCAGGGAAGCCCGGGAAAGGCCTTTTAAACTTAAAGAGTTTAGAGGTCAGTGGGGAGCCTTGCAATGGCATGGCACGATGGAATTGTCATTTAGAAAGATGACTCTGGCTGTGGAATAGAGCCTGCACCCTGGCGGTGGTGTACACCGGCTGGGGGAGAGACTTGGTGAGCAGTTTCAGTCGTCTAAACCAGCAGTATGGTGGCCTGAATTGGCAAAGGAGGAATGGAGATAAGTGGGGAGAGTTGAAAAATACGAGGTGGAATGGATAGGGCTTAGTGATGAGTTTGATGTGCGAGGTGAGGGGGAATCAAGGAAGATAAGTGAGGTGCTCACCTGGGGGGAGTGGCGGACGTGCCTTGGCAGAGCTGAACATAGAGCTGTGGCGCTCAGGAGAAACATATGGGCAATGTTTAGGAATCATAAGCGTGCAGATGCTCGGGGAGTGTAAAGTAACAAGAAAACAGAATTTAGGACAGGGGGCGAACAAGGTACAGAGGGTACCGCAAAGGAAGACTCAAAGAAGGTATAATGGTACATACTGCATGGGCAGAAAGAAGGGGCCTGCCACCGGGGTCAGACGTTGCTGGGAGGTCAGGATGAGGTTGGCAAAAGTGTCCGTTGGATTTAGCAACAAGGAGGTCCTTAGTAACTTTGTTGAGGTTTTAGAGGCACGGTGGAGGTGGTGAAGTGGGCTTCAAAGTAAAGCAAAAGTGGGGATGTGAAGACAGTTGAGACGATTCTTGGAGAAATTTAGCTGTGAAGGGGAGGGGAGACGGGCGGTAGTTAGCTGGAAGGGGCTGAGGAGTTAATGGAGTGCATGTGCACATAGGTTGAGAGATGCTTGAGTCTGTTGAAATGAATATGAGAAGCGGGGACAAAATTGTAGTTGCTGGCTCAGGAGATACTAAAACATGTGAGTTCTCAGAGGAGAGGGGAAGGTAATCCGGAGGCCAAGAGAAGAAAGGGGACGCCTCTCTTCCACTGTAAGGAGTGGGGCTGAGGAAAGGATCTGGGCCGGGCTAGGTAACTAAGGAGACCTAGTGGGAAGCGGGCGAGGGATGCCCGCGGGGAGGGCTCTGTTTTTTGTGTGAAGGTGGAGGAGAGGTCCTGTGCTGCAGCTAATGGCAGAAGGGGATAGAGTCGAGGTTGGCCTTAACCTCTGTGGAGAAAGGGAGGGCTATTTTGAGAAGCAGCATCGTGGAGCCCAGAGTCTGCTGAGCGGTTTACGACAGCACCAATCCGCAGGGGTGTTTCTCCAGGCACAGCCAGTAGTCAGGAACCGTATGGTTCTGTCCCAGGTGGGCAGAGGCCAGCCGGGCAAATGAAGTAGGGATTTGGGCCAAAGAGTGGTTAAGTGGTTGGAGTGCTGTCCATCGAGTCAGCATGGGGTAGGAGAGGCTGTGAATTTGGGTGGAAGCTGGTAATTAGGAGGTAGAGGGATCGAGAGGCCAAGTGTTCAGGGAGGTAGAGGAAGAGATTGTGCGGAAGTGACTGGAAAGCCAAGAAGTTGTGGTCAGACAGCAGCAAAGCTAAACGTTATTTCAGAAGCGGAACAGTTCGGCTGGCTAGGTCTAGGATATGACCATTTGCGTGGGTGGCAGAGGCGGGCTAGATGTGAATTTCCATGGAGATGAAATAGGAAGCTAATGAACTGAGAGGCTAGAGTGATGCACGAGTCCTCGCTGCCAAGGTTGAAATCACCCCAAATTGGGCCAGCACTGGGGAAGAGCAGAGGGCTGTGACCCCTGGCTACCAAATCTTGAGCAATGAAGGCGTCTGATGCAGGGGGTCTGCAGAGGCTAGCAGTAGGATAGTCAACCGGTGTTGGCTCGTGTGTGGTTTTCTACGTGGAGATGGAGAAGAAATGGCCTAGAAGTGAAATTATTTGGAAGGAGAGAGTAGGCTTTTCCTCCTTATCTTGGTCTCTCCAGTGCTGAGCACAAAGGCTGGCGCAGAGAAGGGCTTCATCTGTTTTCAAGGAATGGATGCATGAATGAAAGTAAATTCAGGCTTCCATTTCCATATCGCTTATAGTCTGAAGCTGTCATTTTTCAGCTCTGTAGCTGCCAAGTGGTTTTTAAAGGACTCCCCAGGCCTAGGATTTCCTTAGGCACCTGTTAATGTACCAGAGCCGGAAAGAGGCAGTTTGAGATGGAGTGGAGTCAGAAGGCTGGATGGAGAACGTCTTCTGCCTCTTCTTCTTCTTCTGTCCCCACCCCATCCCAGAGGGGGTGCCTTCCATTGAGAAAGGGGCAGTTATGAAACGTGCTATAGTACATAGAGAGATGTAAAAGTGAGATACAAAAAGTTCAGAAGAGATAATCAGCTGTTCCAGGTTATACTATGAAAAAGCCTCCAAACTGACTACATTGGAAGACCCCTTTCCATCATGTTCCTTTTGACCTTGGATTTAGGCATTATTCAGTTCTCCTCCTGTTAAAAACTCTTTCTCTTCACATATGTGTCTCATTGTCTATTATTTCAGTGTATGTTAACATTTCCAATAAACGTTGGAAAAACAGGGGGATTTGATATTATAAAACATTTTGGCCATGGGCGCTTATAACCTTGTAATAAAGCTAAGCTCTGAATGTAGCCTGTAGAATTTTCACTTTTAAACAGATTTGAAATCTCAGCATTTCCTTTCTAAGCATGACTTTGCTCATGTTTGAAAAAGGTTTAGGTACAGCAAAATTAGGGTGTATTTATCTAAATTAAGTACTAGATTCTCAAGAATGGTAGGAGGTTTCCACGTGTAGTATGAATATAGAATGAAGAGTTCACCTATCCTTTTATTATTGAAAACATGCGTGGTCACATTACTTAACTAACTGTTCAGTAAGTGATTTCAGAATTTCCTCTTAATTTTAGATTTGCTCCGGCCTTTTTGTCATTTCTGTGCCTGTAAAGCCATGATAAAGAGCTATTGTCTGTGGTACAGACAAACAGAACTTGTCCTGGCTACCTTTTCCAACTGAAGGTCGTGTCCACTAACTCTTACTTTAATGAAAATTAATGACGTTATCTCAGAGATTTCCTGATGCCAGTAAAGAGTTTGAATTACAGATGCCTTAGAAAATATGCCATGCTACCGCCGCTAAGCACTTGGTCGTTTTCACTTTTTTCACTTCACTATCAAAGCTTCAGCACTGCAGAAACCTGAATACCACAGTTTTATCCACTATAGAGGATTTGCTGTTTAAGTCTAGAGCATCACCATTGGCCTATAATGTCCCCAGTTTGTAATCCGTTTAATGTTGCATGACTCCATACTGCCTTTCAAGGCATTGTGAATGAAAATTAAACGCGACAGAAAAGCAGAGACAAAGAGGAAATCTGGGTAAGAAGGATTTATAAGCCGGTTCATATGGCTGATACCCCACTGAAAGTTATGAAGAAGATAATCTAAGCTTTTTCCTTCTCCGGCTGTAGTTCTCATGAACATCCTATAGGTTTGCAGCTTCTAAAATTAAAAATATAGCCAACTTCTAAGAGCAGAAATAAAAATGCACTTAACAAAGCCCATGTATTTAGTTTATTAGTGTGTGGTGGGTTGGAGAGAGCCCAAACCATAGGGCTAAATATACTGCAGTTGATAAATGTGACAGATATTCTGCAAACAAGAAGTATAGAACAATTTGCTTCTGTTCAGCAACTAAATCACACAGTAGAGAAATTTTGTACAGCCTGGGGTTGTCTGAATAGAGGCACCATGGCCAGACTCATCCTTACCGTGCCATACCAGGTAAAAAAAAAAAGGGGCTCCCTTCTTGGTACACACACCTCACCTTTTGTGCTTGCACTGAAAGGTGGCATCGGATAGCGTTTGGTCACTAAAGAAGGCTCACAGGACCCACGGTAAACATTGCTTACAAATCTACAGTCTCTTACAGGCAAAGATTACAAGAAGGCAACAGCGTTACAGTATGCCTCCACAGCCACCAGCTACCTCAACAGCAGGGGGACCCGAGGGGCCAGTGTAATTATTTGTCCCTTCCCCGCAAAAATCTCCTTTTCCCGTACACCATTATGTTATTTTTCACGTAGGTTGGAGGCCAGGTCTCTGTTATTTCAGAATTCAAAACATCTTGAGGATGGAGGCAAAGTCGTTTTCTCCACTTACATGGTTTGATGGGTATCGGTGCCCCAAGAGAGGGGTCCGGTAACAGGAGGCATCTCTCTCCCAGGGGGAGCACTGTAGTCCTGTTCGAAATGTGTCCAGTACCCACGAGTTGCTCGCTAAGGGAAAGGAGGGTGGGTTCTCAGTCGTGCTGCTGAGGCTGTTAAGGAGGACCTTGTAGGTTCCATTCTCGGGTTATCGGTGGTTCCATTTCTAGTTGATATCCTCTTTTCTCCTGGAATTGGATTCCCTTGATGTATTCTTTTTGCAATAGGCGGTCTTTTCCATCGGTTTCTCTTTTCTCACTCAAAGCAAATTCTACCTTGCCAGGTAGTCCTCGCCCAGCTCCTAATTCTCCTAAGATTCTTTTATTTCAAGCAGTCCCATGCTCTTTGGCCCACCAGACATGTTGTTGCCAATGTGTACTAACGTCTTTACTATAACTAGGAAATACAATTGAGATACAGAAATGTTGAGTCTCCCAGGCAAACATCATAGGAATAGTAGTCACTCCTAAGTGAACTTTGGTTCGGGTATGCCACAGAAATACCTATAGCCGTCCACAGCAGATTTCTGGCTTTTCAATCTCAGGGAAGTAGGCCCACCAAATTCAACTTAGCTTTTCCTCAATGATACAAGCATCCCGATTTGTAGCTTTCCTCACACACTAACACTAGCTTTTTTTTTTTTTTAAACACAGAATATTGTGACAGATGAGGCATATGCCATATAAACTTTCTACCACATACCCAATACCTTTTGTAATCCTTCATCATCACAATTAATGACCATGCCGTGTTCATTCAGATTATTATAAATCAGTGTTCTCCAGATATGACTGGGTAAATATTCCCACAGGGTACTTTCCAGAGGAGGTGCTTAATGACAGATGCATCCTGTGAAACAAGCGCCAAAAGCCATAACCACTTTAGTACCGCTCCATGGAGTCTCGGTCACAGTCAGGACTCCCACCTCTTCACCCAGTGTGTTCGATAGATTGGCCAGCTGTCCCGCTCAGTTCTTGGCTTTTTAAAAGGGCATCTGAGTCGTAGCCAAGGGAGCATGTTATTCTCTTATTTTAAGCCTCTTTCTAGGCACCAGCATTATGTTAGATTTTCCCTTTTTAACACGCATTTGGTGGCTTTCTTCCCTTCGGCAACAATCTTATCTTTCTTCCTTATTGCTAAATTTTCATCCGAACTCTCTCCCCCAACAAAGAGTATATCCCCTGGGTTCAGCCACTGGCCTAGTCCATATTTAGCTGGTAGCAAGATAAGACATGCCTGGGCTTCCCCTTTGCCTTCCCCTTCTCTTCCCAATTTTTGATAAGGGGTCACATTGGTTCCATACAGGAAAATGGGACTGTCCTGTCCACTAGGCAACAAAACATGTGTGACGGTCAGCCCCAGTTAGGCGAGGTGTGAGAAAGGGGTAATCTAGTCCATCAGTCCCTGTGGAATTCTTGCACTTACCTTTCAACTAGGTAAGGTCTTGTGCACTTACCTTTCAACTAGGTAAGGTCTTGTGCATTTACCTTTCAACTAGGTAAGGTACTGTTTGGGGATATTACCAGCCCTTGAGACTCTTAATTGTAGCCCCAGTCCAGGGACTACTAGTATGGCACTGAAAAAGAAAATTGTGGTAAAGTAGAGAACACCTGTAAGTTCCCCCACTTGAATTATCTTTTTAATTGTAATTGGTCTCTCAGGTGTCGCCCATTTATCAAAAAGTGCTAGTTCCCAGGTTCCTTTAGTTAGAACTCTACCTGCAGGCCAGAGAGGGTGAAGCTCAATGGAAGAAGGTTCTGAACTTATTTGAGCTTTTGCTCCTGCAACCAAGGAATTGAATTTTTAGCAGACTTGCCATCCGTTCGCTATCCCCTTCTAATCCATTCCGTTAGCTCCTGGAGTTCAGGTTCTACCATTTCCAGTTTCCAGTAGAAAGTTGTATTACTGATAACGAATTTCAAAGCCTGCGCTACTTCAAACCAAGGGTAGCTTGGCAACTAGCATCAATGGTTTATTTTCATCCCTTTTTTTAGAATCATCTTTTTTTCCTTTTAAAATAATGCCTTCCCCGTATTTTCAGCTAAGAATGAGTTGGGGTCTTCTGAACAATCTCCGTTCTGGCACCGATCGCTCCGGGGATGATAGTTAAGCTCAATAGCTGACGAGGACTCACAGAACCCAAATGACAGTCCTTACAAATCTACAGTTCATGACTGTAGAAAGGAAAAGCCTGCAGTACAGCAACAGCATTAAAACAAGGATATGCGTCACAACCACAGGATGCCTTCCAGCATGGGGTCTGGAGAGGCCAAGTACAAGCTCCAAGTGCCCTCTCTGTACCGGGGCCATAGCAGGATGCACTTTATCTCTTGGATCAAGAGCCACCAATGTGAGCACACACCACTTTAGAAACCAGGGAGCTCTAATTGGAGTCTCAGCCAGGATTGCGTTTAGCTGCTGGTAATCTGGACGTCTTCTTCTTACGTAGCCAGTCCCAAACCCAGTGGCCTCCCTGAGACCAGGTCAAAATGGCTAATGTTATTGCTAGCAGCAAACAACTGTGATAACCTCTAACTCATGGCTACCCATAAACACACTGAGTCACTTCTTTTCCTTGCTTTGATCGAAGGGTCTACCTTGTGTGGCTGTTTTAGCAAAACATCTCTTGCCAACTTCAGCACCTCTGGGGTTAACCCTCACAGCAAAGATAACTACAGCAAAGTGCTTGACTTTCTTGCTGGGCAAAGATTTGCTTGGAAGGTCCTTCAGCCTGAAGTGTAAGCTGCCTGTAGAATGATGTGATGTCCACAACAGCCTCCTCTTTCCGCAGACGCCTTCTGCTGCCTGGGCCAAAAAGTCAGCAGACACATAGGAGTTATCCCACCCTTAGCCGCCCGCCCCTGTCTGTGCCTGTACTAATTAGGTTACAGGATTGTTTATATTGTTAACCTGGGGTATCCAGGTTGACCCATGGGATGAGCCCGGGGTTGTGTGGGCACCATCGGGCTTATTCTAGCCAACATTTTGGTGCTTCTTTTTTCTCCCAGTATTATTGCTAGTAGAGAATGCGGGGTGGTTTTCTTTTTCTGTACAGCCTGTAAGGACACCTTCTGCCGCCCGCCTTTCTGCTTTTCAGTACATACCTCCGTGTGTCCTGCCGTAATACCCAGAGCAGGTCTCCTCCTGTCCAGTCTCAGTTTTCCCGACTGCAAAACGATTCTGAAGGTGCTTTTGAGTTCTCAAAGCCTAGGATTCTGTAAAAGACCAAAAAAAAAAAAAAAAAAAAAATCCATCTGAGCTCCTCACTTGTGGCGTATGAGGAAAAGAACAGAGTTAGCATTTGAACCTGGGATGTCAGAGAGGATGAGTAGGCACACCCAGCACCTCGGGAATCATCCACCCCATCCCATCCCATCTCCCTTTCGTGCTTTTCGTGCTTAGCAGAGAGGATCCTGGAGAGCCGGTCGTTTTTTGTCTTGTCCCCCCTCTTTCACCCCACACCCCGATGCATGAGGGGCACCACCACATGCTCTCTATTCTTCAGTGGCGTCAAAACCTAGAGCACCTTCTACTGTCAAAATAATTTTTGAAAGAGAGGGTCTATTAGAACATACTTGGGTTTTTATATAACTTTAAAATGTATTCCCTAGTGAATACACTAAAGGAGAGAGAGATTTTCTCCTAAATGGAAATTCCTCGCTTGAGGTAAAAGGGTAGTTTTACAAAATTGTGTCTGCTGGTCGCTTGTTGAGGCTTCTAGAAGCAGCTAATCATTAGGCTTAATGTTTCATCAAAGAATCGCAATGTATTCTTTAAGATGCTCGTCTTGAACAGTTAAGTGTATGTTTGTGGGGCAATTACATCGTCCCTATTGATTTTCTCACCTCTTTTCAAGTCCATAGTATCGGCTATATACACCTAAATAGGAGTCTTTTACAAATTGTGGCATGATAGTGAAATTCTGTTTGATATGTTTGTTTTGGGAAAATGAGCTCTCCAGTCTTCTGTGATGGACCATTCTTGTGTTTAACCACATTTGGTTTTAGCAGAGCGCACTGCACAGTATTTCTCTCCCAACTATGTCACCTCCCGCTCCTGTTATTTCAGAGCAATTGCTTTGCGCCCCTCTGGAGCTATTTATGCTCCCAATTTCCTATTCTGTGTGTTACCCATTCACCTGTGTGGAGAGACGAGTAGGCCCAATAACAAATTCATGCCATTTTGCTGTTGGTTATTTGTTTCCATCACACGGGGAAATTAGACTCTTCATACAAAAGTGAGTCTAAGAATTCTCACTTGTTAGTTCTTCTATCCTTGGATATAAAGCAAAAAATGTATAATGATTACAGCAAAGTAACAGAAAGAAAATACGAGAAAAACTTCAAACCACCCGTCACTTCCTTCAATATATAAAGAAACACGTTGGGAATATTGGTGTTCGGAGGAAATCTGCTCCTCTCTTCTGCTAATGTGGATGGGGTGCTGCATCCCTAAACGTTCTCATTACCTACACCTGAAAACGTGTCCTCAGAGAAAGTCAGGCACACAGCAGAGAGGATTGGAAGTTGGAGACTTCTGTCTCTGCATGTCTCTCTGGTCTCCCATACAGTCCCCACTCGGCCTTCCCCTCCTCCTGTCCCCCTGCCCGCTTGTGTTGTTATGTTTTTAAATTCTTTATTCTTTTTCCTTCCTACCTCCCTTTCAAATCGAGTTACATTCCTTTCTGCCACTTGAAACAAAGTCTTGGCTTCAATGTAAAGAAGTCATTCCTTTATCTTTCGAGTATTTTTAAGCAAAAGGAGTGGGGGCTTGGCTTTGATAGGATGAGTGCTGGCCAGGGTATTTTAAGAAAACTGGTCCATGGAAACAGAGAGGTTTACTCACTGGGATGAAAGACAAAGGAAAAAAAAAAAAACCTCCTGCTTCCACCCCAGGTCTCCTTCATGCTTCCAGGGAAACTTCAAAAGGTTACTATTTTCCTTTTTGAAAAGAGGAAAACATGCACTACGGAGGTATTAACCTACATAGGTATTAACCACCATTTTGGGGGTTCGTCCTTAGCATTTAATTAGAAGTAGCCACAAATAGTAACAAGTAAAATGCTTTAAAGCCTTAAATTTGCATCTGTTTAGTATGGGGCAAGCTGTTTACTGATTGGGATGGTGGTGTTTATCTACAGTTACATTTATAATTGTGTTGCCTCCCCCCCCCCATATGTGAGAGATTTATTTAATTACCATTGATTCTTACTCTCAAAGGACTGAGAATTCAGATCAGAGCTTGGATGTATAAGGTGTTATAAAAGCAATGTTGTTCCGTTTCCAATTTGGCTAATAAATTGGCTTTACAGAAAAGCATCTTTCTGTGACACTTGGCAGTAAACCTTACGATTTGCTGATGTTGGGCAGTGTTGAGGCTTCACTTTTGATAAATGTTTGTCTTTCAGTATATGATTAAATACCACCTCAGATCACGGGAACCTCCACCCCCCCAAAAAAACTTATAAAGTTCTTAGCGGACTTGAAAAGTACGTTGTAGACTGTAATTTGAAGGTGAAAGGAGAAATAAGTGAGCCTTGTATCTGAAAACTGGATAGATGATGCATTTATTTTAGTTTGCCTATAGAAAATTTTAGTGAAGTTGATTATTTTTTCACCTAGTGTTAATGTAGCAGAGAGATTAGGAGGTGACTGATATTTCAAGGAGGAAAACGCTTAATGATGATAAATGCATAGCTGGAAATAAGAGTTTACACAACCCTAACCATGCAGATTAATCAAACTGACCTTCTCTAGTACTAATACGAGAAGGTATTCTCAGAAACTCTTCGAAAATCTCTAGTAAAACAGTTTTTTTTCTTTCTAATTCAGGTGGAAATGACTCTTTTCCTGTAGAACACTCTAGGTCCCCTTAACGCTCAAATATTTCCTAATAGTTTAGGAATGGGAACTGTCTCTTCATCCACATCTTCACCCAGTGCCAGTGGGAGTTAAGGACAGTCTCAGAGCTTGAGTACTCATCACACTTACCAAACTTAGAGCTGAGGGGTGAAAAGAGGGTAGGGTTCGGGTTTGCTGTTTACTAAAGGGCACAAGCCAATCCTACCAGGATTGTCAAAAAGGAAAACAGTGAAAGAAGGCTTTTCCCCTTTGAATCACCTGTGATTTTATGTGGCTCTTGCAGTGGATCTCTTGAGCCTGTCAGCTGCCTGCGATGCCCTGGACCAGCACAACCTCAAGCAAAATGACCAGCCCATGGACATCCTGCAGATCATTAATTGTTTGACCACTATTTATGATCGCCTGCAGCAAGAGCACAACAATCTGGTCAACGTCCCTCTCTGTGTGGATATGTGTCTCAATTGGCTGCTGAATGTATATGACACGTACGTATAGCAGGCTTTCTCCAGACTATACCACTGGACACTTAGTCTACAGAACGGTGACGGTGTAATTAGCATCACAGCAGGGCTCCAGTCTAGAAATATGGTACTCAGGAGGAAGATTTCATGAAGCCATGTGACCTGACGCTATCCCCGTGATTAATCATTTTTGCTTTTTTTTTTTTTTTTTTTTTTTTTTTTTGCGGTACGCGGGCCTCTCACTGTTGTGGCCTCTCCCGTTGCGGAGCACAGGCTCCGGACGCGCGTGCCCAGCGGCCATGGCTCACGGGCCCAGCCGCTCCGCGGCATGTGGGATCCTCCCGGACCGGGGCATGAACCTGCGTCCCCCGCATCGGCAGGTGGACTCTCAACCACTGCGCCACCAGGGAAGCCATCATTTTTGCATTTAATGGAACTGAAAAATACTTTGATAAGCTAGGAGGTAAGAACTAGAATGTAGAATGCTCTCATTAGATTAGAAAACAAACCAAACCCTGAGATACTCATTTTTCATATAGTAGGATGAGTCAGTGTGTAGCCATTAGTTCTTTCCCTTTCTTGCCTGTGAATTTTGAATTCCTCCGTCCTCTTCCGGGGTGGCTCCCTCTCACCGGCAGAAAGGGGTGTGCTCCTGGAGATGCTGACACACCTGTCACCAGCTCTGAATAGTGTTAGCTGATACTCGAGAGATTTTTTGCAGAAGAGTGTAAATTGATAAGCCAAAAAAAGAAAAAAGCCCTAGTGCAGCAAATCCAGATCCTCAAACTGGGGAAGTCTTTTTTTTTTTTTTTAAATAAGGATTTACGAAGTTTCACTTTGGCACCTCCATTCATCCCTCTCTCTTAGAAAACACTCGTTTCTTTTGGATTGCACATAGGAGAACTCCCCACTTTTGTCTTGAGCTTAATGAAGACAATTGAGGAAGGTAGCAGAAGGAATTGGTCTTAATTTCAACTGAATTCTTCTTAGACATCAAAATTACTATACGCCTGATTTCACATGTCAACAAGAACGTATTCGGCATTTGGAAATCTGGGAAGGTCTTCTGAAAGGAGTTGCGTAGCAACTATTTGCTTTTGCCTTTGGTGTAGATTTCTACCACCTCCTGGATATAAATGTATACCTTTTTTTCTTTGTTATTTTGATAAGGTATTGCTTTTTAAGTTCCAAGATCACCTGGCTGTTGAATTCTCATCATTATCTACCAAGCCCTTGATCCTGTTGGATTTTAATTACGGATTATCCTTAGATTTGCTTTGATAAGGGTTTCTATTCAGGTCTTCCCTCAAATATATTTTGGCCCCATTCTCTTTGCAGATGACGTACGAGTGGATTCTGAGTATATAACTTCCCTTCTCTATGCCTGAAAATTATCTGGGGACAACTTTAACTCCTCGAAGACCTGAGTCACTATATAAAGTTTCTTAAACTTTGATTTGCCGTTTTAAAGAGGGAAAAAGATAAAATCTTCCAATGATAGTACTTTTGTTAACGTAGTAGGACCCGGGATTTCTGCTTGACTAATGGATTTAGTGAATTGTACCAGTTGAAAGCTGAGCATATCGCTCACCAAAAATAACCACTCTTGGGACCTGTCCTTTGCAGTTATTCTACAGACTCTTTTTTAACTGACATATATGGTTTAGTTGTTTTTCATAACAAAATAAAAGCTGAAAATCATCAAAAGACATTTTCTACAAAATGAAAGACTTTTCATTCTTTTAAGTTCTTCCCATGGGCAAAATGAACTTGTTAATAAATTTGTCACGTGGAATGGTTTCTATGTAAAGTGAAAGCATACCTATGTTAAAACACTGCTATAGCAATAGGTTATTTTTAAATTGCTCTTTCAGATCATCTATTCAAATGCTCCCTAATAGACTGTATCATATGTTTCTTGTAGGGAGAAACGTTCATATTTTATACTGTGTGTCTTGTGACCTGAAGTGATTAATTTTCTTCTCAATAAGGGGCAATCTGATGAATGTCTAAATGAGCGTTAAGAGAGCAGAGCAGTTAGTTGCTGGTATTTTTTGGCTTCAATAACTGAAGTAGGGGATTTTCTTAGTACATAGTAGTAATTCTTCCCCTTATGGACATAAACCCAGGTGGCTCTCCATAGATGAATAAAAGGATATTCTTCTTATTTTTATGTAGAGAAACTCTTACCATTCAAGGAAGGGCTTTTAAGAATTGAAAACTTGGTAAGTGTTCACTGGTCGCGTTGGTCAAATTTCCATCGCGTTCTGGTTCATCAGCCAGATAGAGAATGAACTCAGAAACATTCTTAATGATCTTAATAAAACAATGGTCAGTAGCGTTTCCATATCCAAGGTTTTTTCTCTTATCTAAGAAGTGTTTATCGTTCAGTAAAGTGTCAGTAATTGTTTTCTGCTTTGATTATTCATAACAGGGGGCGAACAGGGAGGATCCGGGTCCTGTCTTTTAAAACTGGCATCATTTCTCTGTGTAAAGCACATTTGGAAGACAAGTACAGATGTAAGTCATGTATATGAACTCAGTATTCTTTTATTAATGTTGGCTAATTACCCCAGTTTTAGATGGGGAATAACATGGTGTTCTTATTTGACAGCAGGTTCCTCATGTGAGATGTAGAACTACTTTCAGACTGTCATAAAATGTGATGTGTGCCGCTCCATGTCAGATGTTAAATTGTAGTTATTTAAATAGAGAATGAGGATTAACTTCTCCAGCCCGAGTATTATTTTACATTACATTGACTGTGTCTGAGTAAAACACATGTTCCTCGGGGATAAAGTCCGATTTCCTAACCCCTTTGTCTAAGTCAGGAAAATAAATGTGAAGGTTTAATCTGTGCACTTGCCTCGTCTTTGGATGAAACCTTGTTTATTTTATAATCATCTTACTGTGAGTTGTACTGACATACCCAATTCTGTGATGTGATTAACATTTTATTATTTGAGAGACAGCTTGCCATTTCTTACAGGGTAAATAACACCTTAAAGAATTTCCCTTTGATTAGCTATTGGGCTCTTCTGCTCAAAATTTGTAAATCCAAATTAAAAGCGAATGCTAGAGGAGGGACAGTGGAGATGACTAAGTAACCATTCATTCCCATTGTGAAGGAATGTACTTGTTTTTCCCCTTTAAATGCTCGTGAGAAATCTTTTCGGTAGGAATATTAAACAAACCTAGTGTATCTTGTCTTTTCTCTTTTCCCCTAAGGCCTAGCCACACAGGGATGTAGAGATGTGCTGAGCTTAAGGACGGGCAGGAGATAAAAGAGACTGAATTCCTCCAAAGCCACGCTGTGTCCTACTGCTCATTTCCCCCCTAGGAGTAAATTTCCACAAAATACACAAGCTCTTTTAGCTCTCACTTTTATGTAGTTTCCACTTGAGTTTTCTCATCCTAAGAACCCAAGAAAAAAGAACAGAACAGCTTTTGTTAGCCATTTGAAAATGTGTTTTGGATAAAACAGAATATTTCTGTGGGCTTTCGTCCTTTATGTATCGTAGTTACTTGTGATAGGTATGGTACCAGCACATCGTGATACTAACTTGATTCATCAAGGAAGCTTCCAGTTTGTGTTTCAAATAACTACTGAGAGGGAACAGGTTTGAGGTTGGCGAAACAAAAATGTTAACTTCAAGTGGGGCTATTTGAAGATAATTCATAATTCTGAACTTACGTGTGTGTACTGGAGAGACGAGAAAATGCTGTGAGAGCTCAGTGTTGTTACTGCCATCTTAAATATCTCGTTAAAACATTTAATGTCTTAGAGTTTTAAAGTGTGCTTATGAGTAGGAAAATATTCCGTGGATTTACTTTTTGGGCAACTTTTATTTGAATACAAGGTAGGATTAAAATAATTTTATTTCTGAGAACAAAACATGTTGCAAGTGTTTGGCGTATTCATTCATTCCTTGAATGCACGTATATTGGGCACCTGCTATCCTCCACCTGCTGCTCTCCTACTGCACACATTTCTGGCACACAGTTGACCAAGATACGGTCCCAACCTTGAGGGGATATCATTCCTCAGCCAAAAAGACACATATTAAATCAGTGACAGTGTAAAGTGATATGAGCTAATTACGAATATGTACAGCATCCTGTGGGAACATGTACGAGAAACTCAGTGATCGTATGACTTCATAAAGAAGGCCCAATTTTGATATATTTTGGAAGCTGCTGTCCAAAGGGGGATGGTGCTTTGGGCCCGTTCTGTGTTTCTTAAGGCTGAAACATTTATTTTATGATGGTGGTCACGTCATATATATAAAATATTTTCTAAAGTATTATGTTCTGGCTTAGGAAAAACTCACATGTCAGAACTGTACGTAAGCTCTCGTTACTTGCAGGGCTGTAGTTTATTTAAAAGTTGTCACACTTCATATATACACAGTGATGATTAACTTGATCCATAAAAATAATAAATGTGCAGATTAGTGTACAGTAGAAGTACACGGTGGGAATATTGGCTACTCTTGCGAATTGGTGCTGGAGTTGAGCTGGTCCTTAGATTCTGCTAACATCTACTTCGTTCTGCTTTTGGATGGTTGCAATTCTCTTTTTTCCTTTTGTAGACCTTTTCAAGCAAGTGGCCAGTTCAACTGGATTTTGTGACCAGCGCAGACTGGGCCTCCTTCTGCATGATTCTATCCAAATCCCAAGACAGTTGGGTGAAGTCGCATCCTTTGGGGGCAGTAACATTGAGCCGAGTGTCAGGAGCTGCTTCCAATTTGTAAGTTATTCACCTTCTCAAGTAACATACTTATTCTTCTGTATTTTAGAAATTAATATAAAACCCCACAGAACTGTAGTTTCTCATGTTAGCTCTTCCATAGGCAGGTGGGTAAGGGATTTTTGATATTTGAAACCTCTGTAGGCAGTGGCTTCTGGAACTGTGGGTTTGGGGAGAGAGGACAGTGCAAAGGAAGGGAAAGAAAGCTGCGTCTGCAGCCAGAACCCCGCAGTTCCTGAGATGTTGGGAGGGAAGGGAGTCTGCATGGTTTAGCGAGGGAGGAAATAAATCCCCAGCCAGAGAAATCCTTTGTAAAAAAGAAAATGACCTTTGTCTGTGAGTATCTTAGTCTTAGTTTTTTTTTTCTAACCTAATTCTGTCATCGTAGCCTTCTTTTCAGTAGCTGTTGGTAAATAGTTGACACAGCTATCTTTTTTTAAAAAAATAAATTCATTTATTTATTTTTGGCAGCATTGGGTCTTTGTTGCTACGCGCGGGCTTCAGTAGTTGTGGCTCACGGGCTCTAGAGCGCAGGCTTAGTAGTTGTGGTGCATGGGCTTAGTTGCTCTGTGGCATGTGGGATCCTCCCAGACCAGGGCTCGAACTCGTGTCCCCTGCATTGGCAGGCGTATTCTTAACCAGTGCCGCCACCGGGGAAGTCCCTAAAGTTTTCCTTTTGTAACTTTGACATTCCTCTACT
This sequence comes from Leucopleurus acutus, assembly GCF_964270905.1. Classification (NCBI taxonomy): domain Eukaryota; kingdom Metazoa; phylum Chordata; class Mammalia; order Artiodactyla; family Delphinidae; genus Leucopleurus; species Leucopleurus acutus. Next base: position 26,875,499 of record NC_139148.1, on the reverse strand, counting down.
GTTCCAAGGCCTGGATGGTGACTTCCCATAGGCTTACAACCAGGTCGGAGGTTTGTACTCTCTGCTAATGTCTGTCACTAGCTCCACACACTCCTGTCCATTCTCCTTCGTCTCCTGCTGCCCCAGTGCCTTTTCCACACCATAATCGGTGTCCCCAGAAATACCCTCTTCCTCCCAAGTGCCTCAGCACTCCGTTGATAGCCATTTAGTTTGTTTCTCTTTCTTGGTAAGATAGATAAGGCTGCAGTGAACATCTTTATGTAGTTAGCTCTTTTCTTTGACACAAGTTTTTCCCTTAGGATAAATTCTCAGAAATGGGATTACCAGATATAAACAGTTTTGTGGCTTTTTTGATACATATTACCAGATGGCTTTTTGTCAAAAGTTGTTTGTAGTACCACCAGCACTGAAGGAATGAGATATTTGGAGTGTTACATTATTCACAGTGTTCTTATGTTGTTTTTCAAATGGTAAGAACCATTTTTCTTGTATGGGGTTTCTCGATCCGTCCATGGTAATCTCATTACCGATAGAACTAGGTGTACAAATACCTGGGTTAGACCTGTATGTAGTCTGACCACAGACTAGGATAAAACCATAGAAGGCCTTCTGGGCAGAACATTTTGAATATTTAGCTTTTTAGAGCACTTTTAGCATTCATTTAATAGTTCACTGGGCAGAGTAAATAAATGCACACATAATAAGGCCACTTAATGTAGCATTGGGTATACTGTTTGGATCGTTTTGCCAAAATTATGGCAAATTGGCTGTAAAAGTAAAACAGATGTGGAGAAATAAATGCATTTTTTCACCTCATACTCAAATCTCCCAAAACATGAATAGACTATCACTTCCTCTGGGTTTTTTCTTACATGTTGCTGCATTAACATTTCTACTCCAGAACGTAGACACAAGTAACTTTCACACAATGAATATTAATGGCCACAAATAGTCCAGATCCATTTTTTTCAAAACCCTATTATAAAACAACTTGCAGTGCTTAATTTTTTTTCCGAAGCGTTTTCTCTTCAGTCAAGTTTCAGTGACTTTTTACTTTCTAATTGTGAAACCACACACACACACACGTACACACACACACGTGTTCGCATATACATATATACACAGTTGTGTATGTCTTGTGACTGAGGTTGAGAGTAACGGTCAGAGCTCGAACCTGCCGACAGCCATCTCTATTGAGAGACGGTTCCTGCCGCAAAGTCAGGCGGGCTGGCCTCAGGGCCACTGGAGCCATTGTCCTCTCACCTCGCGGAACTGATGGTGCTGCAGCCACCGTCACCCTCACTGCAGACTCTGGCTCTCTCTGGTTTTTTTTTTTATGTATGTGACATATAACATGGTGTGAATTTAAGGTGTACAACACGTTGATTTGATGCATTTGTATATTGTAATATTGCCATTGTAGCAGTAGTTAGTGCCATCACGTCATATAATTACCATTTCTCTTTTGTGGTGGGAATAAGTAAGCTCTAGCCTCTTGAACTTGGTTGTCGGGACAAGGGGCTGCTGAACAGAAACTCTACTTTCCGTCGTGCCGTCCTCTTATCAGGAGCCCGGTCTGTTCCACGACTGCCTGTTGCATTCTCTTGCAGGATGCTTGCCTTCTTCACTCACCTGCTTCCTCTTGTTTCGCTCTGTCCCTGTCCCTGTAACAGCTACACTCTCTTCTCAGCGTCAGAACTTTGAACTCAGTCCACTACCTGATCGCATAGTGGTTGAACACATCCTGGCTAGCCAGTCTCGAAGCTCTCAGAAAGGTCTTTTCTGAGACTGGGGGGAAATCTATCAAGATATTAACAGTGGTGACAGGACGGGGTTTTTTCCCTACTCTTTTGTATTTTTGCCAGATTTTCTTCTTTGAACATTTAGAATTAGGAAAAAAAAAATGAGTAAAGTGCTAACTTTTCTTTTTAAGGGAAAGAAGCATCTTTTGTGTGATTCCTGTTCATTGCCACTCATACGCTATTTTCAGGCCTTCTCATCACTTGCATAGATTATTGCACTGTCTTCCTAGCAAGCCTCCTCTAGACCCCCTGGTGCCTTTTGTCAGTCTCACTGCTCTCATACCGGTTTTAGAGAAACGTATTCAGTGTATGACACCGTGCTTCGAAATCTTCAATTTCTTTTCACGGTCCACTGAATAAATCCTAATTTCTCTACTTAACTCTCAGACCTTTCCTGATCTGTTTCCATAGCTGCCCACGGTTTGCTTTCACTACCAAGTAACAGATTCTCCCTACCATTTGTACTCACCATGCTTGTAAATAATACTGTTACTACTGCTCCTGATGGTAATATTCTACTTTTGTTCACACAGTTCTCATTTAATCTTCCCAAACCCTTTGAAGAGAATAGAATAAGCAGGTTGGGGGGGGGGGTTGTTTTATGGTTTTTTTAATAGATGAACAATTTATCAGCGCCCCTGCGTTTCCTCAGCTGGTGGAAGAGTTTGATTCATAGTCCAGAGCGCATGCCTCCCCCACCCCCCCGCCCATTTTCCGCCTCATCCCCAAATATGCATTTTTTCATTTTAAGGCTCTCCAGCTTCCCAAGGTGAAATAACAGGCATTTTTTTTCTGGGTCTCTGCTAGAATACATGATGCCATAACAAAATAGGGAACATAGGAGAGTTGGGGAGAAGAGGAATCCTCACTTTAAGACACTGAGCGTTGGCAAATTGGATGTTGCTAAAAGGCTGTGGTGCACGTCCTATGGGTACAGAGCCGGGTGAGGTTTATATTAGTCAGAATTGGGGGCCCTCTCTACTTGGTAGGAATTGGCAGTCTGCGTGAACAGATCCATTGTGAATTCTTCCTTCAGAATTGGCGTCCTAGCCCTGGCGGGCTTTTCCTCAGCCAGGAGCTCTGGCTATCACCTTGCCTTTCGGAAACCATGCAGCATGCATGAAAATTCAATGTTTGCTGGAGGGAAAGATAACAGGAGTGAAAATGCCCCCTGCCCTTTGTTTGAAGCATAAGACCTTGGGAATGGGGCCGGGCTGGTTCCTTCAGCAAGCTTGTGCTCAAAGGCTGTTCCTTCTACCAGCCTAAGGAAATGAACGGCAGGAAAGTACTTGTTTCTCCTACAAATACATTCCCTGCATCACAGGAGAAGTTGACTTCAGACTATAGTCTTTTTATTTCCTTTTTTTTTTTTTTTGTCACCGACTAGAAAACTTCCTTCTTTTCAAGTCGGTACAGTTAGGAAAGTGTTGGCTTCTGGCTCAGACAAGGGCCTGGCAGGGACAGGAGGAGAGCAGAGCAGTGTTTTCACGTGCAGTGGTAGCTGGGTGATCTTTTTATAGGTTTCCTCAGCCCATCTGGGGATGGGTGGCGGTGATGGTTGCACAACAGTATGTATACACTTAATACCATTGAACTATCCACTTAAAAATGGTTAAGATCGTAAATTTTATGGTATATGTATCTTACCACAATTTTAAAAACTTGGAAAAAAAAAAAACCCAAAAACTTCTTAAAGAGAAAAGGAATTGCCAAGTCCAAATAAAATGCTTTGCCTATTTAAAAATCAGTATAGGTCCATCAAGGAATTATCCACGAGGCCAGGAAATGAAGTCATATCTGTGGGTTTTAAAAGGGAAAATTCACTATAAACGTATGGATTTGACAGTAGTATCTTCACTGATATTAAAGGAGGCAACAGGATACGTTTCTACATTAGAAGCATATGGCAGTCAACACGTGTACTGGGAAAATGACTCTTTTGGGCATTAGTAGAAGTAAAAAGATTTGAAACTAGTTTGTTTTTTGATCTGCTTTCATATTCCATGGGATCTTCCCTGTTGACAGAATAGCTTGATCTTTATGACCTCCGCAAGGTCAGGTCTGCCCTGGCAGTGAGTCAACGGGCTGCCCGAAGGAACCTGAGACATTGTCCACATCTCTCCTTCAGATGAGAAAACTGAAACCCACATAGGCAGAGTGAATATTTTCTCCATCCTGCAATTATATTTATGTCAGAACTAGACATCAGGCCCAAGTTCCCTGTGTTCCAAGCCAGCATTTCCTTCTGCTAAACCATCTGAGTAGAAATAAATGGCTTTAACCAGTTCAAATATTAGACTGAACGAAGAAAGTGTTAGCATGATCCTTTATGTGAATTTTAGGTTATAATAGGATATGTGGATAAATGAACACGCCTTCACCTACCCCAACACACATGTGTACACACACACTATGATCTGTATTTAAAATACTCTAATCCCAATTTCAGGTGTCTAGTCTACTTCCAAATGAAATGAAATAGTATTTCCTCTTAGGTGGGCAAAACTTTACGCTTTTAAGTGACTCCAGAAAAGAGTCATGTATCTGTAAATTGGTATTTGGCAGTGCCCTGAGAGGTACTCCCTTCTCCCCTCCCCCCGATAGTCTTTGTAGTATTTTCTTCTGTAAACATTTTAAGCACCTTATTGTTTAGACAGAATCGAGTGTACCAACTTTGTATTCAATATGCTTCACCTACAAGAGCTTGCGTGCCAAAATCTGTGTATTCTACATCTGTTTTCTGCCTCCTGTTGTATTCATGCATTCAAAATGAATAAGTTGCTTTTTCATCTGTCTTCTGAGTTTTTATATTCCTCTGACAAAAATGAATATCATCTGTGCACAGTTGCTGTAATATAGAATGATACAGAAATGGGAATAAATTGCCACCTCAACTGTCGAGAACTAGTGTGTGTGTGTGTGTGTGTGTGTGTGTGTGTGTGTGTGTGTGTGTGTGTAAATAGTAAATCATTCCAGGACATCTGGAGTAGTGAGTGGCAGAGTGGTTAAGCACATAGGCCCTGAAGCTGGCTGCCCAGGTTCAAATCCCAGCTCTGCTATTTGCTGGGTGTGCAACCTTGGGCACATTTCTTGACCTTCCTGGCCCCTAAGCTCCTGGAACAGTTGTGAGGATTAAGTGAGCTAATAGAGGCAGGGCACTTAGAGTGGTGGGCACATAGTTAGTTATGATTATCTAAAGTGTATTTTAACATGAGAATAGCCCACCAAGATCAACAATTCCTTTTATCCATAACCCAGCATCTGTAGATGAGCTTTTAGAGACTCTTGAGATGGTGTTAAAGTACCATGCCAACACACTTTTTAACCAGTTTGACAGCGTTCCTCATGCCCATTGATCACATTTTATATTTCCCATCCTTAAAATAACTCCTAAAAAATCTGCTTTGCCTAGGTTTCCTTGGGCCGTTATGGGCCCTTTTGGGACTTCCCTGGCGGTCCAGTTGTTAAGATGCCGCGCTTCCACTGCAGGGGGCGCGGGTTCGATCCCTGGTCGGGGAACTAAGATCCCGCATGCCTGTATGGAGCGGCCTAAAAAAACAAAGTAAAATAAAGATGTTCCTTCAAAAAAAAAAAACAATACGGGCCCTTTGGTCTTACGGACATTCTTTTTACACCCGTTTGGACTGATGGATACTCGCTAATAACTACGATATAAGTTACTAGGGCTTGGTATGTGTAAGTAGAGGTAGCATCACCGAGCTCCTGCTGGGCCTGCCCATGGACAGAATGCCTGCAAATTTTGGGGAAAGACCTTTTATCAGGGTATTATCAGCATTGTCTGGAGTTCACTATTGGTTTTCAGTTGCTCTTCTTTTCTATTTTGACTATAAGCTGTGGTGGTTTACCTTCATAATTACGTCGTGGTTTATGCTGTTAACTTCTCCATGTGGAGTGGTAGATATTTTCTTCACCAGTGTTTCAAAGATAGGTTTGTGTTGGAGTTGAAACCTGTTTCATTTATACACTTACTGCTAAGGAAAAGCACATGTCATTCTGTTTCTCCTTTTTACCCTTCTAGAGCAGAAGTCTTTGTTAGGACCAAATTTTCCTTCCTCTCCTCCCCTCCCCTCCCCTCTCCCCCCTTTCCTACAAAAGCTGAGGCAGAGGTGCTAATGAAAAAAACCTTTTTTTTTTTGAGAGCTATGCTTTTAGTTGAAGTGTATTCTGGACTCCCTTTGATCAGTTCACCATTAATTCTAACTCAAACTGATACTTACCCACAAAGCTCAGAGAAACAAGGAAATATGAGTTCAACATTTACCATTTTCTTTTTTTCCATGTTTGTCACTGGCTTGCAAATTGGATTTTTTAAAAAAAAAATCTGTCTTTCTATGCAGATTATTTAAGATGAAGGGAAGTGCAAAACTTCTTCCTGGGACACCCTTATCTATTTATCCAGGGTGTCTTGATACACTAACAGCTAAAGGGTTTTTTTTGTTTGTTTGTTTGCTTTGGGTTTTGGGGGAGGGCATTTGAAAAAATAGTAAAAAAAAAAAAAATTCTTATTAGCTTTTTTTTTTTTTTTTTTTGCGGTACGTGGGCCTCTCACTGTTGTGGCCTCTCCCGTTGCGGAGCACAGGCTCCGGACACGCAGGCTCAGCGGCCATGGCTCACGGGCCCAGCCGCTCCGCGGCATGTGGGATCTTCCCAGACCGGGGAAGGAACCCGTGTCCCCTGCATCGGCAGGTGGACTCTCAACCACTGCGCCACCAGGGAAGCCCTAGCTTTTTTTTTTAAGCTACATTAAAAAAAATACAGTACAGTCTGTTCCAGTGTTCACTTCTCTGAGTTTAGACATATAGTTTTGTCACCACCACTACAATCAAGACAGAACATTTGCATCACCCCTAACATTCCCTCTTGTCTTGTCATCCTGCCTGCTCCCAGTCTCTGTGTTCTGTTCCTATACTTCTGCCTCTTCCTGAACTGGATTTTAAATGATAGTAGGAGGCAGCAGTGGAAGAGTTAATGTGCTGTCTTGTACTTGAGCATAATTTGTCCTGATACCTACTTGAGAAAAGATATTCCATGATATCTACAGGCAGATATATGTGCTCTACCATGTATCTGTGAAAGTTTTCTGTTAACTAAGAACTCTCTAGCATAAATGAATAACATTGAGTATACTTACAGGTTTGCATAGGTTTAAAAATTGTGCTTCTGTTCCCTGGAGCCATGGTGTTAATTGGTTTATTAGTCAGGTGGAGTGGAAAGCCTGAGGTCAGGACAGTTGTCCTTGAACATGTAAATGAAGAGCGGATAATCACTGTGTGTTACTGTTTGGGCTTATTTTATCTTTAATGGGTGATTCAGAGTCCTCATTAATATTTAGAGCAGTGACTGCTGGCCTCCAACCTGCTCATTATCTTCAGAACTTTAAATAAAATACTTGATTTCTACCCAAGACAGCAGTTATGGGAAGCCTTTTACTTCTTCTTGTCTCATGAACACAGCTGTTGACCTCTCAATCCTTATTTCAAACAAGAAAAATTTCTGGTAACGTTGGGCTTCTTAAACTCGTATTTATGGCTGAAAATTCATAGTCGGGTATCTGGGGAAAGCACATCTCGGCCGAGTATATGAGGGGACACATTAGAGCAATGAAGCTAAGGACAGGGAGGACATCAGTTTGGTGTTAGGTTTGTGTTTTGCAAGAAAACTAGTCCTGAAGAGTTTTTCACATTTTATACCATTGGTTATTAATGCATTTCCCCCTCCCCTTTCACAGTTATCACAGTTCCTTACACTCTTGCCTTCCTTGCCCTCCCCCCCAGGAAGGGGCGTGCTTGGTGAGAAACATGGTTTCCAACCAGTGTTTTATTTTGAAAAAATTTCAAGTATAAAGAAGAGTTGAAATGATAGTGTGATCAACACCTGTATGTCTCGTACATCTGTCCAACCCCTGGTTAGCGTTTTGCCCCATTTACATTTCACTTTTCCCATGTATGTGTGCATTTGAATCTACACACACAGACACATCTTTCTCCTTTACCATTTAAAGGTAAAAGGCCATCATACCATAAAACATAAACCCCTGAACATTTCACCATATATCTTGTTTCAGAAAGCCTTTCTCCTGCATAACTGCAATACTGTTGCCACACACAAATTTAACATTAAGTCAGTCATACCATCTAGCATGCAGTCCACATTGAAATGTCCCCATGGCTTTGGAATGTTCCTTATTTCTGGTAGTTTTCTTCCAGGATCCAGTCAAGGTCTTTGTCTTTCATTGGCTTGTCATGCCTCTGTACTTTCACTTGATCTGAACAGTCTCCCAGCATTTTTTGGTTTTTTCATTCATGATGTTGACATTTTTGAAGAGTCCAAGCAGCTTTCTTAAGAATGCCTCATATTCTGGATTTTTCTGGCTGTTTCTTTGGCTTAGATTCAGGTTGAATTTTTTTGTTTTGGCAAGAGGACGACAGAGGCGCTGCTGTGTCTTTCGCACTACATCACAGCTGGAGGGACAAAATGACACTTGGTTCTTATCAGTAATGCTAAGAATGGTAAGGTGGTGTCAGATATTTCCATTGTAAAAGTGTCCTTTTCCCTTTGTAAATTAGAAAGTCATTTTCGTGATATTTTGAGCACTTGTGATCATTCTGTTCCTCAACAGCCTTTCACCCTATGGTTTTAGCTTCCATTGATGATCCTTTTCTAATTCAGTGATTACATTAGTGGTCGCCTAATAGTGGTTTTCTCATTCTACCGTTTTTTTCTGCACGTGTTAGCTGGTTTTCTTCTGTAACAGAGCTCCCACTTTTCCCCTCTCTTTTTCTGAGTATCACCATGGACATCCAGGGTGATTTTCCGTGTAGAGAGAATGGGACTTCTCCTGACTGAGCTGCCTTTGGATACCATTTTTGCCATGACGTTGCTTAAAACGCCAGTGCATGGAATTAACCATCCTTTCCCCCCGTAACAATGTAAGCATGTGTCTGATAAATACATTTCCATATCAGCCAACTCTTTTGTGGGACCAAGTCACATAACATGAGTTATGTGCTAATGAGGATTGAGAAACTCATAGGCTTTTCTGTTTCTTTTTTCCCTTTTGCTACCTCAATTTATGTTAACCTGCACCTGTCAGTCCATGTAGCTCATATATGTCATAGCATCTAACGGTAGGAGGAAGGACATGTAATGTCAAAAAGAAGGAGGAAAGGAGACGATCAGAAGAGATAAGAGTATGCATTTACCTCAGTGCTTATTGAATATTCAGTTGTATCTTCATGTAGCTCTCAGTAGACCAGCATAGAATTCAGTTCAAGATTGGTACCTGGGCATTGTCTCAGGTAGGCCATATTTAGATAGCAGAGCCTCTCGTACTCTTGGCCAAGTTAAAGATTCAAAAGATTTTGGAGATCAGCCTTGTATGTTCCCATCGGAAATCACTTTTGTCCACCCTTCTTTACAAACTCCTTTAGGCATACATATTTTAGTCTCAACTAATAGATGATCTTGAGCTGTTTCCTGTTTGAGCCTTTTCTCATCTGTAACATCAGGTGAAACATTATCTCAAGAGTTACTTCTCCCCAGGTTTCTTTGCTTTTATATGCTGAGTGTTGTAAGTGGAGAAGGCAGAAAGGGATATGGAGTACTGTGTATACTTTAAAGCTGGGTCATTATCAGCCAAGCCTTACCTGATCTTCTGGGTAACAGTTCTTGTAACAGAGATACAAGATACAGAAAGCAGTCTTATATGTATAGCGTGGCCTTTCACGTGAGACCACCTGTTCTCTGAATAGAAGTAGCATAGACTAAGAACAAGATGTGAAAAACATTGTGTGGAGCCTCGTATAAATAATCCCTGGTGCCCCTACACTGTAGTTTCCTCAACAACTCAAAGGTAAGACACAAGGATCTTATGTCTAAGACGATCAAAATGCCACCTTCCTTCTGTTTTATTTGTTACATGCAGGTTTCGTATAGTTTTATAGCAGATTTTTTATCACTCATTTGATTTGCATAAAAATTGGGATTGTTTGGAAGAAGAGTCATTAATATTCTTTACAACTTTTTCTTGTTCCTCCTTTTATGTTCGTTGCTAGTGTAGACTTCTCTCTTACGTAAAATATTCCACTGATGCCCTTGGTAGATTTAGTGGTTGTTAAAGAAATCGTAATAACAGCTCAGGGAACAGTCAGGAACTGCCTGTCCTATACGGTCTGACCCTGGCTAACCATTCTCTTTGTAGTTCTAAATCTTTGTGTACAGACTGTAATTCACAAAACAGTTTTGATCAATTTGAATTCAGCAAATCTTTCCAAACACTAGGGCTTTTTACAATCAGGGCCAGAAAAGTTGGCTTGTCAGCTATTAATGCTATAACCTATTAACAGTGGCAGCGATATTGAAAGGGTTATTTGGATTTATGAAGGGAACATCTTACTAGTGAAAACAGCAGATGAAAACGGCCAGGAAGGAGAGATTAACCTTTTTTAAAAATCTGTGGTTTGTCCCCAGTATTTTCCATAAATTTCTGTCAACAAGAATGTTTGGAAATTCTATCCATGCATATGAATGCATGCAATATTTCTGAATTTACTTACTATTTTTCTTTGAAATGGGCAGGAACTCTACTAAAGAAATGAAAACATACACTCACACATGTACACACACACACACACACACACACACACACACACACACACACTCTTGTACTAGCTGACTGCCTTAACCTTGCTTTGGTTAATGATTTGCCATGAATAAATAAATTTCTGTTATTTGTCATGAAATACATTGCATAGAGTTTCTATTTGAAAAGCAACCTGATTTCAAATCAGGGTCTACGATTTTAGCGTGTTCCCTTGTTACTTCCAGTTTGGGCTTTTTTAATTTATCAGTCCTTTCTCTTTCCTCTCTCCACAATATGTAAGTATATTTTTAGCTTACAATTTTAAAAATTGAGGTATAATTGACATATAACATGGTATAAGTTTAATGTACAACCTTAAAAATTTTTAATTGGGGTATAATTGACATATAAGATTTTACAGTTTAATGTACAACGTGTTGATTTGACACTTACATTGCAATATGAGTACCACCCTAGTGTTAGCTGACACCTCTCCCACGTCACAGAATTACCGTTTCTCTTTTGTGGTGAGAACAATTGAGATCGAGTCTCTTAGCAACTTTGAAGTTTATAATACAGTATTGTTGACTAAAATCACTGTGCTGTGTATTAGATCCCCAAGACTTATTTATCTACTAGCTGTAAGAGGATAATCTCCCCAATTCCCCTACCCTCAGCCTCTAATAACCACCATTCTACTCTGTTTTGGGGAGTTCAGCTTTTTAGATTCCACATATAAGTGATACCATACATATCTGTCTTTCTCTGTCTGAGTTATCTCACTTAGCATAACACCCTCAAGGTCCTTCTTTATTGTCAAAAATGGCAAGATTTCCTGCTTTCTCATGGCCGAATGAATGATATTCTACTGCATATATGCACACCACCTCTTTTTTTATCCATTCGTCCGTTGACAGACACTTAGGTTGTTTCCAAGTCTTGGCTATTGTGAATAATGCTGCAGTGAACATGGGATTACAGATATTTCTTCAATATCCTGTTTTCGTTTCCTTTGGATATATACCTAGAAGTGTAGTTGCTGGATCTCATGGTAGATTTAATTTTTTGAGGAACCTCCGTAATGTTTTCCATGATGGCTAAACCAATTTACAGTCCCACCAACAGTGCACAAGGGTTCCCTTTTCTCCAGCCTCACCGATGCTCATCTCTTGTCTTCTCGATGATAACCATTCTGACAGGTGTGAAACGACATCGCATTTCTCTGTCCACAACGTGTTAACCAATGAAGCCCTTCTCTACCAGTCAGTAATTGAACAGGCCTACCGTAGCTTCTCGGCTTCTGTGTTGTAGAGGATAGCTGCCTGCCCGTTAGGTGCCCTGTAGCATTTAGTTAATCACAGTGGACCCATGTTGGTCTCTTAGTTTCGACACGTGAACCCTGGCCATGTACGGTGTTAACGTTCGGGCAAGCTTTCTCAATCTTGGCACTGCTGACACTTTGGCCTGGAAGATTCTTTGTTGTAGGGGGCTGTTCTGTGCATTGTTGGATGTTTAGCAGGATCCCGACCTGTCTCTGTACCCCAGTTGTGACAACCAAAAACGTCTCTAGACGTTGTCAGATGTCCTCTGAGGCACAGAATTGTCTCTGACCTCGAGCACGGCCGCCTGCCTGTGAGGTTCCCTTCAGGCCCCCAGTATAGATTTTGCATCTTCCTACATTTTCAGCCAGATCATTCTAAATATACCCTCCAAATCCAGGAATAGACTGTGGGTTAGCCTTTTGCGTGTGATACTGTAACAGACAAACCAACAGAGGCCAGTTACTTTAAAAACTATTTAAAAGTAAATTGGGCGTTTGAGAACGTACTTATTTTGTCTTCGGTTCCTTAGACAACCCTTACGAGCTTTTCTCTTTTTTTTTTTCTCTTCAGGATGAGTAGGCAGTATTTTTTTTTTTTATTCTAACCTCATTCAGATACTACAATCCTTCCTTTTAAGTATCGTGATCACAGTTTAATTCCCACCCATCGTTCAATTCAGCAAACCTTCATGGAAGGTGTAGAAACATAGTTCCTGTCTTTAAATAACCTGCAACCTAGTAGAGAAACGAAGGAGGTTTAGACAAGTATTGTTTCCAGAGCAAAACGTGGTTCCTTTTTATCATCTGAGGACTACTGGGTACAGTCTCTTACACAATGTTTACTTTTCTCTATACTAAGTTTTTTCAGTTTATTAAGGATTGACATGGTTTTTCAAAAGCCTGACAATTGCGATGTCAGTTACCGTCTCTTAAAAATATGTTGTATGTGTTTTTAGCAGTTGGAGTGTGGGGCTTGCTGAGAAACCTTGCCATTGCATTTCTTCCGTGGCCATGAACTGATACTGTTAGCCTGAGAGAAAAGTAAATATTCAGGTTGACACCCTGGTAGCCATTCAGAGCCTGGCCCTTGAGTTCCTAAGGGTTTATGGAAGGCACAACGGGAAAGAAACCCAAAAGTTATTCTGAACCCTGGCAAATCCCCTAACTCCCAACTTGCCACGTAATGTCCTTTGAAATTATTATATTGGTAATTACATCCCTTGGCTAGAAATTCCAGATACTGGGATTCTGGGATTCCTTTAACTGTCTGGGGTTTTTTTGGTTTTTTTAAATATTTATTTTTTTTACTTTGGCTGCGCCGGGTCTTAGTTGTGGCATGCGGGCTCTTCATTGCATCATGCCGGCTCTTAGTTGCAGCATGCGGGATCTTTAGTTGCGTCACGTGGAGTTCTTAGTAGCAGCATGCGGACTCTTAGTTGCAGCATGCATGCAGGATTCAGTTCCCTGACTGGGGATCGAACCCGGGCCCCCTGCATTGGGAACGTGGAGTCTTACTCACTGGACCACCAGAGAAGTTCCCCCTTTAACTGTCTTTGTATGTTGTTAAGATGACATCTGTATAAAGCCACCCTGCCATATGCCGTAAGGCGGCAGCAGTAATTACAGTGGATTCCTTCCCTAGCCTCCATGCTGTGGGTAGTTGCTGACAGGAGAGGACCAAGAGAGAAGGAGTGGAGATGCAAGATACTTGCGCACTGTGGCTGTCACAGTGGAAGGAGCTGTGATATCCATGCTTTGTGTGTGCAAGCCATAAAAGAGAAAAGAGGAGGCATTGCCCAAAACAAACAAACAAACAACAAAACAAAACAAAACCCAGGGCTAAATGGCCTGTTCTAGGAGTTTTTGCTTAGATGGTTTGAAACTGGCATTTAGGGGCAGGGGCAAGGGCAAGGTCATCCTTGATAGCAAGAGAAGCTATCTGAGACCTATATGTAGGTCAGCAGATAATGGTACCTACAAGGATGATCTCAATCCCTTGCCACCATACCTGTCTTTTGACCTCAGCAACTTCCTGTCATTCCAAACTAACCGATTTATCTTTTTCTAGAATGATCAAAATGTAATTTTAGCTGGGTTTTAGTTCCAGTTGTTTTAGCTCTTTAGAGACGCTTGCCTGATTTTTAATTCTTCCCTTCTTTATCGCCGGACAAAAGGAGAGGGAATATAACACTAGGATACAGAATGGTTTGTAGTAAACATGAAAGATCGAAACAGAATGAGAATGTGAATCCCCATATCTTGTCTTCAGTGCTGTCAGTTGGCATAGCCGAGTGGTTTTAAAAGAGCGTCTTTGGAGGTGGGAAGAACCTTGAGAATTTCCAGCCTTTAAGCACAGGAGAATCTATGGTATCTTGAAAGAGGAGAACATTCTCTAGCTTCCCTTGGTAATTCACACTAGTGCTTTAACAACTTTCATTATCAGGAAACGCTTCCATATGAGTTACAGCCTAAATCCTTCTTGTTCTGTCCTCAGTGGAGAAATCGAACAGCTGGTCACAGGCCTGTATGGCAGAGCCGTTCACATAATTGAAAACTGTTATTAAATCGCCCCTTCAGCCACTCTGTCTTGCACAGCCTCGTGTTTTTTGGGTGTTTTTTAATGACTAAATAATCCCAATTCCCTTAAACTCTTCTCACAGGTCTTTCAAACCCTTTAATTATCGCTCTGCCTTTCTGCCAAGCCTTCTCTAAGTTCTGGGTCAGCTATAGCCACCAGAACTAGACACCGTTTTCTAAGAAGGCTTTGAACAGTACTTAGGGTAATGTGATCATTTCTTCACACTGTACTTGCTATGCCTTTATTATACATCACAGACATGGTCTTTTTTTTTCCCCCTTTATTTTGGACACCTACATTTGTTGCTGACCCATGGTCAGATTTTTTTCTGTCTTCCGGAATGAATAGAAGCTTTCTGTTAATATTCTGCTTTCTGTATTAAGCCTGAATTCTTTCTTTGTAGCATGTCTTTGAATCTATCATTAAACAAACTATCATTTAAACCTAAGTCAGGGAAATAGATATAGGTCCAGATTAGGCAACAATAAACCCCGTGTTTTAAATTGGAATGAATTAGCAGTGCTTTTCAATTTGCTGTCTTTCGTTGATGGTTTTTGTCCTAGCTCGAAAGGGTTATTTTGATAAATTTCGTTTCTAGACCAGTGGAGCGAGAGATTGTTATAGGACATATCGTAGCCGAAACTTGATGTTGTTTTGACACAGTCTCTCACTGTATCTTTGTTTACAAGATGGAGAAACACATTCAGTAGAGACTAAATAATAATATAACTGGAAAGAGTCACAGTCCAACAGCCAGAGAGGGCTGGATTCTGGATTTGTGTTGACCAGAGGTGCAGTCTGTGGAGTGCGGCCCATGTGTGACCTTGGCCTGTTTGATATTCACTGGTGACTTTTTGGTGAAGACAGAGCACATATTTTAAGATGTAAAACTTACACAGAGTTGGGAAGAATGGCTAATTCATTGGCTGTAAGAGTCAGGATTCCTAAAGATATAGATGAGATTATACAGTGGGCTAAAACTAACAGGAAAGTCCTTGACAGAAGTGGAAGGAAACAAATCCCAAATGAACAAGTACAAAATGGAGGAATCACTGAAAACAGCCAACTGCATTTCTCATCATGCCCAACAGTGCATTAGTACCTTCTGTTCACAAGCCTTATAACTTAAAAAAAATGATAAATGTCCTGGGATCACTGAATAATTAGTGTGGGAAACTCTGAGGTCAAATAAGGTTGAATGTGTTTCTTTACCGACAACCATCTCAGCTTTTAGTATGTTAACGTGCATTAAGAATTTTAAGAGACAGATATAATGTGCAATGTGTCCTTAATTAATCTGACCTTCTCTTCATGAAACATTTTGCTGGATCATTGATCTGCTGGACACACTGGGAAACACTGACCCAGAGATTTTAGTTGAGTAGAAACCCTGTGTGAGCCTATAGTACAGAACAAAAGAAAGCCATCCAGTTATACTGTCCAGAGAAATGGAGGTACCATTCACAGCAGATCATAGTTGGAAAATAGTCTTCTAAAGGACAATGGCAAGCCAAGCCATGTCATATGAGGAAGAAATAAAAGGAATAGGGATGAAGAGGCATGGACAGACATGACAGCTCTGGTAAAAGATTTAAAGGGATTTGTGAAGGCTGAGAACTTCTGGGTTTCTGGTCAAACATATAACGATAATGACGATAACAACAGCAAACACTGACATGGCTGTTGTTACGTGCCAGACATTGTTCCAGGTGCCTTTCATTTAAAGCTAAAAGCAACCCTACGAGGTAGGTGCTATTCATAGTTCCATTTCATGGCAGAGGAAAATTAATACACAGAAGGATAAAGTTATTTACCCAAGGTAACACAGTCAGTGGCAAAGCTGGGACTTGAACGCTTGTGGTTGGACTCTGGAGCCTCTGCTCCTATTGGCTATGCTGGTGGATTTCAGCTCAGTGTGACGAAGCACTTTTGACAGGGGTACCTGTACACAAACGTTCAGGGTCATCCATTTGCTCCCTCGCACGGGTGGTATTTATATAGCGGCTATAAGAACACACTGCCATTGGATAAGTTTGAACTCGGTGACTGCTGAGAGTCTTACAGCTCTGTGGTGCCGTTCCAGAAGTATGAATTCACCTCCACGGCCCCTTTTATCTTCAGATTCTATAATTCTTTTCTAATTTTTAAGCAACTTTTCACAAAGTACCTCTGTGATGGCACTCTACACAGAGAGAAGTGCTCAACAAAAGCTTTTGATCAGTAGCTTGAGTTGATACCATTTTGCAGCTAGGAAACTCAAGGTTAAACAGCTCATTATGATGGTGTTAAATTTATAATCAGGGGTAACGAGTGGAGTACTTCTGAAGTAGTGTTACAAGCCAAATGACCTGTCGGTCCAGATCCTACTATTCGGTTGGCCAAAGAGTTCATTTGCGCTTTTTGTCTAAAGTGTGAATAGATTCCTTATTAGCAATTCACATTCCAAGAGAAGCAACATGGGTTTGCCATTCACATACTCATTACTTGTATGATACTAAATAGCCCATCATGTATTCAGTGCAAATTGGTCTCAGAATAGGTAGTGCCCTTTGGTTGGCTCTTGGCAAAAGCAAATGAAAATTGTCTCTGGAGAAAGCACTTTCATTCTAGGGCTCAAAGTATCTCCAGAAAATACTTTTAAGGTTATTATAGTTCATAGTAAAGAGAATTAAGCCCACAAGAAACTAAAGTGAGTGAGAACCAGCAGAAATAACAGACCCCTGAAGCAGACCCGCAATAATTTCATATCTTGGAATCATTAGAACGAGAGGATTTTTTTTAAAACTATGTATATGCTCTGTCAAAAAAATAAGAAACAACATTGAAAAATATCTTTAGGGAACCACAGACCATAGAAGTGACCTTAAAAATGACCAAATAGGGCTCCCCCGGGCAGCTGACGTGAACCTGGTCTCCTCAGGACCCGCTGGGGCTTTGGCTTCTGGAACACATGGGGTTGAGTCCATGCTGACAGCCCAGGGGCTTCAGGGCAACACGGGGTCGAGTCCATGCTAATGGGAGCCAAGTCTCCTCAGGACTTGCTGGGGCTTTGGCTTTGGGACATTGTGGGGTCCAGTTCACACTGGCAGGAGCCCCGTCTCCTCAAGACTTGCCAGGAGGTGGTGTGGCTGAGGAAAAGGTAATCCACAGGACCCAAGACATGGTACCTACTAATATACTCTTCCCACGGTGCCTCTTAATACCATGTGGACTACTGCAAGGGAAATAAGTATCACAACTTTGGCTGAACTTGGTCTGGCCGTATGGCTGCCAGGGTCTTGGTGCTCCGGCCAGGTGTCAGGCCTGTGCCTCTGAGGTGGGGGAGCTGAGTCCAGGACATTGGTCCACCAGGGACCCCCTGGCTCCATGTAATATCAAACGGCGAAAATCTCCCAGAGATCTCCATCTCAATGCTAAGACCCAGCTCCACTGAACGACCAGCAAGCTACAGTGCTGGACACCCCATGCCAAACAGCTAGCAAGACAGAAACAACCCCACCCATTAGCAGATAGGCTGCCTAAAATCATAATAAGGTCACAGGCACCCCCAAACACACCACAGGGCGCAGTCCTGCCCACCAGAAAGACAAGATCCAGCCTCATCCACCAGAACACAGGCACCAGTCCCCTCCACCAGGAAGCCTACACAAGCCACTGAACCAACCTTAGCCACTGGGGGCAGACACCAAAAACAAAAGGAACTACGAACCTGCAACCTGTGAAAAGGAGACCCCAAACACAGTAAGTTAAGCAAAATGAGAAGACAGAGAAACACACAGCAGATGAAGGAGCAAGGTGAAAACCCACCAGACCAAACAAATGAGGAGGAAATTGGCAGGCTACCTGAAAAAGAATTCAGAGTAATGAGAGGAAGGATGACCCAAAATCTTGGAAATAGAATGGAGAAAATACAAGAAACTTTTAACAAGGACCTAGAAGAACGAAAGAGCAAACAAACAATGATGAACAACGCAATACATGAAATTAAAAATTCTCTAGAAGGGATCAATAGCAGAATAACTGAGGCAGGAGAACGGATAAGTGACCTGGAAGATAAAATAGTGGAAATGACTACCGCAGAGCAGAATAAAGAAAAAAGAATGAAAAGAATCGAGGACAGTCTCAGAGACCACTGGGACAACATTGAATGCACCAACATTCGAATTATAGGGGTCCCAGAAGAAGAAGAGAAAAAGAAAGGGACTGAGAAAATATTTGAAGAGTTTATAGTTGAAAACTTCCCCAGTATGGGAAAAGAAATAGTCAATCAAGTTCAGTAAGCACAGAGTCCCATAGGGGATAAATCCAAGGAGAAACACGCCAAGACACATATTAATCAAACTGTCAAAAATTAAATGCAAAGAAAAAATATTAAAAGCAGCAAGAGAAAAGCAACAAATAACATACGTGGGAATCCCGATAAGGTTAACAGCTGATCTCTCAACAGAAACTATGCAAGCCAGAAGGGAGTGGCAAGGCATGTTTAAAGTGATGAAAGGGAAAAAGCTACAACCAGGATTAGTCTACCCAGCAAGGATCTCGTTCAGATTCAACGGAGAAATTAAAACCTTTACAGACAAGCAAAAGCTAAGAGAATTCCGCACCACCAAACCAGCTATACAACAAACACTAAAGGAACTTCTCTAGGCAGGAAACACAAGAGGAGGAAACGACCTACAATAACAAACCCCAAACAATTAAGAAAATGGGAATGGGAACACACATATCGATAATTACCTTAAATGTAAATGCTCCCACCAAAAGACACAGACTGGCTGAATGGATACAAAAACAAGACCCATATATATGCTGTCTACACGAGACCCACGTCAGACTTAGGGACACGTACAGACTGAAAGTGAGGGGATGGAAAAGATATTCCATGCAAATGGAAACCGGAAGAAAGCTGGAATAGCAATTCTCATATCAGACAAAATAGACTTTAAAATGAAGACTATTACAAGACACAAAGAAGGACACTACACAATGATCAAGGGATCAATCCAAGAAGAAGATATAACAATTGTAAATATTTATGCATCCAACATAGGAGCACCTCAATACATAAGGCAAATACTAACAGCCATAAAAGGGGAAATCAACAGTAACACAATCATAGTAGGAGACTTTAACACCCCACTTTCACCCATGGACAGATCATCCAAAATGAAAATAAATAAGGAAACACAAGCTTTAAATGATACATTAAACAAGATGGACTTAATTGATATTTATAGGACACTCCATCCAAAAACAACAGAATACACATTCTTCTCAAGTGCTCATGGAACATTCTCCAGGACAGATCATATCTTGGGTCACAAATGAAGCCTTGGTAAATTTAAGAAAATTGAAATCGTGTCACGCATCTTTTCCAACCACAATGCTGTGAGACTAGATATCAATTACAGGAAAAAATCTGTAGAAACTACAAAAACATGGAGGCTAAACAATACACTACTAAATAACCAAGAGATCACTGAAGAAATCAAAGAGGAAATCAAAAAATACCGAGAAACAAATGACAATGAAAACACGACAACCCAAAACCTATGGGATGCAGCAAAAGCAGTTCTAAGAGGAAAGTTTGTAGCAATACATTCCTACCTCAAGAAACAAGAAACATCTCAAATAAACAGTCTAACCGGGGCTTCCCTGGTGGCACAGTGGTTGAGATTCTGCCTGCCGATGCAGGGGACACGGTTTCGTGCCCCGGTCCAGGAAGATCCCACATGCCGGGGAGCAGCTGGGCCCGTGAGCCACGGCCCTGAGCCTGCGCGTCCGGAGCCTGTGCTCCGCAACGGGAGAGGCCACAACAGTGAGAGACCCGCGTACCACACAAAAAGCAATCTAACCTTACACCTAAAGCAGTTACAGAAAGGAGAACCAAAAAACCCCAAAGTTAACAGAAGGAAATAAATCATAAAGATCAGATCAGAAATAAATGAAAAAGAAATGAAGGAAACAGTAGCAAAGATCAATAAAACTAAAAGCTGGTTCTTTGAGACGATAAACAAAATCGATAAACCATTTGCCAGACTCATCAAGAAAAAAAGAAGACTCAAATCAATAGAATTAGAAATGAAAAAGAAGTAACAACTGACACTGCAGAAATACAAAGGATCATCAGAGATTACTACAAGCAACTCTATGCCAATAAAATGGACAACCTGGAAGAAATGGACAAATTCTTAGCAAAGCACAACATTCTGAGACTGAACCAGGAAGAAATAGAAAATATAAACAGACCAGTCACAAGCACTGAAATTGAGACTGTGATTAAAAATCTTCCAACGAACAAAAGTCCAAGACCAGATGGCTTCACAGGCGAATTCTATCAGACATTTAGAGAAGAGCTAACACCTATCATTCTCAAGCTCTTACAAAATATAGCAGAGGGAGGAACACTCCTGAACTCATTCTATGAGGCCACCATCACCCTGATACCAAAACCAGACAAAGACGTCACAAAGAAAGAAAACTGCAGGCCAGTATCACTGATGAACATAGATGCAAAAATCCTCAACAAAATACTAGCAACCTGAATCCAATAGCACATTAAAAGGATCATACACCATGATCCAATGGGGTTTATCCCAGTAATGCAAGGATTCTTCAGTATACACAAATCAGTCTATCTGATACACCATATTAACAAATTGAAGGAGAAAAACCATATGGTCATCTCAGTAGATGCAGAAAAACTTTCGACAAAACCCAGCACCCATTTATCATAAAAACCCTCCAGAAAGTAGGCACAGAGGGAACTTGCCTCAACATAATAAAGGCCATATATGACAAACCCACAGCCAGCATTATTCTCAGTGGTGAAAAACTGAAACCATTTCCTCTGAGGTCAGGAACAAGACAAAGATGTCCACTCTCACCACTCTTATTCAACATAGCTTTGGAAGTCCTAGCTATGGCACTCAGAGAAGAAAAAGAAATAAAAGGAATCCAAATCAGAAAAGAAGAAGTAAAGCTGTCACTGTTTGCAGATGACATGATACTATACATAGAGAATCCTAAAGATGCTACCAGAAAACTACTAGTGCTAATCAATTAATTTGGTAAAGTAACAGCATACAAAATTCATGCACTAATGATGAAAAATCTGAAACAGAAATTAAGGAAACACTCCCAGTTCCCATTGCAACAAAAAGAATAAAACACCTAGGAATAAACCTACCTGAGGAGACAAAAGACCTGCATGCTGAAAACCATAAGACACTGATGAAAGAAATTAAAGATGATACAAACAGACGGAGAGATATACCATGTTCTTGGATTGCAAGAGTCAGCATTGTGGAAATGACTCTACTACCTAAAGCAATCTACAGATTCAGTGCAATCCCTATCAAACTACCAATGGCATTTTTCACAGAACTAGAACAAAAAATTTCACAATTTGTATGGAAACACAAAAGACCGCGAATAGCCAAAGCAATCTTTAGAATGAAAACTGGAGTTGGAGGAATCAGGCTCCTGGACTTCAGACTATACTACAAAGCTACAGTAATCAAGACACTATGGTACTGGCACAAAAACAAATATAGATCAATGGAACAGGGTAGAAAGCCCAGAGGTAAACCCATGCAGATATGGTCACCTTATTTTTGATAAAGGAGGCAAGACTATACAATGGAGAAAAGACAGCCTCTTCAATAAGTGGTGCTGGGAAACCTGGACAGCTACATGTTAAAGAATGAAATTAGAACACTTCCTAACACCATACCCCAAAATAAATTCAAGTTGGATTAAAGACCTAAATATAAGGCCAGACACTATCAAACTCTTAGAGGAAAACATAGGCAGAACACTCTATGACACAAATCACAGCAAGATCCTTTGTGACCCAGCTCCTAGAGAAATGGAAATAAAAACAAAGATAAACAAATGGGATCTAATGAAACCTAAAAGCTTTTGCACAGCAAAGAAAGCATAAACAAGAAGGAAAGGCAACCCTCAGAATGGGAGAAAATATTTGTGAATGAAGCAACTGACAAAGGATTAATCTCCAAAATTTATAAGCAGCTCATGCAGCTCAATAACAAAAAAACAAACAACCCGATCCAAAAATGGGCAGAAGACCTAAATAGACATTTCTCCAAAGAAGACATACAGATTGCCAACAAACACATGAAAGGATGCTCAACATCACTAATCATTAGAGAAATGCAAATCAAAACTACATTGAGGTATCACCTCACACCAGTCAGAATGGCCATCATCAAAAAATCTACAAACAATAAATGCTGGAGAGGGTGTGGAGAAAAGGGAACGCTCTTGTACTGTTGGTGGGAATGTAAATTGATATAGCCACTATGGAGAACAGTATGGAGGTTCCTTAAAAAACTAAAACTAGAACTACCATACGACCCAGCAATCCCACTACTGGGCATATACCCTGAGAAAACCATAATTCAAGAAGAGTCATGTACCAAAATGTTCATTGCAGCTCTATTTACAATAGCCCGGAGATGGAAACAACCTAAGTGTCCATCATCGGATGAATGGATAAAGAAGATGTGGCACATATATTCAATGGAATATTACTCAGCCATAAAAAGAAACGAAATTGAGTTATTTGTAGTGAGGTAGATGGACCTAGAGTCTGTCATACAGAGTGAAGTCAGAAAGAGAAAAACAAATACCGCATGCTAACAGATATATATGGAATCAAAAAAAATGGTTCTGAAGAACCTAGGGGCAGGACAGGAATAAAGACACAGATGTAGAGAATGGAGCTGAGGACACGGGGAGGGGGAAGGGTAAGCTGGGACGAAGTGAAAGAGTGGCATGGACATATATACACTACCAAGTGTAAAATAGATAGCTAGTGGGAAGCAGCTGCATAGCACAGGGAGATCAGCTCGGTGCTTTGTGACCACCTAGAGGGGTGGGATAGGGAGGGTGGGAGGGAGATGCAAGAGGGAGGAGATATGGGGATATATGTATATGTATAGCTGATTCACTTTGTTATACAGCAAAACTAACACACCATTCTAAAGCAATTATACTCCTATAAAGATGTTAAAAAAATGACCAAATACAACTTATAGATACTAAAAAGTACAATAATCAAAATTTAAAACTTAATGTATGGGCTTACAGTAGACTGGATACTGCTAAGGAGAGAACTAGATACCCAGGCAGTAGGGCAGAAGGAAGTATTGGGAATGAAGCACAGAAAGACCGAAAATAGAGGAAAACTAAGGAAAGCCTGTTCGGAGAAATGGAGGTTAGATTGAGAAAGTCTACCATTTGCCTAATAGGTTTCCGTAAGCAGAGGAGAGGGGGAATGGAGAAGAGGCAGTATTTGTTGAGATCATCACTGAGAAGATTCCAGAGCTGACTAAAGAGTCTATAACCCACAGTTTCATGAAGCCCCATGAATCCTAAAAAGTATCAATAAAATCCTAGAAGTACAGTACAAGACAGGAAAAGGACGGATGACCTTCAAGGAACCAACAGCTTCACAGCTGACTTATCAACAGTTAGCAGCGGAGAAAGTGAGATAAAGGTGGAATGATATTTCAGCATGCTGAAACAAAGTCAAAACAAACAAAACAAAACACAACAACGAAAACAAAAAACCCTTTCAATCTAAAAATCTATACCCAGTGAGGATAGCAATCAAGAATGTGCATAGAAAAAGAGACTTTCAGGCAAACAGAATCTGAGAGATTAGCCATCAACAGACACTTAACAAAAGGAAATACTGAAGGATACGCTTTGGCAGAACTGATCCCAGATGGGAGATTTGAGATGAAGGACGCAATGAGAAACAAACTCCCCAAAAGTGGTCAATATATGGGTCAATCTAACAGTATAAAAACACGAAACACGGTCTTGTAGGGTTAAAAACACCATATAATTAAAATGTTGACTGTGGTAACATACCAATCAAGTGATGGATAAGTAATATTTTGAATTTTCTAAAATCATTGTACTCGCTGGGAAGAATGGTATTTATTTAACTTAGACTCCGAAAGAGAGAACTAGAGACAGACAGACAGACAGAAAAGCAGCAGGCCACCATGAAAACAGCACTAGACCAGGAGGTTTGGATGCTAGCATCAGCTCTGCTGCCAGGGAGTTAGTTGTCTGGCCTTTGAAAAAGCCACTTCGCTCACCTACATCTCAGCTGTCTTGTCTGTAAAATGAAGCTTTGGGACCAGATGAATTGTAAAGCCTCTTCATTATGATTCTATGAAACACTGAGAAACAGATTCACTAGAAAAAAAGGGAGCGATAGTTCCTTGAGTTGTTTTTTTTTTCTTTTTCTCCTTTGAAATTTTATCAGTAAATGCTTGCATTTTACTTCTGGCTAACTTTTATGTATCTGTTCCAAAACTGGAGCTAAATATAGTCTCTCCCAGGTGTGTATTTTGCTGTACTTTTTCCGTTTGTTTGTTCTGCTTTGCTTTCTTGTCATCTAGTAGCCAAACAGGGTAATAGCAGTTTCCCAAAGCTTTAGGGGTAGGTGGCTTGTGTAGATGCTGGGGGGACATTTGCAGAAACAGCCTGTGAAGAGTTGGCCTCACTGTGCCACTATTGATCTTTCTTTCTTTCTTTAACGCGTTACCTGAGCTGACATTTGCCTCCTTTACTTTCTTACCTTCTCTCCTTGCATTCTTTGGCCTCCTGTCTTTGCAGGCTAATAATAAGCCTGAGATTGAAGCGGCCCTCTTCCTAGACTGGATGAGACTGGAACCCCAGTCCATGGTGTGGCTGCCCGTCCTGCATAGAGTGGCCGCTGCGGAGACTGCGAAGCATCAGGCCAAGTGTAACATCTGCAAGGAGTGTCCAATCATCGGCTTCAGGTATGAGGAACGCCCCCAGATGTCATTTTATTTGATCATTTCTCACCTTTTTATGACTTGACCTTTTATCTCCTCTACCAGTTGCTGTTAGTTTGGTCCTCTGCACAGTGGGAGAGCAGGTGATCAGGCTGGAGCATTGATCACTCCTGTCACTCCCCTGATCACTGGGTTGTTCTAGCGGATCTACCTCATTAGGCAGGCGTCTTTCTCCGCCTTCACGCTTCAGCTCTGCAGAGCCACGTTCTTGGTCGATCGGGACTGACTGCCTGTCTCCACCAAGATGTTTGTCCATCAAGCATATACAGATCAACTGTACCTCCTCTTTCCTCGAACCAAAACATTTTGGTCATCTCTTTCTTTTTTCCCAGGGTCTTTTCTGTTTATAGAAACTCTCCAAGAATCAGTTATAAAACTAAGGGATGATTCTATTTTGGGAGACCTGTCATGGCAGCTCACTCTCTTAATCACTTTGCACCACTGTTCTTGCCGTAAGGTAACAAGAATTGTTTCGAGCACCCTAGAACATACTTCTTTATCTGTGAATCTGATTGCGCTCTTTTCATAGTATCCTAATGAACTTCTGAGGGAATGAATATAAAGTGTGCAAGTAAATGAAAGATTCACAAAGCAGCTAAAAAAAGAAAACGTTCCTTATAAATTGAAAAGTGAAAGTGGTAGGAAACATCGCAGGTTATTATTCTGATATTCTTGAAATGTCCCAGAAAACGATTGATTGGCTCTTAAATCTTCAGTCTTGTTGACCTGTTTGGGGAGACAGGATATTTTTAAATGAATTAATATTATTGAACAGTAATCCCAAATCCAGATTCTGAAATGATGATGTATTTAAACATCTGGATCAACATCAAGGTTTCCATAGCAACGAATAAGCCGTCAAGTTGTAAACTAGCTATGTCATCTATGGCTGTTCAGAATCCACTTATCAGCTAAGTAGACACTCATTTCTGGTTATGCTCAGACTTATTTCATTACTTTGTTTCCTAATAACTGCTTTGTACCATTTGTGTGCTTTTCATTCACTGTGCTCCTTTACCGTTGGTGTTTGTCCTACCATACTTCATGCTGTTTACAAAGAGGTTTTGCAGAAACCTTCAGAGGTTTCTAAAGCCTAGATAGACAACGTTGAGTAGGCAGTGCTTGCACAGGACACCTTTTTTCCTTCCTGGTTTTGGCAGGTAAGAGTGATGCTGGGGGGTGGGGGGCGGGGGGTGGGGCTCCACTGCATTTCTTACCTATCTTTTCTTAGCTTCCTTCGCCGGTAAGATTTGTATACTGGGGGAAGTTTTATAAAATGAAACAGGAGAATGCTTTGGAGGATCAAAGAGAGCATTTTCACATTCACTTCTTTTGCCCTTATGAAAGTAGATTATTTTAGGAATGAGCACTTCTCTTTCCTCCTTCCCCCCGCTCTCAGAAGACGGTTGGGATCTAAAAACAGTAGCTTTTTTTCCCACATTCCCATATGTGACATAAGGAATATGTTTATTTTAATTGGCTAAGATTCTTATCTGAGAAAGCGCAAGCCAGGGAGGGTATGAAATGAAGAATACAGTATTCTGAGAATGGGGGGGAAATGTACCGTGTAGTACTTACATCTTACCCAAAATGTGTCTTTTCTTGGGGCTTCCATTATCATGTGGAGGTAATGTGATGAGGGATTTCTGAAGAGAGACAGATAAAAGAGATTATCCAAGTAACAATCTGAAGATGAGTCATCTCCGTCAAGCAGAAAATGTAGTTAAAGCAAGATTTGCTTTAATTGAGAGTTCTTGTTTAATTTTCTTTTGTCTTATGAAATGCTTTATCGTTATCATTTTTTTTGGAAATAATTCCCTCAGAAAACTTTTGTGCCTTTTTGATGGGTACGGGAGCCCGCAATGCATCGATCTATCCTTTCTGGAAGTTCTTTCAAATTCTAGTATCTGGTCTTCAAAAGCCTGGAAGTTCGCCACTATCTTCCTACTTAATCTGAAAGAGTTCCTAGTGGAGTTTAAATAAGAGCTGAGTTTTTCTCCCCTCCTTCCAAATGTTTATAGGGTAATCTTTCTGCCAAAATATTTTGATACTGTAGGAGAAGCACCAGAGAAATCTGGAAGTAGGAAGTTAATCACTTACCTTGTGGGATTAATGAACCCTGCATTCTGTTTCCAGAATTAAGACAGTGTGGAAGGAGGTTTATTAAAGGGTGTTCTTTGGGAATTTGATCTGAAGAAATACATACATGTTTGGTTTTGTTCTTTACCAGGTACAGGAGTCTAAAGCACTTTAATTATGACATCTGCCAAAGTTGCTTTTTTTCTGGTCGCGTTGCAAAAGGCCACAAGATGCACTATCCCATGGTGGAATATTGCACTCCGGTAAGTTAGATTCCTCCCTGACGTGACTTAGTTCACCTGGAAGAAGTTTCAGTTTTGTACGGTCTTGCAGATCCTGTGTCACGCTGTGATTTGTAAGTTCCCCAGATGTTGCCCAGCTAAAGCGGCCCCACATTGTAGAGTCCGGGATTTACCTTATCCCTAGTGCGATGCCTGGCACACGTGGACTGTCGGAGACACTCAACACATATTGTTGGGTGAATCAATAGGTTTTTCTTCTGTTTTCGTGGGTTGTAGGGAAGACATTTTCACGTTTATTTTGCACGTCCCTAGCGGCTGTGTGCAGAGGTGTTACGGCCATGGGGCACGTTGGGCATGGGGTGGGGTAATACAGGTTCCTTAAAATTCGCAATCCACCACTTAAATTAACGTTGCTCACACTTACCAACTAAATGCTAGGTG
This sequence comes from Leucopleurus acutus, assembly GCF_964270905.1. Lineage (NCBI taxonomy): Eukaryota > Metazoa > Chordata > Mammalia > Artiodactyla > Delphinidae > Leucopleurus > Leucopleurus acutus. Next base: position 26,847,572 of record NC_139148.1, on the reverse strand, counting down.
TTTACCTTTTAAACTACTCTGTGTGAGATAGGTATTATTTTTATCCCCTTTTTACAGTTGAGGACTCTTGAGATCCTAAGGTTAAAAAAGCTTGCCCAAGGTTCTATAATTAAGAGCTGGAGTCGTCTCCTAAGAAACTGTTTTGGGAAAATGCTCAGTGGCCAATAGGACTTTGAAAAATCGCTGGTGAAATGGAAAGGGCCTGGACTTGGTGGACACAGACCTGGGTGTAAATCTCTTACTCCTTGAACACTAGCTGCTTGCTATTCAAAGTGTGATCTGTGGACCAGCCGCACTGGCATCACCTGGAAGCTTATTAGGAATGCAGAACCTCAGGGCCCACCTTGGACTTTGTAAATCAAAGCCTGCATTTTAGCAAGGTCTGCTGGTGGTATCCAACACATCAAAGTTTGAGAAGCTCTGCTTTAGAGCTTTTCTCTCTTCCATCTTCAGAGTGATTCTCCCAGTTATTTCATTGTCTTCCTCATTTTGCTTCCTTTTGCAAAGGTACTCATTGATGGAGAATGTACCATGCTGTGAATAGAATGGTATTTAGTGGGTGAAACACTAGAGCAATGTGGACAAAATCGTTTTAAAACTACTGTAAAGTGTGGCAAAACGGAAGGTCAACTTTCTGACCTCCAGACTTCTATAAATTACCATTTGTTGGGTAGCCCAGTAGTTGGTATACTTCATTTATTCATCATCACAACTTACTGAGGTGTTACTGCCCCGGTTTTGTAGGTGATTGGAGCCTTGGATAGGTAAAGAACTCACCCACGTTAACCCCACTAGTAAATGGCAGGTCTGGTTTCAAAACCGCGTTTTCATGTGATTCCAAAGCCTTTGCTCTCAACTCCTACTGCTCTTAATTATAATAAAACAAGTGCTCCGGGGCAGAACACTGGAATTGTGCTTTCTCTTGAGATTATACCCCTTCCCCAAGTCTGATGTCAGCATGATTTCCCTTTCAGACTACATCGGGAGAAGATGTTCGAGACTTTGCCAAGGTACTGAAAAACAAATTTCGAACCAAAAGGTATTTTGCGAAGCATCCCCGAATGGGCTACCTGCCAGTGCAGACGGTCTTAGAGGGGGACAACATGGAAACGTGAGTAGTGGCCAAAGCAAACCAGCCTCTCAGTTGACGTATCTCTGAGCTCCTCTCAGCTGAATACCTTCCTTCACTCCCAAATGCAAACAGTCTCTCCTATTTCTTTCTTTAGATTTACTGTATCTAAAAAGAGAAAAGCAAGCTGATGTTCAGTTGCCATTTTCCATGTCAATTGTCCCATGACAATGACCTTTTCCAAAAGTTAAACTTTATCTCACAGGGAGTAAACCACCACGTTCCGGCTCCTAATTACCTCACGAGTCTTGCAAGAAATATGGGACTGTTTACAAATGAGTGATTCCAAGATTTCATTTTGATTTTCCTCCCTTACAAATCAGTAGGCGTGTGTCTTTTTGTATCCGATTGTGTGGTCGTATCTAGTCACTTTTTTCTCCTTGAAAAAAAATATAGTCACAGGAAATTTCTTCACAGTAAGTAGTTATGATTCTCTAGATCAAAATGATGATGTCTTCACCTCTTTTGAACCTTCTCTTCTTTTTTCCATAACTCTGATGGAATCGCACAACTGGTTTTCTTTTAATTCACTTTTCACCTTTGTCTGGCCGTTGCTTTCCATGGTTCATACTTAATTGCACTTCATTTATTTTGACCTTTCAGTAATTTGTGTGTGTGTGTGTGTGTGTGTGTGTGTGTGTGTGTGTGTGTGTGTGTGTGTGTGTGTGTGTGTGTGGCTGAGTTTGCCTGTGTCTCTCTTCACCACCTCATTTTTTGTTTTGCAGTCCTGTTACTCTGATCAACTTCTGGCCGGTAGATTCTGCGTGAGTACTTCCACTGAAGGGTGCTGCTACCACCAACACATTGGCTTGCTTGATTTTTTAAAATTTTTGTTCTGTTTGTTTTGTTGAAAGACGTTTTAATTTCCCTTCCCTCATTTCAAAAATGTTTCCCTTGATAAGACTTTGAGGGTGCCGTCCACCACAGATCAGGAGAATCAGTGAGGTTTTCAGGTCCCCACTTGGTCAAATGTAAACCAGCAGAAATCCTGGCCTGGAGTTCAAATTAACATCAAAGGAATTGTTGGGTTGTTAGTTATATTCCTGGGAGACACGTTTATATATTCTTTCATTATACGCAGGGAAGAGCCTTCTGATTACATAATAACATTCTGTAGCCATATTTCTAGAGATTTAATGCTTTAGGACCTTCAAAAGGATGACGGTTTACTCTTTAGGGCCTGTTATAAGTGGACTATTTAAAAGCAAAATTTGTTTCATGGTATGATGTTGAGTATGGTTGAATAATTTCAATTAGACACGTGGACTTTTTATCAGGTAATGCCATGCTATTGGACCAGTGTTTATATACATGAGTTTCTCAATTTTGACCTAAACTCACTTTGCTCTCTTCTGCAAGCTAAATACCCAGCTCATAAACACACATTTACACTGGAAGGAAAGTGTACTGTAGTCTTTGTTATTATTATTGGTGTGTATTATTAATACTACTGATACTAGATATCAACAGTTAATTGATTTATCTCAGAGTTTATAATGTCATCAGAAAACTCCTTTTAGAGTCCGTGATTGAAATATCAGCAAACAAAGTGTGCATTGTTTTAAAGTTATATTGTGCGGGGTTTTTATAACAAAATTTTGGTATTTAAAAGTGTACTTTATTAAAATATTTATTTAAAGTCAGACAGCTCTATTATATATAAGAAGGTAATGACCAATTTGGAAGACGGGCTTATATAAGAATTCAGTTTATTTTTATTGGGTCTTTTTTATTCCACCATGTAATTTAATTTAAAGTAGGTCTTTTTTTTAAAAACAGAATCCTGTAGTGATAAATGCAAACTATTAATTGAAGTTGATTTTAAGTCTTTTATGGCCTAAAGGAAGTATAACACTTTCCTTTCTTTTGTAAAGCTGCATTATTGTGCCCTTTAATTTTGAGATATGGTAGCTCTACCCGATTTCTTTAATCATCATGCTTAAACAACTTGGGGAGTTATTTAGATTCAGTTATGTTCCTTGCTATTGGTACTTATTTTCCCTATTCCAGGTAGTCTATTTGTTTATAGAAGGTAAAGCCTTTCATAAATTAAAAAAAAAATGTTTAATTGGTATACTGAAATTCTCAGCTGATTGGATCCTGATAAGCAAATAGAACTTATCCCGACACAAAGTAAATCTAACCAACTGACCAATCCAAAAGAAAAATACGCTAAAGGTTAATGTTTTAAAACACATAGAGGTAGCACAACGTAATAAAGAGTAACTAACTAGAGGAAGAAGTTTACTGTATACATAAGCTAATGAGAAAAATTCATGACAGTTTAATGTAACTTATTTTAAGTAGAGGGTGTTTGTCTGTCTTAAATTTTGAAGAACTTTAAAATTAATAACATTGTTTTAGAAAATATCTTCTCTAACAACTGAAACCTAGCCCCACTTAGCCTTTTTATAAAAAAAATATGCTAGATTATTCAGAAATAGTGGGAAATTCTAACTTTGAGGAAGAAAACAACCCCAGCAGGCTAAAGTCCCTGTAATACCAATAATTTTATTAAAGTCTTTACTCATGGGATGGTGAATAATTTATAAAATGAATTGTAAAGCTATTCTATTCACGCAGAAGAGCCAGGTCCTGAGGTGTTTTATTTTGCGAGAACTCTGTCCAATGTTAACAAATCCTGTGACGATGACAGCATTTAATCCATTCAGTATGGATCACAGAATTTGAAAGTTTACTGAGATACAGATCTTTTGTTTTTCCTTAGAAAAAAACCCTTATTTGCCTGCATTTGTCATTTTATTTGAAAGTAAACCTAGCATAAACCTTTTATATTGTTTGTCCACAAATGAGACAGTCGAACAATATTCTTTGAGCTGTTCTGCTTTGAAAACTTATTAATGGAGTTGTCACAAAAGAGAAAATGGTGGTGGGTGGGATGGAATTGGCCATTAGCAGTAATGGGAAGAGTAGGAGTAATCCTTTTGGGGGTATATCATTTTGTATTTAGGAAGTGAGAAGAGAGAACAGTATTCTTACCTTCTCTTGGAAAAGCATTTTAGAAGACTTCGCATTTAGTTTTGTTTCTGGACTACGTAGTTTTGTACTTTGACTAATTCTTGATTTTTAAATGAATCTTCTCTGACCAGTATTCCCTTTTGGTTCATTTTCTGGTTTAATAAGTACCTCCGTTAGCGTATATCTATATTTTTTAGATTGCTTGGTTATTACGAGTTCTTGAGCTTATGCATGCTGTCTTAGGTGCTGTGTACATTCATAAGAAAAATAACGTGGAAGTATCCTCAAGGCTAAGAATGAAAGCTCTGCATAAGATTTTCTGTTTAAGATTTGATTCAAGTATTTTGCATTTACATGCCTAGCTTTCTCGGTGTAGTTATGCTCCAGGGTCTCATGTGTTCTTCTCTACACTAGCAAGGTAGCAACTGTTACAAGGGGAAACACTAATATATTTTCCTCGATGGTGGGCTTTTAGCTTATGAGAAGTATGCAGTCGAAAGACTGGTCTGTTCCAGAAGATAGGGCTTATAAACTAAGGAATCCAGGTACTCAGTTATCTCGACCTGCAGTGAATATTTCAAAACAAACGTTAGCATTTTTTCTAATAATGGGCTGTTCCAGGGTTCTAAGAAATGAGCAGATTATCTCCAAAACTAGAATGAAGATTCACCTGGAAGTCTTTGGATCTGCCTAGTAAATTGGGTAGTCATCCTTCTGTTTCCTCATGACAGCTTTAAGCATCTTCGTAATTCATTCCAAATTTGATTATGGTGACACTTGACCTAGACAACTTTGGTTTCATAAATAAGACATTTATCTCTCAGGCAAGACTTCAGTTCCCTGGTTATTTGCTGTAGTGCGCTGTAATCATCTTATGATTGTGTGTCTTCCTTAAGAAGTATAGATTTCTAGCACATTTCCTATGTAAGCCTAGGTAACTACACGTTTTTCTTTCTTTCTTCTTTTTTTTTTTAATGTAAGAAAAAACAGACATATTCTTCTTAGTGTCCTGACCAAGTCCTTGAATGCTACTTAGACATTGGACTAAACTAATCCTTACTGAGTAGGTTTCTGTTGACTTTTTGATTCATGCCTTTACCTAAGGGCTTTCTGTGTCAGGAGAGAAATGGAAGCGACCTTTTGTCCTCTTCCAATTAAAACAAAAAAGCCCGAGCCCAAACTGGTTTTCAGAACGGATGGATTTTTTCCTAAGGTTAATCTAAAAGATACTATAAAAACTTCAAGGATAATTAAGGGATCAGATATGAAAAGGTGAAAACATGTCAACCCTACCAAAATTCTCGTCTGTGAAGCCAAAAAAAAGTAGGTTTTTATACCCCCAGAGTAAATAGACTATACCTGCTAATCCTCCTCTCTTGTTTTCCCCTCTGTATATAAGCACACAGTATCCCTAATAAGAAATATTTCCGATATTGACGTCCTATTGAAGTTAGTCATTCTTTCTAAAACATCACATTATAATTTAGGGCCATTGAATTTTGCTTTATGAAGTAGTAATACAGTCCCGCTGCTAAACTGGTAGATGTATTCCTTCTTTACAAAATTGCACAAACCGAGACATCTTGATACGTGGAATCGTAAGTAGTCACGGACTGGTGTGGCCTCTTTGGAACTAATATCGTTAACTGCAAATTTATTAGGCAAATGTACAGTTTCCGTTCAATAAGAAGGCAGCTGATAAATGGCACAGGTGTAAACTGTTTAAAATTTTAAACCACATACTGCTAACACAATTTCAGCACTCTAGGATATGAGACGTTACAAGACAGGAGGACAAAATGTCACGTAGAGATTGTCTCCCCCGACCTTTTCTATAATTGAAACTTTCCAGAGAAGTTTTTGATCTCTCTTTATGGCTTTTGAGACAAGCAGAAGTATGAGAAATCATCTCTCAAACCTGGATTCTAAATACTTGATGATACCTAAGATACAGGAACAGCTAAATGTGTACATTAGCCATAGTATTAGACTAAAAGCATTCTAGGCCATGTATATAGAACATAACTGTGTGGTGGGGGTTTTTTCTCCATTAATGGATGGTATCTGTGACTAATAACATTTTCTGCCTTATAGGCCTGCCTCGTCCCCTCAGCTTTCACACGATGATACTCATTCACGCATTGAACATTATGCTAGCAGGTATGAGACTAGTTGAATGCCAGGCAAATATTGATTGAAATAACTAACCAAGGAAAGCTAACCTATATTAATTTTAAACGGATCTTTTCTTTTTCCCCAATCTTGTCTGATTTCTACTAATCAGCTTGCCCTCTAACGTGCATGCCATTCCACTGCATGTTGGTTTCGGACACCGATAAGAGCACCAGCGCAGAACAGTCTCCCCTAACCCAGGCCTTTAAACATTCCTGATAGCTTTGTTATGTTTTATATACTGAGCACGTGTAATCAGTTGACTTAGAAATCATGTAACCTTCGTAGAAAACTGCTAGACCAGACATAAGTATATGAAGAAATTATACTGTGTTTATATAGAGACTATGAAAGCACTGGCTTTCCATTTCTGTGTGTATTTCCCATAATATGCTGTAAAGAAGAGAATCACTCATTTTCCTAATCCCTGGGCCTTTCTGTCCCACTTCCTTTGTGTTTGAGGTAACTCTTATATCTAAAAACGAAATTGCTGATTGTAAGATATGCTTGTTAAATAAATCCATAAGAGTTTGGTTCACTTTTAAGTTGTAAAAAGACTTTATTATTGTTTGAGGTGAAGGAGGTGTTTGAAGGTAAAAAGCGGCAGAATGTATAGAGAGCTTACTGTGAATCTATCTTTTATCAATAGTCTAACTGCTGAACATGTTTATCAACCGTAGGAAGTATTAACTAGCTATATATAATTCTGTCTTCAGTGGAAATCTTTAATTGTCTTAAAAAACACATGGGATAGCGTAAAGTACGGAGTGTATTTGTTGTTAGGGAAGCTTTTCTCGTGAAAACAAAGGCCTCTTCTCAGTGAAAGGAAGATCAATCTGTGAAGGAAAAAAATACAACTTCTCTTGTCATCTGCAGCGTAAGTGTAAAGCTACTTAACTAGCTGTGGTCCACCACTCACTGCCTCAGACGGCTGGGCCAACACACACATCCTTTAATATGAAGGATTCCTTTCTCCTCTTGACATGATTTATCCTTTAGTTTTCAGGAATGTTCGATTAGGTCTTGAATAGATTCTAAGAAGTCACATAAGTTTTAATGAGCTTTTACGTTTTTTATCAGGCTAGCAGAAATGGAAAACAGCAATGGATCTTATCTAAATGATAGCATCTCTCCTAATGAGAGCATGTAAGTATCCTGTCTCTTTTTACAAAATGTTCCTGACCATGAAATTGCTTTGAGGGATTTAGAGGTAGGCTAGCGCAGAAGATAGGAATTAGCGTTTATATTCATTTGATCTTTCAAGGAGACTTTCATTTACTTTTTTTTCTTTAACTCTTGACAACCCGACACAGAATGAGCTCATCCAAATTGTGGCATTATGGTATTCCAGATGTTCCAAAATGTTCCAAAACATTTTGCCTTACTCTTATTTAATGCCATACTACCACAAATGGCAGGGTCCCACATACTTAAACTGTATTAAATGTTTAAGCTTTGACCAAACCTGCAGGATGTTTAAAGGGATTAGATATTAATTTTTAAAGCGATGGCTAAGTAGTGTTTTCTCCACTCGTGGGGAGTAGAACTAGAATCTTGGTGTAGTTGCACTGGCATTCCCATATGGTAGGCTAGATGGGCATTTTCCTTTAGAGATCCTACCTAGTAGATTCTTGTGATTTAGCGTCTTCAAGAGCTAAGTCAAGTGAGGCTATCTTGTGAAGGGTTTCAGAAGAAGAAGTACAAATTGAGGTCACGGTTTTGTAGTGGGATGATAAGCCAGGCCTGTCAAATTTAAGCAAGGCGAGAGAGCGGTGCTCAAAGTGGCGGAGAACACAGCTATGGCAGGGAAACAGAGGCTTCATTACAGAGTAGGGGAAGTATTCACAATAAGGAATCTTGCCATGAACCAAGAGGCTGAGGTTGGAGGGAGAAGACTGAGAAGCAAATATGGAGGACAAAATAAGGATCTGCTAACTGAATGGATAATTTAGGGAGATGAAACCTAGTCAAGGTACAATAACGTTTTTAGTTCGATAAGTTACGGATGTCTCACCACTTTGTCGTAGAGAATCTAGGCAAAGGGAAAATGGTAAATTTATCATACGTAGTTGGTGTGGCAACCCAAAGTCACACTCAGATGAGAAACAGGCTTTATACGGATTAGACTGAAGGAAGCAGTATCCAAGTGGCATTTATACATAACTGGTTATTGAAGACGTGAGAATAAGTCATCTCATCTGGTACATAAAGGTGATCAAGGTAATAATAAAGAATAAAGCCAACACTCAGCCATTCGTGTATGACTTAAGTTACTTAAAAGAAAACAAAACAGCCTTTTCCCCCAAACATAACTATGGTGCATTCTCTTTCTTAGCTGTGGGGAAAAGTATTAATAGTATTAATATATAAACTACTTTGACAGAAAAATATGTAAGCAAAGAATCAACGAAATGGAAACAACCTGAACGATTTGCTCCTTGGGGGCACTGATTTGAATATTAGAAGCTCTAGCACGTTCACGGTAATTCACGTGGTACCTGTATAATAATGGCTGCCATTCACTGACTGCCTCAGAAAACAGTAAGAGAAGTTGAATTATAACTATGTGTTGTAATTAAACGTGGGAAGTCCTAGCAATCAAACTGCAGAATTGGGGAAGAGAGCTGACAAATTAGGTGGTCACAACTGCTTTCGTTTTATTTTTAAACGAAGGAGGGCGTAAAATCCATTTTGGCTCAATGTTGGATGGTAATATCATATCTTAGGGGCCGATCTGGGCAAGTGGTTTGGTAGATGGGTTGACTTCACTTAAATGTTTGTTTTTAACACCCAATAATTATTTTAATTTTAACTTACCAACCAATTACCTGCCTTGATGGACCAAGATCATTTAAATTAGGAGGATTTTTTTCCCCTAAATCTGAAAGTTTTTCAACTCAGAGGACATAGAGATGAGAAAAGGAATTTAAAGGGGTGTGGAGAGGGAAAAATTAACGTATCATCTTACTGATACGTAGCCGGAAGCGAAGGGATTTAGCCTGTCACTAAGAGCAGAATGAAGTTCTTATAACTCGGAGGTACACAGGCTTTTCAGGAGCTGGGGGTGATGCATTTAGAAAATAATTTCTTCTGTGTATGAGAGAGTTCCTAGATACGAGGAAAGATTGCAGCTTCCTCCCAACGTATAAGCCTTTGGCCTCTTTGTTCCCCAAGGTTAGTCTTTGAAAAGCTGCTCTGAGGAATGCGTTGTTCAGTCCTCTTGTATTAGTCACCTTAATGGCTTTTTTTTTCCCTGCCAATTTTTGTTTTTCTATCTAAACAATAATTGAATGAAATAGTAGTCACTTTTATCTGTAGTTTCATTATTGTTATCATCCTGCCTCTGTGGGGTTTATAAGTTGAAACTGGCTTACCAAAGCAACACTTTTCACTTGCATTGCTTTCCACTTAAGAAAATATTTACTCTCTTATTTTAACGGCTTCAGTTTTTTCCTGGTTAGTATCAACAACACAGTGGGTGAGTGAACAGATTGTCTTGACAGGCTTGGTAGCAAAAGCGTTATACAGCCATTATTACGTCTCTTAATATTTACTAACGATTGATGAAACTGTCAACGTAGAGTCCCAGTATTACTGTCATTCTACCATTCATTTACCCACGTAAATAGGCCAACCAGATTCAATGGAAAATCTGAGCAAGAAACACTTGGAATCGTCACCAACAGGATGGTAGACCACAAGTTCAGGAGTATCAAAATGTCTTTAAAAGCAGGAAAAAGGGTCTAATTAATTGTTAAGAGCAAATAACTGTTTCTATTTTTAAAATACACACCCACGTCCCTGACCCCCAAGGCAAAATAAGGGGGGAAAAAACCAAAACCTTTGATTTTATTTTCCAGAGATGATGAACATTTGTTAATCCAGCATTACTGCCAAAGTTTGAACCAGGACTCCCCCCTGAGCCAGCCTCGTAGTCCTGCCCAGATCTTGATTTCCTTAGAGAGTGAGGAAAGAGGGGAGCTAGAGAGAATCCTAGCAGATCTTGAGGAAGAAAACAGGTGAGTTTTCTTTCTAGCTTTGTCATTGGTATGCAGAGTGCATACACTTGCGCACATAGAAAAGTGCCAGGAATCTTCACTTAGAGTCATTTTATGTCTAATTGTTTTCTCCAATAATCTGTTTAGGTCCGTTTACAGAGTCTCTCTCTCTCTTTTTTTTTTTTTTTTTTTTTTTTTTGTCATCCGAAAGAAGAAGATGAATGCAATAGCATAAGTAAGAACTCATATAGTAGGTGTTAAAGGAATGAATGCTGATGGTGGTATTTGATTCGTTGCATGCGTTTCGGAGGCTTTGATTTTATGTTTGAGAATAGAATTTAAGAACAAAGTAGGTCATTTAATTTTATGATGATATGATTTGTACATGTGTTTGGCCATATTATCTATCTCAAAGCATTTGAGCAAGTAGGCTCATTGGTCATATTTGGGAATGAATTAGTTCATCTTAGTTTCCATCATCAAATACAGCGGTCATTTATGCACACTGTCCTAGCAGATTAGTGAGACAATTCCACTTGTCAGTCATCACCTGAAAAACATGTCCATGGAAAAAGAGCAGAAATTATAAAAGTAAAAGAAAATTTCCTAATGACTGTACAGAGGACAAAGATGCAAAAATCTGGCATATTGTGGGATGTCAGGATAATGCAAATCATTGGACTTTTCCTTTTGTATTACGTTTATTATATCACAGGTCCCTTGGTTAAGAAAGGCTTTCGCACATGATCACTTCTAACTCAGTGTGCCTTCCTTAGACAGATGCCACCAGGCGAGTCTTTAAAGAGCAAATGCTCAAATCTGTGGGACTTGAGTACTTTCATCTCTTTGGTTTAGCCCAAGGCCCAAGGACCTCTTAATCGAGGCAACACAGTATGTCTGAGAACCAGTGCCCTCGGGGAGTATGTCACCTCAAGATGAAAAGGCAAATTGCCATTCATCCGTTGCTTTCTCCTGCCACTGGCCTCTTTCTAGCTCTCAGTACCTCTGACCTATGGCCAGAGCTCCTTATCTGGTCGGCTTCCCTTTGTCTCTTTCTCGCCCCTCCAATAAATCCTCCATGCTGGCTGTACGTAGTTGTGCATCTCTCCAGAACCAAGACCCAGCATGGCATTGTTCCTTCACTGGATTTCTGCATCGTTTAAAAAACCTAGCTTCTCAGCTGGGCATTTTAAACCTTCCACAGTTTTCTCTTGACCTGCTTTTTACAACTTCATCTTCTTTTGTACCTGTTGTGGCTGCTGTTCCTGAATGCATCCCGCTCTCATCCACTTTCTGGGTCGAGCTCAAGCTTGCGTCTCAGCCTAGCTACTAACCCCCATCGCTCCACCGCCATAGCTGGCAAAGGAGTCCTTCCCATCCTCCATGCCCTTGCTCAGAATGATTTTCCCCACAGAGCCCTGTTAGATCCCGGCATTTGCAAGTAATCTATCATTTGACTGTGTTCTCAGAATACTTTGGACCTTTCTCAGAGACCTGTGTTTCAGTTTGCTTTTTGATCAGTTAATTCCCAATGCTTCCCTCTAATGGAGACAGTGAATGCCTTTGGAATAAGGCCTGTGTTTTAGTCCTCTTAATGTCCCCTATGGTACCTAGCACGGTGTGACTATTTAATGGGTTCTCCAGAAATGTTTGCTAAAAGCCCGAGTTAAGAATACAGAGGGGATGCCACACACATACCATTCAGGAGGTAATACTGAACATTCTGTGGGTTTGGGCCTTATTTGTAAGACTGGCAATGAACATCATGGTAGATAAAACCTTTCCCTCTACTTTATTGAGTACCATTAGTATTCATTTATGTTAAGTCTTTAATTATTTTAGGGGTCAAAGTCAAATAGGAAGAAAAAGTTGGTATTGGCATTATAAATGGAATTTGATGTTACCCAGGAATAGAAATATTTTTGTACAGTATGATTGTCCATTGTGTAATATATCTTTCCGTTTCATTGGTCAAGAGTTCTGTCTCGGTTATTATTACTACACTTGCCCTCCACACCCTGACAACCAGGCCAAAGAGTGCTGGTGAAGAGTACTTGGAACTATCATTTGTATATCATTTCGTCATTTTCAGAGCACTTTAATGCATTTGGGGTCATTTAATCTTCCTAAAAGCCCTGTGTAGAAGATGGATGAGAAAATGCAGGTTCAGAGGTTCAAACGGCTTGACCCAAATTTCACAATCAGCCAGTGGCAGAAGCAAATCCAGATCCAGATTTTCTGACTCAAAATAGCCAACTGTGCCTTGCACCAGAGCCTAAAGAAGAGTCATCCTATGTAAATATCATTTGTGTAGAATTGTGCATTCTATGTAAATATCATTTATGTAGAACTGTGGCACATTCCATGGAAGGTACCTTTACTTGAGGGAATATTTTTAGGACTACATATGAACAACCCTGTCCATCGACTTGTGGTACAGTGATCACTAGTTTACCCTGAAAGATATCCGAGACCATTCCCCAGGAATGACATGGTTTATTCTCCGAAAGAAAGAAAAAATAAATTGCACCAGGGCTGCTTAGAGCTCCAAAATGAAGAATCTGGTATTGGTGCGCGTCTTTCTGTAAGTTATCTTGACCCTCAAGTAAAGGTCAGGATGAGCTTCCTTCTATCTCTCTCTACTTTGTCAGATTTTCACTTCCTACCAAATCCCAAGAAACGTCTCTGCAGAGCTCCCCTCCTGAAGGTAGCCTCTGGTTTTCTTTGCTCTGTCCTCTCCTGTCTTCCTGCAGTTCTTCTCAAAGAAATTCAGAGCCGTGGCTTTGTCCTCATGGTCCTTGAGTTCAGTGTTGCTTAAAGGAGCCTGTAATTCACCATTTCCTTTCCTTCCTCTGAGAGAACCCGGGAGGTCATTAGATGTCCCCTGTCCGTGCCCGCCAACCTAGCTATATTTCTCTAGTCAAACTGGCTACGTAATTTGACAAACACAAGCAGACATTTAGAGCAAATGGGAAAGGATATTTAAAACTGAGAGCATCCCATGTCCTTTGGACACATGTCTATGTGTACTTCCTGTTCCTTCATCCTGTAGCAAGGGCTTATCTCCACATGACAGTTAGCAAGGGCAAGAGGCTTGATAAGATCCCCATTCCTGACTAGATGTTTATTGAATTCTGCTATTCGTGACACCTCCCCACCATCCCCTTGGAAAACAGAAATTGGCTAATGAGGAAGTGTCTCAAGGATATCTTATCTCTGTCTTTCGAATTCCATTTCTCCCAGTTGTGGCCACCTAGCATTCAATAAATATTTGTTGAATAAGTTAATGAATAAATGAATTGAAATGAAGCTGAATTTATTTTCGTTGTAGCACTCATGCATGTACTTCTGGCTAAAATTCTTTTTACGTCCTAACTTCATAGAGGAAAGCCTTTTGAAAGCTTTTCTTGTGCTTGCTTTTCAGAATACTTCGCATTTTCAAACTTCTTTGATGAGCACCAAGCCTTGCTTTGTCCTAAATTTAGAATGTTCAGAATTCGTTTTCCGAATCCTAAGCCCCGCGTGTCTCCCCCCACTGGCTTTCTCTGATTCTTGCCTTATGCCACAAAGATAAGGCGAAAGCTCTGAGCAAAAGCGAAGTCTGCCTCTCAGTTTTCCCGATAGGGTCTCTCGTAAATTTGGGTGACTAGTGACTTATACGGTCTTTAACGTTTCACTTCTGCGTAATGTTTCTCCCTCGTACCACAGATAATTCTGATTCACCTGTTCGGTCGAGACCAGTTGGATGTCGAGAATTTGCTCCATTGTGCGTCCTTAGCATTGCAAACTCCAAGTTCGCTTTTGTCCGGCGTACAGGACAGCCTGCAATCTGCTGACTTAAATCTGTAGTGACAAATTTCGATGTATTTTTCTCTGCACTACGTGAACTCAGACTTGCTCTGAAATTCTAGGTATGACCCTAGCAATGAAAAGGTAGCCTTTATGAGAGACAAAACCTCATCGCCATTCTGCTGCCTGCGCATCAAATTGATTAGATTGTTCCCAAGTCTAAAAGGAGGGTAAATACTAAGCTGATTTACTGTGAAGTCTAAAGTTAATTAAAACTGTTAGTAGATGTTTTATGACGACAGAGGATTCTGAATTTTTAGTACCCGCTAGGTACCTTTCCTATGTCTTGTTGTTGGGCAACCAGTCATGAGGCAGCCTAAGTGTGAGTTTTCCCTTGATCCTTTTCACTCCTGCAGTGGCTATGCAGGATTGTAAATGTTACATTCAGAAAAACTCTAGATGGGTTACTTACACCACTGAGTTAAACTAACTGGCGATCGTCATCCCGGTGCTTTCCCTTGTAAATGAAGTGATGACTGGGCCCGGGGCTCATAGTTTTCAATGTTCACAGTCTCAGGACGTCTTTATCCCACGTTCCTTCCTTTGGTCTTTGTGTGAGTCTCACGTGATGGTGAGGAGATGGCCAAGATGAAGGGAAGCCGAAGCGGGTCAGGAGTGGGCATTCCGAGCTGAGCGAGGAGCATAAACAAAGGTTTCAGGGAGGCACAGCACGGGATGCTTGGGAAACCGCAAACAGTTGCGCGACCTCTGTAATAAGGCAGGAAATGGGAGGAGATGAAGCCGGACAGGTCGGCAAGGCCAGGTGGGGAATGACAAGACCAGGTGGGGAGGGACAAGGACGCAGTGCGGTGCTGTGTGGGGGCCTCCTCACCTGGTACGGGAGCCCCCCCGGGGTGAGCCAGGAGCGATGCTGTTAGACTTACACTTACATGTGTGACTTGGGCAGCTGGGCGGAGGCTGGGGGGACTTTGAAGAGCACAGGCCTGGAAGAAGGAAGTCAGATGGGGAGGGAGCATGGAAGCCCAGGAAAGAGATGATAAGGGCCCACAGGAGGGTATTAGAAATGGGGAGGATGGGCTGAATCTGAGGGATATTTTAGGGGAGGGGAGAGGCGGGGCTGTTTGGCTGGCTGGTTGGGCGGATCTGGGGAGGGAAGGAATGAACCCCAGTTCTGGCGGGTGCAGGGCGAGACCACGGTTGTTGGCAGCTGGGACTGACAACTCAGGAAGAGCGGCAGCAGGGTCGTCTTTCAGTTCAGCAGGATTTACAGAGGGCCTTCCTCAAGGTCGAGTAGCTGGAAGATGGTGAATGGGGTGCAGGAGACGTTGAGTTTGAGGTTCTGGTGGCATACCCACGGACAAATGTCTGACGGTGGGAAATGGAACTCTGAAGCTGGAAGGAGGGGTGTGGGCCAGAGATAACAGATCTGTGAGTCCCCAGCTCATAACTGGTAGTCGAAACTGAGAGTCAATTTATCTACCCAGGGAGCACGTGGCAGAAGGGGAACAATGGGCTTGGTAAAACTCTAGAAGATGTAAACATTAAAATGTTTATAGAAGTCACTTTATTGTTTAATAGGTAATCCATGCACATTATATGAAATCCAAAGGGTTTAAAAGGCATATAAAGATAGTGAGTCTTTCTCCAACCTTGTCCCCTGGCTGTCGTGCTCCCAGCGCTGGGGGCTGCCCGCTTTACTTCTTCCTCGTGTAATCTTTCAAAGATACTCTCTACATACACAAATATTTTTGTGGTTGTTGGAATTATTTCACACAGTACCATGTAGTGTTCACTCTGGTCTTTTCGTTCTACTTAAAGATCCCTAATTACACACGCTGGAGGAATATCCCAGAAGAAGAGGGGAAGAGAGCTTGGGAATGATAGCATTTTCCCAGAGGAGGCAAGAGGGAGAGGGGCACAAGGACACAGGAGGAGGCATGGTTTTGAACGGGAGAAGGGCCACCTCTGAAAATCATGTTGTAGGTGACGAAGCCGGGGTAAGGAATGGGGGTGGGGAAGATAACAGTGGATGTTAACTGTCCAGTACACATCATTGGGAATTAGTAGAGACTGATTCTCATAGCTGGCCTACACATTTTTTTAAGTTGAATTGGGGGGAAAAGAGTCGTGTACGAGAAAGTTAATGAATCTGGGCCCTCATGCCACTTGGCAATACGAGCCCCCCAAAACACAGGGCTACAGAGCCTTTTTAGAGAAAGGGAGCTGCTTTTCTCATATAAATCAAACCGACAAGGTCTTTCATGGCCAGAGAAGCTGAAGGGCCTACCCACTGCATTTAATAAGGTGTGCAGGAGTCAACCGCCCCTGCTCTAGGCAGGCAGGGACGACAGTTACATGGGGCGGGGTCACCATGATTCCCAGGCTCAGTTTCTAACTAAGCCACCCAATAACTACATTTCCTTCAGTGTATCCTGAGTTAATCGAAGCTTGTGGACGGATGACCCGAGTTCTCCCTCTTTTTAACTGTCTTGTTAAACTAAATGTATTAATGTTGCCTTAAACCTCTTCGGGGAGCAGCATGAGGTTTTCCTTTTTTAGAAGAAAAGTTTATTTTTCACAGTAGAGACAGTTTGAATATTCATATTATGAATTCTCTGTAAACACACAAACAAAATTTAACTTGGAATACAGGTAGCCACGTATAATCTTTTTTTTTTAATTGAAGTATAGTTGATTTACAAGATTGCGTTTCAGATGTACAGCACAGTGATTTGGATATATATGTATGTGTATATATTTTTTTCAATTCTTTTCCATTATGGAATATAGTTCCCTGTGCTATGCAATAAATCCTTGTTGTTTATTCTGTATATGGTAGTGTGTATCTGTTAATCCCATACTCCTAATTTATACCTCCCCCCTCCCCTTTGGTAACCATAAGTTTGTTTTCTACGTGAGTCTGTTTCTGTTCTGTAAATAAGTTCACTTGTACTCTTTCTTAAATTCCACATATGAGATATATAATATTTGTCTTTCTCTGACTTCATTTAGTATGATAATCTCTACGTTCATCCATGTTGCTGCAGATGGCATTAGTTCATTCATTTTTATGGCTGCGTTATTCCATTTTCTGTGTGTGTGTGTATGTATATATATACACATGTGTGTGTGTATACACACACACACACACACACACACACACACACACACACACCACATCTTCTTTATCCATTCATCTGTTGATGGACAACATCATGAAGTTTTAAGTGCACATACTCAATCTATTTAAATGGGGAATATGTTTTTTAAAGACTGGAGTTATCACTCGATTTTAGGGTCCTCTGTCTTAGATGTCTTGGAAATCATAACAAAAACTCGTCTGGTGAGTTTAGATCTTGGCATAGGAAATTGGCTAGTCATGAGGACTGCTTCATCCCACAGAAGAACTGACGTACCCCTCTGGTGATAACAGTATTCACAAGTTATTGGTACAGCTGCCATCTTCCTAGAGCAAGCAGGATAAAAGCTGAAGTTCTTACAATCCAATTTCCCTTTTTAGATCCTCCATGAAGACCCTCATCCTTCTTTTGGCTTTTGTTACCAGACCATCCTGCTACAGTAGAACTGACTGTAGTCTTAACTTTCTTTAGTTACTTTCCAGGCCTGAGGATATCATTCCATTCAATTCAACAGCTAGTTAGTGAATGCTTAATGTGTTTTTCAAACAGGACTACAAAAAGGAATAAGCCTCGGTTCTTACCCTCATGGGGCTCAAACTTTAATAAAAAGACATTCAAATATAAACAGTTATAACCCAGTGTTACAAGTGCTCTGAGGGCACAGAGGTGAATGACTAATTCTGTCGGAGGGATTGGGGAGACTTTCACAAAGGGAGGTGAACATAAAGGCTGAATAGCAGTTTTCCAGGCTGAGAGAGGGCGTAAGGTTGAGCCTTGCAGACTGTTGGGGCAGTGAGTTATGTGTGGCCAGAGCACAGGATGAAGAGAACGAGAGAGTAGTGGAATGGTAGGTGGAGACCACTGTTTAAAGGGCTTTACATGTCAGCCGAAGGAGTTTGGACTGTATCCTATGAGCAGTTGAACAGTGAAGGCTTTGTGAGGAGGAGAAGATTTAGCAAAATAATTGTAAGCAGGGAGCTAAAGCCGTGGAGATTGGTAGAAGGATAGTGCAACAGTTCATTGAAATATGGCCAGGTTCTTAACTAAGGATCTCTTAGGCAAGTGAAGAAGTGATAGAGAAATGGGAAGTCGCTGGGTGAATGAGGCCAGGGCAGATGGGAGAGGAAGGAATTGGGTGGTATGAAATTTTTTATCAGGGAACTGGGAAATGGTCATTAAAAAAACAATATCAATAACAACATAGCACACACAAGAAAAGCTACTGATTGGCCAAGGTCAATGGATAGAGAAAAAGAACTATGTATTGCGCATGCTGAGTTCTGTTTGCCCAAGGAGATTCAAGGGGAAATTTCCTATATTGATTTTATGTATTCACTTTCCAAAAAGGATTAAAAAGAAAAACATAGCAAGTAAGATTCCTGTAGTAGAAGTAGTAAATCAATGAACATAGTGGGGATTAACTTAGTTGATATAATTGAGCTTCAAATTTAGTTTGAGGTTCCCTGCAGGCAGGGGGAATAAGAGGAAACAATGATTTGTCTATCTCTCAATATTGGATGAAAGAAGCGTGAAACTTTCTAAGGAAACAGCGTAGTTTTCCTGGTTCTAAATAACAGTAACAGCAAAAACAAGTAGCTGTCATTTGAGTGCTTGCTGTGGACCAAACCTGTTCTGAGTATATGTAAGATCCTATTCAATCCCCACAACAACCCCATGAACGGGACGCTGTTTCCCAAATAAAGACTCCACGACACAGGGTATGAAGGACACGCCACACAGCTAGCAAGGAATAGGGCCTGGATTCAAACTCAGGCATTCCTGGACTCTTAGACAGTGTTAATGCTTGGTGTGATTACTGGCTAGTCTCCTTATCAATATTTTTATAACAAAGACTGAAGGAAATTTTATGTGGCTGCTTCTAGTAGCCTTTGATAATTGTGGAAAGCTTGCCACTAAAGACCAAAGAAATGATGACAGTTCTCCATGGATAAAGGTCACTATTGCCCAAAATGTGTTCTATAACATACCTCTAAGATACTCTAAAAAGACTGATTCTAAGGACAGATAAACTTTGGAAGTGCTTGTACTGGAAAGTGTTGATTAATTTGCGTTTGCATTGAAGAGTCCAGAAGTAAAGAAACATGATTAGCTTTGTTTAACCCAGTGTTGGTTACACATACTTGACCTCAGCCCAGTTGTACTGTTCTGTGGAACTCACTTTGGTAAGAAATACAAGTCTGTACTAATGTCTCTGAAAATGAAACCTGGATTTTTCTCACGAAAGTAACTTCTGATTTTCTCCAGTAGTAAAGCCCTACAACCCGAGAGACCAAAATGATTTAGTCTGGAAAAGTCAAAGATAGGTATTAAATCATCTCCCGTAAGAAGAGATAATTCTATGAGGTCTTTTTGTGGAACATCCCACCGTGAGTGACCTGGCTTTCCCATCAAACCACAGAAAAGCATTTCCACCAATAACTTGACAAAATTAATTTGCTATATGGAGCTCTTAATTGTTGTTAACTGATTGAATTTCGATGGATATCTACCAAACACAGGAACTTTTGCTTCTATAACAATTACTGTTGGATTTTGCTGCGTAAGTTGTTAGATGCGAAGGCCAGTTGTTACTTGAGGCCTCTCCTGGGTTGTGATATAAAAGTGTATTACCAACACATGGGAAGATATTAGCAGGAATGCAGGTGTAACAGTCATCTCAATGACAGATTAAGGTATACATTTTGAAGATGTGTAGCTAGTGTATGGTCCTGTGTAATGCTACTTGAGGAAGCTGATTCCTTTTCTGGCACTGAAATGTTAGAGGAAGGGTCAGTGATGAGTCTATCAACCTTGTGTGGCTTGGTACTTAGCAAGTTTAAGTTCACAGAACCCATGGCTAATGGAGACATCCAGGAGACTGTTGAAAAGACAGGTCTGGAGTCTAGAAGAGAAGCCTGGACTGAGGAGTAATGGGTTGGGGAGGTTGGGTCATGGGTGTAGAGGAGGAGGTGGAAGCCTAGCGAGAGGACAGGGTCCTCTTAGGAAGAGAACACGTGTGGAAAGAAGACCAAGGACCGCCTGGTGTACTTGATTGTAACTGGCTATGCCCAGTTCTCCACCAGTAGCCCAGATAGAAATGGTTTCCTGGTTTGTATTACTTATGTAAAAATGGATGACTTCTGCAGATGACCAAACCCTTTTTTATTTTCCTGCTATGTGGATAATTAAAGTTGACCTCTTTCTGTATCTCCAAATTCTGGGTTACCTTCTGGTACCACTCCGTCTGCTATCTACAATTCATAAGTAAACCCATATGATCCTTTTCCTGTAATTTCCTAGTAAATCAAAGTGATTATTTCAAAGATAGAAATAACCTATATTCTTAGCTTAAACAATGAGCATAATTCCCAGTCCTTTTGCATTAGTGTAAGGTTTGTCACCGTGGAACTAAACAATATCCCACACACTAGAAGGTGAGCTCTTGAAGGGTAAGGGACTGTGTCTCGCATATGTTTCTCTCTGTAGTGCTGGTGTAGGCTTTACATGTTGATTCAATTAATGGATAAATGTCCTTTGGAGTTTTCTTGTTCCCTGCCAGATTTCTTGGCTGGTTTTTCTACATCTGTGACTCTATTTCTGTTTTGTCAGTAAGTTCATTTGTATCATTTATTTCAGATTCCATATATAAGCGATATCATATGGTATTTGTCTTTCTCTGTCCGACCTGCTTCACTCTGCATGACAGACTCTAGGTCCATCCACGTCTCTACAAATGACCCAATTTCATTCCTTTCTATGGCTGAGTAATATTGCATTGTATATAAGTACCACATCTTTTTTTTTTTTTTACATCTTTATTGGAGTATAATTGCTTTACAATGGTGTGTTAGTTTCTGCTTTATAACAAAGTGAATCAGTTATACGTACACATGTGTTCCCATATCTCTTCCCTCTTGCATCTCCCTCCCTCCCACCCTCCCTATCCCACCCGTCCAGGCGGTCACAAAGCACGGAGCTGATCTCCCTGTGCTATGCGGCTGCTTCCCACTAGCTATCTGTTTTACGTTTGGTAGTGCATATATGTCCATGCCTCTCTCTCGCTTTGTCACAGCTTACCCTTCCCCCTCCCCATATCCTCAAGTCCATTCTCTAGTAGGTCTGTGTCTTTATTCCTGTCTTCATCCCACATCTTCTTTTATCCATCCATCCGTCGACAGACATTTAGGTTGCTTCCATGTCTTGGCTATTGTAAATAGTGCTGCAGTGAACATTGGGGTGCATGTATCTTTTTGAAGTATGGTTTTCTCTGGATATATGCCCAGGAGAGGGATTGCTGGATCATATGGTAGTTCTATTTTTAGTTTTATGAGGAACCTCCATACTGTTCTCCATAATGGCTGCACCAATTAACATTCCCACCACCAATATAGAAGGGTTCCCTTTTCTCCACACCCTCTCCAGCATTTATTGTTTATGGAGTTTTTAATGATGGCCATTATGACTGGTGTGAGGCAGTACCTCATTGTAGTTTTGATTTGCATTTCTCTGATAATTAGTGATGTTGAGCATCTTTTCATGTGCTTTTTGGCCATCTGTATGTCTTCTTTGGAGAAATGTCTGTTTAGAACTTCTGCCCGTTTTTTGATTGGGTTGTTTGGTTTTTTGACATAGAGTTGCATGAGCTGTTTGTATATTTTGGAGATTAATCCCTTGTTGGTCGCTTTGTTTGAAAATATTTTCTCCCACTCTGTGGGTTGTCTTTTATATCATTTTCCACTGGACTGAAAACACTGAAGTTGTTTAGGTTAACCCAGACTTGAACATTTCCTGGGCTTATTTTGGGGCTCTCTTTTAAATTCATTGTCTGAAAATACTGAGAAGTGTCTGCATACATAATTCTGCAGGCGTGTACACAGCGTCTTTCTCTTCTGTACACGGTTAAACTTGATTCCTCCACAGTAGGAGAGAGCATTAGAAAATTATTGACTTCATTGGGGAAATAATCTTTTTTGCTGTGAGAAATAATATTTTGAATTTAGAACCTTTTTTTTTTTTTTTTTTTTTTTTTGTGGTACACAGGCCTCTCACTGTTGTGGCCTCTCCCGTTGCGGAGCACAGGCTCCAGACGCGCAGGCTCAGCGGCCATGGCTCACGGGCCCAGCCGCTCCGCTGCATGCGGGATCTTCCCGGACCGGGGCACGAACCCGTGTCCCCTGCATCGGCAGGCAGACTCTCAACCACTGCGCCACCGGGGAAGCCCTAGAACGTATTTTTTATAAGAGCTTTATCAAGATATAATTCACATACCATAAAATTAACGCATTTAAAGTGTATATGTCACTGGTTATTAGTGTATTCACAGAGCTGTGCAACCATCGTCACATAAGCAATTTTAGAACAATTTCCTCACCCCGAAAAGAAACCCCATACCCATTTTCAGTCACTCTCCATTTCTTCCAAAACAACCGCACCCCAGCCCTAGACGGTCACTAATCTTCTTTGTTTTATATGGATTTGCTTCTTCTGGACATTTCATATAAATGGAGTAACACAATACACGGTCTTTTGTAAGTGGCTTCTTTCACGTAGCCTAATATTTTAAAGGAACACCTATGTGGTAGCATGTATTAGTACTTCGTTCTTTATTACTGAATGATATTCTATCGCATAGAAATACCACATTTTAAAACATTCATGTGGCAGTTGATGGACATTTGAGTTGCTTCCACTTAATGGCTGTTATGGATAATTCTGCCGTGAACATTTGTGCACGAGTACTGGGACTTCCTTTAAAGAAATGATCCTGTAGTTTCTGTCATTGTAATAGAGGAGACCGTAGGATCAAATATGGCAAGAGTATATAGCAGGGCATGCCAGGAAGTGAAAAATAGGCCATCAAGATAAACTTACTGGGAGAATTTAAGGCCAAGTCTTAACTACTAGTGAGGGATTCAAGCCAGGACACACAAAGCCTAAAATTATGCTTCTCCTAGAGACCGTTACAGCGTTTTGCTGACCACAAACAATGAAAGTTTAATATTTTACTGTATTTGTCTGAAAACTGAAACACACTTTTCCCAATGGTACTATTCCTGGAGACTAGACTTCCTCACTTCTAAAACCTTTCCAGTCCTAGTGTGCTTTGTGTATGGTTAAGACTAGTCACGGTCATATTTGTCTTGGGTTTTGTCTGTCTGCTTTCTTTCCAGGTATAACAGGATTTTTTTGAATGAATTCTTCTCTTCTTGTGTTGAACTTTTGATTAATACATTTATTCTTGGACAATACTGTGTTAGTCCTTGATCAGGAATTTGTGAAAAAAATATCTCACTCATTGAAGATTAAAAAAAAAACTAAAGCCCATTAATACTGTCAGGTTCTGTCTCATGGAGCTCAAGCAAAGATATAGATCACTATGTCAAGGGCAAATCCTGAGAATAGAGTATATGTAAGTACATTAACCCTGTAGACTTGGTCTGAACAGTTTATTACAGCAGTAATCTGTGCACAGAATTTTATCATTCTGTCACATGCCCAGCAGATTTGATGGAATCTAAGGAAATCTCATCCTAGTGATCTTAGCTCAGTGATTTCATTTTGCCCAGATGCTCAGCTGTGATACGCTTTACTATAGCACAGATGATGGAAAACGTACAACAATTCCCAGATTCTGGGGTAGCTACAATCATGACTGGGGGGGGGGGGGCAAGAATTAAAGAGAGCAAATGGTGAATCAGTTTCTAAGCGCTCACGCTCTCCCTCTCTCCCTCTCTCTCTCTCTCTCTCTCTCTCTCTCTCTCTCTCTCTCTCTCTCTCTCGCTCTCTCGCTCTCGCTGTCTCTCTCTCTATATATATATTCTGCCAAGTTCAGTGGGTGTTATTAGATTGCTTTTATTTCAGACAATTTAAGTGCTTTCCTTTGGTAAGAAGCTTTCAGCACACCTGAGGTTCCAAATCCAAAGAGTACACAATATAGAGGAAGAAGTCATAATAATTACGAACACTTAGATTGGGCTGGGTCTGGTTCTCACAAAGTTGTACCTAGGGAATGTAGACCGCACTGGCTCACTGAACCTCCTGGTGGGGTGAGTGCTTAGGTCAGTTGCCCAGCCTCAGCAGCTGGCAGAGCCTGGCTGTGAATCAAGGTCTTTCTAACTCCAGAACCGTGCTCTCAAACCCTGTTCCAATTCCCACCTCAGCCATGGGTGATAAAAGGCACCAAAAAGGCAATGTGTCCAAAAAAAACTTCTCGTATTTTTCCTTACTTGCTTCAACACCGTTTTTTATAAGTAAAGGTATTTATTTTTTTGGCTGCCTTGGGTCTTTGTTGCTGCGTGTGGGCTTTCTCTAGTTGCGGCGAGCGGGGGCTACTCTTCGTTGCAGTGGTTTCTCTTGCTGTGGAGCACTGGCTGTAGGCACGCGGGCTTCAGTAGTTGTGGCACACAGGCTCAGTAGTTGTGGCGCAATGGCTTAGTTGCTCCGCCGCATGTGGAATCTTTCCGGACCGGGATCGAACCTGTGTCCCCTGCATTGGCAGGCAGATTCTCAATCACTGCGCCACCAGGGAAGTCCTGCTTCAACATCGTTTTTAAATGCAGATATCACTGGAAGAAATGGTACATTATTATAAAATCCCAGTAAGGTTTATTCAGTAGGAAAGGGGTTGGAATTTAAGAGCTCTACATGCATTACAAGGGGACAATGTTAAGAGAAGAGGATTAGAAACAAGAGCCTGGGGGGGGGGGGGGGTTCCTGCCATTTTTACTGTTTTGCTTAAGGCAGACCTAAAATATGCATATTTTTACTTCCCACCCTGTGAGCGGCTCCGTAATTAACACTGGTAGTGCCAAGGCATATTAATGTCTCTTTCCATCTAGTTTAGGGGTATTTTTGACTTTGTGTTTGATAAAATTTTACAGTATAGCTTTAAATATTTTAATTATAATTGAAAAAGGCTCTGTGCAATTTCCAGTTTTTAAAATACCTCACGCCTGCGAAATTTGTCTTTCCCTTTTTTTTTTTTTAGAAACTGCTAATTTGCTAGATTTATAGTTGCTGTAATAGTTCTGTGTGATTTACTACATTTGCCTGAATCCAGATTGGTGGATATGATTTAGCTGCTTTTAACACTGTATGAGGGTAAAGCTAGATTTCTCTGGGCCTAATCTTTTTAGATGCAGACCTTTGTAGTTGTTCCCACTTTATGAAACGGATCCTGTGTGTGCTCATGCTTTGATATACAGTTTAATGTATAAGACTTGTTAAGACAGTGATCACTGGAAAGTGGTCTTCAATGATATAATCACACACAGTACGGAAGTTCCATTTAAAGAGTACATGACCTACATTGAAAACACTTGGTTGACATCAGTAAATTAATAGAACTTACACAAAGATTGTTGTAATGTTCTTTATTATAACTAGCATGTAGCTTGTTATGAGGGACCAGGTGCTTTCATGCTTTCAGCAGGTAGAGGTAAGGCCAATTTGATTTCTCTCTCTCTCTTTTTTTTTTTTTTTTTGATTTGTTTCTTATATCCATTAGCTAGTTAGGAAAAAATTTTTAATGTAAATTTGTATCTGACAACCACATTTATACACATGATGACATAAAATTAATCAGATACAGCTACATAGTTGTAGAATGGAGGGATTTTTTTAAGCTCTATGGAGAGTAAGAAATTAATAATGGATGGGAGACTTTTTTTGTTTTTTTTTTAGCAAGACTGGCTGCAGGAAGAAATCGTGATGACAGAAACCATGTGAAGTGAATTTGAATTCGTGTTCTTTAGGGAGCTACCAGAGAAATATAATTTACAAGATAATCAAGAACCTAAACAGATTCTCTGTGGAGTCATTGTCTGATCCCTGACATATATTCATCTACGTTGAAATGACTCCACAAATACCGTCTAACAATTAGAGAATCAATAGGGGTGAAACGTACATGTATAACTTCAAGAAAAGCAAAATATATATCTGTAACAAACAATATAAATTGACAGCCAGCTGTTAAAATGAGCAGATTATGTACTTGTGGTTAACGTTTAAAATGACTCACCCTGGAACAGTGGTATCTCACTGATCTTTTATGGGAATGATATCCCCTATGTGCTTTATAAATACTGCGTCTAAAAATATCCAGCATTACGATGTACTTTAAAAGGTACTGGCATAGAAGTTTTTAAATTTAAGAAAATGACTTCGTTCATAAGGGCTAACTGGCTTCATTTCCCAGCCCCTAACACTGCTCTGTAACCATGACCACATTTATCAGGAAATGTTTAGTAAAAGTTATCTCTAATTCAACTCTTTTTTTTTTTAAAGCTTTTTTAAAAATTTTAGTTTTATTTATTTTTGGCTGCGTTGGGTCTTCGTTGCTGCGCGCGGGCTTTCTCTAGTTGCGGTGAGCGGGGGCTACTCTTCGTTGCGGTGCGGTGGCTTCTCTTGTTGCGGAGCACAGGCTCTAGGTGCATGGGCTTCAGTAGTTGCAGCACCCAGGCTCAGTAGCTGTGGCGCGCAGGCTCAGTAGTTGTGGCGCACGGGTTTAGTTGCTCCGCGGCATGTGGGATCTTCCCGGACCAGGGCTCAAACCTGTGTCCCCTGCAGTGGCAGGCAGATTCTTAACCACTGTGTCACCAGGGAAGCCCTAATTCAACTCTTTGCACATCAGTTTTTCTTGGTAATCTTCATCAAAATTTATAAATACCTGTAAAAGAGAACTTAGACTCAAGTCAAAGAACTTTGTATTTTACTTGGTTTCTGGCCAAGATACCTCCTTTTGAGCTATTTCGGGTGCTATTTCTGGCTTTTCGAACCTTTGGCATGACAGCTTGTCCTGCCTCAGAGCTTCAGGAAAAAAACTATTCCCTCAAAATAAATAAGTTTGTTATTGAGCTCAATAGAAGTTTTATGTATGCCACATACTTGTTTAGGGGAGGTCACTTGTTTGGTTCACTGAACCCTGTTCTGGTAGATTGAGATTTGAACGAGTACTGTGGGAACCTTGACCGTACATTTACAAAATCAACATGTCCTGGTAGGCTTCTGATTAAGATAAGGTTAGCTTTTGCTTTAAGGCATCTTCTTCTCCTACCATTTGTGCAGTGGTAGGTAATATGGAGTGAAAAAAGTTTAAAAGCCATAGTTGGGCTTGAAAACAAGATGAACGTTTCTGTGGACCAGAAATGGGGAGTTGGGGGGAGGGGGAGTGCAGGACGTGGTGAGCGGTGTGTGGGGCTCACACGCTGGTCAGTGGACTTTCAAACTCCTGTTGGAAGAACAGGAATTAAAATTCTCCTCACCAGGTCAGGGCTCAGAGCCAGATTTGAAATCAGGGTCCTGCCAAAACACACCTGGAGAGAGACAGACACATACTCACTTATATTTGAAAGGAAAATGAAAAAGAGAACCATTTGGACTGCAGCAGGGGACCGCAGCTTATATGTACGTAGCCATGGACCTAATGCATCTATGGAACCTAGGGAAGAAGTGAGAAGTATGGTTGAGAAAGGGGAGCATCACAGCCTTGAAGCCAGGACCTGAACCATGCTGCCTGGTGATGAAATTAGCAATAATTGCGTTCATATCACTCAATGTAGGAGCTTCAAACTACCAATATAAGATCTAGCCCTAGACTAGAGGCCCTGAGACCCTGCTGCCTGAGTGGAAACAGCCATAAAACCACTTGACAGAGAACTGTCAGTTCAGAAGGAGAGAGAAATAGAATGGAGAACACTCAAACACGAAATATAGCAGAAAACACACTCTACCCCTTTCAAAATGTCTCCAAACCAAAATCCAAAACACACGCAGACTTGAGATAGCCCCCGCAAACTGGCCATCAGATGATGAATTAAGCCTAGACGAAAATAAAATAAAACAGTCCAACGAAGATTGTAAGTACGCTCAAAGACATAAATAAGGAAATACCATTTATTAAAATAAATTAAAAAACAGAAATTGACGAAGTACAGATGGATCTGGAAAAGACATCTTTGGAAATTAAAAACTATCATCATTGAAGCTACTGAACTCAATAGACAGGGTAAATTCTAGGCTGGACCCAGTCGGGGAAGATAAGGAATTGAAAAGATGATGCTGAGGACTTTACGCAGCACTAAGAAAAACAGATAAATATCAAATAAGCAATTAAAGAAAGATGGGGAATTGACCACAAGACTCTAACATACACCTAGTACAAGTTTCAGAAGAGAGAATGGAGGAAATGGCAGAGAAGCAACATTTGAAGCGATAAGAGCCGAGAATCTTCCAAAACTGAAGAATGATGTGGGTCTTTAAGGAAATGGTCTCCCGAGAGAAATTTCAAACATCTGGGAAGGCAAGAAAGGCCTATGTAGAGCAATTGGTATTCTTTACAGCTCAGCTTTGGGAAGCCCTGGCTGATTCAAATGAGCTTTTTCTGTTTTTCAGTGGAGAGCATAAAAAACAGAAGTGCGGTGTCTTGTATGTATTAAACCATGGTTTCTGAACAAGGGCACTTAGAAATAACTCAGTAAAGGAGAGCTCTGTGGGAAACTAGACCCAGAGAAAGACGTCTCTGGAAAAGGTGGTCTCCTGTCAGTAACTTTGTGAAAAGTAAGTGGGAGGATAGTAATCGTTTGTTGTACTGTCCTGAAGTCCATGTCTAAAAACAATGTTTTCAAAAAGAGCATCGTGGATGACCCACTCTGGCAGAAAGAAAAGTCTTGAATAGGATTCTACATAAAAAGGTGTTACCAACTGGGACATTTCAATGAAGGTGGATTTCTTTTAGTGAACACTTCAAGGGAAAAAAAATAGAAGATAATTCCTATCAAATGAAACCTTGTGAACATTGGATGCTGCTTCAGGTTCACGGAAACATTTCGATGACTGTCAGTTAAGCGGCCAGAAATTGGATTTAATTAATGTGAACAACTGCTTATGGTGGTTCACACCCAGAGGACCTATGTGTACAATCTGGCTGAGGGTAAACTTATTTTGATGAATTTCTTCTTATTACTGCTTTGCCAAAGCAGATGGCTATGAAACAAACTGCACATATAACTCTCCTTGAAGATTGATAGCAGATAGGATTTCAATCAATACAGATAGGATACTATATTCCTGCAAATGAAAAAGATCATAGATTGATCTTCCTGTATGACTTTAAACAAATTCCTAGAAAACTTGTAACGTTAGGTCCAGGGTAGAGCTTTAAACAAAAGACAAGCCAAAAACAAAAAATAGATTGGATTGAAATAAAATCATCTTCGGTGCAGAGATCCAGCATTTTGAAACTAGGCATTTCGGAAGACGTGCCATCCCCGAGGGACGATGGGAAAACTCTTCTGCCTGCCCACCACGTGCCTCTCACGTCTTTTCTCATAGACAGACATCTCCCACATTTGTGGATAGGACATTCTCTAACCCGATGAAACAGCATCTGTGAACCACAGAAATCCGTCATCTTATTTTGGTATTCGTCGTAACTGGAAGAAAGGTATAGAGTTCTGCTCATTTGCTGGGTATCAAATAACAGGTGTCCTCCGTTGGAATTGTATCCTCAGAATTGTATCAATTCTAAAGCAAGAAGGAAATCTATACCCCTATGTGTATTTATTAAAAAGCATAAAAATAAGAAAAATGATTTAAGCGTTCAACCTAAAAGCTAGAGGAAAAACACAGGAAGTTACAGAACTTTGTTTTTGTTGTTTTTTGTTTGTTTGGTTTTTGCGGTACGCGGGCCTCTCACTGTTGTGGCCTCTCCCATTGCGGGGCACAGGCTCTGGACGCGCAGGCTCAGCGGCCATGGCTCACGGGCCCAGCCGCTCCGCGGCATGTGGGATCTTCCCGGACCGGGGCATGAACCTGCGTCCCCTGCATCGGCAGGCGGACCCTCAACCACTGCGCCACCAGGGAAGCCCTGTTTTTTTAAAATTTATTTAATTTTGGCTGTGTTGGGTCTTCGTTGCTGCGCACGGGCTTTCTCTAGTTGCGGCGAGCAGGGGCTACTCTTCGTTGCAGTGTGCAGGCTTCTCATTGCGGTGGCTTCTCTTGTTGCAGAGCACAGGCTCTAGGCAGGCAGGCTTCAGTAGTCGTGGCACGTGGGCTCAGTAGTTGTGGCGCATGGGCTTAGTTGCTCCGCGGCATGGGGGATCTTCCCGGACCAGGGCTCGAACCCGTGCCCCCTGCATTGGCAGGCAGACTCCTAACTGCTGCACCACCAGGGAAGTCCCAGGACATTGTTAATGGACATAAAAGGAGACTAGAGTAACTGAAGAGCTTCACCATATTCCTGGATATGAAGACTCAATAACACGGAGTCAGCTCTTCCCATTTTAATCTATACAGTCAGTGTAAGTGAAACCCGGAATTTCAACAAGGATTTTCCTGAAATATGAAATCTTGACACTAAAATCATAGGGATGATCGGAGAGGTCTGAAGAGCCAAGAAAATTTTTAAGACAAAACAAAGTGGGAGCGAGATGGCCTACCAGACAGACAATGTATTTAAAGCCATAGTGTGGAATTGCACAGGGACAGACAGATAAACCAACAGCAGAGACTAGAGAGCTCAGAAGCACACTTGTGTATTTATGGATGTTTGATGTATTATATAAATGCCGTAGAAATCAGTGGACAAAAGGTGGACTACACAATGAATGGGGCTGGCTTTAATACGTTATCTGTGCGGGGATAGTAAAATTAGATTTTCTGTGCACACCAAACATAAAAGATTCTGCGTAAAGTCCTAACTGTGAAAAACAAAATTTTGAACTTTAAAATGTAGGTGTAAGGAGGATTTTCTTAAAACATAAAAAGCAGGAAACATGGAGGAGTGTTTTGAAATTAAAAACTGTTGTACAATAAGATGCCAAGAATAAAGTTAAAGGTCAGCTATGCTAAGATATGTGTAGGAGATAATATCTGCTGTGCATATACCTGGCAAAGGATAAGCATCTCGAACATATCCAGAACGTGAATAAGACAGAGACAACCCAGTAGGGAAATGGGTAAGGAAACATGAAAAGCCAACTAACATAAAACAAGTTCAGCCTCGGGGAATTCCCTGGTGGTCCAGTGGTTAGGGCTCTGTGCTTTCACTGCCAAGGGCGTGGGTTCGATCCCTGGTCAGGGAACTAGGATCCCACAAGCCACGCGGTACGGCCAAAACAGAAAAAGTTCAGCCTCACCAGTAGTCAGAGATGTGCCCATTAAAATATACCCATCAACCAAAACTTAAATGTTTGGTAACACCAAGTATTTGATGAAGATGTGACCAAATGGAAAATCTCACTCACTACTGGTGGGAGAGTAAATAGGTATAAAATCTCTTAGGAGAGCAGTTTGGTGATCTGTAGCAATGTTGAAGATGTTGCTAGAACCCAGCAATTTTACATCTACATATATTCTGTAAAGAATCTCTTAAACAGGTATCCAAGGAGACAGGTAGACAGAAGTTCATTGCGTCACTCTTTGTAATAGTGACAAGTTGGAAACAACCTAAATGTTCATTGAGAGGAGAATGTTGTTGGCATATTCAAGCAGCAGAGTAATACCTTACAGCCGTTAAAATCATGAACTATTATGTTTCAACATGGATAAATCTCCAAAATGGTGTTGAAGGCAAAAATGCAACTCTTAGAGTGGTATGTACATGCTTCAACAGCGTTCTTAAACATAAAGTTTAAGAACATGCAAAATAATGCTATTAGATTGAATCACGTGAAATGGCCATTTCTGTAGGGTCGAAAAAGCCGAATCTCAGCAAGCCAGTATTTGTGGATGCATTCGTGGTAATGATGGTCGTGGAACTCAGGATGGCATTATCTCCTTGGGGGCATTGGTGAGCGGGGAACTGATATCATAGTAAGGAGAATCTGTGGGGAAGCTTCAGCTGTAACTGTCATATTGTATTTCTTCAAAGAAATTTGAAGAAAATATGGCAAATGTTAAATGTATTAAAGCGCTGTGGTGGGTGCGTGGGTACACTCTTACTGTGTTCTTGCACGTTGCTGCTGAAAATATTTGATGATTTTTTTAAGCAAAGCGAAGTGTTGACAGAGGTATAAGAATTGTAATCTCATGACAGTATAAGGAAATATTTACAAAATGATTAACTCCTTTGCTGCTTAATTATGTAAACATAGCACTCATAAGGCTTTTGAGTACAGAAGATTGAAAAGCATCTCCCCCTCACATATTCCGGGCAGACGCTTCAAATTTTATTTTGTTTTTTTAGCATCACTAAAATCGTCGTCATAAAAACCATTCATTAAGTGCCTCCCTTTTGCTTGCTATTGTGTTTGGTGGTGGTCAGATGTATCTCTCTGCCATTGTATAAGAAATCTGGTGATGATATTCAATTTTCCTTTTTTTTTTTCTTTTCCACTTCTTTGATGCCGAACAGGAATCTGCAAGCAGAATATGATCGTCTCAAGCAGCAGCATGAACATAAAGGCCTATCCCCACTGCCGTCCCCTCCTGAAATGATGCCCACCTCTCCCCAGAGTCCCCGGGATGCTGAGCTCATTGCTGAGGCCAAGCTACTGCGTCAACACAAAGGCCGCCTGGAAGCCAGGATGCAAATCCTGGAAGACCACAATAAACAGCTGGAATCACAGTTACATAGGCTAAGGCAGCTGCTGGAGCAAGTGAGAGCCACCTCTCTGTAACATGGGATATTTACAAAACATCATTTTCCCCTCTTCAAACTAAACACTAGAACTCCGAGTCCTTTTCAGAACTGTAATAAGCATTGATTTGTTAATTACTTAGTATGTGCCTAGCAAAGTGCTAGATATCAAGGGATATAAGAAGAGGAGGAACAACTAGCATGTCATTTTATAGTTGTTCCAGATTGTTTCCTACAAAAATGTCTTTTATTTGGCTGATTTAAAATTCATCTTGGGAAAAAAAATACAGAAAGGTTTCCACTAGTTACCTCAAAGTGAAAATTTTACCTCTTGAAATGGAACTCTTTTTTTTTTTTTTTTTTTTTTTTTTTGCGGCATGCGGGCGTCTCACTGCTGTGGCCTCTCCCGTTGCCGAGCACAGGCTCCAGATGTGCAGGCCCAGCGGCCATGGCTCACGGGCCCAGCCGCTCCGCGGCATGTGGGTTCTTCCCGGACCGGGGCACGAACCCGCGTCCCCTGCATCGGCAGGCGGACTCTGAACCACTGTGCCACCAGGGAAGCCCGGAACTCTTTTTTTTTTTTTTTCCAATTAGTCTTATTTTCTGGTATACCTCTGGGTTTTTTCTTTTGATAATCCCTAAAACATAATTTTTTTAAGTCTCCATTGAAAATATAGCAGGATATTGCATTGTGGGAGGCCCTACCTGCACACAGTCCTGGCTTTCTGGGAATTTAAAAATTTGAGATATGTTCTCTCCATCTTGTTCTTTAATACTTCACAAAAATAAGAATTCTCCACTACATTTTTGTGGTCTCATATGGTTTCACCATTCTCACATGACCTTCTAAATCTTTCAGTTATTTAGGCTAATCATTTTCTATATCGTATTCCACCGTAGCTGTAATGTATGTATTTCAAACTTAGAAGGGGGTACAATTCAGGTACACAGACAGTATCCATGGATCTTATCACCAGTGAAATTTCCCAAATGTAACCATCTTTGGGAGGTTTCTAAGTAGGAAAAGTCGTAATTTCTGAGTTTTGAGTGTCTGTAATAGGTATATATTTGTTTGCGTGTTTATTATGAAAAATAATTCTCTTTTCTTTTGAATGCCTCAGCCCCAGGCAGAGGCCAAGGTGAATGGTACAACGGCGTCCTCTCCTTCTACGTCTCTTCAGAGGTCGGACAGCAGCCAGCCGATGCTGCTCCGGGTGGTGGGCAGTCAAACTTCGGAATCCATGGGTGAGTGTCTGTCTCAGCTACTCCTGGATTTTGTTCTCTCCTAAGGTCTGGAAATGGTGAACTGTTTGCTCGGAGGTTTAAATCATCCGCTAAATTATCTAATATTGGTTCCGGACAAGGGATTGTCATAAATGCCTTTGGGGTACGAAGATGAAAGACATAGTCCTAGCCCGCAAAGGACTGGCTATTCAGCTAGAACAAGGCAACGTGGTACTAAAGTTTCATTCATTTCGGAGATCAGAGAAGGCTTTTCGACGAATTGATATTTGTGAAGGGTTTTAACTGATATTTGTGAAGCGTTTTGAAGGATGGAGTAGGAACTGAGCATATGTTGAAGAAGGTATAGCATAACTGAAGATGTAGAGATGAGGGCCTTGGGCCAAGGGCAGGAAGGAGCCACTCGTCCAGTTAGATAGGGTCCAAGCAGGAGGTGGGGTCGGGGAGGAAGGAAGGCTGCAGGGGAAGGTTGGGGTCACATTATAGTGACATGAATATTGGGCAGAGGTGTGTGGTCGGTGTCAGGGAGCCGCTGAAAATCATTTAGCAGGTGAGAAATAGCTAAAAAGATGTACTCCGGCAGTTTTATCTGCCCCAAAGTAAAAATAAAACTAAAAATAAAACTTCTACAGGTTGAAAGACTCGTTAGGAGGCAATCACAAAGGCCAAGTTATGGGACTTATTTGAAAATAGAGTACCCAAGGCCAGAAATGCAAGGAAAGGCAATGGGGGGAGAGGATTTGGTTGGAAGAAGATAATGATCCTTTTGAATGTGGAGACACTGTGTTTGTTTTAGGAGGGGGTAAGAGGACAGTCTGGAGAGAGCTGAGAGTGAGCTCCACAGAACTGACAGCTGCAAGGCGCGAGATGAGAAATACATGAGAAAGGTGCTTGGACACGGCGCCTCGGGGAAGACCTCCGTTTGGGTGATGGGGTAGTGAAGGAGTGGGGAGTAGTGTTGGAAAGGTTACCGAAGAGGGATTACTGAATAATAGCCTCCAAGACCAAAAAACGAAGCAGGCAACTCCTTAAAGTACAATTAGGAAGTTTATTGTGCGCGGCAGCGGGTGGACGGTGATCCCCTGCCGCCGAAAGGGGTACAGGGGGACTTAAAGGGGCCAAAGCATGTGTGCACGGCTGGAAACTGGGGCTTTCTCCTCCCCTCTGGGCGGGGGCGGGTGGGGTGGTCTCAGGACCATTAACCATCTGCGCCAGCAACGGGCATTCTTCCAGTTTTTGTATCAGATGAAGGTAAGGATAAAAAGCTGACAGGGAACTTGTCTGGCTTGGGCACAGTCCGTCACACAGAAAGGGGAGGGAGGAGGCAGGCCTGTGTGCCCAGGATGGAGCTGACAGAATGGAGTCAGCGTGGCTCAGCCACACAAGCAGGCCTAGGTTTCAGGAAGAAGATGAGTGCCAGAGGTCAAAATGCTGAAAAGGGCTCAATCGAATGGAAAATAAATTACAGCTCAGTGGATCACCGTAAGTGCAGTAGCTGAAAATGCTTCCTCAGACGTGGCTGAGAGAAGGCAAGTTGGAGAGGTCTGTCTTTTCACAGAAATAAAAAGGTCAGGTAATCTTGGAAATGAGTGTGGCTTGAGGAGAGAAAGGGTCTTTAGACCCTAATGGAACATTAGCAAGTAACAACTGAGGGCGGAGATAGAAAGTGTGTAGACCAAATGGTCAGCCCGGTCTGGTGGTGTTCTTCAGTAGTCTTCTCTGCCTAGGACGGGTTCCAAGAAAACTGGAGTTCATGAGGCAAATAAAAGGTCAGAACAAGTAAAGCATTTTGCAGGGGTAATGAAGCCGTTGTTAAAAGGACCATGACAGGGGGTTGCCGGCCATCTGCTTACTGGTTTTTCTTGTTGTGCTAGGCTAGACAATAGGGGGTTTTATGAAGGCCACAAATACTTGCTCTGTCCCCCTCCTCTCGTGAGGCCCAGCATGAGTCACCGCATGCTCTATGCTTGCTTCTTCCTGGGTCCTAAACTGGGTTTACTTGACCCTCTTGCCTCACAGAAAGGAAGAGACCTGGGACTCCTTGAGTCACACTTAAAGCTCTGTCGCCTGGTCCCATGGTGTGTCGAAGAATTCATTTCATACTTAGGATCTTCCGTGAGAGTAGAATATAGAGAGGTGAGGTGCCTAATCCAACTTGATGGGACAAAAAGGCAAGGCATGAGTGCATTTTATTATGGTGGAGGATTGGGGACCATGGTCAGGAAAATTCCCCAAAGTAAAACACTTTGCAGTGACGCCTATGTCTAAGAGGTAGCCTCCCAGTGAGCGGCAGCTGATTATACATGGAGATCACGGAGGGGCCAGGGTTGCTGGGAAAGGAGAAAGATTCCTCAAGAAGTTGACGAGGGTGCGTGAGGGCACTGAGATAGAGAAATCAAAGCTTGTAGAAAAGCCAGCTTTCATTTCTTTTCTGAAGGAAGAGGAAATGTTTGTTTGGAGTTGTTTTCCCAGCTTTACCACACCTCAGTGATTTAGGGCATCAGATTCTCTTTCTCCACATGAGATCTGAGTCGAGCTAATGGCCTGTTGGGACTGTAAGTGATTGATAGCGCAGCATATGACAGACTATTATATGCCTTTGTAAAGTCTGTGAATTCCAAAAATAACTGAGTTCTAGTACCTCTGTTGTTAATGCCTTTTTTTGAAGTAAGCAAAGCCTGTGAAACGAAGTCACATATTATTAGAGTGGTGAGATTCAGACCTCGGTGCTTAGAAGCATTAATTATTTAGGCCTGTCAACACTGGCAAAGAGGCAGCGTGCCTATGAAAGCACCCAAATTAAAGTCCACGTCAGGCCGTGGAGCTGAGAGGATCGTGGCAGAACTGAATGCAAGAACAGAAGTGCTTAGCCTAAGAGATGACTTGCCCCTGTAAAATGGATAGGCTCTGTTGTTCTCTGGATGAAAAGAGTGAATTCAAAGGTGACTTTTTTTTCTTCACCATAAAGAAGAAAAAAAAGACCATCTTCTTGCAGGATGCACACAGGTGTTGAAATAAATGCGGTGTGTATCCTCGTGCTTTGAAACGCTGAGATGTGAGATGGCTGGGATTTGCTGAACCATTTTCTGGTAGAGAGTTGCATTCTTTCAATATATATAACCCCAAGACTTCTTAAAGAGAAATCTTTTTAAAGAGAAATATGGGTGAAGAGAAATATGGGTGAAGTCATATTGGGTGATCTAATGAGTTGGAGTGTTTCCTCAAACCAGGAAATACCACTGGTAAGTCTCTGGGTACCATATGTGCGTTCTATACGTCTTT
This sequence comes from Leucopleurus acutus, assembly GCF_964270905.1. NCBI lineage: Eukaryota > Metazoa > Chordata > Mammalia > Artiodactyla > Delphinidae > Leucopleurus > Leucopleurus acutus. Next base: position 26,810,240 of record NC_139148.1, on the reverse strand, counting down.
TAAAATGGGACGATGTCCTAATGAAGCTCACATTCTGTTAGAAGTGAACAAAGTCTATCTTCCCAACAGCTTATCTCTGACTCCCTTAACTTCTTCTACCCAACCTATCATTCTTTTATATTTTACTTGTTCGCTTAAACAATGTTTAAAGGTTCCTTAGCTTCTTATTTAGAACAATTTCAAACTTAGGGCAGAACTGCAGTTAATTCAACATTTTGCCACATTCGCTTTATTTATTGACAGTAACATCTATTTACATTAACAAACATCTTTATATATCCTGCATAGATATTCATGTATATTTTATGTGCCTGTATAGTTTTAATGATTACGTTGCATACTTAGTAACACCTCAACCTAATCACACTCAGGAAAGTAAACAGCGATAACAGTACCATTATCGAATTTCAATTTAATATCCCCCATTCTGCCAATAATATTCTTTCTAGCTTTTTGGGTTCTTTCACTCAGGAGCCCGTGAAAGGTGACGCTTTGCATCTAGTTGCCTTCTCTCTCTTTTTTTTTTTCTCTCCTAAGGAGTCTAGAACACTTCCCTAGCCTCTTCAGATTTTTTCATGAGACTGACATTTGACTGACATTTCAGAAGAGGTCAGGCCAGTTGTTTTGTAAAATGTTCTCACTTTGCATTGCCTGCTTGTTTACTCATGATTGGATTCAGGCTAAGTATGTATGCCACCTGACCGCATAGGTGAGGATGTGTCCCCTCAGTGCATCGCTTCAAGGTTTTTCTCAAGATTGTCAGCCTAGACCTCTCTCCTGAGTATTTTCTGGATAAAACCAAAAAAAACCCCACAACAATCTAAAATTTGCGATCAACCTCCAGAATTTCTAAACTGTACAAAGGCAGTCATTTTCCACACTTTTTTTCCCCTTTACCTACATTAAAGCATAATTGACATACAAAGAAATGTACACATCTTGATAAGTTTGGACATATGTATATACCCCGTGATACCATCCTCACAGCCAAGGTACCCTCTAAAACCACCCCTTTACTTACCTTCCTTCTTGAGCCAAGCCCCACCAACACCTCTCCAGTCATCAAGGTCAGTCTGTTTTGCTTTGCATAAACAAACAAGAGAAAGACTCGTAGCCCTCATGACGGAACAGACAATATGAATACTCACCTAACTGGTTTCTCTGTCTCTAGGTTCTCGTTCCTCCCTGACAGACATTCAGATTGTATATTAATTATTCTTCTCCCTTTTTTATGGGTCCTGTTTGCCTCAAGTCCGTACTCCTTAGCATGGTGTTCAAATTCAAAGGTAGACTCACCTTCCTCTAGCGCCCAATTTTTCACTGTCTTCAAACATGATCCCCCACCTCCACTTGCAGCCCGCAGTGCTCGTGCACACATACCATGCCGTTTCACTAATCCACGCTGTCAGCCATCTCCGACCCTGTGCGCGATGTCTTCTTAACCTGAACTGTACCATCGTTTTCACTCGTCTTTTTGGGGAACTTGATCATGCGTTAATTTATTCTGTCTTCCTTATTAGACTTTGTTTCTTCTCCCTAGAGCTTAACCTCCTTCAAGGCAAGGCCTAAGTCTTGCTCACTTTCTTCCCCATTTGAGCACCTTTTATGTAACAGACATTCCGTAAAATGCTTGTTTTCGAAGCCAAGCACAATATAACCTTGTGTGGCTATGGAACAGTGCACACTTAGGAAGATCCTGAGTTCCCCCCCACTCACAGATCCCTCTCAAAGAAATTCAAGAACTAGCTGAGTGACTCCTGTATGTTGGACAAACAGACAGAAAAAAGGCCCCCATCAAAACGGGTAGGAGATGTAGAAAACAAACTTACGGTTACCAGGGGAGAAAATAATTGGAAGACATACACACTACTATATATAAAATATAGATAACTAATAAGGACCTACTGTATATAGCACAGGGAACTCTACTCAATACTCTACTCTAAAATGACCTATCTGGGAAAAGAGCGGATACATGTATATCTATAACTGACTCACTTTGCTGCACACCTAACACAACATCCTAAATCAATCAGCTAGATGCCAATAAAAATTAATTTAAAAGGAAACAGGTAGGAGATCCTGAGACACAGTCTTGCTGTAAACCCCATCCCTGGCATGATGACACACAACCAGGAAAGAACTCTCAACTATTAGCTTCTCCCTGAGGAGTCAAGTTTTGGGCTCCACAAACAAACACCTAACTAACTAACTTTGAAGTCAGTGGGCCTTGCGTCCGTGAGAGAGATCCACAAGGCTATGGAACTGCGAGACAGTACTTAAAGGGCTCACATGGACTCAACAAGGCTAACCCCGCCCCCGCCCCCTGCTGCCAAGTGCACAGCTTAGAGGCAGCAGACTGGAATGCATCCAGTCTTTCCATGAAACAGTCCTCTTCGTTTGTTTATAACTTACAAGCCTCAGCCTGAAGAGGCAGGCTTCTTATTCATTTAACACACATATACAGGGGCTGACTTCAGTACTCTGTCTAGAGATCGTGCAGGCCAGGCCAGCCAGTGCCATCTTCCCACTCTGCTGCCTCACTCCAGGTCATTGGTATCTCCCATAAAGGAGCTTGTGCACACATCTGGTGGCCAGCACGGTTTATGTTCACAGGTTCAATGGAATGGTAGCATACCAAAAGAACAGTTTTTAAATAGCTGTCATCTCCCCAGAGCTCAGTGCAGAGGGGGCATACAGAAATGTTTACATCTCCCACTTCTTCCCTGAAAGAGGTCTATTTACATCCTTTAAAAGCTATTGCCGGGCGGGGGGGGGGGGGGGGGGTCAGCCTTCCAATCATCTTGCATCTAAGTGCTGACCGAAATCCTCCCCACTGGAACACTGACAGGTCTGGGCACACCCTCAACTAACTACTCAGTGCCACTAAAAACAAAGAAGCCTCTTTGGACAATCACAAAAGTTTGAGAGATGACCAAGAGGTAGGGCAGGGTCGAAAAACCAGGCTCACCTCCTACATGAGATCACGCCTTCAAGATGGCAGAGGTTACTGTTATAGCCAATGCATAGAAACCAACACAAAGGTCAAGGCAAATGAGAAAACAAATACATTCCAAAGAACAGAACAAGATGAAACCTCAAAGACCGTAAAGAAATTGACGTAAGTATTTTGCAAATAGAGAAATCAAAATAACAGCCCTAAAGATGCTCATCGAGGTCAGGAAAACAATGCATTAAAGTGAGCATTCCAAGGAAGAGAGAGAGAGAACTGTAAGAAAAGTACCAAATAGAAATCACAAAGCTAAGGATACAATAACTGAACCGATAAATACAATAGAAGGGTTCAACAGCAGACTAGATGAATTGGAAGAAAGGATGAGCAAACCCAAAAACAGGGCAGTGGAATTCATCCATCATAGGATGAAAAAGAAAAATGAAAGAAGACAAACTTACGGTTGCCAAAGGGGAAAAGTGGGGGGGGGGGGGGGTTATTAGTTTGGGATTAGCAGATCCACACTACTATATATAACCAGCAAGGACTTACTGTATAGCACAGGGAATGCTACTCAATATCTTGTAATAACCTATCATGGAAGAGATGTAAAAAAATTATATATATACACACACACACACACACATATCTGAATCACTTTGCTATACATCTGAAACACAACATTGTAAAAATCAACAATATTTCAATGAAATTTTTTAAAAGAATGATAGAGAAGATAGCTTAAGGAACTTAGTGGACACCATCAAGCACACAAATATTCCTAATACAGGGTCCTAGAAGGAAGAGAGAGAGAGAAAGCAGAAAACTTTCTTAACCTGAGGGAGGAAACATACTTCTAGATCCAGGAAGCCTGGACAGTTCCCACACCAAGACACATTATAATTAAACTGTCACAAGTGAAAGACAGTGAGAGAATCTTAAAAGCAGCAAGAGGAAAACAACTTGTTACACACGAGGGAATCCCCATAAATCCATCAGCAGATTTTTCAGCAGAAACTTTGCGGGCCAGAAGGGAGTTTCATGATATATTCAAAGTATTTAAAGGAAAAAAAAACCTGCCAACCAGAAGACTCTATCCAGAAAAGTTGTCGTTCAGAATTGGAGAGAGAGTTTTCCACACAAGCAAAAGCTGAAGGAATGAAACACCACTACACCAACCTTACAAGAAATGTAAAACGGACTTCTTCTTTAAACTCAAACAAAAGGGTCCTAGCTAATTAGTAACAGGAAAACATGAAAGCATAAGCCTCACAAGTAAAGGTAATTATATAATTAAATTCAAAATAATCAAATCTTGTGATAGTGATGGGCTGACTGCTTATACATTCAGTTTGAAGGTTAAAAAGCAAAAGTAATAAAAATAACTATAACCAAAGTAATTTGTTAGTAGACACACATAAAAATATGTAAACCGTGGCATCAAAAACATAAAACGGAGGGAGGAGAGTAAAAATGTAGAGCTTTAGAATGTATTCGAAGTTAGGTATTATTAACTTAAAATAGATTTGTTATAAATATGTTTTATCTGAGCCTCATGGTAACCACAAAGCAAAAACCTATACACAAACAATAGAAAGGAATCTAAGCATTACGCTACAGACAATCATCAAATCACAAAGAGAGCAAGAGGAAGAAAGGCACAGAGGAACTACAGAACAGCCAGCAAACAAACAATTTTTTAACTGGCAGTAAGTACACACCTATCAAAAATTACTTTAAATTTAAGTGGACTAAATTTTCCAATCACAATATATGGAGCAGCTGAACGGATTAAAAAACAAGACCTACAGTCTCCCATGGCAATAGAAATAAAAACAAATAAACAAATGGGACCTAATCAAACTTACAAGCTTTTGCACAGCAAAGGAAACCATAAACAAAATGAAAAGACAACCTACAGAATGGGAGAAAATATTTGCAAATAATGCAACCAACAAGGGCTTAATTTCCAAAATACACAAACAGCTCATACAACTCAACAACAAAAAAACAACCCAACTGAAAAATGGGCAGAAGATTGGGATTGACACATACACACTACTGTATGTAAAATAGATAACTAATAAGGACCTACTGTATAGCACAGGGAACTCAACTCAGTACTCTGTAATGGCCTATATGGGAAAGGAATCTAAAAAAAGAGTGGATATATGTACATGTATAACTGGCTCACTTTGCTGTACAGTAGAAACTAACACATTATAGACCAACTGTACCCCAGTAAAAAAAAAAAAAAAAAAAGGACAAAAGACCTAAATAGACATTTCTCCAAAGAAGTACAAACGGCCAAGAGGCACATGAAAAGATGCTCAACATCGCTAATTATTAGAGAATGCAAATCAAAACTACAGTGAGACACTGCCTCACACACCAGTCAGAATTGGCCATCATTAAAAACTCTACAAATAACAAATGCCGGAGAAGACATGGAGAAAAGGGAACCCGCTTACAGTGTTGGTGGCAATGTAAAGTGGTGCAGCCACTATGGAGAACAGTACAGAGGTTCCTCAGAAAACTAAAAATAGAACATGATCCAGCAGTCCCACTCCTGGGCATATATCCGTGCAAAACTCATCTAAAAAGGTACATGCACCCCTGTGTTCATAGCAGCACTATTCACAATAGCCAAGACATGGAAACAACCTAAATGCCCATCAACAGAGGAATGGATAAAGAAGATATGGTACATATATACAATGGAATACTACTCAGCCATAAAAAAGAGAACGAAATAGTGCCATTTGCAGCAACATGGGTGCAACTAGAGATTATCATACTAAGTGAAGTCAGAAAGAGAAAGACAAATACCATATGATATCACTTAAATGTAGAATCTAAAATACAACACAAAGGAACCTATCTGAGAAACACAAACAGACTCACGGACATAGGGAACAGACTTGTGGTTGCCAAGGGGGAGGAGGTTGGTGGAGGAATGGAGTGGGAGGTTGGGGTTAGCAGATGTAAGCTATTATACATGGACTAGATAAACAACAAGGTCCTACTGTATAGCACAGAGAACTATATTCAATATCCTATGATAAACCATAATGGAAAAGAATATTAAATATATATATGTATAACTGAATCACTTTGCTGTACAGCAGAAATTAACACAACATTGTAAATCAACTATACGTAAAACAAAACGAAAGGAAAGGAAAGACACAAGACAAATGCAACATATGACCCTAGGTTCCGGGGTGGGGGTGGAATATATACATATGCACATATATGGTTATAGTTATAAAAGACATTATGAATTATTAAGGCAATTGGTGAAATTTAAATATAGGCTACAAATTAGATGATAATATAGTGCAATGTGGTTCCAAGTACTTAGAAAAAAAGGGTCATGGACCTGAACCTTACATTGAAATGGGTCAGCAATAATAACAACAACAATAACAAATCTATGTATTTAGAAAGAGAAACAAAGCAAATATGGCAACATTAACACTTGGTGAATCAAGGTAAAGGGGTATATTAGGAGTCTATTTTACTATTGGAATTTTTCTGTAACTTTGAAATTAAAATTTAATGAAAATCCTTTCCAACAAAAACAAACAAAACAACAACAGAAACAAGACCTAGCCCTATGTGGCCTATAAAAAAGGCACTTCAGATGTAAAGATGTAAAGAAACCTGGGGTAGCTACACTTATATCAAACAAAATAGACTTTGAAACAACCACTAAAATAAGACCCAAAGAAGGGCATTACAACAATGATAAAGAGGTCATTCCTATAACATTTGTAAGTATTTATTCACCCAACATAGGGGCACCTAAACATATAAAGCAAATATTAAAGAGACCTAAAGGGAAAAATAGATAGCAATACAATAATAGTAGGGGATTTAACCATATCTCACGTACATCAATGGATAGGTTATCCAGACAGAAAATCAGTAAGGAAGCATGAGACCATATCTTATGTCAGATGAGCTTAACGTACATACAGAACACTCCATCCAAACACAGCAGAGTACATTCTTAAGTGTACATGGAACATTCTCTAGGATGGAATATTCTCTAGGATAGATCATATATTGGGCCACAAAACAAGTCTCAGTAAATTTAAGAAGATTGAAATCATATCGAGCATCTTTTCTGACCACAGTGTTATGAAACCAAAAATCAATTTCAAGAAGAAAAGTGGAAAATTGACAAATATGGGAATATTTAATAACATACCAGTGTGTTACTGTACACACTACAAATGGATTGATGAAGAAATCAAAGGAGAAATCAAAAACTACCTTGAGACAAATGAAAATGGAAATACAACATAACAAAAGTTACAGGATGCAGCAAAGCAGTTCTGAGAGGGAAGTTCATACAGATAAATGCCTGCATCAAGAAACAAAAAGATCTCAAACAACAAACCTAACTTTACACCTCAAGGAACTAGAAAAAGAAGAACAAAGTCCAAAGTTAATGGAAGGAGAGAAAGATGAGTGCAGACATAAATGAAATAGAGATGAAAAAGATAATGGAAAAGATCAATGAAACGAAGCACTTTTTTTTTCTTTTTGAAAAGATAAACAAAATAGACCTTTAGACAAACTCGCCAAGAGAAAAAGAGAGAGGACTCAAAATCAGAAATGTATGAAGAGATGAGTACAACTTATACCATAGAAATACAAAGGATCATAAGACTACTGAAAACAATTAAATGCCAACAAATTGGATAATCTGGAAGAAATGGATAAATTCCTAGAAACATACAACCTGCCAAGACTGAATCATGAAGAAACAAACTCTGAACAGACCAACGATGAGAAAGGAGATGGAATCTATAATCAAAAGTCCCCCCCGCCCCCCCAAAAAAGCCCAGAATCAGATGGTTTCTCTGGCAAATTCTACCAAACATTTAAAAAAGAACACGAATCCTTCTCAAACATTTACCAAAAAATTGAAGAGGAAATCACACCCCCAAAATTATTTTACAAGGCCAGCATTACACTTTGATACCAAAGCCAGATGAGGACACTACAACAAAACTATAGACCAACATCTAATGAATACAGATGCAAAAATTCTCAACAAAATATTAGCAAACCAAATTCGACAGTACATTAAAAGGATCATACACCATGACCAAGTGGGATTTATCCCTGGGTTGCATGGGTGGTTCAACATATACAAATGAATAAATATAGCACATTAATAGAATGAAAGAAAAATCATATGATCATCCCAATAGATGAAGAAAAAGCATTTGGCAAAATTCAACATCCATTCATGATAAAAACTCTCAACAGAGTGGGCATAGAGGGAACATATGTCAACATGATGAAGGCCATGTATGACGAGCCCACAGCTAACATCATATTAAGTGGTGAAAAGCTGAAAGCTTTTCTGCTAAGATCAGAAGACCAGGGTGCCTACTCTTGCCGCTTTTGTTCAGTATAGTGCTGAAAGTCCTAGCCAGCATAACTGGGTGAGAAAAAGAATAAAAGGCCCACAAATCAGAAAGAAAGTAGTAAATTTATCTCTGTTTGCAAATGACATGATAACATACATAGAAAACCTGGAAGACTCTACCAAAAAACTGTTAGAACTCAATGAATTTAGTGAAGTTGCAGGATAAAAACTCAATATACAAAAATCTGTTGCATTTTTACACACTAATAACAAACTACGACAAAGAGAAATTACGAAAATAATTCCACTTACGATTGCATCAAAAAGAATGAAATACCTAGGAATAAATTTAAGGCGGTGAAAGACCTGTACCCTAAAAACTATAAGTAAGACAGTGATGAAAGAAATTGAAGAAGATGCAAACAAATGCAAACAAATAAGATATTTCATGCTCATTGACTGGAAGAATTAATATTGTTAAAATGTCCATACTACCCCCAAGCAATCTACAGATTCAGTGCAATCCCAATCAAAATTCCAATGGCATTTTTCACAGAAATAGAACAAAAAATCCTAAAATTTGTATGGAACCACAAAAAAAAAGACCCCGAAGAGCCAAAGCAATCTTGAGAAAGAAGAGCAAAGCAGGAGGACTCATACTCCCTGATTTCATACTGTATTACAAAGCCATAGTAGTCAAAATGGTATGGGCATTGGCATAAAAACAGACACATAGATCGACAGAACAGAACAGAGGGCCTATAAATAAACCCTCACACATATGGTCAATTAATTTACAACAAACAAGCTAAAAACATACAATACGAAAAGAATAGTCTCTTCAGTAAACGGTGTTGGGAAAACTGCACAGCCACATACAAAAGAATGAAATGGGACCACTATCTTACACCATACATGAAAATCAATTCAAAATGGATTAAAGACTTGAATGTAAGACCTGAAACCATGAAACTCCTAGAAGAAAACATAGGGGGTAAGCTCCCTGATATCAGTCTTGGTGATGACTTTTTGAGTTCACACCGAAAGCAAAGGCAACAAAAGCAAAAATAATCTGACTACATCAAATAAAAAGCTTCTGTACAGCAAACAAAACCATCGAGAAATGAAAAGACAGAATGGGAGAAAATATTTGCAAATCATATATCTTATATGGAGATAATATTCAGAATGTATAAAGAACTCATACAACTCGAGAAAAAACAATCTGATTAAAAAATGAGAAGATCAATTAGACATTTTACCAAAGATATACCACTGGCCAACAGGTACATGAAAAGGTGCTAGACATCACACTAATCATCAGGGAAATGCAAATCAAAACCACAATGAGATATCACCTCACATCTGTTTGAATGGCTATTATCAAAGAGACAAGACATAACAAGTGTTGGTGAGAACGTGAAGAAAAGGGGGGAACCCTTGTGCACAGTTTTAGTGCGAATGAAAAATGGTGCAGAAAACAGACTGGTGGCTGCCAGAGGTAGGGGCTGGGCAAAATGAGCAAAGGTGGTCAAAAAGTACAAAATGCCAGTTACAAGATAAATAAGTCCTGCATGGGATATAACGTACAGCATGGAGACTACAGTTAACAGTACTGTACTGTATGTTTAAAAGTTGCATGGCAGCATGGATGGACCTAGAGATTATCGCACTAAGTGGAGTAAGTCAGACAGAGAAAGACAAATATCATATGATATCCCTGATATGTGGAATCTAAAAATATGATACAGATGAACTTATTTACAAAACAGAAGTAGAATCACAGACATAGAAAACAAATTTATGGTTACCAAAGGAGAAGGGGGTGGGGTAAATTAGGAGTATGGGATTAACAGATATAAAATAGATAAACAACAAGGCCCTACTGTATAGCATAGAAAAGTATATGCAATATCTTGTAATTACCTATAATGGAAAAGAATGTGAAAAAGAATACATATACATATATATATATATATATATATATATATATATGAATCACTTTGCTGTACACCTGAAACTAACACAACATTGTAAATCAGCTAAACTTCAACTAAAAAAAAGTTGGTAAGAGATTATTAAATCTTTTATTCTTGTGATGAGAACTTTTATAAGATTTGTAACTATGGTGATGAATGTTAACTTACTGTGGTAATCAATTCGCAGTATATACTTATTTCAAATAATTATGTTGTACACCTAAAGTTAATACGTTCCATGTCAATTATATCTCAATAAAAATTTTACAAACGAATAGTAGCTACTAATTTCAGTATCTTTCATCACTATTCAGCACTAAACCAACTAGTAATCAACATCATCATTGTATACCGTTAATATAGTAAAGAACTTAAACACAGCATTTTTATGTAAAATTGAAACCATCTACCCCAAGTCATAATTTCACAAAGTCACTGAAGGTAAATATCAGGTACTGGATAGATCTTTTTTTTCTTAAGGGAAACTAGAGAAAGGCAGGAATGACAAAGTAGTCACACATCAACTTGGAAATTGGTTAAAAACAAAATATATGATTTAGATAAGCAATCCAAAGAAAAATAGGGGTGGGCATATTTGCTCATACACAGCCCCCTTCTTAAGACAAAATAGTGTTCTAATACACAGCTTCCTTTTGTATAAAGAGAAAATAGTTTGCTTGGGTGTAAACAAAATCATAGGTGTAAGGATTCTTGTGTCCCAGCTTACATCAATTCTGGCTAAGGTCACTTTTTAAGCAAGTTAAACCATTATCATCATTTGAATTGAGGAAAGGGAGGTGAGTTCGATATCATCCCGTGTAGAAAGCCTAAAACCACGGTGAATTTCAGAAGAATTAAAGAATATCTTGCCTATAGCAAACCATTTCACTTCTTTGATCTCAGATTAAATTGAGTCATCTCCTGTTTCCTTCACTTCAGCAGTGTCTATCATATTATGCTATATCAGAGTGCTATTTTAACTTTGACTATGTCTTCCCTTATTTTGAAACATTCATTTTTTTTTTAATGTTTCAGTCATTTCTTTGGACCAACTTCAGACAAACCATGAAAACTAGGGCCAATAATCCAAAAAGGATCCTTATGCATATCTGTGGGGATCACCTCAGAATAGAATCAAATTGAAGTGTTAATGCTAAAGAACTGCCGTTACCTAAGTTAGAAATCCCTGAACCATTAGCAGTGCTATTTGAGCAGGCAATGGATCAGTGAAGTAGGGATGAGGGCTGGCCAAGTTCCCAGTGTACACAGTTGGGACTCAATAAATATTTTCTTGAGGTTTTTTTTTTTTTGTGGGAGGAGGCTTGTGGCCACCAGTATTGTTAGAGTCAAGATTTTTGGGCCGCCTATAATGTTATAGCCACATATCAGCATATGATTAGATAACCCATAAATATTGGTATCTTACTAGTTCGATGCCTTAAAACAGAGTATATCGATCAGCTATTGCTTTGTAACAAAATAATCGGAAAATTCTCAAGTTACATATTTTTCATTCAGGCCGTCTTGTTGGTTGATTGGAGTTGTGCTGGAGCTCAACTAGGCTGGACCCCAAGTTGTGGGTTGGGGTCAAGTCTGTTCCACATGTCTCTCATCCCCCTTGGGTCAGAAGACCACTGGACCATGTACTTCTTATGGCACATAAGCACAAGAAAGCAAGCCCAACCACTTAAGCACATTACAAGGCTCTGCTTATGTCATATCTAACACTCCATTGGCCAAAGCAGGTTACGTGACCATGTCTAAATTCCTGAGCCAGAGAAGCACGTTCCCCCCAACACTCGGTCACTTTACTTTGTGCGTACTGGCCTTCCTCTTGCTCTTCTGTGAGCAAGCCAATCACACTCTCCTCTCAGAGTCTGCATTTCCCATTCCCCCTGTCTCAGGCACTCTTCCTTCAAATATCTGCGTGGCTCCCAGCCCCAAGTCCCTAACATTTTGGCTCATCTGCCCCTTATTAACGAGGGCTTCTTAGACTCCCCTTTCTGAAGAGCCTTCCTCACTGCCCCTCCCTAACCCTCTTTTCTGAGGCCTGAGTGCCTCCATAAGGATGTGAATTCCACGGAGCCAGCTTTTTGGTTGTGTACCGCTATAATCCCAGTACTCAGAACGTTGCCTGGCACATAGTTGGCTTTTGATAAGTACTTGAATGTATAAATAAATCTGTTTTGAAATTTTTACGGCTTTTTTTTAACATTTAAAATCTGGCTCAGTATTGAATAGTCTGGTGGCATTACTTTAATTTCAGGTGTCATTTAGCGGTTTTCACTTTTCCAGTATAATCTGACACAGAAAATATTAGGCCTTAAGCATTTTTCAGTGGTTGATTCACTTCTTACTCACGCATACATGTGATAATTCTGATTTCCACTTTTAAAGGAGATTAGTTAAACCCAAAGGAGTTTTAACTGTGAAAATCTTGAGAAAAGAAGAAAAGATTATATTTTACTTGTTTATTTTCTACCTACGAGGTAACAGGCCCCCAAAAACTGTTTGAATGGATACATGAAACTGCCATGAAAGTTTCCAGTAAAACAAAGAAGCCAAGTTTACATTTGTACTTGGACACTTGCATTTGAGACTCACAGCTGATAGTTATGACTGGTTGACATCATTAGGTTTATACCTTTTTTTGATCCTTGAAGTAATTCAGGGAGAAGAATGTCAGTCACTTCACTGAACTGTACCTAAACCTTAAGACAGTACAGTTGAGTTCCTAGAGCTCCAGTATGAGCTAATTAAACTGTCAGAAATATTAACATCATTGCTCATGAGTGTCTCTTTTGGTTCCAATTTATTCTATAAGGCATACTATCACTAAAGTGGACTTGACACCATTAAAAATGCCTCGTGTTCCCCAATTCGGCAAAATTTTGCATTGGTAACGGAACAGAAATGTAATCAACCCTGCAGCTGTCAGCATCCTGTTCCTTCTGGCAACATTTCATTCACTCCATCCTTTCCAGGTGATGGTAGTTTAAAACCACGGGCAAGGGCCTTCCCTGGTGGCACAGTGGTTAAGAATTCGCCTGCCAATTCAGGCGACACGGGTTCGAGCCCTGGTCCGGGAAGTTACCGCATGCCGGGGAGCAACTAAGCCCGTGTGCCACAACTACGAGCCTGCGCTCTAGAGCCCGCGTGCCACAACTACTGAAGCCCACGCACCCTAGAGCGTGTGCTCGCAACAAGAGAAGGCACCGCGATGAGAAGCCCACGCACCACAGCGAAGAGTAGCCCCTGCTCGCTGCAACTAGAGAAAGCCCGCACGCAGCAACGAAGACCCAGCGCAGCCAAAAATAAATAAATAAAATTAAATAAATAAAATTTTAAAACCCACAGGCAAAAAGAAACTAAAGATGCTGAATTTCATTTTTTCATTTCTAAAGGCATAAATATCAGCAAGTAGTATGTGCATGTGGATGGACAGATAGATAATCTAACTTCCTTTTCACCTTATAACCTGAATAGCAATCATTTCCTGTCCTTAGTACTTCAAAGAGGGTTCCTATGGTATGTTACCAGGAGACTCACAGAATCAGAGGGGTTCTGTCTACCCCAGGTCCTTAGCCCTCCTTTCTAATAATGGTATACAGCCTCACATCCACCTAGGATAGGATTTTGTCTAAATGGTGAGCACTGCCAAGGATTCTTTTAGCTTGTGCTTTAAGAAAGAAGGATGAACACTTGGTAATAAATGCGAGATTATAATCAGAGATGAAAATCCAAGTGGCATAGACCAAAGGAAACGACAGGCAGGCATATTTAAGTCATTACATCACTGGCTCCCCAGTCATTTTCAAGTCACATGTGAACCAGAGGTTGTCAACCCCTTAAGCGTGTATATTTTTGTTGATCTGCTGAAGCAAGGTCTTGTTTTAAATGGAAGTGACAATGTGCTCAACAAACAGAGCTTGAAAAGAAGTTATTTTCACTGTTGGAAGATTGAATGTTATGAAAAATTAGTTTCAAAGGACCTTCAAAGTTCAAAACAATTTTGTTTGCACGTAAGAAATTTCTCCCTTACTGCAAATGCTGTTTGAGGTGTATTTCTTTGACACATGAGTAAACAGTCGAGACACACATCAACAAAATCTACAAGGAGACTCCCATCCCCAGAAGAAAACCATCCATCCCTAAACTCCCTTCCTTCCAAATCATCCTTCTCTCCTCACATAAACAAATGCTCAAAAATTTTGTTAAAAAGTTTCCCTTTCTAAGCCTCTAAAAACATAATTATGAGGAAGTAACCCCACGGAACAAATAGGAAAGGAACATAACTTCCCGGTATGTCCATATACACAGTCCTTAGAATATCAATATTTCATTTCCTATGTAGGGCACATACAACTTTTATTTCTCCCTATTACAGTGGACTTTAAAGGTACTTGAGTTTTCTCTGTATCTCTTGTTAAATGTCACAGTAAAGAATGGAAAAAATACCTCAGTGTCTCCACTCCTTACCTTCCTAAAGTGAATGCAAAATGTCACGTGCTTCTCTTGTGTTGAAGAGACACGCTGCAAATGTGCTGTAATCATCTTTTATTACAAAGAAAAACATTTCACGTTTGTTAATGGGGCATAAGAAACTTAGGGCAACCTTAACTTCTAAGCAGATACACAGTTTTCTTTTCCAAAGAGAATGACGTAGATAAATCCCTGCATGAGATTCTTTTTCCCGTGAAGGAACTGTTCCCTAATTATTAAGCTTGAGGGGTTATTTTTATTTATGTTATTGATGAAGGGGTGAAAATGAATTAATAATGGATTTTTAAATGGCGTCATGAACCTTTTCTCTGGTATCTGTATTTTCTCAAGTGTAATTTGCCGTTGTTTGTGTTTGCTTTCATTAAGGCGAGGAAGATCTTCTCAGTCCTCCCCAGGACACAAGCACAGGGTTAGAAGAAGTGATGGAGCAACTCAACAACTCCTTCCCTAGTTCGAGAGGTAAGCGCCAGTACCCAGAAGTCACTCAAACTTCCCGGAAGTAGGCCACTCGTTTCCATACCCAACTAGCATGTGTAGTTTCCCTGTTTACGTAAACAGGTGCTGACAGAATGCCAGTTTGGGGTCACTGGGAGAAGATTTTGTCTTCGAGTGTGAATTTCTGGTTTGGAGTATTTCCAATTCCAATACCTGTGTAATCAAGGTGTTTCTAGAAATAAGAACAGTAACTTATGTTTATAAAGTATCGATATCTTCCTTGCTTGGCACATTAGTCTGAAGAGTTCATTATGAGATAGCTTTTACTTAAGAGCAGTTGTTAAGTGACTTTTACAGACGAGGAGATTAATGCCCTGATGGTGCCTTTGCCAGGGACGTACCGCTGCTACGTGATACAGCACGGTCCGCGATAGGCCTAGCGTACAGTGGTGGTGGGAACTCGGGCTTGCAATCTCATGCCTTTTATGTATATTTGAAAACTGTGTCTTACCCCATCACTTACACATAAGTACAATTAAATCTCTATGTACTAGTTCGTTACTCTTTTCACTTGCATAGATAGAATACAATTTTCACAAAGAAAGACACTAATATTATTTCATTTAAATGTTAATATATCTGAATATTAATATTATTGAACATTGAAATTATTTCTCCCATCACTTTGACTTTGAATATTTTGCCCCCATACCAAAAATACAGCATTTTACCGCACTGAATTTTCCTACCAGCCAGTATGAGCTTCAGATGCCTTACTTCATCCAAGGAGCTATTTTGCTGCCGTTGTTAGTGTTTTGGACTATTTCTAGTGGTTCACTGCCCTAACATAAAACAGGTCACGGACCCACCCCCTTCAATGAATAAAAAGAATGGCAGACAGCATGGACGCTCGACTCAATAATATTGTATTCCAAGTGTGCAAGTTGCTAAGAAAGAAAATCTTCAGAGTTCTCATCACGAGAGAAAAAATATTGTACATTTGTATGGGGACAGATGGTAAATAGACCTATCGGGTGATCATGTCACAGTGCATACAAATGTCAAGTCACTAGGTTGTACACCTGACACTAATACAATGGCGTATGTCAGTTATACTTCAGTTAAAAAGAGAATGGCAGCAGTCACCTGTGAGCAAATAGAGGGATATGCTAGAGAACCAAGGGTGGGGGGGAAGCACAAGGCTTTGCGGCCAGTGATTGGCAGCCCTAATGGGCTGCCAGGGAGGGAAGGGCGGCCGAGAATCTGGCTGTTTGCTCCTCTCCACAAGGGCAATGAGGAGGCTGTTTTGAGTCCTGTGTTGTTCCTATCTTTTTGTTCAGTGTCAGTTAACAATGGCCATTTCCCAGCTATTTCATGTGCGAGTGAACGTTGTGTGGTGCACATTAAAAGCAATAATGTTCTGATAGAGCGTTGCTAAGGAACCGTCAGGGGAAGCTAATTTTAAATGTCTGCACCAGCCATCTTTTCACCGCTGAGCGCCTCTGATGTGTTGATTTTAACAGATAAAAGTCTTCTGTCTTCCACCCACCTCCTTATCCCACACCTGCCAGCCTCTTCTCCATCCTATCTTCACTGCCTCCTCTCCCAAAATGCCATGATTCATAATGAGAAGACCACATGCTGGTTTGACGTAAATCAAACACATTCACCTTGATCCTGCCAGCTTTTGCTAGCACCTACTATGTACCAGCGGAGGTGTCAGGGATGCAAAGTAGAAATGCCAAGTTCTTTGCCGTCAAGGTGCTTACGGTCAGTCAGTTGGGGATGCAGCCTTCCCGAGAGGTTCATACCACAGCACAGTAGTATTACTGCTGTAATGGAGACGTCTGTGACGTGAGAGAATCCTAGAAACCCCCTTCTAGATAAATAGGAATGGCTTAGCCTCAAGCAGAGCAAGTGTCTTCCTCAAGATCACACAGCTACTCATGGGGCCAGAACTTTGGGCCCCGCATCTCACACACATTTCACTGACCCCAGGCTTCCCCTTGAAGGTCATAGACATGCGCCTCCTCCCTGCTCCTTGACCCGAAAGGTGGTTTACCTGCTCTGTGGGAAGTCAGTGGCAGCCCTGGGCATTTCTTTCACATCTGAACAACTAGAGTATCAGAGGAGAGGCCACAGCAGGGCTCATGGCTCTGTTTCCCCAGCGGCAGCTTTTTTGTACTGGGTGTCTGGGCCATCCTAATCATCTTAAGGTGAGATCTTTGCACCCTCTCCCGGCATCCCCCTTTTAGACTCCTTGAAGCTAGATACCACATGGGTGTGAAAGATCAGAAATATACCTCCTCCGATATGGTATTTGGCAGTCAGCCTCTCTGATGTTGTATTTACTTGTCTGATGTTAATTTACTTATATGGAAAACCTAGGAAACTCTATTCAGGCCGCCTGGGTAGTGTTTACTAAATTAGTGCTTATGGAAGCGTATCATCCCCTGAGTGCTAATTTGAGTTCTCAAATAGGGGATAAGCAGGATTTGTCTGATACCCGTTCCATTAACCAAGTTCCTACTTACTCAGTAGTACCCTGGTGCCCTGAGAGAATTCTTCCATTTTCCTGAAGAAAACAATCAAATAAACAAACAAACAAAATCCACATAACGAGAGTAGATAAGGTGCTAGAAGAGCTGGCTGGTCTTCCTGTGATGCTGTGACCTTGACATTTTCTTTTCTACTTCCTACCAAATTATACCTTATCATAGGCCCCTTATGATTCTGCACCCAATTCCAATGTGTGGGGTTCTTTTCCCACACCACCGAACAATTCTCATATACCAGCTGGGTGTCCTACAATTTACCTCGATTCTGACTCTGTCTACCCAGAGAGAGGATCCAATTCCACCCGTTAAGGTCTCAGTCCCACAAGACTGCCCCTCCCCTCCTACTTCAGAATGCCAATTTTAAGTCCAGGTTGTTAGCTGGGCTTCTGACCCACTGGCTATAGACTAGAGATTCCAACAACCCCCTCTTTGGGTTCAGTTAATTTGCTCGAGCAGGGCACAGAACTCAGAGAAACATTTTACTTGCTAGATCACTGGTTTCTTATAAAAGGGTCTAACTCAGAAACAGCCAGATGGATGAGATGCGTAGGGCAAGGCACGGGGAAAGGGTGCAGAGCTTCCATGCCCTCTCTGGGCACACCACTCTCACCACATCTCCACGTGTTCACCAACACCGAAGCTCTCCTAACCCTGTCCTTTTGGGTTTATAAGGAGGCTTCATTACATAGGCATGAATGATTAAATCATTGGCCACTGGTGACTGAACTCAATCTCCAGCCCCTCTCCTCTCCCTGGACATCAGGGGGTAGGAGTGAAAAGTTCCAACCCTCTGATCACTGGGTTGGCTCCCCTGGCAAGCAGCCCCCCATCCTTAGGTGCTTTCCAGAAGTCACCTTGGTAACGTAACAAAAGACACCTTGCTGCTGCTCATCAAAGGACATTCCAAGGGTTTTAGGAGCGCTGTGCCTGGAAGGGGGACGAAGACTAAATATATATTTCCTCTCATAAATCACAATGTCACACCTATTTCTCCATACATTTAAATGGATAAAAAGTCTTGTCACTGTAAAAATAGGCTGATCGTCGATGCACTCTAAAAAGTGGTTTTTCAAGCACGTAGACCCCAGACGGGTTGCAACCAGAGGTTGATGATGCCGACTCCCAATTACCTCACCACCGACCAGTCAGAAGAGTGTTCATGAGCTGATCACACACCCCACAACCCCCTGCCTCACACTGTCTTTATAAACCCTTCCCTGAAAGCCTTCAGGGACTTTCAGGGTCTTTTAAGCAGTAGCTGCCCCGGACTCCTTGCTGGCGCCCTGCAATAAAGCTGTTCTTTTCTACTTCCCCACAAAAAATAAAAATTTTTAAACAGTGGTTTTTTGGATGCTTTATTTCTAACTAAAGGCATTTATTCATTTTGAAAGAATGGAGAATATATATATATATATACATATATATATACATATATATGTATAGAGAGAGAGAGAGAGAGAGAGAGTAGGATTTAATGGGAATATCTTACCAATTAGTAGGTATGTTAAGTTGATATTAAGCCAAAAATCTTGAGATTCTTAACGTCTCAGGATTAGAGACTCTCCCAAATTGGAAGGGTCTTGAAAGTTCATCTTAATATCTTTGATGTTCAAAACCGTGGCTTTTGACCTTTTCTGACCATTATCCATAATAAGAGAAACATTTTACGTCTTAAACCGGGGTAAAGATATAAAACAAGTTATTCGCATATGTATATGTAAGTACCCACCATATATACACCACACATATATGTATATAGTCACGTATACATACAAAGATCAGAAGTTTCATGAAACAATACTTTCTTTACTACGTATAATTCACACTGTTTCTCTGTTTTCTTTATTTAAAAATAAAATGCTGGTTGCAACCCACTATATTGATTTTCTGATCCAGTTGTTTAAAAATACTGATCTAACTGATCTCAGTTTTCCTTGCCCAGGTGAATTTTTTTTTTTCAGTTTGCTGTTACTATTATTTGATTATTTTTATTTATAATGACACTGGATTTTTTTTTTTTTTTGGTGAGTATCTTTTTGACAAAAATTATATTTTAAAAGTTTTACCACGGAAGTTTCTGCCAAGACCTTGCTAGTATCTTAGAGAACACTGTATTTTCAATCTAAGTCTGCATCCACGTTCCCATTGTTGGTGTTACGAAAAATGAAGTTCATGCTTGCTACAGCTGTTTCGGACAGCTGTTTTAGTAACTTAAAACAGATGTTAGAGCCAGAGGTCTGACATTTAGTGGAAATGTGCTATTAAATACCACCTCCTGGTTTACTTAACCCTGCTAGATAATCGCCCACAGAGGAAAAGCCGTTTTTTCAATATTATGTTTTTCATAAATATAAAGCATATAGATAGGGGAGGTCTTGTGTACTTTAAATTCCCAACTTTTTTGTTACCCTTTCCCACAATTTTTGACTTAGTGCTAGGTCTTCAGGTATCAGCTAATCTTCACCTTTCATTTCCACTAGAAGTACCTGGATGCCCAAAGAAGTGAAGAGCCTCGTTCATGGCTCTTCTGCAGGTTCAATTAGGCTTCTAGGCTTCAGCTCTTATCTTGATGGCCTTGCTAAACTGTTATACAAATTAATAAAGGAGGCTGCACGCTTCTCCGCTTAGTGATCAAGTGATAGCCAGCAGTATCCTGCCTCGTAGCCACTATAAACCGCAGGGAGTTCAAGGCGTGAATGTGTGCCTGTTTAGCTTTGCGAGCCTATCTTTTCTGATGAATCTCTAGCTCTCGTTAGTTATTCACAACCACCTGAGGAGCTTGAGGGCCTTGGTGTACATTAAACACAGAATGTTAGCCAATTTCTATCTAACCTATTTAATCTACCTATATAATCTCTCCCTCTGTCTATAAATAGATGTAGAAGTTGAATTCCACTGTAATAAAAGGCATTATCTACCACCGGACACTTTCGAAATCTCCACCATTATTCTGTAGGGAGGCTACATGGGTAGAATGAACAACAAACATCGTTTTAAAATCAACTCTTTAAGCGATTTGTCCACACGTCTCTGATCATTTAGCATTCTAACTAAGAGTTTGTTCGATGCGTGTGCATTCCTGAAAGAAAACGCTTCGCTAGTGAGGGGTATGGTATTGGTCTCTAAAAATTAGGTGCCACTGTACATTGATTAATGATAGGATCCAAGATGAGCTCTTAGTACAGGTAAGAGAACTCAGGAAGCAGTTAGCACTGTTATGCGGGTATTGCCGCTGCCTGTATAATCTCTTACCTGCTGACCTGTGCCACATTATTTTTATCCCCAACAGCCCATGCCATCCTCTCCCTCTCATACTCTCCCCTCCTAAATAAGGCCACATACATTCTGTTAAATGCCTCTAACTTAGAAAGCCAACCGCTTTGCAAAACCTGCCATCTTCTAAAACTCAAGTCTTGTCCATGACTCTTTTATGGAAAAGCAACATAAAGAACAAAGACAGATGGAAGCATCCCGGCCCCCCTTGCAGGCTCCCTTCCCTTTCCTCTCGGCTTCCAGAACGGATTTGAGCTGTTGCTCCTTTACACCAGGGGCCGGCAAACTGCAGTCCACGGGCCAAATCTTTATAAATAAGGTTCCATCATAACACAGCCACCCCCACTCATTTACATATTGTCTACGGGGGGCTTTCTCACTCCAAGGGCAGAGTAGTTGTGGCAGAGTAGTTGTGAAGAGCCGCTACGGAGACTGTGTGACTGGCAAAGCCCAAAGTATTTAACTATCCGGCCCTTTACAGAGAAAATGCGCCAACCCCGACTTTACATCATTAAATTGTTATCCACTCTAGCTCATCACATATATACAGTCACAGATTTCAGTGCTGATCAACTTTCAGCTCAAGAAAACTGTGCTTTTGAATTGATTTATGCGTTTATATCCGTCTTCACCAGAGATCCTGCATTTTCAATAAAGTATAGCCATTTCAATCTTCTTTCGCTTGTAATGAAACAGAAGTCCTAAAAAGGGACTCACTAGTCCTTAACTTCTTAAAAAAGTCAGTGAACTGAGACAAAGCAGCTCATAAAGATACCCAGAAACAGTAACGTCCTGCGATTCTGACTGTGAATAATGAATTACAGCCAATCCTCTCAAGTTCGTACTGCCTGAGGAAATGAGACTTCTCCAGACCTGACCAGGCCCTTTCTTTAGACTCAGGACTCCCCAGCACACTTCCTGTTTCTCTTGATTCATTTCCTGACAGCATACTGCATTGCCAGATGGCCCCCCTAACTGACGGTCTAAGGAGACTCATTTCCAAAGAATGTGTTCTTCACATAAAACTTTTATTTGGTACTTTATTTATTGGTAAAGAATTTGTTTTTAATGGTGCAACCAGCGAGCCTCTAGTTTGTCAGCGTAGAAAGTATTTCTGATACAAGTAGAAAACATTTAACTCTTTTTAAACAAGAAGCGGACCTCCCTGCGTACTATGCTAATGAGCACACTGGAACCCAAGTGGCGAGGGAGAATTTTGAAAGAGGTCAGGGATCACATAGCTCTGGGAGGTCCATTTTACAGAAAACATGGTTTCTGAAGAAGTACCTGAAATAAAACCCAAATCATTTGCTTCATCTTCAGCAGTGACCAGTTGATACGGGGCTCTGAATAGGCCTTGTTGACGAATTAATAAAGGTACATAACCTTTATCATGCTAGGAACCGTAATTACATTCTAAAGCTAAAATCACATTGCTTTCTAACAACACTGTCCTTCCTAAGGTTCTGAGGTTTTAAAAATAGACCCCAGTCAAGGACCTACTGTATAGCACAGGGAACTACACTCAATATTTTGTAATAACCTATCAGGGAAAAGAATCAGAAAAAGAATATATATATATATATATATATAGAAAAAACTGAATCACTTTGCTGTACACCTGAAACTAACACAACATTGTAAATCAACTATACTTCAATTTTTAAAAAAAAGAAAGAAAAATAGGCCCAAGTTACAAGCCAGACGCAGCTACAAGCCCTTGGCATCCAAGCTAAAGGATCGCAGGCAAGGCCAAGTTGCCTAAATCATCAAAGAAAGGACTCCTGGCCATGACCTAGCGGCTGCCTCATTCAGTTCAGCCAGCACTTACCAAATCCCCATAGCGTCGAGGTATAGTCAGGGAGAGAGAGGTAGGTGAGCGACATGCGGACCCTGCCTTCAGGGAGCTCACAGTCTTGCAGGGGAGGAGAATTCATTCTACCACCAGACAGTATAACCGTGAAGTCCCAGAAATTTTTTAAATGTTGCTACTGAAGTGAAAAAGAATGGATGACTAATTCACGCTGGGGTTGGTGTGCGCCATCAAGGATGAAATGCTGTTCTCCCCCCTCCCTTTTCCCCGTCGTCTGGTATGGGCCTACCACTGGGAACACCCACAACCGAGGAGCACCTCTCTCTTTCTCCCGGTTTGAGGAGCATCATGGATACCTTGACCATGTTTCTGACATCGTCAAGCATGCAGTTTCTGTATGCCCAAGAAATCTCTGACTCAGGACAACTCAGAAAGAAGGCAAAGGCAGGGGTGGGGTCATACTTAGAAAACCTTAAAATGTACACCAGAAGTTTTAAACCCTAAACTTGAGTTGTAAAAAGTTTCTTTTGGATTAGTAGCTCAATACCTCTTCGTTCTAGACTAGTACTCAGATTGTTTCAGGGGGGTCGTAGGTCTTCTTGGAGCGTGTCAGGGGAAAGGGAGATGCTGCACAAGATCTCACAGCTCTGCTTGTAGCTGCTCTAAATACTGGATGGCAGATAAGAATGTTGTAGGAAGTGGCGCAATGCGAAAGCCAAAGTTTGAAAACCAGTATTTCCCTTTGGAGACCCCGGAAATTGCGTGCCCAAGACATGCCAGGTATGGTCAGCGGTCCCTAATTTTCTGTCCGCTTACAAATATCAGCGTAGAAAAACTTTCTCATCAGAACCTGCTCTTCAAAAATAAATAACTGCATACAGATACAGGATTCTATAAAACAAACAAGGCCAGAGGGTCTTTGGCTGACCGTCAAGGCTCCTGGTATCTGTGGAATCACGACGAGGAAGGTGAAGACTCATTCCTGAATCTGGCTCCGTGGCTTGCCCATAAGTGGGACTTATCTCCTTCCCGCTTTGTTTCAATTTTCTCCAGTGCCCCCAGTCCCATCATGGACATGCTCAGCTTCTAACAGATAGAACAGCTTCTCCCAAGAGGATGGAGTCTAGCCTCTATGCAGTGTTCTACCTCGCATTTGGAGTGCCGATTTTTGGCACCTGAAACCAACTACTGTTTGTTTTGGTGTGTTGGTTGTCAAGTGGACAATAAAGAGATTCTGAGATTTTTGGACAGTAAACTTGAGATTCTACAGTTGCCCTTGAAAACAATGCTCGATTTGTCAGATTTCTATGCTGTGCCCGCTTTCATCCAGTTGAACGTGTGAGCTCTATGGATTCTATAAGTGATGTCTCCTGGATCATGTTATCTGTTTACACCGACTTTAAGTGTATGTAAAGGTTATTTGACTGGATGTGTCTTTTGGGTTTTTTTTGTTTGTTTTTATTTTTTTTCCAGAAGGGGATAAATGAATTGTCATCTCAACATTTGTTTGGTAAAAGAAGCAAATTGGTATGAAACTGTATATTTATGCTTTTTTTTTTCCCTTTCTGATATCTCTGCCTCTTCCTCTCTCTATTATTAAAGGAAGAAATACCCCTGGGAAGCCAATGAGAGAGGTTAGTGAGATTCAGGCTCACAGCCATGGCTTCTGTCTGTCTCATCCCGCTTTCTATGTTTGGCGTTTGTGTAAGAATTGTGTGTGTGCACGCCCATGTGTGTATTACGCGTGTCATCATGTAAGGATGGTAGTCACCTCTCCACTTGCAGCGTATGAGGAACATTCCTCAAATGTTCACTGTCATTGTCATCACCATGACAACAGGACCAGGGGTTGGGGGAACAGGAATCTCTTTTAAATGGCAACCCTTTGTAGTCCCTAGGTTGGAATCCTGAAGTTCATCATCTGTTGCCATTTGCAACACAAACAAAACCTTCAAAATACATTTAGCCTCGAACAGAACTGATGAGTCATAAAGCTTCCTTCTCCTTCCAGGACCCTAGCATTTTCTGCCAGTGCCCTTGGTTTTTATTCTTCAGGGATGACTTCATTTTGGTTCTGTTTTCTTTTTCCTGGTGCCTACACTCTTTCTTTCCCACTCGAGCTAACATTTTTTTGAGCACTTACTGTGTGCCAAGGACTTTTCTAAGCACTTGCCATCTTTTTCATTATGTAATCTTCAGGACAAGCCTATGAGGTAGGTACTCTTATTAACCCCATTTTACAGATAAGGAAACTGAGTCAACGAAAGGGTAAGCAATGTGTCCAAGGTGACAGAGCCAGGATTTGAATCCAGGCAGTCTGGGTCCAGAGCCACACTCTTAACTGTGTGCTTTACTGCCACTTAGAAAATGGTGTGTGAAAAGCATATGTCATCTCAACTTGCCCTTCGGAGGATGCTTTTTTCTTTACTTGGCATTTTGAGCCAGATAGAACAATAACCAGTTAGGGATAAAAAGTGAATCTTGGAGTCGTGAGGGATTTTTTTTAATGCCTTTTATAGGTAGGGTACAGCATCATCACTGAATGTGGTCTGGGGTTTACAGTAGAAGCTGCTTCACACTTCTGTTCTACCAGAAATATTAGCTAAACATTGAATTACCTAATGAAATGACATCGGATGACAAAGTGTTGAGTGACAGCCCAAGTGAAACAAGATTGTCCTTACCAAGAGTTTAGTATGAAGGACGCAAGAAGGAAAGCTTTCCCATGGATGGCAATAGCGTGTACTATTGTGGGAGACAGGTTGGACAGGTGGGGAGTCCTTATATGAGAAGGTTCTGGATCCTTAGCAACAGATGGACAGGAGTAGCCACTGATTCATTTAAACATCATACTGGAAGTTCTGCCAGTGCCATGCCATGCAGGTCTAATCAGCGGGACGCTCCTTCAGTGTGTCCACACCATTGCTCCCTTCCAAGGCTTGTGGGGTCCAAGGGAGGGAGCGGTGGGCTGGGAGGAGAAACAGGAAACCTGAATCGGTGAAGCATTGAATGCTCCTGACGGTTTGCCTTCTTATGGGAGACATCTTGGGTTCATTCTGATGGTAAGTGCCCCTTAAAATTTATTCTAACTTGTGGTAAAAAGTTGCACCATATTTTTAACCACCCTAAACATGTGTCTCTCATAAACGCATTTTAGAAAAGGCCAGCACATATAATTGAAGTCACACAGGCATTTGGAAACTATACTACCTGAGGTATATTGTAGTCAGATAAGTTTTCAGAAAGCCACAGAATCCAAACAACAGTGATTTTTTTTAATGCTATGAAAATACCCCAGATGTACAGTAGACCAGATATTTTTTCAAAGATTAAATTACAGAGAAGAAAAGCACATTTCACTGCAGTATTCTGGCTTTGCTTTGGCCAACTGAGCGCTCACCATTTCTTTGGGAACGGTATTTAAAAAAAAAAAAAAACAGAGTGCCAGATTGCTTTTGAGGTCTTGGGTCTCTGCCAGAAAGTCTCAATTCCAATCACCGCAGCGAACAACTCCCTGAGGCAGAGGTGGCATGTGAGAGTCCACATGTCACACTTTGCACCAACTTGGAAAAACATACAACTACCCTAATGTTAAACGCACAGTGCCTTTCTCTTCAACAGTCGTTGCTTAAGAATGGATTAAGGACGTCTATAGACGTATTTTTATGTCTACTTGTGCCTGAAGCTAATCACAGATGCCTGCCTGTTTTCCAGGGCCTCTCATGCTCATAGCACAAGATTTTCATTTTGACTTTAGAAAAATCTGTCAGGTAAAATTAATGATCTCACTAATGTTCTGCCTTACACGCACGGATAACAGAAGCAGGATACAAATGTATTTTCGGTGTCCCAATTCCCTGTCTGTGTGTGGTTCTATGCCTCCAGCGGGTTGAGGTATATGATTCTTTGGAGCAGTATTTAGTCAAAGAGATAGAATTTTTTTTTTTCTGGCTCTAAGAAAAACCTCCATGGAAAACACTGGAATTGTCATTCTGATGAAGCAGGTATTTGTAAACAAAGTAATGAAAGGCATCACATAGATATGGTGGGGTGACTCAGAACGTTCATTTCTCTAGCATAGGGATGGCCATGAGGTCAATTGTGAACATTTAACCGTCTGGACAGGTTAAAGGCTACCTAACATTTTGTGGGAGTAGGTATGGTGTATTAAGAATCATGAACCTGAGACTTCCCTAGTGGCGCAGTGGTTAAGAATCCGCCTGCCAATGCAGGGGACACAGGTTCGAGCCCTGGTCCGGGAAGATCCCACATGCTGCGGAGCAACTAAGCCCGTGCACCACAACTACTGAGCCCGCATGCTGCAACTACTGAAGCCCACATCCCTAGAGCCCGTGCTCCGCAACAAGAGAAGCCACTGCAATGAGAAGCCCGCGCACCTCAACGAAGAGTAGCCCCCGCTCTCCGCAACTAGAGAAAGCCCGCGTGCGGCAACAAAGACCCAACGTAGCCAAAACTTAATTAATTAATTTTTAAAAAAAAAACCATGAACCTCTGACCTGGTAACTTTTTAAATAGCAGATACCCCTAGAACTTATGCCTCTTAAGAGACTCAAGAATTTTCCTTCCAGTTAGTAAGCGAACACCACTTTGAGGAGTAGAAAAGCACCACTTGGCTATATAATCTATAAATGCATTTACTTGTCTTCATTATCTTTTGAACTGCAGTCTGCATCTCCTAGCACAGTCTAAAATAGGCACTCTTTGATTATTGTCAATAAGCTGATGGAGAAAAAAAATGGTTTCTTCCCTGTTTTATGTTTTGTAATACATTTTCTAGCTACCAGGAGGACTATACTATAGTGTAGATGTGAGAAATAGTTGGAATTATATCTAGGTATCAGGGTGTAAGAGTCTTGGGGTTTGTTTTTACTGGTTTTATTAACTGCTGTTAAGATTGCAAGCAATTTAAAATTTGTAGTTAGTCCATCTATTTTCAATTACACGGGAATAATTGTACAGATTTCCCAGGGTTGCTGGGCAGTCAAAAGTAGGTACAAGGGAAGCCCTCTAACTTGGTGGCCATCAGTTAGATATTTGCGCTCTGAGGAGTAGCAAAGGACCCACTGTGGCTTCCTGTGGTTTTTATGGTTTAGAAAAGCCAAAGATGATTTCTGTTCTTCACTGAGGGCTGCCAAACTACTGGCCCACTCTAGGCATAGTACATATGTTTTGTTAAAAGGTTTTATGTGTGCAGCCCCAACCAAACTCCAGAGTGATTTTTTAAAGCATAATTAGTCCTCATTGAAACTTTCTGCACGAATAGAGCTCAAAGAGAGTTACAAACTTGGTCACCTTAATAAAAATGGCTGAACAGCATAAAAGTTAAGTCTTAGCTTGACCTGGTGCCACTGCTGTTTAAGTGCCTGCCTACGAGTCCTCTTCAGATCCCCTCATATACTTAAAAACGCTCTGTCTCTTGAAATATTAGGAAAGGACACCTGCCCTAGTCTATCTTTAATGTTTATAGGGATTTTAACAATTATTATGGGAATCTGTAAAGTTGATACA
This sequence comes from Leucopleurus acutus, assembly GCF_964270905.1. Lineage (NCBI taxonomy): Eukaryota > Metazoa > Chordata > Mammalia > Artiodactyla > Delphinidae > Leucopleurus > Leucopleurus acutus. Next base: position 26,781,808 of record NC_139148.1, on the reverse strand, counting down.
TGGCAAGGTAGTAAGTAATAGCCTAGTAAAGCATTTTTAGTTTCAAAGGCAGTACTTGAATAGTGGAATGATTTCCTAATGTCCAAGAATTAAAATTAGCCATATAAAAATACGGGACATTCATGACGAGGCAAGTCATAAAGTGTGTCTCAAATTATCTTATTCTAGATCTGAATTTTGCCACGAAGTACCCAGGGACATTGTGCTGTTCTTATGCTCCGTGCTGGGGGATTAACATGGGGTCATGTCATTATTATTAGAAGGCTATTCTGATAGTTAACCCTCATTGAGTAGGAGATCAAAAATGGATTCAGAGGCTACCCAAATCCATGCTACGCATGTGGGTCATCTTACAATGAGGCTCTTGAGTAATCTGGAATGAAAAGTAATTTTTTTTCCTGAAGCTTCCTAATTCAAATGTTAATAGTGTATACTAAGGTCAAATCAAGAGTTTCTCTTTCAACTCAAGTAAAAGCAGAGAGAAAAGTCACCTCCACCATAGCCTTAGACGTGAGCCAACAGCTTGTAACAGCCTTGAGATAAAGATTTCACACGTAGTGATGGTAGCGATGCTAACGGTGATGGAGGAGAGTGGCGGTGGTGGTGGTGGTGATAGTTATGGTGATGGTTGTTTGATAGTAAAATAATTTTTAATACAAGTACACAGTAAATAATCTCCCACAGCAAGGTGGAGAAGATACATCCCATCACGAACTGTTCCTGTTATGACAGGAAACTTGTGCTTATCCGTGGAAGCCTTTTGGTATATATTTACATGGGGAAGATGAGTGCAGTCTGACTTTTTTCCATTTATATGATACTAGGAGCCCGATCCAATATGAGGCTGGATACTAACAGTGTGGAATGGCTTCATTAACAAGGCTTTGCTTCTTCCTGGAAAACTGGTGAAAAACCAAACCCTGTCGTGTATCCCCTGGACGCAGCTTCTGTGTTGTCTACACCTAGAAACGGGGGATGATTTCCCAAATGACAAAGAGTTGGGGTGATGATAACTACACCTTGTGTCAAGTCTGTCTTTCTCTCTGTTTTCCAGGACACAATGTAGGAAGCCTTTTCCACCTGGCAGATGATTTGGGCAGAGCGATGGAGTCCTTAGTTTCAGTCATGACAGATGAAGAAGGGGCAGAATAAATGTTTTACAACTCCTGATTCCCGCATGGTTTTTATAATATTCATACAACAAAGAGGATTAGACAGTAAGAGTTTACAAGAAAAAAAAATCTATATTTTTGTGAAGGGTAGTGGTACTATACTGTAGATTTCAGTAGTTTCTAAGTCTGTTATTGTTTTGTTAACAATGGCAGGTTTTACACGTCTATGCAATTGTACAAAAAAGTTATAAGAAAACTACATGTAAAATCTTGATAGCTAAATAACTTGCCATTTCTTTATATGGAACGCATTTTGGGTTGTTTAAAAATTTATAACAGTTATAAAGAAAGATTGTAAACTAAAGTGTGCTTTATAAAAAAAAAGTTGTTTATAAAAACCCCTAAAAACAAACACATACACACACACACACACACACACACACACACACACACTGAGGCAGCACATTGTTTTGCATCCTTTTAGCGTGATATCCATATGAGATTCGTGGCTTTTTTTTTTCTTTTCCTGCATATTTAAGATAGGACTTCCTCTAACACCACCAAATGACCACTTCATATCGCTCTTTTGGAATTGTTGACTGAGTGGGGCTGGCTGTGGGTTTTCGTGTTACACATCTATATGTCTATAAGTATGTAAATACTATGGGTATATAGATAAATAGATATAAATTTCAAGAGACCTTTTAAATTTCTTGTTCAAATGTTCTTGCCACTTCCTAATGGAAAGCAATTGCTTCTGGTCATCCAGGCTTACCTGCTTGGGTCTAGAATGAATTTTCCCTGGAGCCTGAAGCCAGAAGGAAGCTACCACACTAAAACATTGTCTGCGGCTCCAGATGTTTCTCATTTTGAACTTTCCAGTGACAACTAGAGTACTGAGTTTTTTTAAGGGACATATGAATGAATACACCGGACTTATTATGTCAGAGTCATCCGCTGGTTGATGTATTCAGCGTCCTGCTGCTGGCAATGCCACGGTTTAAATTTAATGATGCTTCAGTGAAAATCAGAGCATCAGAAGGCATTTTTAACTCCCAGGCAGGAGGAGGACTATGGTAGGGCTGGAGGGCTGTGGATTCCCAGCCAGTCCCTCAGAGGGCGCAGGCCACTCTTGACGTAAAGGATTGGATGAATGTTCATAACCTCACAGAGAGAGCTTTATAATTACAACTGTTCTTTTCTCACAGTCAAACAGCAGTGGGTGTCTTGGTTTTCCAGTTTTTGAAGGTTTTTTTCCCCATTGTAATGAGTTTGTAAATGCCACAAGACTTAATTTAAAATAACCCTTAGTGGAAACGTGTAACACAGTAGCCCCATCACATTGTGGTACTGTTCAATATCCACCCAGAAGCCCATGAATCATGTTTCCCCCCTTGGCATTTCTCTACAAGTGACTCCAGGCAGGTTTGTAAGTGGGAACGCAAATTGATTTAAATGATCCAAAAGGCACTCCAAACCCTTTCTGGTGGATTAGGCAGGTTAAATATGTTAATAAATCATTCAAGCAGAGGAGAACGCTCAAGAGGACTAACTGGTAGGAAAAAGCTTTACTCTTTCATTTCATCTTATTAGTCTTTCACTTTTTCTAATCATCCATTCAATAGAAATCACTGTGTGACCTATCATTTTGCAAATCTGTTACCTCTTACATCAAGTGTAATTAACTTTTGGAGAGTGGGTTTTGTTCCTTATTTTACTAATGATAATTAACATCAGACATGGCTTCTCATGCTATTTCTACCTCACTTTGGTTTTGGGGTGTTCCTAATAATTGTGCACACCTGATTTCACAGCTTCATCACCTGTCCATTGTGAGAACATTTCCCTCCATTTTCGTTTTTGTTCATAATTTCCAGAAGAAAACCCAAAGCTCTAAGGTAACAAATTACATGAAGATTTGATTTTAGTCTTGCATTGTTTTCCTTTATGTGACGCTGTACTTTTTCTTTACCCGAGGATTTTTTTTTTAACCGTGATTTAAAACAAGGGGTTACTTTACTTCCTACTAAGAAGTTTAAGTTTCATTCTAAAATCAGAGGTAAATAGAGGGCTTAATTTTGTTTTAATCTTTTGTTTTATTTTATCTTTTAGACATTAGTTCTGGAGTGAGTCTGTCAAAAATATTTGAATAAAAACTGAGAGCTTTATTGCTACGTTCTAAGCATAAGTTGGACATTGTTTCGTGTTCTTGATAACCACCGAGTATTAAACTGTAGATCATAACCAATGTAACTGAAGCATAAACATCACCTGGCATGTTATGTCATTGTTTTCAGGTACTGGGTTCTTACTTGAGTATCATAATATATTGTGTTTTAACACCAACACTGTAACATTTACTAATTATTTTTTTAAACTTCAGTTTTACTGCATTTTCACAACATATCAGACTTCACCAAATATATGCCTTACTATTGTATTATATTACTGCTTTACTGTGTATCTCAATAAAGCACGCAGTTATGGTACAAAAAAGTGTTGACTGGACTGCAGTATTTTGTTTTGTTTTGTTTTTTGCATAGGCAAAACTTTCATATCGTTAAAAAATTTAAAAATCTAGAGAGCCCAACAGTGAAAAGAAGGCCCCTGACTACCCTATTCCCACCTCATCCTCACTGCACTCTGAGTAAATATTAATAAGTTCTTGTGTTTCCTTCCAAAGTGTCATTATTGTATAAGCAATTACAAACATGTTCCTACTTTTTTTCCTTTTATTACTCAAGCTAGCATTCTATGCATTCAGTTATATGCCTTGGGTTTTTTTTAAACTTAAGAATGGACTCAAGAGATCCATCCTTAATTATATTGAAATAGATCTTTTCATTTCAATATATGAAATGCTTTCCTCGTGCTTTTTTATAGCTAATAATCCAGTGGGGGGGGGGGATATTATTTAAACGGTCCCCTTTGGTGGGGTACGTGGGTGGTCTTCCTCTTTTGCTCTGACAAACAATACCACATATCTCTCATTTCATCCTTTCACTTGTGCAAATATATATCCGTAGGACACATTCCTAGAAGGGCGATTTCTGGATCAAAGGGGGTAAGCACTTGTAGCTCGGGAGGTAATTTTATGCAGCAATGGTCATAGTGGTCTTTTTGTTTTCTGTTTTAGTAATAACAAGTATATGAATTAACCAGTTTGCAGTTGACACTTTGCTTATCACTTCTATGATTATTAATGGTACCAGACCTAAGGAGACGTCTGAAGTACAGAAGTCATGCCTAAAATGATGCCTCAGAACTGGTTCTGAGGGGGACACCCCTCTCGTACATAGCCATGACCACCACCACAGGGAGATCCCCTCACCCCTGTCCTGCTCTGCTTCTGTCCTAGCTGCAAAGGAGGCTAGGAAAACGAGGAGCAACGTCAACACCTCTAGGGAGAGACCATCTATCTCTGCTTCCCACCAAGAGTCACAGAGAGGAGTTCCTCAACAGGTTCAGATGCTGGAGCGCCAAAGAAATTACAAAAGTCCACTAGGTACAGCCTATTCCAGTGACTTTGGAAATAATAGGAGATGGTCAAGCTGATTAAGAATGGTGTTAAATGGGTGTGGCATCTCTGATACGAATCACTAAGTTGAGGGTGGGGTGATGGTGCCAACCTAAGGGGCTACTACACTGAAAGACTTCCCTTGAAATCCACACATACGAAGACTAATTTTCATCCTATTTAAATAAATCATTTATTCCCCGGTGCCGTTCCCCCAGCCTGCTTTTGTTTGAAACGCCCAGACTGCCTGTTTTGATAGCACTCAACTAGGTAGCTGAGGACTCTTCAACGCTTCAACCTAACACAGCACTGTGTATGTCTCACTCTGAGGAGGGCATTTGGCTTTCCTTTCCACACTAGGCACAGGCTGGAGGAGAGGGAGTCATTTCAGCTAAAAATTAAAACGCATCAAGCTGGCGCAGGCTGTGCATCAGCAAGCAGAATGTGTGTTTGGGGGAAAGCCCCAAGACTAATGGACATGTATGGACACGTTCTGTGGAGCCGCGATGGGATTTCCCTGAAACTGCAATGCTCTGATGGCGGAATGAATACAGAGGCAAGCACTGGCACACTTGCAAAGACTCTGCCTTCAAATTAAGTGTAGGAAGGACGTGAACTGCATTCTTTCCCACCGTAGCAAAGCCACTAGGGTAGGAACCATAAACACATCCTCCACTGCTCCTTGGGCTTCAGACTGCTGTGATCTCACGGACTTATCTGACAACACAGGAGTGGCAACACGCCAGACAGGCCGTAACAAGCGATATCGTGTGACAGTGTGACGTTTGGCGATGTTTGAGAGTGGCTTTCATATACAGAGAAGATTCTGTACAGTAACTTTAGACTTAAATTCTGTCTATGCGTGCTTGTGTGCGTGTGTGTGTGCGCGCGCATGTGTTTTTGTTTTATATTTATTCAGGAATAAATATTGAGCTCTTCTGTCAGTTTTCATTTTGAAATAATTCAAACTCACAGAAAAGTTACAAGAGTAGTACAAAGAACCCCCATATTCCCTTTACCCAGATTCAATGACTGCTTACATTTTGTCCCATTTAGTTTCTCGCTCCTTCCTCACCCTCTCCTTTCTCCCTCCCCTCCCCCAACAGTTGACCCTTGCACAACAGAAGGGTTGGGGCGCCCCCCCTCCCCCGCACAGCTGAAAACCCGTGTATAACTCTTATAGTTGGCCCTCCATATATACAGTTCCTCTGTATCTGCGGTTCCTCCACATCTGTAGATTAAGCCAACCTCAGATCATGTAGTCCCACAGTATTTACTACTGGAAAAAATCGGCGTGTAAGTGGACCCACGCAGTGTAAACCCATGTTGTTCGAGGGTCAACTGTAGTGTTTTCTTTCTGAACCATTTTGACAGTAAGTTTCGGACGTCATGCCCCCTTATGCTTAAATACTTCATGTCCATTTCCTAAGAACTGACATTCTCTTGCATAACCACATTACAGTTCTCAAAATTTTTAAATTTAACATTATACAAAGCTATCACCTACTCCACAGCCCATATTCAAATACTGTCAATTGTGCCACGATTTTTTTTAATAGTTATATGCGTTTCCCCAGTCTGCTCTAGGATCTAATTCTCAATTTCATGACACTGTCACGTCTCTTTAATCTCCTTTGATCTGGAACAGTTTCTCTACCCTTCTTTGTCTTCAAAGACCTTGACATATTTTTTAAAAGTACAAGCCAGTTACTCGTAGGATGTGCCTTAATTTGGGTTTCTGTGATGTGTCCACAGGATTATATTCAGGTTATGTGTTTTTGGCAAGAATATGACATAAGCAATGATCTGTCCTCAGCACATCATAGCAGGAGGCATGTATGTAATGATGGTCTGTCCCATTCTTGGTAATGTCAACTTTGATCACTTCGTGGAGGTTTCTCCCCTTGCTATACATTTTTAAAACCTAAATATTCTTGGGAGAAAATATTTGCAAATGAAGCAATGACAAAGGATTAATCTCCAAAATTTACAAGCAGCTCATGCAGCTCAATCTCAAAAACACGAACAACCCAATCCAAAAATGGGCAGAAGACCTAAACAGACATTTCTCCAAAGAAGGTATACAGATTGCCAGCAAACACATGAAAGGATGCTCAACATCACTAATCATTAGAGAAATGCAAATCGAAACTACAATGAGGTATCACCTCACACCAGTCAGAATGGCCATCATCAAAAAATCTACAAACAATAAATGCTGGAGAGGGCGTGGAGAAAAGGGAACCTTCTTACACTGTTGGTGGGAATGTAAATTGATACAGCCACTATGGAGAACAGTATGGAGGTTCCTTAAAAAGCTAAAAAGAGAACTACCATACGACCCAGCAATCCCACTACTGGGCATATACCCTGAGAAAACCATAATTCAAAAAGAGTCATGTACCAAAATGTTCATTGCAGCTCTATTTACAACAGCCAGGACACAGAAGCAACCTAAGTGTCCATCGACAGATGAATGGATAAAGAAGATGTGGCACATATATACAATGGAATATTACTCAGCCATAAAAAGAAACGAAATTGAGTTATTTGTAGTGAGGTGGATGGACCTACAGTCTGTCCTACAGAGTGAAGTAAGTCAGAAAGAAACTTACAAATACCGTATGTTAACACATATATATGGAATCTAAAAAAGAAGGTTCTGAAGAACCTAGGGGCAGGACAGGAATAAAGACGCAGACGAAGAGAATGGACTTGACAACAGGGGGAGGGGGAAGGGTAAGCTGGGACGCAGTGAGAGAGTGGCATGGACATATACACACTACCAAATATAAAACAGATGGCTCGTGGGAAGCAGCCACATAGCACAGGGAGATCAGCTCGGTGGTTTGTGACCACCTAGAGGGATGGGATAAGGAGGGCGGGAGGGAGACGCAAGAGGGAGGAGATACGGGGATATATGTATATGTATAGCTGATTCACTTTGTTATAAAGCAGAAACTAACACATCATTGTAAAGCAATTATACTTCAATAAAGATGTAAAAAAAACCTAATTATTCTTCTTAAACCTTTAGGTTCAACTAGAAATCTTATTTTCATATGTATACTGTAGCTGACCTATATCAAATAAGAACAGTCACTTTCTGTGAGCTCTAGTTCAATACGGCCACATACGAGTCTCCCGAACTCACTTCTTCCCACAGACACACCAAGCCTATAGCTACATAGAAAACACTTCCTTCTGAAAGAAACTCAGAAGCTAGTTGAGTGACTCCTACGCATATCAGGCAAATGAAGAAAAGAAAAAAAAAACCACATGGAAACAGGTAGGAGAAACTGAGACAGGATGTTGCTATAAACCCCACCCCAGGCGTGGCAACACACAGCCAGGAGGGAACTCAAAACTACCAGCTTCTCCCTGAGGAGAAAAGGGTTTGAATCCCACATTAAGCATTCTACCAGAGGGCTTCCCTGGTGGCGCAGTGGTTAAGAATCCGCCTGTCAATGCAGGAGACACGGGTTCGAGCCCTGGTCCGGGAAGATCCCACATGCCGCGGAGCAACTCAGCCCGTGTGCCACAACTACTGAGCCTGCGCTCTAGAGCCCGTGAGCCACAACTACTAAGCCCACGTGCCACAGTTACTGAAGCCCGCACGCCTAGAGCCCGTGCACCACAACGAAGAGCAGCCCCCACTCACCACAACTAGAGAAAGCCCGCGTGCAGCAATGAAGACCCAACGCAGCCAAAAATAAATTAATTAATTAATTATTTTTAAAAAAGAATTCTACTGGAGACAGAGGCCCGCAAAACATCTCACTTTGAAAGCCACCAAGGCTTGGGGGCTTCCCTGGTGGTCCAGTGGGTAAGACTCCACGCTCCCAATGCAGGGGGTCCGCGTTCAATCCCTGGTCAGGGAACTAGATCTCGCATGCCTCAACTAAAGATCCCGCATGACACAACCAATATCCTGTGTGCTGCAAACTAAGACCCGGTGCAGCCAAATAAATAAATATTAAAAGAAAAAAAGCCAACAAGGCTTATGTCCACGAGACCCATACGGCTGTAGTGCACTATGAGACTGTCCTTAAAGGGTCCATACAGACTCACCATGGCTAACTCAGAGGCAGCAGACAGAAATACCCAGTCTCCCTTGAAAGAGTCCTAATTACTTATCATAATAACTGTGGCCTCAGGGGCAGTCTCCTAACTTAACTCACATCTAGGGACTGACTGAAATACTCCCCACAGACCCCAGATACCATATTTGTGCTCTGCCTCTGCTTAGGTCCAGGTCGCTGGTACCTCCCAGAAAGGAGCTTGTCAACACGTCTGGCACCCTGGTTTTTGCAGCTACTGCCCAGGGGACACCCCTTGACCATTCTTCTTCGGTCTCCAGTGGGGCCCACACATTGTTCACGAGTCCCAAAGGATTGTAACAAACATATAAACAGTTCGATGGAATCCCCTGGCAGTCCAGTGGTTAGGGCTCCGTGCTCCCATTGCCGGTGCTCCGGATTCGATTACGAACTACGATCCCCCGCATGCCACGGCAAGGCCAAAACAAAAAACAAAAAAAGTAGAAACAGTTCTTAACCAGCTATCCCCTCAGGGCATGTTGCAGAGGCAGCAGACAGAAATGCCCAGTCTTTCCCTGAATGAGGCCTACTTGCTAATCTTAATAGCTGCAGCCTGAAGGGCAGGCCTCGAATATACCACACATCAAGGGGCAGACTGCAATGCTCTCCAGAGACCCCGGAGCCAGTGGACACTCTGTGCTCTCCCTCTGCCTTGCTCCAGGTTGCCCGTATCGCCCAGAAAGGACCTTGTGCACACATCTGGTGCCCTGGTTTGTGTGCCCAGGGAACACCCCTTGACCGCCTGGCTCTGGTGGCCAGTGGGGCCTACATTCATGAGTCCCACAGGACTGTAACAAAGAGAGAAACAGTTTTTTACCAGCTATCCCCCCAAGACACAGTGCAGAAGCAGCAGACAGAAACAACCATCTCCCAGTTATCCCCTGAAAGAGGGCTGGCTTCCAATCAGCCTGCTTCTAGATGCTGACTGAGATCTTCCCCTCTGGGACAGTGAGAGATCTTAACACACCCTCAACTGCTAGGAGCCACCAACAAAGACGTCTACTCAGACAATTGCAAAGGTTGGAGAGAAAACCTAGACCTGGGCGGGGCTGAACAATGAACTTCATCTCCTACACAAACCACGCCCTCAAGCCCAGGACAGGTGGCAGCTTTATCCAATAGCATAGATACTAACACAGAGAGTCAAGGACAATTATGAAACAGAGGAAGATATTCAAAATGAAAGAACAAGATACAGACATACCTCGTTTCACTGCACTTCACTTTATTGCACTTCACAGATACTATGTTTTTTACAAATTGAAGGTTTGTGGCAACCCGGCATTGTCAGGTGATGGCTAACAGTTTTTAGCAATAAAGTATTTTTAAATTAAGGTATGTACATTGTGCTTTAGACATAACGCTACTGCATGCTTAATAGACTACAGTATAGTGTAAACATAACTTCTATATGCATTGGGACACCAAAAAATTCGTCTGACCCACTTTACTGTATTATTCCCTTTACTGCAGTTCTGGAACCAAACCAGCAATATCTCCAAGGTATGCCTGTAAAACTTCAGAAAAGACCTTAATTAAACAGTAATAAGTGATTTACCTGGTAAAGAGTTCAAAATAACAGTCATAAAGGTCAGGAAAGGCCATAACAGTCACTGAGATCAGGAAAACTATGTATGAACAAAGTGAGGATTTCAATCAACAGAAAATAAAATGAAGTACCTAACAGAAATCACAGAGCTAAAGAATACAATAACTGAACTAAAAAATTCAATAGACAGGTTCAACGACAGACTAGATGAAGTGGAAAAAGGATCCAAGAACTTGAAGACATGGCAGTGGAATTCATACAATCAAAGAAGAAAAAAGAGTGAAGATAGCTTAAGGGACTTCCCTAACTTCAGGAAGGAAACAGATACTCAAATTTAGGAAGACCAGAGTTTCAAATAAGATGACTCCAAAGAGACCCAAACCAAGACATTATCATTAAAGTCTCAAAAGTTAAAGACAATGAGAGAATTTTAAAAGCATCAAGAGAAAAGCAACTTGTTACCTACAAGGGAACCCCCGTAAGACCATCAACAGGTTTTTTTGGCAGAAACGTTGCAGTTTCATGATATATTCAAAGTGCTGAAAGAAAAAAAAAATTTGCCAACCAGAATACTCTATCCAGCAAAGTTGTTCTTCAGAATTAAAGGATAAAGAGTTTTCCAGAGAAACAAAAGATGAGGAGTTCAGCACCACTAGACCAGCCTTAAAAGAAATGTTAAAGGGACTTCTTTAAGCTGAAACAAAAGGGTGCCAATTAATAACAGGAAAATATATGAAAGTATAACTCTCACTGGTACAGGGAAATACATAGTTAAATTCAGAATAATCTAATGTTCTAATGGTGGTAGGTTAATCACTGAAAGATCTAGTATGAAGGTTAAAAGACAAAAGTAGTAAAAACAGCAATAACTACAGTAATTTGTTAGTGGATACAGTAAGTCCCCTACATACGAACCTTCAAGCTGCAAACTTTCAAAGGTGCAAACGTGCGCTTGCATGTCCAATCACGTTAGTTCACACGTCTGGCGTACACTGTCACATGTGTACTTCCTTTACAACTGGCTGTGCTTTTGTGTAACTTACTGTACAGTACTGTATAGAGTACAATAGTACAGTATCTTTATTTCAAGCCCAGGAGGTCCAGAAGCAAGCATAAAAGCTGCAGTGCTATAGCTGGCACTGCTAAGAAGCACCAGCTGTTGTACTGTACCACTGTACCTTTCAAGATACCGTACTGTAAGATTAAAAATGTTTTCGGACTTCCCTCGTGGTGCAGCAGTTAAGAATCCGCCTGCCAATGCAGGGGACACAGGTTCGAGCCCTGGTCCAGGAAGATCCCACATGCCGCAGAGCAACTAAGCCTGTGCACCACAACTACTGAGCCTGTGCTCTAGAGCCCATGAGCCACAACTACTGAGCCTGCGTGCCACAACTACTGAAGCCCGCGTGCCTAGAGCCCGTGCTCCACAACAAGAGAAGCAACCACAATGAGAAGCCCCTGCACCGCAACGAAAAGTAGCCCCCGATCACCGCAACTAGAGAAAGCCCACGCGCAGCAACAAAGACCCAAAAGAGCCAAAAATCAAAATAAATAAATAATTTTTTTTAATCTGTTTAAAAATGTTTTCTTTACTTTCTCTTTGTTATTTATTATTTGTGGGAAAAGTATTATAAACCTATTACAGTACAGTACTATATAGCCAATGGTGTTAGTTGGGTACCTAGGTTAACTTTGTTGGACTTACGAACAAATTGGACTTATGAACGTGCTCTCAGAACGGAACTCGTTCGTCGGTAGGGAACTTACTGTACACAAGATAAAAAGATGTAAAGTGTGACATGAAAACCATAAAACATTGGAGAGTAAAAATGTAGCGCGTGGGCTTCCCTGGTGGCACAGTGGTTGAGAGTCCGCCTGCCGATGCAGCGGACGCGGGTTCATGCCCCGATCCGGGAGGATACCGCATGCCGCGGAGCGGCTGGGCCCGTGAGCCATGGCCGCTGAGCCTGCGTGTCTGGAGCCTGTGCTCTGCAACGGGAGAGGCCACAACAGTGAGAGGCCCACGTACCACAAAAAAAAAAAATGTAGAGCATTAGAATGTGTTTGGACTTAGGTTGTTTCAACTTAAAAGAGACTGTTATAAGAGGTTTTATGTTAGCCTCGTGTATCCACAAAGCAAAAACCTAAAGTATATACACAAAAGATAAAGGAACCTAGATGACCATAAAGCACATGAAAAGATGCTCAGGGCTTCCCTGGTGGTGTGGTGGTTGGGAGTCCGCCTGCCGATGCAGGGGACATGGGTTCGTGCCCCGGTCCGGGAAGATCCCACATGCCGCGGAGCGGCTGGGCCCATGAGCCATGGCCGCTGAGCCTACGTGTCCAGAGCCTGTGCTCCGCAATGCGAGAGGCCACAAGAGTGAGAGGCCCGCGTACCACAAAATAAAACAAAACAAACAAAAAAAGATGCTCAACCTCACCAATTATCAGAGAAATGCAAATCAAAACTACAATGAGGTATCACCTCACACCAGTCAGAATGGTCACCATCAAGAAGTCTATAAACAATAAATGCTGGAGAGGGTGTGGAGAAAAGGGAACCCTCCTACACTGTTGCTGGGAATGTAAATTGGTACAACCACTATGGAGAATGGACTGGAGGTTCCTTAAAAAACTTAAAATAGAACTACCACGTGATCCAGCAATCCCACTCCTGGGCATATATTCGGAGAGAACCATAATCCAAAAGGATATATGGACCCCAGTGTTCATAGCAGCACTATTTACAATAGCCAAGACACAGAAACAACCTAAATGTCCATAGACGGAGGAATGGATAAAGAAGATGTGGTACATATATACAATGGTATAGTACTCAGCCATAAAAAAGAACGCAATAATGCCATTTGCAGCAACATGGATGGACCTAGAGATTATCATACTAAGTGAAGTAAGTCAGACAGAGAAAGACAAATATCATATGATATCCCTCATATGTGGAATCTAATTTTTATTTATTTATGGCTGCACTGGGTCTTTGTTGCTACACACGGGCTTTCTCTAGTTCTGGCGAGCGGGGGATACTCTTAATTGCAGTGCGTGGGCTTCTCACAGCAGTAGCCTCTTGTTGCGGAGCACAGGCTCTAGGTGCGTGAGCTTCAGTAGTTGTGGCACATGGGCTCAGTTGCTCCGCAGCATGTGGGATCTTCCCAAACCAGGGCTCAAACCCATGTCCCCTGCATTGGCAGGCAGACTCTCAACCACTGCACCACCAGGGAAGTCCCTGGAATCTAATTTTTAAAAATATACAAATGAACTTATTTATAAGACAGAAGCAGACTTATAGATATTGAAAACAAGCTTATGATTACCAAAGGGGAAACGTGGTGGGGAGGAATAAATCAACAGCTTGGGATGAACATACACACACTACGATATATAAGATAGATAACCAACAAGGACCTACTGTATAGCACAGGGAACTCTACCCAATATTCTGTGATAACCTATATAAGAAAAGAATCTAAAAAAGAATGAATATATGTATATGTATAACTGAATCACTTTGCTGTACACCTGAAACTAACACAACATTGTAAATCAAGTAAAATCCAATAAAATCAAAATATTGAAAAAAGGAATCTAAGCATACTACTACAGAAGAGCATCAAATCACAAAGGGAGAGAAGTAAGGAATGAAAAGAATTACAAAAAGCCAGAAAACAATAAACAAAATGGAAATTCATCCATACTTATCAACACTTACTTTGAATATCCATAGACTAAATCATCTAATCAAAACACATAGGGGCTTCCCTGGTGGCGCATTGGTTGAGAGTCCGCCTGCCGATGCAGGGGACACGGGTTCATGCCCCGGTCCGGGAAGATCCCACATGCCGCGGAGCGGCTGGGCCCGTGAACCATGGCCGCTGAGCCTGCGTGTCCGGAGCCTGTGCCCCACAACGGGAGGGGCCACGTCAGTGAGAGGCCCGCACACCGCAAAAAAATAAAAATTAAAAAATTGATAAATAAAACTAAAAAAATAAAAAATAAAAAATTATACAATGAACTTATTTACAAAACAGAAACAGACTCACGGACTTCGAAAACAAATTTATGGTTACCAAAGGGGACAGGTGAGGGGCGGGATATATCAGGAGTTTGGGATTAACAGATACATACCACTGTATATAAAGTAATCAATAAGGTCCTACTGTATAGCACAGGGAACTCAATATTCTGTAATAACCTATATGGGAAAAGAATCTGTAAAAGAATGGATATATGTATAACTAAATCACTTAGCTGTACACCTGAAACTAACACAACATTGCAAATCAACTATACTCTAATATAAAATAAAAATTAAATTAAAAGAAAACAGACACGTAGATCAATGGGGAAAAATAGAGAGCCCAGAAATAAACTCATACATATATGGTCAATTAATTTACAACAAAGGAGCCAAGAATATACCATGGGAAAAGGACAGTCTCCTTAATAAATGGTGCTGGGAAAACTGGACAAATGCATGCAGAAGAATGAAACTGTACCAATATCTTACACCATACACAAAAATCAACTCAAAATGGATTAAAGACTTGAATGCAAGACCTGAAACCATAAAACTCCCAGAAGAAAACATAGGGGGGTAAGCTACTTGACATTCCTCTGGCAATGATTGTTTGAAGTTTACACCAAAAGCACAGGCAACAAAAGCAAAAATAAACAAATGGAACTACATCAAACTAAAAAGCTTCTGCACAGCAAGAGAAACTATCAACACAATGAAAAAGTAACCTATAGAATGGGAGAAATATTTGCTAACTCATATAACTGACAAGTAATTAACATTTGAAATATACAAAGAACGTGAAGCACTCAACAGCAAAAAAAAAGTCCGATTTTAAAATGGGCAGGAGATCTCAACATACATTTCTCCAAATATGACATACAGAAGGCCAAAAGGTACATGAAAAGGTGCTGAACATCACTAATCATCAGGAAAATACAAATCAAAGCCACAATGAGATACCATCTTACACCCTGCTAGAATGGCTATTATCAAAAAGACAAACAGCTGGGCTGGTCAGAAAGACAGCAATGCCCTGAGGCTGTTCTCCAGGGGAAGGTTTGAAGAACAGGCAGCAATGGTCTCCCAGGACAAATTCTAGACACCTTGCTGCTGCCAGGAAGATTGGGCCTCCTTTGGGAAGAGTGGTTGCAGCAGCAGCGCCTGGCATCTGATTCTGCTGTCCTCTGCTGCTCACCGCATTCCAGCTCATCCTCTCCTGGCCCCTCTATCTGGACCTGCAGTTACTCCCTCCAAAACAGGGGCGTGAACTGCGCACCCGTGGGCCACACGTTCTCTGAAATATTCTGATACCATATACTATATGAACTGAGTCCAGTTTTCTGTTCATTTTGAAATCACATTTGTATAAGTATACATTTTCAATTGCAACCTAAGACTCATCTCTCCAATTTGCAAATATGCCAAATTGCCACAAACATTTTAAGCACTTTAAACAAACACAACTTATTCCTAAATTCAACAACAATAAAAAGTATTAAAACCATGAGTTAGGTTTACTTCACCATTTCTCTGTTTTCTTCTGAAGTTCCTAGGCTTTCAAAGACTTACTTGGTAAGGCAGAGCTTCTCAGCGGTGTACTCCTCAGCGGTCCCAGTAGTGTCGAGGTCTTAAACCTTGCAGTCTTGGGGATGGCCGGATAGAGCCTGGAACCTTCAGCCTCCTGCAGTCGACCAAGGATGCCCTACAATTAAAAGTCAATTTCTCTGTATGCCATGATGTGAAAATAGTTGGGAAACACTGCATGGAGGGAATCCTTTTACCAATAATGAGAGTTGAGGTTACTGGTTCAATTCATGTCCATACTGAAAGTAAACATCCTAGGCATGTTGACAATTTCATCAGTCAGGAATTTGTGGCTAAGATGGGTAACTCTTCTTATGCCACCGGAGAGAAACATTCCATCCCTTTTTATAGTCAATGTGACAACAGGGGGACTCCAAGCCATATAGGAAGCTTTTGCATACACTCTTCACAAACTGTGTTCCTGGGTTACGCTTAGCCCTTCACCCGTGCAGGTAACTGCCAGCAGCCCCTACACCAGGGCTCTCGTGGTCCTAGTTCACTGCCCTCACTCATGGTTTACTCTAGTCATCTTGACTTAAGTATTAATAAAACCCTTTCAATCTCAAAAACGCCCTGGTTAGTAGAATAAATGATCTGGTCATCCTACCTATCACCAGGTTGCCTCTAACTTCCTTCAACCATTTAAGTGTTTCTCTGTAGAGATACTATTGGCATTTGAGTTGGGGCAATTCTGCATCGTGCGCGATCCTCCCTCATTTTGTAGCTCTCCCAGTCGTTGTGAAGACAAAGCCCCCTCCACACATCTCCAAAGGCCTCCGTGGGAAGCGGTAGAGAATTACTGGTTCTCTTTCCAGCCTGAATACAGGTTGTATTCTTTTCACATTCTCCCTAACTGGCACGCTCCGGCTCTAAGAAAGATTTGAATGGCATTAGTTCTTGCATACTTCTCCTATCTTGTCCAACTTTCTAGTCACTTCTCTAAAGTAACTTAATAACACCACCCCTGATGAAAACACTGACCATCTTACAAAAACCAGCAAATAAAGAGACGTTTTTCACAAGTGGAGAAAGAAGCTATCTCCATTTACGTGCATTCATTTAAACGTTAACACCTGACCTCTTAGCGTGTTTTCAGCTTATAGATGCTTCTAGTAGATACTGCAGTGCACCAGCCACACCCCCTCTTGTCTTCGGGGCCAGGACACCCACACTCCAGCTTCTGAGAGTATCAGCTGCTGACGGCTCACAGCTCTGGCCCTCTCTGGGCATTGCCTTCAGCTACAGGGGACTGTCTTGCCCAAGGTAACACCACCTCTTGCGGGGGAAGAGCCTGGGCCAATAACCGGCTGATTCAATGATACAGAGACTCAGTCCCCCTTACCTCAGTTCGGGACGATTCTGAAGGGCCATCCCAGCTCCAGAGCACCCTGTGAGATCTGAAGCCTTAGCTGTAAGCACAACACAGCTCAACTTCTCTGCCCCGCCTACCTTCCTGACCTCCTTCAGGTGTATCTCCCATGAGCACTCCCCAGTAAACCTTCTGCAGGTGAGCAATCCCAGTAAACTTTCTGTAGATGAGTACTCCACCTGCAGACAATACTCCATCTCAGAGGCTGTTTCCAGGGAGACTTGTCTAAAACGTGGCTGTTAGTTTCACTGCAAAAAGAGTTGCAAAACAAGAGGAGAGTAACCTAAGCCATTCTATCTGTCTCTCCATCCTGCTGCCTACTGCAGCCAGACTGTCCCTTCATCTGCTTCTAGCCATCAGCCTAGGCTTTTTCACTCACTGCTGCCTTCTTACTCTTCCAGGTTTCATCTGTCCGGTCATGTTCCACCCAGCAGTATCTTTTCCTCCCTCCATACCGGGCTGAATCACCCTCCTTCTCCACTCTTGGTTACTTTCATCAAAATGCTTGTGTGGGGACTTCCTGGCGGTCCAGCGGTTAAGACTCTGCGCTTCCAATGCAGGAGGCACAAGTTCGATCCCTTGCCTGGGAACTATGATCCCGCATGCCACGCGGTGCGGCCAAGAAAAATGCTTGTGTACGATGTACGCGCTTATATTTTTACAAGTAGCCCATCCCCCCCGCGGCATGCCCCAAGGCTCACTCATTGAGCCTCTTATCTCTAATGTGGATGCTACTTTGGTGATCTCCTTCAGCCTCAGGGCTATAAATACCTTCAATAGGATGATGACTCCAGGACTTGTATCTCTAGCCAGAACTTCATCCATGAACTCCGTATGTGTACATCCAGCGGCTTCCTCAACATCTCCACTTGGAGGTCTAACAGTTTTCTGTAACTCCCCATGTCTGAAACTGACTCCTCATCTACCCACTACCAGCACGTCCCTGCCACGACCAAAAATATTCTCTATCCTAGCCATTAATGGCAACTCCATCCTTCCAGTGGCTCAGGCCAAAAACCTTGAAGTCATCCTTGACTCCTTTTCTTTCATACTCACATCCATTCCATGAGCAAATTCTACTGTTCCTCCCTTCAAAACATACCTAGAATCTGGGAACTTCTCCCCCGTCTCTGCTTCCACCGCTCTGGCTGGAGACATCGTAATGACGCTGCTGAATCGTCACAATAGCTTTCAGCTGCTCTCCCAACGCCCCCACCCTTGCTTCCTTCAGTGTACCCTCGACACAGGGTTTTCCTGTTAAGGCATAATCAGATCTGGTCCGTCCTTGCCTTAAAACACACAATGGCTCCCCATCCCAGAGTAAAACCCAACATCCTTCTAGCGGCCTCCAAGGTTCTACACAACCTGACCCGAACCTCTCTGCTTTCATCCCTGCTACTCTTTCCCCTCGTTCACTCTGCTCCGTCCACTTACTGCCACCTGTTTCTCAAACACACCAGCCAGTTCTGACCTCAAGGCCTTCATGCTGGCTGTTTTTTCCGCCCCATATGCTCTCCTCCAGATGCCTGTTTTGCTGGCTTCCTCACCTCCGTGAGGTCCTTACTCAGAATATACCTTGTTGAAACAAATTTCTGGGAATTCCCTGGCGGTGAAGTGGTTAAGACTCCATGCTTCCACTGCAGGGGGTGAGGGTTCAATCCCTGGTCGGGGAACTAAGATCCCACATGCCCCGTGGCTCGGTCCAAAATAAAGAAAGACAAATTTCCAGGCCCAAGCTGGAACCGCTCCCACCTCGGGTGCCACGTGCCACGTCAGCCAACCAAAACTTAGATCACTTTGTGCCATATATACACTATTGATACTATGCATAAAATAGATAACTAATGAGAACCTACTGTATAGCACAGGAAACTCTACTCACTGCTCTGTAGTGACCTAAATGACAAGGAGATCCAAAAAAGAGGGCATATATGTATACGTATAGCTGATTCACTTTGCTGTACAGCAAAAACTAACACAACGTTGTAAACCAACTATAATCCAATAAAAATTTTAACAAAAAAAGATCACTTTGTGTCCCTGCAAAAGTGCCGCTTAAGCAGAAACGCAGTCCATCCAGTCAGCCAATCCCCAAACGCCAAGCCAGCTCTGGGCTCTATCCTTATTTCTTTGTTCCTTATTCTTTATGCTGTAAAAGCTTCCTGCCTTCTGCCTCATTTTGTGTTTCTCTGGGCTCTTGGGCACAGATACTCCCCGCTTCATGAAGGTTAAAATTTGTTCGTATCACCTAAATTATCTTCTTTAATCATTCTTAACAACCTTCTCAAACCTATCAGAGCCACTGTTAGAATTGCGACCCCAAACACTACCTTTCCGTTTCCCCACTTTATTTGTCTGCGTCACGTTTATTATCAGCTGGCATGCTACGGCTCTTTACTTCTATCTTTTGTGTCTTATCTCTCTCCCCCAGCTAGAATGTAAAGTCTGTGAGGGATATGCTTCAGTTTTGTTCACTATGATATCCCAGAGCACCTAGAACTCCTGACACATAGAATGTGCTCCGAGTGAATAAACTAACTTGGGAGGAGAGAAGGACACAGGAAAGTGACATTTAGGGATGTCACATACTAGCGTTTCTTTGCTGGTCATTTGTCATGTTCTTTTTATGGAGTGGTGTTCAGAGCTCCAGGATGAAAGAGACAGCCCAGGGACATTCCAGCAGAGTGTCAGAGACATGGCTGCTTTGGAAATAAGATCCTAAAAGAAATAAATAAGGGAGCTGGAATTTGATACAAAATAGAGGAAAACAACTAGCTGGGGTGATTTAACATCTTATGTTGAAGAAGATGACCAGTTGTTCTCTAGCTCTACTGAAGAAAGAACAACAACAACAACAAAAAGAAAGAGTTTAAATCATAGCTTAAAGAATTCGGGATTATATAAAAGGAAGAATTCAGTAACAACCACCCTGGCTATAACTACTGGGCGCAGTGCATTCATCTTCCTCTGGAGGTGTTTATAGGAGAACAGATTCCCCTTCAAGTATGGTCCTATCTGACAGCAGTGTAGGCAGGGTAAAAGCAAAAACAGGAGTGTAAAATGGCTTCAAAACCTTCCTTTCCTCTGACCCTCTGGCTTCTCATTCACTGTCTTATTTGGCTGAATGTCTAAGGCCTGGACTTTGTCACATATGGTAGGACATCCCACCCCAAGTCACAAGATAGTTAGCACCCTATTGTCCATTCTGGCTCTTTTTGCACCGTTAAACAACATTAAATTGTTCCTTAAATCTTTCCTCAACCTCCTACCCTCCCACCATGTTCCTCTTAAAAAAATTTTAGTATCCTAAAACTGTATAAAATACCCAGATATAGTTATACAAAATCTGATTTATTTATATCCATGCTACATATAACAATCAGTTAAACATTGTAACTGTCAAGTAGGTGTTTAATCGTTTATCTTAAGGGACTTTTTCAACTCTAAAAGCACACTAGTCTAAACAATTGTATCAACATTCATAAAATAAGCATTTACCGGGTTTCTACTTCAGGCCAGGCACTTAGGGTATGAAGTTAAAAGGTGGGTGGTGTTAGCCCCCTTGTCTCTAGAGGAGCCAGGTGAGAAATAATTGTCACAGGTCATGATATAAGGCTCACACAATTTAAGTGGTAGCACAGGAGGGTGTACCTCATGCACCCCAATGTTCACTGCAGCGCTATTTGCAACAGCCAGGACATGGAAGCAACCTAAGTGTCCATCGACAGACGAATGGATAAAGAAGATGTGGCACATACATACAATGGAATATTACTCAGCCATAAAAAGAAACGAAATTGTGTCATTTGTAGAGATGTGGATGGACCTAGACACTGTCATACAGAGAGAAGTCAGAGAGAAAAAAACCAATATCGTACATTAAAGCATATATGTGGAATCTAGAAAAATGGTACAGATGAACGTATCTGCAGGGCAGGAATAGAGAGACACATAGAGAATGGAGGTGTGGACACAGAGGGGGGTGGTAAGGGGAAGGTGGGATGAATTGTGAGATCAGGTTTGACGTAAATACACTGCCATGTGTAAAACAGACAGCTAGTGGGAACCTGCTGTATAACACAGGGAGCTCAGCTCGGTGCTCTGTGACGGCCTAGTTGGGTGGGATGGGGGGGACGGAGGTCCAAGAGGGAGGGGATATGTGTATGCGCATGACTGATCCACTTCGCTGTGCGGCAGAAACTAACACAGCATTGTAAAGCAATTATACTACAATAAAAAATTTTTTTAATTTAAAAAAAGGAGGGTAGGGCTTCCCTGATGGCGCAGTGGTTGGGGTCCGCCTGCCGATGCAGGGGACGCGGGTTCGTGCCCTGGTCCGGGAGGATCCCACATGCCGCAGAGCGGCTGGGCCCGTGAGCCATGGCCGCTGAGCCTGCGTGTCTGGAGCCTGTGCTCCGCAAGGGGAGGGGCCACAGCAGTGAGAGCCCCGCGTACCGCACAAAGAAAAAAAAAAAAAAAAAAAAAAGGAGGGTATACCAAGCAAGCAGGGGGAATCAGGCGAAATTTCATAGAGAAAATCCCTACAATGGATCAAATCATTTCATTTGCAAGCACTATGCTAATATCCTTTCATGTGTTTTGCTTGAAAAAGACCTTTTCAATTAATTTGATTTTCAGAGTAAATTAATGTTCCCTGCAGTGTATGACGGTCATGAAAAGATCCTGTATGGAATTGGCAGCCAGATGTCTAATAGAGTAACATGCAGCCCAAGGATTATTAACTGCCAACTAAAAATTCCATATTTCCGGTCACATTTAGCAAAGATTATTTACCAGACAAGCATGACTACAAGCAGCTTGAATCCACCAACTGAAAGGAGCACGTGCCATACAACAAAACACACACAGTAGGTCCTAATTGATTTCTGGTTTGATTTCATCCTTATATAAATAAGTCAACAAATTAAATACATAATACATTCATGTATCTGATAGATTTGTATGACCCCTCCTTTTATTGAAAAGGCAGTATATTTGGAGCTTTCTATTAAACACAGCAGATTTGCAAACTCAAAAAATTAAGCAGAGAAGAAATGAAAGATTCATATTAATAGTAAGAATTGTTATGCTAATTGTGAGTTATTTATGCTCTGTACTATTTTTTGCTTTCTACTGAACAGTCATTATCTTACTCCATGTTTCTCTTTCAAATCATTTGGAAAATACAAATGAAGAAGCTGAATAAGGAGATATGCTTCGACATCTGCATTCTCCAGTGTCAAATTAAAGTGACCATGTTATGCCCTGCCCAACTCAAAAACAAGTAGAGTTACAAACGTTTCTTTGAAAGATGATGCAGTCAGGAGAAGCTAGGTTGGGCTGAAATAACAAACAGACCCTACAATCTCAGTTGCTAAATTCAACAAAGGTTTGTTTCTAGTCTACATCACAGTTCAGGGACCAGGCTCCTTCCATCTTGCAACTCCACCATTTCAGAAGTCTTCGAGTTCAGCCACATGAACCAGTGAATGAGAATATGCAGAAGGCACATTTGTGAAAGGCACACATGATTTCTGTTCATATGTACCCTGGCCAGAATTCAGTCACAATTTCCCAACCGAACTGGAAGGACAGCTAAGAAATATAGTTTTTCTGAGTACCCAGAAAAAGGAAACATACTGGCAAACATCTAGCCAGTATTTGACACAGAGGGAAAGAACCTAAAACGTTTTTTTATCGGCGCAATATTATATATTATGCTTAGGTTCTCAAATCAACCCACCCAAAATGCAACTGAAGCACACTGCTAATAGAGTAAGTCCTCAGTGACTTAAATGTCAACCTCTCTGGCCATCTTGTCTACCAGGACCAAGGTTGAAACTCATTAACAGTCATAATAGAGGTTCAGCATTCTCCACATTCATTTTGCCTACTTATAGTAAGTACTGTTCTAAGCACTAAAAAAACAAAGATAAGATCTAGTTATTGCTCTCAGTGGCAATGACGAGACTAATCTTGTCAGACCAAGATAAGAGCCAAGGTGCTTTCAGAAACTACAGATAAATCAGTGTGGCCAAAACAGAGTGCAAGACTGGTGCAGCAAGGGCCAAAGACAAAGGCCCTGTGTGCCACTGCTGACAATTGAGGCCTTAAAGAGGAATCGTGGAAGGAACTGAAGCACAGGAGTAACACAACCAGATGAGTACTTTTGAAAGACCACTCAGATTGCCTGCTGCCTAAAAAATGGACTAGCACAGCACACAGAGAGGGCTGTAGCTACTACACAGCTTTTGTCATCAAGGACATCCTGTAAACTTGAACGTTTTAACGTGGGGTAATTTTGAAGCAGTATAAAATGCAAATCATTAGACATCCTCTTTCCATTTTCAAAATGAAAACTGCTTCGTTGCCTTTTCCTTCTTATTGTGTGCTCATTGTGAAACATTTAGACAATACAAGGAGGTATAAAGGAAAAGTAAAAAACACCCATAATCCAGTGTCTGGTGAAAACCGCCGTTATCATATACAGTGTATACTTTTCTGTAACTTTTCCCAGGCTTATTTTTTCCAATAGAAATGTGATAATACCATAAACACAGGTATAACCTGCTTTCTTTGTTTAGCAATACATTCTGAACATTTTCTCAAACCAGTAAGTATACTTAGGTATCATGATTTTTTAATGGCCATAGAGTATTCCATTGGTTGGATATCCAGTTCCACAAGACAGTGTAGGGTAGTGACCGAGAGTGTAAACTCTACATTTAAACTGTCTGGATTCTGATCCCGGCTCTTAGGCGAGGGTTAGCAAACTTTTTCTGTAAAGGGCCAAATAAATATTGTAGGCTTTGAGGGCTGTATTAGGGTTCTCCAGAGGAAGAGAACCAACAGGATACGTAGACACAGAGATCTTTCTAAACAGATTTAGATAGATGATCTCTATATTTATACCTATCTAGGTAAATCTATATATATAGATATCTATAACTATCATCTACCTATCTACCTACCTACCTATCTATATGAGAAAGAAAGAGGTATTTTCAAGAATTAGCTCATATGATTATGAAGACTGCCAAGTTTAGAATCTGCAGGGTGGGTCAGACCCACAAGAGTTGCAGTTCAAATCTGAAGGGAGTCTGCTGGCAGAATTCCCTCTTCCTCCAGGGATGTCAGTCTTCTGTGAACTCACTGGATGAGACCTACTCATACTATGGAGGGTAACTGCTTTATTAAAGTCTACTGATTTAAATGTTAATCTCATCTAAACAGCACCTTCCCAGAAACATCTAGAATGTTTCACCAAATATCTAGGTTCCACGGCCTAGTCAAGTTGACACATACAAAACCATTACATGGGCCATATGACGATCTCTGCTGCAAACTACTCAACTCTGTCATTGTTATGCGATAGCAGACCAACCCAGTATGCACGGAAGTGGGTGTGGCTATGTTCCAATAAAACTCCATTTACAAAAACAGGTGGCAGGCTGGATTTAGTCCATGGCTATAGTCTACTGACTCGTACTCTTAGCCACTTTCTAGCTGTGTGACTTTGAACAAGTCATTTAAATCCTTTAAACCTCAGTTTTCTCATCTGTGAGAAATGGGGATGATAAGAGTTCTGAATTCAAAGGGTTATGGTGAGAATCAAAAAAGATCCAGCAATCCCACTCCTGGGCATATATCCAGAGAAAACCATAATTCAAAACAATACATGCACCCCAATGTTCATTGCAACACTATTTACAATAGCCAAGACATGGAAGCAACCTAAATGTCCACTGACAGAGGACTTGGTAAAGAAGTGTGGTACACACATACAAAAGAATCAAATAATCCCATCTGCAGCAACATAGATGGACCTAGAGATTATCATACTAAGTGAAGTCAAACAGAAAAGACAAATATAATATGATATCACTTATATGTGGAATCCAAAAAATGATACCAATGAACTTATTCACAAAGCAGACTCACAGACTTAGAAAAGAAACTTACGGTTATCAAACAGGAAAGGTGCGGGGAGGGATAAATTAGGAGGTTGGGATTAACATACACACACTGCTATATATAAAATAGATAACCAACAAGGACCTACTGTATAGCACGGGGAACTCTACTCAATATAATAACCTATAAGGGAAAAGAATCTGAAAAGAATATATATATATATATATATATATATATATATATATATATATATATATATGTATAACTAAATCACTGTGCTGTAGATCTGAAACTGACACAACATTGTAAATCAACTATACTTCAATAAAAAAAGAGATGATATTTGTGGAACAGCTGGCACAATATCAGGTACATGTTAGATGCGTAATAAATCTTCCCCTCATTATTATAATTTATCTTTTATCTGCTGACAGGATTATTTTAAACACATTAAGGTATAATTGAAATATAATAAACTGCATATATTTAAAGTATGTAATTCGAGAAGCCTTAATATATCTATACACTCGCGAAATCATCACCACACTCAAAGATGGTGAATATGTCCACCACCCCAAAAGTTTCATCCTGGCCATTTGTAATCCTGCCCTCCCATCCCTTCCACTCCTCCCTGCCCCCACTCCCGCCTCCAAGCAACCACTGGTCTGTTTTACATCACTACCTTACTAACAAAATTTTGGTTGTCTACAAACTTGCGCTACTAGAAATGATGCAGTCACGCACATCCATGGACAAATCTCTGCGCATGTGTTCAATTACTTCCTTAGGAGAAGATGCCACAAGTAGTATCACTGGTTTGTAGAGGATGTTCACTTGACATTGTTATACATGTTGACAAATTGCCTTTCAGAAAGGTATCCATTTACAGTGACTGTTTCTCCCCACTTACTTTCATTTGTTATATTGACATTGTGTCTGTATGCACCCAAGGTAATTCTGTGTGCTTAAGCTAGGACTGTGAATGTGGATTGACATTTGAAATATCTTCGAGATAGTTAAGCAGCCCTAATGAGAATCGACACCTTCAGAGGAGGTAACCTAGAACTTTAATAATGAAAAGAGACGTTTTTATGGGAGAGATGAGTGGTGCTCTGGCTAGGAATGTGGTACAGGCTTTACAACCCTTTCGGGAACAAGGTATAAAAATTGCAGCCCAGGTGTCTAATTCCACCGAAGCAGCATTCCAGCTCTAGAGTCCTGTTAATGCTGCCAGATCCTGACTCATCTACAAAACCGGCCAGTCATGTTATCAGGGAGAGAGGAGCATCTACCACAGAATAAACCTCTCATCCTCTTCTGTACTTGCTAGCTGGTAAATGTTTGTATGTTTGAGAGAAATTGGAGAATTTGGTTTAATATTTAACTTCACAGTAATAAACCAACCAGTAGCCAGGTTGGGAGGACAGGTGTATATAGCCACCACCCAGCTTTAATATGTTCACCTTGACATTTGCTGGACTGCCAAATCAGCTTGGGTCTGTTTGCAACTTCTTATCCCTGCCAACCTCACAGGGAGATTATGCCTCATTGCTTTCATTTGTATTTTTTATTAATAGTTAGGTTGAGTATCTTTTCATATGACTGCTGACCATTTGCCTTCTTCTTTTGTGAATTATTTGTATATATCCTCTGACCATTTTTATACTGTGCTATTAAAATTTTTCTTATTGATTTGTAAGAGATCTTATTATATTTAGGACATTAGTCTTCTGTCATACGAATTGCAAATGTTTTCCTATTCGTCAAATGTTTTAACATTGTTTGTGGTGGGGGTTTTTTTCTGAAGTAATAAAACTTAGCAGTATTTTTCTTTATGGTTTCTAGCTTTGGTGTCATGCATAGAAATTTCTCCTGCAAAATTATATAAATAATCAGCTAAATTTTCCTCTAAGGGTAAGAATGACTGTTTTACACATTCCTTGGGGGTAAAAAAAACCATCTAACAGCTGAAAGTTTAATGGTTTGTAAAAGGTATTCAGAAGTTTAAAATTGCTTTTCTGATGGGCCAATAAGGTAGTGAAATAGTTTTTGGTGTACTTTCTGAAATTTGGCCTTCTTGTTTTACAATCTATCTCTCTCCCATCCTTCTCCATAAGCAACTCGAAATAGAAGGGGAGATAAGTTTGTAAACCATGAGAGGCAGGGGGCACAAGAATACAGACAGAGAATAGACATAGAATGTCTTCGCCAGTGAGACATACCTAGGCCAGCCTTTGAACCAGAAGCTGGTGACCTTTTCACCAAGTGTCGGATTGTAAAATTTAAAAAAACATGTAAAAAATAAAAACCTAATAAAATTTTAAAACTAAAAAGAAATAAATAAAGTTGGTGACCCAAGGAAGCAGGCACTGCTTGAGCCCCTGTGACACGGGCAGCAGCAGAAACGCTGTCTCCAGAAGCATCAACGTCAAGTTCCTAGCAGTTGTGTCCAGTGAGCCGCATGAGTGATGTGATGGGAGCTGCCTGCCCCAAGGCATGGTGGCAGCATTGTCTCCACTACAGCAGTTCTGCTGGGAGACTGCAGCCTCTTTGGAGAGCATGTGAACTTTCTAATCTCTTTTCTAGCTTGAACTAACACGTTGTTTGCAACGAAGAAACCTGAATGATATAGAAACAGGACCAGGAGCGGCTATAGAAAATATAACCTCAGTGTAACAGGTATCTGGGTAGGTCTTGCTGGCCTAGTGGGCCTGAAGGCAGCAAACATGCACCCCAGCATCAGCCCCTCTCAGGGGCCCTTATATAGTGCCTCTTATTGTGCACTGAGAGCTGAAAGAGCTAGATTGTATCTACCAAGCCGTACCTCCCATCCCCCCAATCCAAGCCACACACAAATGGTCAAATATTGTGAAACTCTTATCTGTTACACATTAGAGTAACAGGAATCCAATTTCCTTGTAACCAGCTTTTTTAAAAAATTGACCCCTGTGGTGACATTATGCATTAGAATATTCTATGCATACCTGAAACTGACTCAGTGTTTGTGCCCCCAAAGCCTTCTTTTGCCAGAGATCCTGGAGGACACTGGAGCTATTTGTATCCAGGGAGCTGGGATTCTAAAATAAAACTTGCTAAAACACGCACACATACATATAATTAAGACATCTGGTTACCTTACATTGAAAATATGACTGATTCTTTTTTTTTTTTAAGATTTTTTTTTGATGTGGACCATTTTTAAAGTCTTTATTGAATTTGTTACAATATTGCTTCTGTTTTTTATGTTTTGGGGTTTTTTTTGGCCACGAGGCATGTGGGATCGTAGCTCCCCGACCAGGAATTGAACCCACACTCTCTGCACTGGAAGGTGAAGTCTTAACCACTGGACCACCAGGGAAGTCCCATGACTGATTCTTTTAGCCTAAAAGTATTCATTTAAATATGGTGTGTACCAAGGTATAATTTCTTAGCACAAAAATCATAATCCATTCTTAAAAGACAGTAAATGAAAATGTAGGAAAAATACGTGAAAAATACTGGCCTCGCCTCAGGAAGCAGACCTTTACATCAAATGGCTAGTGATAATGCAGATTAGATGCTGGAAAAGCTTATGAGAAGGTTATTTTCTAATGGAGGTCCTGTTTAGCCCATCCTACCTCGAGGAAATTGACTTAAGGGTGACGTAATACTTTAGGTAAACAATTTAGGAAGTCTATCCAAGTTGCTCAAAGCGCTTTGCAGACAGGAGTTCATTCAGCCTTGTAAATAAGTTTGTGTAATTGGATTCACGTCCACCCGTTTCCTTTGAAACTGTTTCAAGGGTGGCAGTTTGGCGAGGCAACAGGTATCTGCCAATAGGCCCATCCCCAACCTCGGGGCACCTTTGGAGGTCTTGAGACAATCCTTGAGGCCAGACTTCCTGGTTATATCGTAACACCTTCCTGCCTCCCTGTCTCCTTGGGCTTCGAAATGAGGAAACAGCTGTGGGGGAAACACCTCGAGGGAAAGGAGGCTGGTGATTGTTATGCACCTTTTAAAAACATCCTGAGACCACACAAACTTGGGCTATTTCAGCCATTACCTCCTCTGAACTTCAGAGCTCCTGGGTAACAATAGGAATTCACTTGAATGGGGACGGTCACTTGGCGCTGTCCTCTTGCAAACAGCTGCCCATCTATTCTGCTAGCACTCCACTCTGAGATGACTCATACCCACCCCCCTGCACCGTGCAGGGGTCTCTGGTGTCAGCCCAGATCCCCCCTTCGGAACCGAAGGATACATCCTCCCAGCTGCTGGCAGTGTCCACTGGTGCTGGCGCACGGCTCAGTCCCTTTCTGGGAATCACCCTTGGTTGAATGTCGCTTTCTCATCCAAAGCAGTGCCCCATTCCTGGGTGTGGTCCGCATTCAATCACTGGCCAATGAGGGGTGGGTACAAGGCCCCCATTCCCTCACCCCGTTTGAAGATAACTCTGAAGGGTCACCCCAACTCTAGAGCTCCCCATGGGGCTGGCTGAGGGGTCTGCATCCCAGTTCAACGTCTCTTCTACCCAGGCCTGCTGCCTTCAGTACCCCACAGGTCTATCTCCCTAGAGTAAGCCTCCATGAACTTCCAGCACGTCTCTCCTGTTCCCTGGGAACCTGACCTAAGACACACCCATTTGAAGTACAAGGCTGCATTTGGAAGAGTCAGAAAGATGATTTTGCAGGTTTACCTAATTTAATTCTTTAAAATTTGTACTACCTGTAACTAAGTCATCTCTGAGGGAAGTACTGACTAGCCTTGACCTTTGACTCATGATTATAGCAGACAGGGCCTGATGCCAAAAAGAGGTTTAGTAATTATCTAACTACAGCAAGGCCAGCAGGTTTAGAGTAGGACACAAAAGGGTTGATCATATATTAATTCCTTTGGGAATTAATGTCAAATGAGACTTGAACAAAGAAGAAAGGAAAGAAAGTAAAATAGATAAACAGATCGATAGATCAACAATACAAATTAAGCACCTACGTTATAAGCAACGGGGAGCTAACAAAGAGGAAAAAACAATATGGCCCCTCCCTTGTGGAACCTACAATCTAACTTGGGGGGAAAACACTATTAAAGGAAGTGTTCTAGGTTGTAAGGGAGGAAATTTAGGGTGCTATGACAGTACCTAGCAAGAACACGTTAACTCTGTCAAGCATAGGGTTGGGAACAGGAGAGAGAAGAAAAGAAGCATCTATACAGAACAAAATAAACAAGTAACTGGACAGGGGAAAAGAAGACTTTAAGGAAGCTAATCCAAGGAAATCATTTACAAGGCAAAAGAAGGAATTCGCAGGAAGACATTCTATTTATAATGCTGAAACACTGGAAACAACCCAAATGCTCAACAATAGGGGAATAAGAACAATAGAATATTATGAAGTAGTTCAAATAAAAATGATGATTACATTCATTTGGGGAAATGTGATGTGAAATAATATTAAATGAGTAAAGCAGAGAGGGTCCACGTTCACTGGGCTATAACCATATGAAAATATGTGTCTTTATAAACAATGACTTAGAAAACTCTAGGTACCAGAGGAATTCTATGTCTCATGTTTCCTTTTCCCCCTGTCTCCCTTGGTTGATTATGTCACCTTTCTGGCCTGATTTTTTTAATGTCTTCTTTTCCCTGTTACTAAAGCATTATATATGCATGTACCTGTCTAGAAATGTTTTTTAAATCTTTCAGAAATACTCAGAAGTCCCTGATCTTTACTACAATGAGAAAAAATGGCAATATCACCCTGGGGAAAGATCAGCATCTTAGACTTTGTGAATTTTTTATTTAGAGGAAGTCGAACATTTTGAAATGACATAAAGGATATACGTATTTAAATAAAGAAGAAAGTTACACCCTTTTGGGAAAGTTTCCTTGACAATATATACTGATGGCTTTGATTCAGTAATTCCGACTCTAAGGTATATCTAATGCTGTGGTGGTAAATGTTTAACAGCTGGATCTCGGGAGAAGAAGCCTTGAATTTGCACAGTTTGCCAGTCTCCATAGTGTAAATACTCTGATCGTGGCCAATTTCAACGTATCGATGTGACATCAAGAAATATGAAAACCTATGTCCACACAAAGACTTGTACGAAAATGTTCATAGCATTATTCATAATAGCCCAAAACAGAAACAATGCAAATATCCATCAACTAGTGAATGGATAAAAAAAAACTGTGATATATTCAGAGAATACTATTCAGCAATAAAAAGGAATGAACTTTTGGTACATGCAACAATATGGATGAATGTCCAAATAATCGTGTTGAATGAAAGGAACAGACAAAACAAAAGCAAATACTGTATGACTCCACTGACATACAATTCTAGGAAATGAAAAGTATTAAAACAGAAAGCTGACCAGTGGTTGTTTAGGGATGGGCAGGAGAAAACTTCTGGAGGTGATGGCTATGCTCAATCCTGACTGCGGTGATAGTTTCAAGGATATACACATATGTCAAAATCCATCAAGTAGTACACTTTAAATAGGTACGGTTTATTATACGTCAATTATACTACAATAAAACGCTGGTGTGATATCACCTCACACCAGTCAGAATGGCCGTCATCAAAAAGTCTACACACAATAAATGCTGGAGAGGGTGTGGACCCTCCTACACTGTTGGTGGGAATGTAAATTGATACAGCCACTATGGAGAACAGTATGGAGGTTCCTTAAAAAACTAAAAATAGAGTTAACAGATGATCCAGCAATCCCACTACTGGGCATATATCTGGAGGAAACCATACTTCAAAAAGATACATGCAGCCCAATGTTCATAGCAGCTCTATTTACAATAGCCAAGACATGGAAACAACCTAAGTGTCCATCAACAGATGAATGGATAAAGAAAATGTGCTATATATATATATACAATGGACTACTACCATTAAAAAAAAAATGAAATAATGCCATTTGCAGCAACGTGGATGGACCTGGAGATTATCATACTAAGTGAAGTAAGTCAAACAAAGACAAATATCATATGATATCACATATGCAGAATCTAAAAAAATGTATGATACAAATGAACTTATTTACAAAACAGAAACAGACTCACAGACATAGAAAATGAATTTATGGTTACCAGGGGGGGCAAGGGTTGGGGGGCAGGGATAATTGGGAGTCTGGGATTGACACGTACACACGGCCGTATTTAAAATAAATAACCGGGGCTTCCCTGGTGGCGCAGTGGTTGAGAGTCCGCCTGCCGATGCAGGGGACACGGGTTCATGCCCCGGTCTGGGAAGATCCCACATGCCGCGGAGCGGCTGGGCCCGTGAGCCATGGCCGCTGAGCCTGTGCGTCCGGAGCCTTGTGCTCCGCAATGGGAGAGACCACAGCAGTGAGAGGCCCGCGTACCGCAAAAAAAAAAAAAATAAAAATAAATAAATAAATAAATAAATAAATAAATAAATAAATAAATAAATAAATAAATAAATAACCAACAAGGACCTACTGTATAACACAGGGAACTCTCCTCAATATTCTGTAATAACCTAAATGGGAAAAGAATTTGAGAAAGAATAGATACATGTATATGTGTAACTGAATCACTTTCCTGTATACCTGAAAGTAACACAACATTGTTCATCAAAACTATACTCCAATGTTAAATAAAAATTAGGGACTTCCCTGGTGGTCCAGTGATTAAGACTTCACCTTCCAATGCGGGGGGTGCAGGTTCGATCCCTGGTCAGGAGCTAAGATCCCACATGCCTCGGGGCCAAAAAACCAAAACATAAAACAGAAGCAGGGCTTCCCTGGTGGCACAGTGGTTGAGAGTCCGCCTGCCGATGCAGGGGACACGGGTTCGTGCCCCGGTCTGGGAAGATCCCACACGCCGCGGAGCGGCTGGGCCCGTGAGCCATGGCCGCTGAGCCTGCGCGTCCGGAGCCTGTGCTCCGCAACGGGAGAGACCACAACAGTGAGAGGCCCACATACCGCAAAAAAAAAAAAAAAAAAAAGCAGCAATATTGTAACAAATTCAATAAAGACTTTTAAAAAATCTAAAAATAAATAAATTAAAGTAAATAAAAATTAAAAACGGATAAAGAATAGCCATGAGCCGATGACTGTTATAGCTGAGTGATGGGAACTTCATTAGATTCTGTCTTACCAATGGAGGCTGGGATATTTAAGGAAATGAATTTTTTAAACTCATTTTGAAACAAATGGACAATAACTTCAAAGACAATATTTTGGGAGTGTTTCTTTTGTTTCTACAAAATGGCAGATAAAGTTTCAAGTTACAGATACTTGGGTTCCCAGAAAACATTAAGATGCATCCATAAGAGTATTAATGTAAACAGGAGTAAATAAAACATTTCTGCCACCACATCAATCATGAGTTTACATTAAATAAATAAATAGGTACAGTTTATTATGTGTCAATTATACTACAACAAAACTCATTTAAAAAAAAAAAGGCTAATCAGGATCTTCTGTGCTCCTTTCCCCCCGATCTTAGACTTTTCCTGTACCCAGCCTGACTTCCCAAGGGTAACACCCACATCTTTGTCAGAAGCCTGCCTCAGGGTGCCAAAACCCACACTGCCCTACAAACTGGGTGGAAGTGCCTAGGAGTCAACATTTCCCACCTCTCCTGCCCCTCTGCCCTCACTCCCCTGGGCAGCCTTTAATGATTGACAGGTAGAGGGGCATGAACGCGCAGCTCCCTCTCCTCTTGGCCAGGATCATTCTGAGGTTAATCGTTAATACTGGTGGGAATAAGTTCCAGGTGCTCCTGCTGGTAGCTGGACTAATAATGGACCCATCGTGGGCTGTCTTTACTTCCCCGTATCGCTTCTCCACTCCCCTACCCGTCCACGCACCCAAATAAACTATATGCACTCCAATCCTTGTGCCAAGGTCAGCTTCTAGGGGAGCCCAATTCAGACAAGGTCAAAGCTCTGGTGAAGATTTTCCCCTAGAAGTTGGAAGAAGAGATTGATTTGAGGATTTGAGTTCTAAGGCACTGCCCCTCAAACCCCCTTGCATTTAAGTACAGTTCCTAAAGCTAATATCTGGCACAAAGCATGGATGGATAATAAAAAACAAAGCATTAAAGGCAAATCAGCATGATTTCTCTTACACTATTGGAAGACAGCACCGGAAGAGATGGAGAAATTGCAAGAGGAACCACTGGTTTAAAAGATCAAGATATTTTTGTAGATTGGGTTTGGAAAAAAAAAAGATAATTGGCTCTCCAATTCCTTTTCCCCTTACCAGTATCTGCAGCTAACATTTGTTCTTATCAGGCACCTCAACTCAGCCAGAAACTGTTCCATGTGCGGGCACACGGCAATGAAGATGACAAATGACAGCTGTGCTCTCACAGAACACCTATTCTAACAAGGGGAGACAGACAATAAACATAATAAATAAACACAAAAATATCAGAGAGTAATCAATCATCTGCAGAGAATTAAAATTGGGTGAGATGAAGGTGAGTGCTGACGGTGTGGCTGCTTTAGAATTGAGAGTGTGGTCGGCGAGGTCACTGTTCCACACAGAACTCCCTCCATGGGAAGAGGACCTTCCCTCCCCGCTGATGCTTGGCCACGTGAATTAATTTGGACCCTAGACTGAGATGCTAGAGCAGGACTGCCCCAGTCATCTCACGGGCCTGTGGATGTGAGATTAATGCTTGTTGGTTTAAGCCACTGAACTCTGAGGTGGTTTGTTATGAAATATTATTACAGCAACAGGTGACTCATCCCCATAGTCAGGGAAGTCTCTCTGAGGGGGTGATATTTAAGCTGAGATCCGAACGATAAGAAGCCAGTCCCGTGATGACCATTCCAGGCAGAGAGAACGTCCAACATGCGTAAAAAGATGCAAAGGTGGGAACTGGCTTGGCGTGTTCAGGGCACTGAAAGACGGCCCATGAGGCTGGACAACGTGAGGGGGCTAAGTGGGAGAGGGATGTGAGAAGAGACTGAAGGGGAATCAAGCAAAAGCCAGTATTTAGAGGGTTTTGCAAACTCGAATAAGGAGTTTGCTTTTCACTCTAAGTACAGCGGAAAGCCCCAGGAGGATTTAAGCCATGTAGTGACACGATCACATTGATTTTTAAAAGATCACTCTGACTGCTGTGTGGAGAAGAGATTAAATGAGGGACATGCATACTGTTCTGCTATACCAGGATGCACTCTCAGAATCTTTCTCAACACAGAGTTTCCGAACTACCTGACAGAGCTAAAATCTATATGCCAACTTACATTTAGGTGGTGACAGACACCTAGATAAAATACATACAAAAATAGCTTAGGTACTATTTCATTCATAGGTAACAAACCACCCCAAAACTTAACCATGAAAAGCAACAACCATCACTCACGTGTGCACAATTCTACAGTTTGGGCAGGGCTTGATGGGGACGGCTCATCTTTGTTCCACATGGCTGCTTGGACTTTCTCACAGCTTGGTGGCTGGGTTCTAAGAGGGTGCATTCGAAAAGAACAAGCCCCGAAGCGCAAGCAATTACGAAGCTTCCGCTTGCACCACACTTGCTAATTTCCTATTAGCCAGGGCTAGTCACATGGCCAAGCGTCTGCCTGCGTCACGCTTGCTAATTTCCCATTAGCCAAGGCTAGTCACATGGCCAAGCCCACAGACAGTGTGGGAGGGGACTACACAGGGCATGAATACTGGGAGGTGTAATCTGTTGAGGGTCAATGATGTAACAAAAGCCAGACAAAACCAAACTTGAAGTGAACCTTTCAAAGAAACCACTGAGTTTTTGTTTGTTTGTTTCTTTGTTTTTAATAATTCTACACCATTTCTATTGACTGATTGGCTGTGTTGTGTCTTCGTTTCTGTGCGAGGGCTTTCTCTAGTTGCGGCGAGCGGGGGCCACTCTTCATCGTGGTGCGTGGGCCTCTCACTGTCGCAGCCTCTCTTGCTGTGGAGCACAGGCTCCAGACGCGCAGGCTCAGTAGTTGTGGCTTGATGGGCCTAGTTGCTCCGCGGCATGTGGGATCTTCCCAGACCAGGGCTCGAACCCGTGTCCCCTGCACCGGCAGGCGGACTCTCAACCACTGTGCCACCAGGGAAGCCCTGTTTACTTTTAACATTGTTATTGGAGTAAAATTGCTTTACAATGGTGTGTTAGTTTCTGCTTTATAACAAAGTGAATCAGCTATACATATAAATATATCCCCTCATCTCCTCCCTCTTGCGTCTCCCTCCCACCCTCCCTATCCCACCCCTCTAGGTGGTCACAAAGCACCGAGCTGATCTCCCTGTGCTATGCGGCTGCTTCCCACTAGCTATGTATTTTACATTTGGTAGTGTATACATGTCCACGCCACTCTCTCGCTTTGTCCCAGCTTACCCATCCCCCTCCCCGTGACCTCAAGTCCATTCTCTACGTCTGCATCTTTATTCCTGTCCTGCCCCTAGGTTCTTCAGAACCTTTTTTTTTTTTTTTAGATTCCATATATATGTGTTAGCACACGGTATTTGTCTTTCTCTTTCTGACTTACTTCACTCTGTATGACAGACTCTAGGTCCATCCACCTCACTACAAATAACTCAATTTCGTTTCTTTTTATGGCTGAATAATATTCCATTGAATATATGTGCCACATCTTCTTTATCCATTCATCTGTCGATGGACACTGAGGTTGCTTCCATGTCCTGGTTATTGTAAATAGAGCTGCAGTGAACACTGTGGTACATGACTCTTCTTGAATTATGGTTTTCTCAGGGTATATGCCCAGTAGTGGGATTGCTGGGTCATATGGTAGTTCTATTTTTAGTTTTTTAAGGAACCTCCATACTGTTCTCCATAGTGGCTGTACCAATTTACCTTCCCCCCAACAGTGCAAGAGGGCTCCCTTTCCTCCACACCCTCTCCAGCATTTATTGTTTCTAGACTTTTTGATGATGGCCATTCTGACTGGTGTGAGATGATACCTCATTGTAGTTTTGATTTGCATTTCTCTAATGATTAACGATGCTGAGCATTCTTTCATGTGTCTGTTGGCCATCTGTATGTCTTCTTTGGAGAAATGTCTATTTAGGTCTTCTGCCCATTTTTGGATTGGGTTGTTTGTTTTCTTGATATTGAGCTGCATGAGCTGCCTGTAAATTTTGGAGATTACTCCTCTGTCAGTTGCTTCATTTGCAAATATTTTCTCCCATTCTGAGGGTTGTCTTTTCATCTTGTTTATGGTTTCCTTTGCTGTGCAAAAGCTTTTAAGCTTCATTAGGTCCCATTTGTTTATTTTTGTTTTTATTTCCATTTCTCTAGGAGGTGGGTCAAAAAGGATATTGCTGTGATTTACGTCATAGAGTGTTCTGCCTATGTTTTCCTCTAAGAGTTTGATAGTGTCTGGCCTTGCATTTAAGTCTTTAATCCATTTTGAGTTTATTTTTGTGTATGGTGTTAGGGACTGTTCTAATTTCATTCTTTTACATGTAGCTGTCCAGTTTTCCCAGCACCACTTATTAAAGAGGCTGTCTTTTCTCCATTGTATATTCTTGCCCCCTTTATCAAAAATAAGGTGACCATATATGCATGTGTTCATCTCTGGGCTTTCTATCCTGTTCCATTGATCTATATTTCTGGTTTTGTACCAGTACCATACTGTCTTGATTACTGTAGCTTTGTAGTATAGTCTGAAGTCTGGGAGCCTGATTCCTCCAACTCCCTTTTTCTTTCTCAAGATTGCTTTGGCTATTCGGGATCTTTTGTGTTTCCATACAAATTGTGAAATTTTTTGTTCTAGTTCTGTGAAAAATGCCATTGGTAGTTTGATAGGGATTGCAATGAATCTGTAGATGGCTTTGGGTAGTATAGTCATTTTCACAATATTGATTCTTCCAATCCAAGAACACTATATCTTTCCATCTGTTTATGTTGCCTTCAGTTTCTTTCATTAGTGTCTTACAGTTTTTGGAGTACAGGTCTTTTGCTTCCTTAGGTATGTTTATTCCTAGGTATTTTATTCTTTTTGTTGCAATGGTAAATGGGAGTGTTTCCCTAATTTCTCTTTCAGATGTTTCATCATTAGTGTATAGGAATGCCAGAGATTTCTGTGCATTAATTTTGTATCCTGCTACTTTACCAAATTCTTTGATTGGCTCTAGTAGTTTTGTTAGCATCTGTAGGATTCTCTATGTATAGTATCATGTCATCTGCAAAACAGTGACAGCTTTACTTTTTCTTTTCTGATTTGGATTCCTTTTATTTCTTTTTCTTCTCTGATTGCTGTGGCTAAAACTTCCAAAATTATGTTGAATAGTAGTGTTGAGAGTGAACAACCTTGTCTTGTTGCTGATCTTAGAGGAAATGGAAACCACTGATTTTAAAAGACTTGCTTCACTACCCAAGGGGAAGAAGGTCTGGGTACTCACAACAGGTTCACTTTTCAAAATTGCTTAGTTTTAAATAACTACATAGACTTCTTTTTAGCACCTATGACATCCACCTTTCAAAAAGGTATTCCATTCATAGTTATAAGTATATAAAAATATAAATACTTAACATGATATAAATGAATAACATGTCATAACAGTGGTTGTTCATTTTCAGAAAATTAGAAAGCACAGGGGACCAAAAAAAAAAGGAAAAAAGAAAAGCATAATCCTTAACAGCATTCCAAGGCAGAATATCCGACAACGGTGGGAATTTTCCTACTTTCCTCATGCAAGTGTCACATTTCAGTAAGTGCAGACTAGATACCAACCCAATGCCATTTCAAGCTTGTAATGTGATCCTCTGTGGCATTAAAAGGGAATATATTTATTTGTTACCCTTCCTTCCCCTCTGTCCTCTTTCTGCACATCTACCTCTGCAGTCACCATGGCTTTGCCCACATCTGATGCAGCTTCTTTCACCTGCCAGAACCATGCTGACACATTGAAGATGAACAGCAGGTGGTCACTCCATTTTCAGCATCTGGATGACCAGGGGTTTGGCTTTAATCTTTCAGGGCATCATGTATTTCTATTGATTCTAAGTAGATGAAGAGGAAGATTTTCCGTAATTGTGCCCTGCCACTATTGTGACCACGAGCTGTTAACAGGAGATAAGCTAAGCAAAAGCTGGCCAACCCCATGTGGTGATTCAGACCCCATTGTAGCTCTTATATTCTCCCTTGAAAAGAGTAAAGTTGGGACAGTTAGGATTGATATCCTCTGAATCAACTGACCACAGGAGAGGACACATTTCTTCAATATTCCCTGAGGGAAATAAGTAAGAATAGCTGGGGAAAGTGTATGTTAGACCAGGGGTCCTGTAAGTCTGATACCTTGAATTTATTTTCTGTTTTTTAATCAAAGCATAATTTACATGCTATAAAAGCACAGACTTTACATGGACAACTTGATGAGGTTTAACACTGTTGTAACTACCATCCCAATTAAGTTAGGAATATTTCCATCATCTTAAAAAGTTCCCTTGCATCCCTTTCTAGTCAATCCCCCTGCCAGAGGCAACCACTTTCTGACTTTTATTGCCATAGCTTAATTTGGCCAGTTCTTCAACTTCATATAAGTGGAAATATACAGTATTTTGTGTGTGTGTCTCAGGCTTCTTTAGCTCAATACAATATCTTTGAGATTCATACATGTTGTTGAGTATATCAGTGGCTCATTCCTTTTTTATTGTTGCGTATTAATTGTATGAATATACCACAATTTATTTATCCATTCACCTGTTGATGGGCGTTTGGGTTATTTCCAGTGTGAGGCTCTTATGAATGAAGCTGCCACGAACATTCTTTTACAGGCCTTTTAGTGTACGTGTGTTCTATTTCACATCCTACATAATGAGTAGAATTTCTGGGTCACAGAATAGGTGCACATTTAACTTCATAAGAAACTACCATACTGTTTTCCAAAGTGGTAATACCACTCTATATCCTTACCACACGCTCCCCAAAACTTGGCATTGTGTTTTAGCCCGTCTAAAGCTAAAATGATATCTCCCTGATGATACCCTGAATCACTCCCTTCAAAATCCAGGGAGCCAGGAAGTTGGAAATGAAGTAAAATGTCAGCCTAAACCCTTCCCATTCAACATGGATGTGGGTCCAGATCGGCAGCCACGCTCAACTGCTGCTCACTGTGGGCCAGCATGGACTTGACATTCCAAAAACAAAGGGCTTTATGGAAAGTTCATATCATATACCATATTCAGTAGAACTGAGATACCGTCCGTCTTTAACTCCCTTTTCTCCCCCAAATATCGGCACAAACGTTCAACCCAATAAATGACGCATAATTGATAAATACCCAGATGGAACCTGACTGAAATCTCAGCTTCAGAATATTACCTATAATACCAAAAAACAAATTCAAATTCACGCTGAAATTAAACCCATAGGTTTATTACCACAGGAAAAGCTAAAGGCTAAGGTGGAAACACCAGAAGACTGTGATCTCAAACTACAGTCATTTACCTCATGACTTTAACCAAGTCTCTGAACCAGCCAGGGTTCTTAAGTCCTCATCTATAAAATGAGTGTGCCAAAGCTGAGAATCAGAAGTATCTGATGAAAACTGATTAAGTGTGAAAAAAATCCAAACTTCCTAGGAAAGGGTTTACTACAAAACAAGATTTTTTTTTAAATTTTACAACTATCCTTTAATTTACATTTAAAGAAGAGGAAAACATAACAAAAAATCAAAGGCAAGAGCCCAGTGCTTTGGTCTTTCCTCCTTATTTTATAGTTTGTCATTTTTGTCCAGTTATTTCTGGAGCCCCCAGCTAATAATAAATAATGCCCGTTGACTGATTCTCTTTACTTCCCCCAAGTGACAAAGAACAACTCTATTTAGATTAACATCTCCTTTGCAGAATATATCCCAAAGCTTCCTGGAGTTGCATAATAAGTAATGGAAAAGAGATAGCCTGAAAGAAATTAAGAGCTGGAGAACGAGGAGCAGTGCTCTTTCTACAGCCGAGATTTGACAGGCGTTAGTAACCAGAGCCGCTGCACGCGGCACACTGGGAAGAGAAGAGCCTCGCTTCAGGGATGGGGCTGTCCTAGCACGTTACAAAAGCCTTCCTCGGCTGAGCAGATGATGCTACGGAGCACAGCCCAGCAGCCTAACGGGCCTCCCCGTGCACACATAAGCAGTCACGGTCCACCAGCTACCCATCCCCAGAATGCGCTCTACTTCCAGGTTGCAAGTTGTGAGAGATACGGGCACAGCGGCTGCGGACTCAGTGTGCCGGTGACCTCTGTGCTAGAGAACTTAGGAAATGTAACTACGGAAATCATTCAGAGTGTGCCCCTAATACTTCCAGCTCTCTATTTTCCAGGTACATGGTGAGGTGGCATTTCTCTGTCCTCTTCGAAGTCAGAGCAGGTGATTTTCTTTGGCCAATGAAATGTAAGCGAAGTGACACATGTCACTTCCTGGTAGAAGCTTTAAGAGCCAGTGTGCGATTTGCCATGTTTTGGTCCCACTGCTCCAGTGGTCATGGAAGTATGTGTTGAGACGAGGCCTCTGTCAATCTCATTCTGGTGAGGCAATAATGAACAGGGCCTTCTGTCGATGCATGGCGGACGGCTAGTATAAGCAAGACCCTGTGCTTTCTGACCCTGAGAGTAGGAGCCTCCTTACATTTTGTGCCCTGGGCAGTCACTAGCCTCACTGGCCCGGAGGAAGAATTAAGCTCTCATTGTGTCAAGACGCTGAGATTTGGGGGAGGGGCTAATCTGTTACTGAAGCACTCAGTAGCCTTTTCTGACTGATAAAACATCCCTGCACTGGACTGGAAAGAGGAGCGTAGATAAGACCCCGGGATTGGGACTGAGCTTTCTGTGACCTGGAGACTCCACCTCTGAAATCACTTCTGTTTTTATTCATAGGGAAGCCATGACATTTAGGAAAATAAAATCACATTAAGTAATCAAATTAAGTGAACTTACAGATATTCCTGTATGGGATAGGCATGGCCAGAATCAAAAAAAAACAAAAAAAATGGGGCTTCCCTGGTGGCGCAGTGGTTGAGAGTCTGCCTGCCGATGCAGGGGACACGGGTTCGTGCCCCGGTCCGGGAGGATCCCACATGCCGCGGAGCGGCTGGGCCCGTGAGCCATGGCCGCTGAGCCTGCGCGCCCGGAGCCTGTGCTCCGCAACGGGAGAGGCCACAACAGTGAGAGGCCCGCGTACCGCAAAAAAAAAAAAAAAAAAAAAAAAAAAAAAGCAAGCTAACAACACAATTGTCCCAGGGTAGGGTGATTGTACATAAATAGAAAGTAAGAGGGTAAATAGGCTGGTCAAGATTCAGATCAAATGCCTACTCTGCTCTTCTCAGGGCCCGTTAAAAGTAGTTAAATTTCATTTATAACAAGCATGCACATCTGCCACACATTACCTGCTGGGGTCAAATCAAGCTCTCCATGTACATGGTAATGGGCATAAGCAGCTCTGTCAACATAACCCACAAAGCCCGTCATACTCCTTATCTCAGTGCTTTAGATACCTGCCTAGAAGTATTCCATCTGTCTTCAGAATAATCACCTAGTTAAGTACCTTGTGGTCTAAAGTTGGATTCTTTGGAATCAGAGAACCGTGATGAGCTCTCAGACTTTCTCTAGAAAATCAAAGTACTTTCCCCTTGCTGCAAACCTTTAGCTATCTCATGTAATTAGGGTGACTGGCATATCACTCGGCCTTATGCTGGGAGTTCGCCAGGTGCTTGGAGAGTGAGCTGAAGCCCGGGTGGGTCAGTGAGTTTCACACAGAGAAAACCCCTTCACAGCCACAAACTACACCCACAATTGTGGTCTCAAGACAAATTCTGTCAAATTAGCCCCAAAGGAACCTGGATAAGCATGTCTATAGCTCTCCACAACCCATCATTGCTAATGGAAAAATGAGTCCTAACACTTCTCTTCCTGGTTACATCATCTCTCTGGGGTTCTGCCTACTCACACGCCGTCTTTCAGACACACTCTTCCCTAAACTATCACTACTTTACAACAGAAGAAATACCTACTAAAGAGCTGGACGCTTTTTATCAAAACTATCATGTTAATTGAGCCCTTTCCCCTGAGCTCTGAAGCCAGTAGTCACTGTCTGACAGGGCCTCTTCTCCTGATGTCCCAGAACTCCCAGGGCTCAATTAAAACACAGGTCATCACCTTCCTCCCCTATCTGCTTGGCCTCCTGCATGGCCAGGCTTGAGAATGGTGAATCAAAGCATGAAATCTGGGAGTCCTAGACTCCTCTCTTTCCCTCATTACCCACATCCATCTTCAAATTCTAGAGCTCTTCCACCTTGATGACATTTGCCCCCCATCCTTCCTGTCTATTTCCCTTGCCACTGCCCTCCTCTGCCCAGAAGTTTCCCAGCTGTTTGTTCTCCTTCTCTGCAATCTCATGCCCTCCCGCAATCTACCTCTCACTCATGCCAGAGAAACCTGTCTAAGACAAAAATCTGATTTCGACAGTCCTCTGTTTTGAAAAGTCTCAAGTATCCCATTAGGTAGAGAATAAATCCCAGAGCCGGGCTCCTGGATTTCCAGATTTCTCTCAAAATACTTGTGGCTCTCCCCCTTTCATTCCCACGTCATCCATCACAAACTGCTAGGAGTTGTCTGTACATGTCACATACTTTCACACCTCCATGCTTTTCCTCCTGTGGGGTCACTAACTGGAAAGCCCTTCCCTTCAAGTCCTACCTGGGGAATTTCTACTCATCAGCTTGAATGTCAACTCTCTGAGGGCACTCCTCAGCTTCCTTCATGCTTTTCCTTCCTCTGTGGACCCACTGTTCCGGTAAAACTTTCTGACCCTGTGTTTCAGTTACCTTTTGCTGCAAATCAACCCCCTCCCCCCTGCAAAACATAGTGGATTAAAACAACCACCATTTTCTTATGGTTCATAATTCTCAGTGTGAACTGGCTCAGCTCAATAGTTATTCTGTTCTTTGTGATGTCAGCTAGGCTGCGATCATCTAGAATATTTAAAACGGCTCACTTGGGCTTCCCTGGTGGCGCAGTGGTTGAGAATCTGCCTGCCAGTGCAGGGGACACGGGTTCGAGCCCTGGTCTGGGAGGATCCCACATGCCGCGGAGCAACTGGGCCCGTGAGCCACAACTACTGAGCCTGCGCGTCTGGAGCCCGTGCTCCGCAACAAGAGAGGCCGCAATAGTGAGAGGCCCGCACACCGCGATGAAGAGTGGCCCCCGCTCGCCGGAACTGGAGAAAGCCCTCGCACAGAAACGAAGACCCAACACAGCCATAAATAAATAAATAAATAAATTTTAAAAATAAATAAATAAAAAATTTTAAAAATAAAATAAACGGCTCACTCACATGACCTGAAACTAATACAACATCGTAACTCTACTATATTCCAATATAAAATAAAAATTAAAAATAAAATAAAATGGCTCACTCACGTGGCCTTGCACTTGGTGTTGGCTGTTGTCTGGGAACTCAGCCTCTTTTCCCCTCCTTCATGTGGTTCGATTTTCTCACAGCATGCTGGCTAAATTCAGAGGGAAGGGAGTGTCCCAAGAGCAAAACTTCCAAATGAAAGGAAGAAAAGTCTGCCCGTCCTCTTTGAAGTCCCAGAATGCCACTTCCATCACATTGGTCAAGGCAGTCACCGGATGGGAAAAATAAGTGCCAACTCTTTAAATGAGGAGCAGCGTGCTCCAACAGGGAGGGGAGGAATTGTTGGGGCCGTCTTGGCAGACTAGTTACCACGCCCTGCTGGTGTGTATTCAGACTCTCCTGACCATTCTA
Source organism: Leucopleurus acutus (assembly GCF_964270905.1). Classification (NCBI taxonomy): domain Eukaryota; kingdom Metazoa; phylum Chordata; class Mammalia; order Artiodactyla; family Delphinidae; genus Leucopleurus; species Leucopleurus acutus. Next base: position 26,736,911 of record NC_139148.1, on the reverse strand, counting down.
AACGCCTCCTGATGACAAGCACTGTGTTTTAATCATCTCTTTACCCACAGCTCTTAGCATACATAGCTCCTAGAACATGGTACTCAGATACTTGAAAATGTGTTTGCTGACGCTATCAATCCAATTACATCAGATCAAATCAGCCCATCCTTTCTGAGCTCCTATTCTGTGCTATTCTGTCTTGTTGGGTGTTGTGGAGTCGAAGAAAGGGTCTTTGCCCTCCAGAAGCTTATGAGTCCGAGACAACATTGCACCAAAGGGACATAACAGAAAAGGAGATGATTAATAGTTCGAGGCAATTACAAACAAGCCATCACTGGAGAATCCACGATTGATTTCCAAGCTAATTGTGGGCACTAATCCCTATAGATCTTCGAGGAGGCTGTGTTCACTTCATAGAGAAGAGGTTTTAGGTAAGAGATGGGGTTGGATTTGAATCTGAACGTCAAGCTAGGACTGGGATGGGAAAGAAATATGACCATGGTGGAATACTAGAAGCAATGATGTGGAGATGGGACCACACAAGTTGCATTACTTAGCATGCTTACACACACAAACGCACACACACACAATTGTACATTTTTTTCAATAGGATCCTTGCTAAAACCACACTCTAATAAGTGAGAAAGTAAATAACAGTGGTCAGAAATGTGAGTTCTAAATAATTTTAAAATATAACTAGGAGAAATAGATAAAACGTGCATGGCATAGATTAGATTGCTCAGTAAATATCACGTTTTCCCAGCCTCTTTTGAAGTTGGTTTGGGCTGAAGTGAATATGACTTCTGGTCCAAGGCAAGAAAGAGCTCGTGGGAGGTCTCCATGCATCCTGTTTCCCTTCTGTGTAGCTGGAAGTAAAGAATTCTGAGATGGGAGAACTGCAGGATGGAACTTAGCCTGCATCTGTAAGTTAACCATCCTTGGAGAGCCATGAAGGAGAGTCACTTCACCTGTCTCAGACTGCGATGTGGCCAAGAAATAAATATTGTCTTCAGCCATTGAGAAATTTCAGTTTTATTTGTTACTGCAGCATAGCTTACCCTATTCTATTATACCTAGTGTTCTCTATGAAGGAATTGCAATATCACATAATAAAAATTATTCATCCTCTATTTAGAAAAGACAGCAAGCAAAGAAAACTTTTAAAATCTACTTTTGGCTATCTGCAATAGAGAGGTATGCCTTCCTGTCTAGGAGCAAGTGATTAAGAGGTATCTAATTAAACAATCAGCATCGATACCCCTTGTGTACATTGATTGGACTCACTTATGCATTGCTGTGCAGAACATTCTGCAATAGCTCTAATCAGTGGCAACAGAAGGTGAGCAAGGGAAGACAAAGGTTATTTGAAATAAACAGATAATTCTCAAACCTTATTAAGTCAACATCTTCCCCAACCAGACTTTTTAACATGGCTACTAACAAGTAGAATATGACTCTCCTGCTTCCTCTTCCCTGTTCCTCATCTACTTACATGAGCGATAACCAAAGGACCAATCACCTAAGAAGGGAGCCAGAGGCCAGAGAAATCCACAAGCTAGAAAACTGGAGCCAGAATCTTGGGTGGCAGCTCCACCTGGACCATTATTTTATTGCCTGAGACTGTCCTAGATGAGACACTTTATTTTTTCTATCAGCTCCATTTATTCTCTGGCTGGAAGGAACGTCCAGTTGCATACTGGTTTCTGGGTCCTCATGAGTTTCTTAGGCTGTGCATTAAACTTGAGACAAAGAACACTTGTTTTTTGGAATAGACGCCTCTGAAGTGAGCAGTGTTCGCAAAAGGCCCATTCTGAGAATGGTCCTACTTGATCCAGGGAGCAAGGGATATAAAAGAGTAATAGATTTGCCTCTTAATTATTTGCCCTGAAGAGAGGAAGCCAAGAGAATAAACATCCCAACCTCACTCTCCTCTTGCCCTCCCATCTCCTGCCAGTGCCTCCCATTGGCTGAACCCAATCAGAAGCCAGAGGGCGGAGGGGCCCATGGATGCAGTCCACACAAGCCACGCTCCCAGGAATCAGAGTAAGATGGAGAAGGACAGAGAATAGTCCTGGAGAGGCAAGTGGAGAACATCCAGCGCAATGATGAAAACCGAAAGGTTACAACCTTAGAGAAAAGTCTGATTTAGCTGAATTAGTATCAGTCATCAACTTACACACACCAGTATATACAATGGGCATGTTTAAATTTAGAGGACTTTCCTTTGCCCAACATAGCGATTCTGCTTTCTTTCCCCCAAGGCGGAACGGTGAGGAAGTGGAGACTGGAAGGATGTGGGTGTCGGACATGTCTCATTGGCACCCAACCAAACAGAAGCCACCACAAAACTCTCTTATGGCCTTTGTGCTAAAAAGATGCCCTTTAGTGGAGCCAACCCGGATGCATTAGAACTTCCCTGTCTCTGATCACCAACTGGAAGAGCCTTCCCTGGAAGGTGGAGCCCATGGCCCAGTCCTGAATACTTCACACCCTCAGTATCTGGGGGTCCCAACACCCCTTTCAGGAGTATGACTCAGCACAAAAGTGCTGATGAAGGAAGCCTTTCTCCTGGCTCCAAAGGTTCATGTTTCTACCTCATTCCAGGGTTAATTTTACCCAGATCGTGCATCTCAGCCTGTGAGAATCCCATGCGAGTCAGTCAACCGTCCACTCCTCAAATCTCTGCTGACTGCTTTCCATGTCTGGAAGCTCTCACCAATGCCCTGGTTCTTAGCTGCTTCTGGTTCTCCATGGGCCTTTACTGGCCACGGCTACTTCCCTGCCAGCCCTAGCACGCACCGAGCCAGCCTCACCCCACAGTGTACAGTGTCCTGCTAATGAGGTCCCTCCTGTGGCTTACTCTCTAAATGCCTCCTTCCTCCCCTGGTTTGCAATGGTCCCCTGCTTCCGCAGAGTCCCCCCGCCTCCTTCTCCTCAGAGATGCTATCCTTCCAGTCTACATCCCCGTCAGGAATTCTATGCCTTTAGATCCCCATCTTTTCTGGAATCGTATATCTGATGAGCAGCCCATAAAGGTAGTTAATGTACTAAGCCAACTCCTGCGAGCTTCGACTGTGTTCTTAGTGGGGGCGGGGATGAGAATGAGAAATGTTTTAACATTTTTAAAAAATAAAATAAAATCATGGCTCTCGTGTAAATATAAAATAAAAACATGTCAAAGATTTTATTTAACTCATTAATTAATGAGGAAACCAGTAAGATGTTACACATCATTCAAAGGAAAACTCAGAGAGCCATACATATAGAGGCAGGCGATAAGTAACGTTGGGATGAATGCCCAAACAGATGCAAAACTAGTCCCAAATAAGTCGCATTCCACCAGACACAATTCATTTGCATTTCTGTGGACAAGAATAATTTGCACTATTATTAGTTTTCTAAAATTTAGTTATAAAATAGCTCAAAATCAATGAAAGGTGGAAATAATCACGAAGGGTACTCTAAAAAGGACACCCAGTAAACCTTTTCTTTGCCAATTTTAAAATCTTTCACAATTTTTCCTGATAGGAGAAAGGCCTCTTCCCTTTCCCATAGGAACCCACATCTAACATAACTACTGGAAGCACTGTCTGTGAGTGGGAACGGGCATTTCTGCTTGTGGAGACCAATATATGTGTCTTCAAATCCAAACCTCAATAAGTGCTATAGACTGAATGTTTGTGTTCCCCACCCAAAATCTGTACGTTGAAATCCTAACCCCCCAGTGTGACGGTATTAGGTGGTGGGGCCTTTGGGAGGTGAGGACATCGTGAGACTGGGGCCCTCATAAATGGAATTAGTACCCTTATAAAAGAGACCCTGGAGAGCTCCCTCGAAGAACCGGACCACACTGGCATCCTGACCTTGAACTTCCAGCCTCCAGGTACTTTGTTACAGCAGCCTGAACAGACTAAGACAGCAAAGCATGGCAGCTTCCTCCCTTTTAGAGCATTGTTATTAAGAGTGTGGTCTGGCATTACCTAAAACGCTGGTTTAGAAACTCAAATTTTGGGACTTCCCTGGTGGCGGTGGTTAAGACTCCACCTGCCAATGCAGGAGACACGGGTTTGGGCCCTGGTCCAGGAAGATCCCACATGCCGTGGAGCAACTAAGCCCATGCACCACAACTACTGAGCCTGTGCTCTAGAGCCCACGTGCCACAACTACTGAAGCCCACATGCCTAGAGCCTGTACTCCCTAACAAGAGGAGCCACTGCAATGAGAAGCCCGCACACTGCAATGAAGAGTAGCCCTCGCTCACCGCAACTAGAGAAAGCCCACGCGCAGCAATGAAGACCTAATGCAGCCAAGAACAAAATATTAATTAATTTTAAAAAAAAGAAATTCAAATTTTAGCTTCAGTCTAAATTAGAATCTATATTTTAAAAGGTCCCAGACCTAAATAAATGGAAAGATATCCCACGTTTATGGATCAGAAGACTTAATATTGTTAAGATATCAATACTCCCCCAAATTATCTACAGATTCAACACAATCCCTATCAATATCCCAGCAAGCTTTTTGGGGGAAAAAACTGTCAAGCTTATCCTAAAATTCATATGGAAATACAAGGGACCCAGAACAGCCAAAACAATCTTGAAAAAGAAGAATAAAGTTGGATGACTCATACTTTCCTATTTCAAAACTTATTACAAAGCTACAGTAGTCAAGGCAGTGTTGTACTATCGTAAGTTTAGATATATAGATTTACAGAATAGAACTGGGAGTCCAGAAATAGGCCCATATATTTACGGCCAATTGATTTTCAACAAGTATGCCAAGACCATCCAGTGGGGAAAGAATAGTCTTCTCAGCAAATGGTACTGGATAACTGAAGACCCTCATACAATAGAATGAAGTTAGATTCCCTACCTCACATCATATACAAAAATTAATTCAAAATGGATCAGAGATCTAAATGTACCTAAATCTAAGAGCTAAAACTATAAAATTCTTAAAAGAAAACCTAGGTGTAAATCTTTGTGACCTTAAATTAGGCAATGGTTTCTTGATATGACACCAAAAGCACAAGTGACAAAAGAAAACTAGATAAATTGTACTTCATCATAATTAAGAATTTTTGTGCTTCAAAGGAATCACCATTAAGAAAGTGAAAAGACAACCCACAGAATGGAAGAAAGTATTTGTGAATCATGTATCTGATAAGGGACTTATATCCAGAACAGATGCAGAACACGACAATAAAAAGACAAACGATTCTATTTTTCAATGGGCAAGAGATTCGAGTAGACACTTCTCTAAAGAAGGCATGCAAATGGCCAATAACTACATACAAAGGTGCTAAACATCATTAGTCATTAGGGAAACGCAAATCAAAACCACAATGTGATACCACTTACTATCCACTAAGAGGATTAAAATTTTAAAACAGACAGACAATAACAGTGTTAGAACCTTCACATCTTGCTGGTGGGAATGTAAAAATGGTGCTTTGGAAAACATTCTGGGAGTTCCTCAAAATATTAAACACAGAGCTACCATATAACCCAGCAATTCCATGCCTATGTATATCCCCAAGATAATCAAAAACATGTATACACAAAAACCTGTACAAGAAGGTTCATAGCAACATTATTCATAATCGCCACAGAATGGAAACAACTCAAATGTCCATCAACTGATGAAAGGATAAATAAAATGTGATATATCCACATAATGGAATACAATTTAGCAATAAAAAAGGATAAAAGATTTAAAACATTATGCTAAGTAAAAGAAGGCAGATACAAAAGGCCACATACTATATGATTGCATTTATTTGAAAAGTCCAGAACAGGCAAATCTACAGAGATAGAAAGTTGATTAGTGGTGGCCAAACCTGGGGGGAGGCAGGATGGGGAGTGAGTGCTAATGGGTAGAGAATTTCATTTTGGAGTGATGAAAATACTCTGAGATGTGGTAATGGTTGCACAACTCCATGAATATACAAAAAAACAGGTAAATGTTCACTTTCCAAAGGTGAATTTTATAGTATATGAATTATATCTCAAAAGGGTTATTATTATTTTTTTAATGGTCTCAAGACAGTGCAGAGGTGCCCTGGGTTTCCGGCCTCACCCAGGTTCCTAAGGAACCTAGAGCATGGTGCCCCGCCCCCTTCCGGCCACCGTCACCCCCTTCCAGTAATGGACTCGCCCCCCACCCTCTGTCCCCTCCCCTTCCCATCCCATAACGGACTCCATATCCGGCCCATCCTAGAGAGGGTGCCCAGCGCTTCCGGCCGCCCTCTTCGACCACGGGGGAGAGCCCCGAGGCAGCTACCGCGGGCCCCGCGGCTTCGCCTTCACCCTGGCCTTCACGCCCGCCACGCTGCCCGTGCCGTCCGCCATGCTGCCCGCGCCGCCCTCGCAGGTGCGCCAGAGCTACCACCCCGACTGCGAGGCCGCCGTCAACAGCCATTTCAACCTGGAGTTCCACGCCTCCTTAGTGTGCCTGGCCGCGGCCGTTTACCTCTACCGCTACGACGTGGCCTTGAAGCACTTCAGCTGGTTCTTCGTGCGCCGCTCCCTCGAGCACAGCGGTTGGGCCCGGCGCCTGATGCGCCTGCAGAACCAGCGCGGGAGCCGCATCCGCTTCCAAGACATCGGGAGACCAGTCAGTATCGAGTGGAAGAGCGGCCTCAAGGCCATGAAGTGCACCTTGTTCCTGGAGAAGCTCGTGAACCGCAGCCTGCGCCACCTGCACCAGCTGGCCATCGACAAGAGCGACCCCCACCTGCACCGCTTCCTGGCAACTCACTACTCCAGCCAGCAGGTGGCGTTCATCAGCGAGCTGGAGGGTCATGTCACCACCCTGAGCATGATGGGGGCCCCGGACGTCGACCTGGCAGGGTCCCTCTTTGAAAAGCTCACCCTGGGCGACAGCGACAAGAAGAACTGAGCCTGGACTGGACTTCCCCAGAGCCACGGGGTGACCAGAGCCCTGGTCACCGTGCCTGCCATGCAGACGGCAATAGTGCCCTTGCAGAAGAAGTTCACTTAAGTTTTTTTCTTCCAGTTTTGCCACTCCTTCCAATAAAGTTATTTGGTTCCTAAAGAAATAAAGGTCTCTCCTTGGTTCCTGTGTGCAAATCGCTCGCTTTTTAAAACAGGTATCCAGGAGGCTCTCTACCCACCCATGCCCCACCCACATGCCGCTCAGGATCTCCACAGAGGGAGGGAGAAGGCATTCCATGGGGCCCTGGAAAATGCAACATCCATCTTCCCCTTTTAAACAGTGTGTGTGGGGTGGGGTGAGATGGGTGGCCTGGGGCCCTGATGGGTGGGTGGGTGGTGTCTGCGGGTGCCCATATATGGTAAAGATATAAAAGAATATGGTCTAGAATTCATCACAGTAGTTGCCTCTGGGGAAGAAGTGAAGGGAATGGGCAGGGATTAAAAGAAAGGGGATCTTGGGCTTCCCTGGTGGCGCAGTGGTTGAGAGTCCGCCTGCCGATGCAGGGGACACAGGTTCGTGCCCTGGTCCGGGAAGATCCCACAGGCCGCGGAGCGGCTGGGCCCGTGAGCCATGGCCGCTGAGCCTGCGCGTCCGGAGCCTGTGCTCCGCAACGGGAGAGGCCACAACAGTGAGAGGCCCGCGTACCGCCAAAAAAAAAAAAAAGGAAAAAAGGGGATCTTCAGCATTATCTGATGTATCTTAGTTCAATAAATTACGCAAATGTTAATGGTTGTTGATTCTCAGTAGCACGCTGGGGGCCCTGGAAGCCAACATGTCAGAGTCTGTTGTTGACAAGCTCACCCTGGGCTACAGTGATAATGGGGAATGAGCCTTGGGCTGTCTTCCCCATAGCCAGGGGTTGACCAACTAAAATAATAATAATGGCACTTTGCAAGTCCAAGTCTTCTTATTTACATTCTTGTATTTTACTTATATAAGAACCTCAAGAAGTAAGAAGGATAGGTGTTATCAGTGAGGAAAAGGTAGGCCACACAGGTAAGAAGTAGCAATGTGGAATGTGGACATGAACATAGATTTTCTGATGCCATATTTGTGTGTGTGTGTGTTACCCCACAGGTTAACAATGGGTTAAGAAAGATTGTGTGGGTAGACTGGGAATCCAGCCAGATAACTAGCCTCAGAAGGGAGGGAAATCCCCGACACTCTTAAAGACATCCCTGGTCACTGCAGTCTCTCTAATTACAGGTGTGCCTTCCAGCCTAGGGTGGGAATGGCTGCTAAACCTCAGCCAGAATCCTTCTCATAGGAAAGAAGTCTTCGGAATTGGCCACCGGATGCATAAGAGGTAGCAGGGCACCTCGCAGGAAGGCAGTCACCACCTATGCACATGAATCCCTCTGTTCAGGCTCTCTCCCTCACACACGCAGCAACACTGCTACCTGAGTTGGCCCTGAATACCTGGAAAGAACTTGGGACTGGAAATCCCCAGAGATTGCAGCTTTGCCTGTGGTGGCTTCTCTTCAGGCACAAAAGGTGAGGGGAGTGGCTGCAAAACACACATGTTCTGCCTGCAAATTCACCTCATCTGGACTGAGAAACCCTGTATTTTTGCCATGCGTGGGGTACTGTAATCTATATATCAAAGCACTGCCTGTCATGGGCTCTGCACCTGGATTCTAAAGCTGACTCCAGTCTTGGGCGCCGGGTCCCCCGTTTTATCCCATCTTTTCCTTTTGTGTGATTCAGAGGGACTCCCCGGGATAACGCAGAGAAGTCTACTTAGAGCTACATCCTCTTATTTTACCTGGAAAAGAAGGATTTCCTCACCTGCAAGACTCAAAGAGACTTGTGATTATAACACTCCAGTGCCTATTACAAGCCACTACTTGTAGTGTCACATTTCACAGCTTTTCTTTAAGAATCCCTGGCAGGGAAGTTTAAATACGGGGGCAGCTCAATTATTTCTCTCCTTGTTCTTCTCCAAGAGAAAAGTGAACATTCTAAATCCCCCTTTTCCTAGTTCAGTTTTGGGGTCCACAGTCTTTTGAACATGTGGGGCAGTGATGGAAAGAAGTAAGAAACATTCAGACTAATGGAGTTTGCCCCGTTGTACTTTACATCTTGACTTTGTCCATCAGTGTAAGTCTCCTCATTTTCCCACCCTCCCCTGCTTGCCGTATACCTCTCAAAAGGGGTGAGCAAACTTCTGGTAGGTGTGTCACCTTCCTGCATACTCACAGCCTTCCCGACTCCTCGATAACCTGACTTTCAAGACATGGGAGTGAGTTGTGACTTGGTCTTCCAGCCCTGGAAAATGCCACCCTGAGATGCACAGCTGGATGGCTGTCAGTCATTGGCCGTGCTCTGTTGCTTGGGGGAATAATGTCTGAAATAGTGGCTGTTGCTATGGGTACTGGAATCTCAGGCAATGATAATATCAGGACAGACTGAGGGAAAATGATAATAAAATTGATAACTTCATCTCAGGCTCAAACACAGATTCAGATTAACTGTGTTGAATAATTTACCTCTGGGGGAAAAAAATCCTCACTCTATCACAAAAGGAAATTTCTTAATAGATGGTTGTCACTGACAAATTGTACTTCATTTTCCAGAAAAAGGAAAAGTTATTTTTTTCCCTCAGAAATGTGTGACAAGCAGTACAAAGCACCCATTAATTTCTCCTGAATCATCTCTACTCTTGAAATTTGTTCTACATTTCTGATTTTTAAATTCTCCTTTAATTTTTTTTCATTTGCCAGCAATTCCAGTTTCTTTTCACAAGCCCAAGAGACATATCTAATCAAGTATTCAGGAGAGGAAGGCATTATCACTAATCTTGGAAGTGATACTATGCTCCAGGTTTTAAAATAAAAATTTTTATTACAGATTTTTTTTTTTGCAGTCCTGAGTTCATCTTCAGAGGGATATTGATGGAGAATATGCTTCAGGAAAGCTGAAGTGAAGGTGATTAGAAAAGCATTAGGTCACCTAAAAAGTAAAGAAATGTATGCCTTGATTCATTTAGTCAAGAAGGATGTAAGAGTGGAATACGTTACAGTGAGAAAGCAAAGTAGTAAGGGCTAACGTAATAATCGTGTATCAGTTTGGATTGGGTTTGGTTAGGAGTAACTGAGATCAGAAAAGCAGTGGCTTTAAGAAAAAAAAAAAGGTTTTCCTCTCCCATATGTAAAACAAGTATGGAGGAAAACAGTTCAGGCTGCTGAGGAAATTCCTTCCATTTCATTTCACTCATTCCAAGAGGTGCATTTGTTTTCACATTTTCACATCTTTAAAATTGGGATACATCTTACAATCACTGTTGGCTACAGCTGTCATTGCCTGAGCAAGCGCATCAGGACTCAATGGAGTGGTCTCACTGGCTAGGAACAAACTTCTAGCGCCATTAGAAGAGCACTCAAGAAATTCTGCATCACCAACACTCTTGATGGTACGGAGCATGATATTAAGAGATACCAATATTATTAAGAGATACTGAGTACAAAACTGATTAGAAGAGTTGAAATTTGTTTTATTTAAATCATTTGTTCATCTATTCCAGCTCTATTGAGATATAATTGACATATAATATTGTGTAAGTTTAAGGTGTACAACATGATGACTTGATACACATATATATTGTGAAATGATTACCATAATGAAGTTAGTTAACACATCCTTCACCTCACATAATTACCTTTTTGGGGGGTGGTGAGAACATTTAAGATTTACTTGAAACCATCGACAAAACAAAAAGACAACCTACTGAATGGGAGAAAATATTTGCAAATGATATGACCAAAACGGATTAATATCCAAAATATATAAACAGCTCATACAACTCAGTATAAAAAAAACCATAAAACCTGATTTTAAAATGGGCAGAAGACCTGAAAAGACATTGTTCCAAAGAAGACATACAGATGGCTAACAGGCACATGAAAAGATGCTCAACATCACTAATTAGAGAAATGCAAATCAAAACTATAATGATCTCAAAACCACAATGATCACCTCACATCTATCAGAATGGCTCTTATCAAAAAGTCTACAAATAGCAAACGCTGGCAAGGATGTAGAGAAAAGGGAACCCTCATACACTGTTGGCAGGAAGGTAAATTGGTGCAGCCACTATGGAAAGCAGTATGCAGGTTCCTCAAAAAACTAAAAATAGAACTACTATATGATCCAGCAATTCCACTCCTGGGTATAGATCCAGACAACAAGACAAACACTAATTTGAAAAGATACATGCACCCCAATGTTCATAGCAGCGTTACTGACAATAGCCAAGATATGGAAGTGACCCAAATGCCTATCACCAGATCAGTGGATAAAGAAGATGTGAGATATAAATATACATATATGGAATATTACTCAGCCATAAAAAAGAATGAAATTTTGCATGTGCAACAACATGGATGGACTTGGAGGGCATTATGCTTAGAGACAGAAGTCAGAGAAATACAAATACTGTATGTTATCACTTATATGTGGAATCTAAAAATATAAAACAAATGTATATAACAAAATAGAAACAAACTCACAGATACAGAGAAGAAACTAGTGGTTACCAGTGGGGAAAGGGAAGCAGGGAGGGGCAAGATAGGGGTAGCGGATGAAGAGATACAAACTACTATGGATAAAACAGAGAAGCAACAAGGATATATTGAACAACACAGGGAACTACAGCCATTATTTTATAATAACTTTAAATGGAGTATAAGCTCTAAAAGTATCGATCACTATGTTGTACACCTGAAACTAATATAATATTGTAAATCGACTATACTTCAATAAAAGAAACATTTTTTAAAAGATTTACTCTCTTAGCAACTTTCAAGTATATAATACAATATTGTTAACTATAGTCACCATGCTATAGATTAGATCCCCAGAACTTATCTTATGACTGAACATTTGTACCCTTTGACAAATATCTCCCCATTTCCCCCAACCCCCAGCCCTGGGTAACCACCATTCTACTCTCTATTTCTATGAGTATGGCTTTTTTAGATTCCACACATAAGTGAGGTCACATAGAATTTATCTTTTCTGTCTGAGTTATTTCACTTAGCATAATGTCTTCAAGGTCCATCCTTGTTGCAAATGGCATGATTCCCTTCCTTTTTTCCATTGCACATATACCACATTTTCTTTATCCATGCATCTGTCAATGGACATTCAGTTTGTTTCTATGCCTTGGCTATTGTGAATAATGCTATAAACACGGGGGTGCAGATATCTTAGAAGAGTTGAAATTTGAATCTAGAGAAGTTCTATCAGTGCCTTAAACAATTTATTTAGTGCATAGTTTCCTTTTTTTGTGTATGCACAAGAGTGATTAATGACAAAAAATTCTGTCTAAATAAGTGTAAAAGAGATCTTTTAATAAGTATAAACTGAAAAATCTACGAAAAATCCAATGGATAAGAAAAGGTTGTGTCTCACTTTAACTGGTAGCATTTTCTTTGTTTCTTTGTGGTTCCTAAAATGATGGTGTGCCTTAAAATTGACATGTTTGATTTGATAAAATACATTAGTTTTTTGTTCCACTGTACAGGGGCTTCTGGTCTTAAGCCGTATTTTCCAATATGGCTACTGGAGCTCCAACTACTTACACCAGCATACCAGGAAGAAGAAAGAATAGATAGATAGATAGATAGATACATAGATAGATAGATAGATAGATAGATAGATAGATAGATAGGTAGATAGGTAGATAGAATATAGATAGGAGTGGGGGAAGATCGGGACTTTGCTAGGAGGAGGGAAAAGATAATAAACCTGGGTGCCATGAATGGAGGGTTGATCTTTGAGTTAAGGGGTGGCAACTTACTGTGATTTCTGATTCAGGGGAATGTTGTCATGGGAACATTTATTTTCCTTCAAAATCAGAGGATCCAATAGAAAGGACCAGGCCACATTCACCTGCAGATGTGTTTTGTTTGAACTAATGATTTTTAAAAGAATTTTTCAATTTTGGAATAAGTTTAGATTTACATAAATGTTGCAAAGATAGTACAGACAGTTTCTGTATATCCTTCACCCAGTTCCCTCTGTTAACATCTTACATAACCATGGTGCATTTGTCAAAAATAAGAAATTAAAACTAGCACATTACGATTAACTAAATTCCACAGTATATTCAGACTTCACCAATTTTTCCACTGAAGTCCCTTTCTGTTCTGGGTTCCAATCCAGGATACCACATTGCATTTAATGTCATGTCTCCTTGGCCTCCCCTGTCTCAGTCTTTCCTTGTTTTTCATGACCTTGAGAGTTTTGAAGAGTACTGGGCAAGTATTTTATAGAACGTTTACCAACCTGGGTTTGTCTGAAGTTTTCTCCTGATTAGACTGGATTATGGGTTTGGGCTAAGAATACCACAAAGATGATGTGCTCTTCTCATCACATCATATCAGGAGGTACATGCTATACACATGACTTATCACTGGAGATGTTGACCTTGATCATCTGGTTGAGGTGGGGTCTGCCAGCTTTCTCCCCTGAAAAGTTAATATTTCTCCCTTTCTATTCTCTACTCTTTAGAAGCCAGTCACTAAGTCCAGTTCAACCTCAAGGGATGGGGAGGAGGAATTAAGTACCACCTCCTGGATGGTGAGAATATCTACCTGTAACATTTGAAATTCTTCTGAAAAGAAAACTTGTAGCTTCTCTGCCATTTATGTATTTATTCAGTCATTTATTGTATTTATACCAGTACGGACTCAGAGATATTTACTTCCTACTTTGGGTTATAATCCAACACTACATTATCTATTTAGTTGCTCAAGTTCTTCCAGATTTGGTCATTGGGAACTCTTTCAGTTGGTTCTTGCGTCCCTTTGACATTCTCCCATCACTCTGTGCGCGTGTGTGTGTGCATGTGTGTGTACGTGTGTGTGTGTGTGTATGTGTATGTAGTACTTCCTTTCTGACACTACAAGATGCTCCAAGCTCATGATGTATTTTCTCCGCCCCAGCCCTAGAACCAGCCACTTCTCCAAGGAGTCCCAGTTCCTTTTATTGGATAAATCGTATTTAGAAACTAAGATCTTGGCAAACTAGTGAGTTTTTAACTGGAAGAATTCTCATAAAATTCTATTTTTCTGGCTTCTCTTAAAAATATTAACTGTCTGGCCACACTGGGCCCTGTCCCATGGAAGCGTTCATATGGAACTGAGTTTCAGTGGCCATCTTAATGTAATTACATTCTTCAATTCACCACAGAAAATGCCATCCAAGCAATGTAATTTGGGTACCCAAATGCACCTCTTCATTAACTTAAATTACCCACTGGGCCCTGCTGGTACTCACTTTTGTATTGTTGTTCTTAGATTCTGTCTCAAGCACCATGGAGGGTGCAGGAGTCAGTACCTTGGAATGGATCCTCTGCCCCAGAAAAAGGATGGTCCCTGTCCCTTAGGTTGATGTGCCCCTGTGTCTCTGGGCCTCTAATGGTATTTGGGAGGTGAAACTTGGATCACTGGGTTGTCTATTTCCTTGCTGCTTAGAAGTCAAAAGAGCTCAGCTTATAGCTTCATCTACAGGTGTCTCTGTCAGTTTCTTGTCCCCCTGTTAACCAAAGCACTCAACTGCTTTTACCTTCTGTTATCACTTTATGTCATGATGAGAAATTACCTTGATGCTTGTGTAGACTTCACCTGCATCACCAGGCAGGATATATGAAATGTCACAGACCAAAAGGCTCACAGATCAAACTAATATGGCTTGGATCACACTGTTTACTGAATGATTAAGAGCAGTGAGAATCAAGGGGGTGGGGAGAGAGGGAAAGAGGGAGGGGGAGAGAGGGGGGAGGGAGGGGGGGAGGGAGGGAGGGAGGGAGGGAGGGAGGGCACGAGCGAGCCCAATGGAAGGACCATACAGCCTGAATCCTATGTCATGCAATGTTCACACGTCCATTCTCTGCTGCTTTAGCTTTCCCCACTTCGTATGATTATAAAGACCAGGGATGAAGATATGTAGAGCCAATATACACCAGTTCTGTCAGAGACACCAAGGTGCAAGTACTCCTAGTGTATAGGGCAGAGGACATATGGGACCAAAATTGGTGTCCCCAGTCGGCGGCTGATCTAAGGATGCGACAACTGTCATGAATACTTGGTGTCTACTTGGTCCTTCCATCCCTTCCTATTCAGAACACATATATTCTGCTGACTTTATCCATGTCTAATATATCTCACAAGAATTATCTATACTTAGTTTTGTCTAACCTCCTTATTTGTTTTTCTTCTCTACTGCACAGTATTCTTAAATTCTTGCTTAAACAGTGAACAAACATGTCCCTATACAAGCAACTTCTAATCTGTTCTTCAGGATGAAGTGGCCCAGAGAGGTGTCATGAATGCTTTGCAGGGTACTGTTAGGTTGGTTCCTGTCCTGGCTCTGTTGACTACAATCTTTGTTGCCCACCTTGATGATCATCTGAAAACCCTCTCAGGAGCATATCCAGCTCACAATAAAGGGACTCATGACCCCATTTTCTTTAAGGACCTTGATTCCATAGCCCCTTAGCTTCCAATGCCTTGAAGAAATCATTCTCTTCAGCAATCTGGAAAGGAGAGGAAAAAAAATTCTTCCTAAAAAAAAGATATCCCTGCCTAGTTGCCCCACCTCTGTACAGGTCTGATATCTGTAGTGGACTAGGTCCAGGAGGCTCTTGGAAGAAGAAAGATGGGGGCAGAAAGTTGATTTCCTAAGCTAAGAGTAAATGGAAAGGAAAGGAAAATACAGGAGAGGGAGGAACACTCCCAAACTCATTCTATGAGGCCACCATCACTCTGATACCAAAACCAGACAAAGATGTCACAAAGAAAGAAAACTAGAGGCCAATATCACTGATGAACATAGATGCAAAATTCCTCAACAAAATACTAGCAAACAGAATCCAACAGCACATTAAAAGGGTCATACACCATGATCAAGTGGGGTTTATCCCAGGAATGCAAGGATTCTTCAATATATGCAAATCAATCAATGAGATACACCATATTAACTAATTGAAGGAGAAAAACATGATCATCTCAATAGACGCAGAAAAAGCTTTCAACAAAATTCAACACCCATTTATGATAAAAACCCTCCAGAATGCAGGCATAGAGGGAACTTTCCTCAACATAATAAGGGCCATGTATGACAAACCCACAGCCAACATTGTTCCCAATGGTGAAAAACTGAAACCATGTCCTGTAAGATCAGGAATAAGACAAGGTTGTCCACTCTCGCCACTATTATTCAACATAGTCTTGGAAGTTTTAGCCACAGCAATCTGAGAACAAAAAGAAATAAAAGGAATGCAAATCAGAAAAGAAGAAGTAAAGCTGTCACTGTTTGCAGATGACATGATACTATATAAATAGAGAATCCTAGAGATACTACCAGAAAACTACTAGGGCTAATCAATGAATCTGGTAAAGTAGCAGGATACAAAATTAAAGCACAGAAACCTTTTGCATTCCTATACACTAATGATGAAAAATCTGAAAGAGAAATTAAGGAAACATTCCCATTTACCATTGCAACAAAAAGAATAAAATACCTAGGAATAAACCTACCTAAGGAGACAAAAGACCTGTATGCAGAAAACTACAAGACAGTGATGAAAGAAATTAAAGATGATACAAACAGATGGAGAGATATATCATGTTCTTGGATTGGAAGAATCAACATTGTGAAAATAACTATACTACTTAAAGCAATCTACAGATTCAATACAATCCCTACCAAACTACCGATGGCATTTTTCACGGAACTAGAACAAAAAATTTCACAATTTGTATGGAAACACAAAAGACACCGAATAGCCAAAGCAATCTTGAGAAAGAAAAACAGAGCTGGAGGAATCAGACTCCCAGACTTCGGACTATACTACAAAGCTACAGTAATCAACACAGCATGCTACTGGCACAAAAACAGAAATATAGATCAGTGGAACAGTATAGAAAGCCCAGAGATAAATCCACACACATATGGTCACCTTATCTTTGATAAAGGAGGCAAGAATATACAGTAGAGAAAAGACAGCCTCTTCAATAAGTGGTGCTGGGAAAACTGGACAACTACATGTAAAAGAATGAAATTAGAACACTCCCTAACGCCACACACAAAAATAAACTCAAAATGGATTAAAGACCTAAATGTAAGGCCAGACACTATAAAACCCTCAAGGAAAACATAGGCAGAACACTGTACATAAATCACAGCAAGATCCTTTCTGACCCACCTCCTAGAGAAATGGAAATAAAAACAAAAATAACCAAAGGGACCTAATGAAACTTCAAAGCTTTTGCACAGCAAAGGAAACCGTAAACAAGACATAAAGACAATCCTCAGAATGGGAGAAAATATTTGCAAATGAAGCAACTGACAAAGGATTAATCTCCAAAATTTACAAGCAGCTCATGCAGCTCAATATCAAAAAAAAAAAAAAAACAAAACAACCCAATCCAAAATTGGGCAGAAGACCTAAATAGACATTTCTCCAAAGAAGATATACAGATTGCCAGCAAACACATGAAAGGATGCTCAACATCACTAATCATTAGAGAAATGCAAATCAAAACTACAATGAGATATCACCTCACACCAGTTAGAATGGCCATCATCAAAAAATCTACAAACAATAAATGTTGGAGAGGGTATGGAGGAAACTGAGCCCTTTTGCACTGTTGGTGGGAAGGTAAATTGGTACAGTCACTACAGAGAACGGTATGGAGGTTCCTTAGAAAACGAAAAAGAGAACTACCATACGACCCAGCAATCCCACTACTGGGCATATACCCCGAGAAAACCGTAATTCAAAAAGAGTCATGTACCACAATGTTCACTGCAGCTCTATTTACAATAACCAGGACATGGAAGCAACCTCAGTGTCCATCGACAGATGAATGGATAAAGAAGATGTGGCACATATATACAATGGAATATTACTCAGCCATAAAAAGAAACGAAATTGAGTTTTTTGTAGTGAGGTGGGTGGACCTAGAGTCTGTCCTACAGAGTGAAGTAAGTCAAAGAGAAAAACAAATACAGTATGCTAACACATATATATGGAATCTTAAAAAAAACATGGTTCTGAAGAACTTAGGGGCAGGACAGGAATAAAGACACAGAACTTAGGGGCAGGACAGGAATAAAGACACGGATGTAGGGAATGGACTTGAGGACACAGGGAGGGGGAAGTGTAAGCTGGGATGAAGCAAGAGAGTGGCACAGACATATACACACTACCAAATGTAAAGTAGCTAGTGGGAAGCAGCTGCATAGCACAGGGAGATCAGCTCGGTGCTTTGCGACCACCTAGAGGGGTGGGATAGGGAGGGTGGGAGGGAGACGCAAGAGGCAGGGGATATGGGGATATATGTATATGTATAGCTGATTCACTTTCTTATAAAGCAGAAACTAACACACCATTGTAAAGCAATTATATTCCAATAAAGATGTTAAAAAAAAAGAGTAGATGGAAAGGGAAGACATGGCTACATGGGGTGTAGACATGGATGCAGGGAGTTTCAAGAAGCCATTGGATGTTCACTGAATAGCTATTTATGAGAACAAAGAAAGAAGGCAACATGGGACTGGTTAACTGTAGTCCTGAATATGCAATATTAAGTGTCACTAAAATTACATTTTCTCAGGCAACTTTGGTCTTGCCCATTAGGAGAGGAGATTAGGAGAGTGGCTTAAGGCCAATAAATCCAGAGACCAATGAAGAGCAAAAAAACTCATCCGAGCTCTCAGAAATGGGAGTAACCAGAAACGTATCTTTCTGGTCCTCTAGTGAAGACATGCTGTGGGCTTCACAACCAGGCAGCTGAGCTACCTTCTCTAACAGTTTGTTCTGGAAGGATCTCTTCTTTATAAACAGAATTACCTCTATCAGAGAGAACCCCCACTTTGTCATCTGAACGCTCCCAAGATGGACCTACTAAAGAAGCTAAAAAAGCAGACTGGGGGCCTGAAGTGTTTGGGGTCTGTCCCCGCTCTGGAGAGTCCTCTGGCAGGCCTCCTTGGTTAGAAACAATCCAAGATACAGCAGACCTTAAATGCAGAATTGCTGCTAGCATAGGGGAGCTCAGTGATGCCAGGGCAGGACTCCTGGTGACACAGTTAACAACAGACCCAGGGGCCTTGGGAGAAGGCTGCTATGGCACTGGATTAACTGGATTCCAGGGAGCCTCTGATAGTTGCAGGGACACCCACACTAGGGTTTCACTGCTACCTGTCAACTTACATCTTACTGGAAATAACGATGTTACAAGAAGGGGGTTTGTGGAAGGAGATGAAGGGGTGCTTTCCCCTCAACAAATCAAGAAAATCCACTTCAGCTATCTGATCTGTTCATGGCAGCAAAAGAAAGTAGCCTTTAGGAAAAGAAGTTTGGGAGAAAAGGAAAATACCCAACTTGTCTAAGATGTTAGGAAGAGAAGTGGAGACCTGAGGTATTAAGGTTGGCAGAGATGCATGCTCTGTCTGGGAGGATTTCACATTGAACAAAGCAACTTTAATACCAAAGAAAATTGTTCACTTTTCCCCCTCCATTCATTCTTAAAGGATGTGAACGTATATGGAAAGCAGAGGTTAAAGAAGTGAAGGGAAGAGGATCCATTGATTGAAAAGCTGTGATCTGGATCATTCTCTGGGAGATGGTTAGCTTGAAGACGAACACTGTGAGAGGAAGAAGAGCTCGCCCGACAGACGTGAAGGTGAAAACAACACGAGGCAGACCCAAATCAGGATCTGTGGGACCTGAGGACAAAGGCCAGAGAGAGAGCTCATGTGCTGTGAAGGCAAGAAGTGTAACTCAAGGTGAGATGATAAAAGATGAAGTGTGAGGGGCAGCCTAAGGCCGGGCATATAGTTGTTATGTTTAAGTAAAAGGCCATTTGGAGGAAACAGTCGATTTGGATCTGGGCTTCAGGAGTGGGTTGGTAAACCCCTTCTTGGAGAAATCCTGGGACGCTAAGGGTGCCCAGTGACAGACACCTGGCATGAATAATAAAATGTGAAACTGATGATCGTGTGTTTGAAGAGGCAGAGAGAGCATTCTCTCTATCAGGCGAGTGGCATCACAAAGTTCTGTACAAGGTCTTGCTGTCCTTTTTCTTTTTATACCAGAGTTTGACTATTGTTTCAATTTGCTGCTTCAGAAGAGTACAAGTCCAGATGTCAGAACGCCAGAAGCGCTAGAAGAACATCAGAGCCCCTGGCGGTGTGGGCACAAGTGTTCTAGAGCAGCATCAAAGAGATGCAGGGCTTACGCCCTTCTGCCCAGAGAAAGAACATCAGACTCAGATGTGGCACCTTCTGCCTCTCTTCCAAAACCGGTCACCGTTTTTGTCAGACGTTTGGAAGAAGGAAGTTGATCAGCAAAGCCCTGGAGTTTAAAAGATGCCAGTGTCCCTTATCCAGCCAATCACCCCAGGGAATGCATGTGTATCAGGACAGAATCAAGGCACAAGGGCGGGCTTGGGCGGCATGGCATTTACCCTCCCCAGACCTGTACATTTCCACAGGCAGACGTGAAGGGGGGTCCCCTGGAAATTCCCCAACCTCTAAAGCTGACATCACTGTCTGCCTTGCGGCCCCAGGCTCTAACCTCAAATGGCCTTTTCTCTCTGCTCACGTTCATCGCCAGGACAGCTGCCCCACCCAGCTCCCACCCAG
Organism: Leucopleurus acutus; assembly: GCF_964270905.1. Lineage (NCBI taxonomy): Eukaryota > Metazoa > Chordata > Mammalia > Artiodactyla > Delphinidae > Leucopleurus > Leucopleurus acutus. The sequence goes on along the minus strand of NC_139148.1, from coordinate 26,716,319 downwards.
CTTCCCAGGACACACCTCATCCTTCACACTCTAATTCTCAAAAGGCTGGGCACTTTCCCTTCCGGTCCCCTTCTCCCACTCGGCCACAACTTTTGAAATCTTTCCCTGTGCTGTCTGGAACTCGTGGATCGTTATCAGCCCCATCTCCTATGTTGTCAACCTCTTTCCTGAACATTCTCTTCACCTTCTTGCTCTAACTGCAATCTGTGCAGCCCTCTCAAGTCATGGTCACGTGTTCCCCACGCACGATACGACCGGGCCTGAGAGTAAGGCAGGCCTCCTCCTTCTTCCCTGAAGACACTTCCAGGCCATCCTTCCTTGGGTCCCTCCTCCTTTACCGCCCCAGTTTAGAATTTAATGTCATCACATTATGCCCACTCTCTCCTCTCTTGTTATAGTTATCTTGGGACCCCCACCCTCACCCCCCACTACTAGGTTACCTTAGCTCCTGGCTGATGGCAATCTACTCCAGTGTTAGCCCTGTCCTAATTCCTGGCGATTCCAGTACCTGCAGAGATGATCCTTCTGCAGCCTGGCCTCTTATTTTCTTGTTTCTTCTCCTCCCCTGATCTTGGCCTCCAATCTATTCAGCCACTCGTTGCTACAGTCATATCACAGACCTTGTCATATGCGATAACTGTTCTCTTTCCATAATCTCTAATTCATGTATCAGACTCCCTGACCACCACCTCCTCTTTTTCTAATTCATCCTCCCTAGTGTCCTGATGCCAAAACTCCTTGAACCCCTCTGAGAAATCCAATCAGTTGGTCCAACAACGTTTTCATCGCATTTCAACTTCATGATCTCCTCTATCTTCTGAAGTTAAATGCCATGGTAAATGATGATAATCATTCCCTTGGATGCATTTCCATCTTACCTGACTCACTGACTTTGTTGTGTTTGCTTGCTCGAAGTCCCTACCCTGGGACTTCCCTGGTGGTGCAGTGGTTAAGAATCTGCCTGCCAAGGCAGGGGACACAGGTTCGATCCCTGGTCCGGGAAGATCCCACATGCCGCAGAGCAACTAAGCCCGTGCGCCACAATGACTAAGCCTGCGCTCTAGAGCCCATAAGCCTCAACTACCGAGCCCGCATGCTGCAACTACTGAAGCCCACACACCTAGAGCCCATGCTCCGCAACAAGAGAAGCCACCACAATGAGAAGCCCGCGCACCACAACGAAGAGTAGCCCCCGCTCGCCGCAACTAGAGAAAGCCCACGCGCAGCAACGAAGACCCAACGCAGCCAAAAAAAAAAATTTGGAAAAAAAAGTCCCTAACCTGACTAAATCCATTTCTCCCCTACACCACACCAGCAACCATGCAACTGACATGTGGCCAGAGAAAAACCCAACCATACTGACTGAGTGCACTGAAACTTAAGAACTGCGACTCTTAAGTGGGCCCTCGGTACTGCCAGCAATCATACTGTATACATTTTCCCTATTCTACTTTCTCTCCTACTCTCCCTGTCCATCATACATACATTCTCCTCTGTATCTGTCAGCCTTAGCTATGTATCAAGCCATCCCAATAAATAGTGGCTTAAAGCTGTAACTATTTTATTTGCTCATGATTTTGTGGGTCAGCAATTTGGGTCGGGATCAGTTGGGTACTTCTTCTGCTGGACTTGCTTGGTGTCACTCATGTGCCTGTGGTCATCTGGTGACTTAAACGGGGCTGTTTGGTCTCAGATGGCAGTTGGTCTTTGCCATTGAAAGGGCCACCTGTCTCCAGCAAGCTAGCTTGAGCTTCTTCAAGTGGTGGTGGAAGAGTTCCCAGAAACAAGCATTTTTTAAGCCACTGCATGTATTATATTTGCCAATGTCCTGTTAGCTAGAGAAAATCATATGGCCAAGCCCAGAATCAGTGTGGGAGAGGAATAGCAAGGGGCTGATGCACTGGGAGTTATTACCGGGACAATCCACCCTTCCACAGACTTCCATACCTCCCGCCCACCAGCATCTGGGTGCATATACTCTACGCCCTCTTCTGTTACTAGAAGAACCCTCCATGCCTCTAAGGCTAACCCCTCCATTTTGGCCCTAGAGCCCATCCCTTCTTGTCCACTCAAGGCCCTTGCTTCTGTTCCTCCTCTGGAGTCACTCATGCCCATACAGTCATCTGGTGGCTTGAACGGGCTGCATCGTCTAAGGTGGCCTCACTCTCTTTCCTGCATCATCATTTTCCCTCTCTTTACTGGAGTATTCTCTTCAGAATAAAACCACGATTTCTTTTATCTTACTCTAAAACATCCCTCTAATTACCCTCTGGTAACTGATCCGTTACGGATCCATTTCTCTGTTCTCCTGCACAGCTAACTGCCTTGAAAGTGCTCTCCTTACTCACAGTCTCCATTTCCTCTCCTCCCAGCTTCTCTTCACCCCATGCCTATTGGGCTTTCACGTCCCTAACTCCACCAAAGCTGATTCTGTCACAGTCTCCAACTTCCTCCACACTGATAAGTCCAAGGGTTAATTCTCAGTTTTTGTCTTACTTGAACACGTGGGATCTTCCCGTACTGAGGCACGAACCTGTGTCCCCTGCATCGGCAGGCGGACTCTCAACCACTGCGCCACCAGGGAAGCCCTCAATAGACTCTTAACTCATCTCCCTGTTTCTGCCCTTGTACGCTAGGGTCTGTTTTCAACATAGCAGCTAGACTGAGCTTTTAAAAACATAAGTGACAGAGCATGTCGCTCCTCTGCTACAATGGGCCTCACAGCTCTTACAAGCTGCCTGTCCCATCCCTTCTATCTTGCTGATTCTGCACTTACTTCTTATGACTCTACCGCTTGTCCATCTGGCTCCAGCAACATTGCTCTATTTCTAATTCCTAGAGTATCCCAAGCGTACTCCCTTGTCAGGATGTTTGTATCTGGTTTCTTCTGTCTGGAACACTGTAGCAGTTAGCTTCTGTGTGTAACAAATCAATCCAAAACATAAAGGCTTAAAATAACAATTATCATTTCTCCTGGTTCTCTGAGTTGACTGGACAGTTCTTGTCTACACCAGCTTGACTGAGGCTGTCCGGTCTAGGATAGGAGTTGGCAAGCTACAGGCTGCTGGCCAAATCTGACCTGCCACCTCTTTTTGCAAATAAACTTTTATCGGCACACGACCAGACCTACGTGTTTACATATTATCTATGACCGCTTTCATACTACAAGACCAGTGGCTTGATACTGATGGGTCAGTGGGGACTGCTTAGCCACGTGTTTCTCATCATCTCTCAGGGTCGCTCAGGCTCGTTTACATATGGTGGTCACAAGAGCTTCTGAGATCAAAAAGCCAGGTCACACTTGATATTGTCCCAGTTTTCAAAGTAGGTCACATGGCTAAGCCTAGAACCAAGTGTGGAAGGGGCTACCCAAAGACGTGGCTATAAGGACAGGAATTCTATGGCCATTTTTGTGAACAATCTACCATTAAACCTTATTCCTCCTTCATGACTTGTTGCCCCACCTCGTACAACTCTATGCCCGAATATCACTTTTTTAGTGAACCTCCCTTGATGAGCTCCCTCTCCCCACTCCCTGTGCCTCTTTCCTGCTTAATATCCCTCTGTGACATCTATCACTTTCTTACCTTACTTATTTATTTTGTTCACTATCTGTCTTCTCCTTCTAGAATATAAACTCCACGAGGACAGGGATTTTTGTCTGTGTTGTCCACTGTTTTATCTCAAATGCCTAGAACACTGCCTAGAACAGAGTAGGAAATTAAAACACAGTTTTGAATGAATGGATGGTCTGATGGTGTTTATGATTCGAAGCAGGAGCGCTCCTTGCTGGCTATAACAGTGCTACTGACGTTTGCGTCTAGAGCCCACCATTTATCCTTCTTGGTGTAACATTGCTACATTATGATGGAAGAATACATATTAAGCACTTTGAAAATACTAAGAATTTAAAAACAGAATTACTATTGCTTTGCTTTTTATACCTTAGATAAGGTTGGTCTTAACTCACTCAATAGGTAACAGTCGCCAATTATATTTAATCCTCTTAAATGGACCAGAGCATTGCAATTATCTATTTTGGCATAGTAATCTCTTGGAGGAGGGGCTATTTCTAAAACAATACTCTGATCACATTGAACATAACCCCACCCACCACCTTGGGATTTTTTTCTGCCTACAGAATAAAGTCCTCCCAAAGTAGTACCCATTTTGCCTTTCAGGAATTATGCATTCTTCATTGGTTTAGTTAGGCTTGAAGAAAGGGCATGACTTAGAAAAGGGTGAAATGAGGGGTGGGGGAATCGAGACAGGAGCCAGAATGTGAGATCTTTTCAGAAACAAGTTGTGGAGCAATTTGGCTGGGATAGAGGAGCCATATGACACAATATAATATAGCAGGAGTCTGGCAAATGCATGGGCAGTGCCACGTTTTGAATTATCATAAAATCAGGCCCTAGGCCCACCAGATGTCCAAAAGAATACATGAAACCAGACTAAGTCTGACAACATGATGAGCTCTTCTTATGCCTTTTGGTTCTTGTATTTACTCCTCTTACTGAATTACATCTATTTTCTTTTTTATTCTAAATTCTGTATGAATTTAAGAAAGTGAAACCACTGAGCCAATAGATTTTTCTAGTTTCATCAAGAGCAGAATTCTGGTTGTTGGGTTGTTGATCTATTATGTCTCTATCACACCACTTCCTCAGTGGTTATTTATACCTCATCAACAGCTCCCAGACATTAAAATGAAGGGTTTTGAAACTTATGGGAGAAGTTTAGAGAGAGAGAGCTCTATATCTTGTGAAACAGACAAGGTCACTGCTTAGTCAACCTTTCTTACAAAAGAGTTCAATGATAACAGCCAAATTAGAGCCCTGGTCAACCGCAGCTGATGATGGGCTCTGTTGATGGGTGCCCTTGGCTAGACCTGAAAGTGATGTCCTGAGAAATGATTACACTTCTGCTCAATAAGCCAAAGATGTATCCATTAAAGGCTGAGCAGAAAGGAGGAATAAAGGTGGAAATGCATCCTCTCGATCAGTCCACATATTTGACCTCTTACTCTCAGTCATGGTCTCCAGTGTATCTATCACACTCCGTCACGTGTATGGATTATTCTAGTGCAGTTTCAGACACACAGACTCCTTGATTGTTGAGCTCCTTATAATCTTAGAAAGATATACTCAGGTATGTAAACCAATGAATAGTTCTTAAAAAGCCATATGGAGAAATTAGGACTACGTGCTATTCACTCATTCAATAATTATTTATGAGGACTGTGTTAGATGCTAGGTGTTCTAGCCTCAAGATGAGCATACTTTAGTTGGAGAGACCAACATTAAGAGTGATAGGTAAGTGCTGTGATAGAACGAAGTACACACAGAGAAATGGAGTGTTATCTTGACTTGGGAGTTGTGGGTGTCCTGGAAGCTTCCTCAGGTGTGATACCTGAAAAAGAATTTTGAAGACTGAACAGGAGATGTTAAGGAGAATAAACATTGCAGGTAGAGAGTGGAGTGGGCGACAATGGACCTTTCCATGTTCACAGTCAAAGTGGAGGAGGATAGGGAAGAGTAAGGAAAGAGAAAAGATGCTGGAAAAGAAACAGGACAGATCAGAGAGAACCTGGCAGTTCAACTACAAAGTTTTAATTGGATGTGAAAAACAATGTAATGCCACTGCTGAATTTTTTTGTGATCAGATTTTCCCTTCGGAACATAGACAAATGTGGAAGATGAACAAAGCATCTGAGTATGGATGAGGCTAGAGGCCTGAGATCTATTGGGGACTGCTGGAAAAAAGTCTGGAGAGACATGATGAAGGCTCAGCTAAGACAGAGCAGTGAAGAAGACGGGAGTGATGCTGAGAGATACTGATAACCAGAAATTAGAGTTCTTGGTGACCAGATGGGCAGCAAAGGAAAGAATTCTGAAGGGTAATGTTTGGATTTCTAGCTTTGGGCATCTGGGTAGACAGTGACATCATTGTCAGACAGAGAGAACACAAGAAGATAAATGGGGACTTTGGGAAAAAGTAGTGACTCTTCTCAAGTTCAAGATGCTGTGGAACATCTAGGTGGAGCTGGAAATGGAATGAAATGCGGCAATTCAGACTACATGGAATTAAAAGGGAAGGGTAAACTTTCCCACACCTAATCCCCTTTTGTGTTTGTCTATCCTGGCCTTTTGTAGAAAAGGCCTCCATCTGAATGACAGGAAGATAAAGAAAGAGGGGCCTCATGGATGGCGTGGAGGGTGGGTGGGGACTAGAGGAAAGGCAGGGATTTGATAGGTAGAGGGGAAAAGAAAAGGCAGTTCAGGGAGGGAACAGAAAACCAACAAACGTAAGACACCATTACCAAGCAAGGCAAGAGCAGAGGGTTCAAGATGTGGAAAAGAGGAAAGTAAGCATTACCAAGAGGATGGTGCTGGATTTCTGAATGAATTTATTCTCCGGATGGATGCTGGGAAGTTTAGACTTTAAACAACCAGCAGTAAGAAGCCATGGAAAGTTCCTGAAGAGAGGAGGAGCATTATAAGATTCATATTTTACGAATATGGTTTGGAAACAGCATCCACGAGAAAAGTAGGCCTAAGGGGAGGCAGAGATCTGTTTAACAGGTGATTGGAATCTTCCCGCACCTCCAGTGCTGTGTCAGGGAGAGAACAGCTTCCAGGGGTTCTGCGGGCACAACTCTCCCCTGTCAGGAATATGGCAGCACTCGGGCAATTGGGATTGAAAAAAGTCATGCTATATATTCCTTCAAAGGGGACCTGGCCACGGCCCTCTTGAAGAACCAGGGAGATAGCCATGAGTATTTTTTCCTTTAGAGAAATACAGAAGCAAATAAAAATAAAGCTTGCGGTAATGACAATTTTTTACCCAATCACACGTGCATTACTAAGTGTCTTCCGTGGGCTGGAAGGTGTGATTCTCTGAGTCGGCTGCTGAGTTGAGATGACAGGAATTGCTCAGTGTTGATAACACTTGGATGTTGCTAATGTAATTACAGTTTCCCAAACCAGTCTCAAAAACTAAGGTTCTGGGTTCTGCGGCCCGGCGCTGTTGCGGAGGGGAAACCACTTGTTACTGCGGCCGCCGTCTCTGCCGCTTCACGGCGGCCATCGGGGTTCACCTGCACATCCGTCTGTAAGGAGGGCCGGGCTGATGTGGTTGCCAGCGATGCAGACGACAGAGCTACTCCAGCTGTGCCGCTCACACAGAAAGTGTGGGACTCGAGGGACATTGTTCCAGCTAATGATTAAGAACTCTCCAGACAATAGGGGCTTCTTAGACAATGGGTGAATTTCCAGGATGTCCGGCCCCCTTCCGAGAAGGAGGGAGATAAACAAAATGTAAAAAAGGTGTCTGTCAAAGAATCAATCAGGAAGCCTGGGACAGGTTCCCTCTCTGGTCCGAACAGAGGCTAAGAACCTATCATTAAAAAATCACCATTGAATCCACACTTTGCATAACAGGAAATTGAGACCTATAAAAATACATGTTCACGCCCTGGGGGGGGGGTTCCTTCTTCGGCCTCCTGCGTGAGGACCAAGGAACCCCGGTGCACCGGCCTTCAATAAACCTCTTGCGTTTTGCATCGGCTTCCGACTCTTGTTGTTTCCTGGGCGAGTCGAAACTCCTAGGAGACCGCGAAGGTCTAACAAAAGTAAAGAGGTTGTTGGACTGGCAACAAAACAAAGTAGAATGAGGAATATTTCAAATACAGTAACGAAAGTAAAGCAGATCCTTGGCAGAAGCCAGAAATGCGGTCCTCGGACCTGGCTTCTCGGCAATCAGCCCTGAGAGGGAAGAATCGGCTGGCTCCTGAGATAGACCAGAGCGCACAGAGCGCACAGAGCCTCCCCACACCTCCAGATCGGCACCTTGCTGCCCAGGAGCCTCCTCCAGGTGGCCTTCCTTCGCAGTCCACTACGGTCCCTTCCAATAGCAGTGCGGGCATCCGGTGGTCCAGACAGGAGACACGGACGCTTTTCTCCGTACTAGGTGAGGCACAGCATATTCAGCGCCTCCAGACCGTGCATCACGATGCAGACGTCTACCAGACTGCGTCTAAGCGGATGCAGCAGGAAGGCTTCCGCCGCACCGAGCGTCAGTGCCGCTCCAAGTTCAAAGTCCTGAAGGCACTATATTTAAAGGCCTATGTGGCCCACACCACAGGTATGGGTGATCCACCACACTGTCCCTTTTATGATACGATGGATCACTTTCTCCGAAATCAGATAGTGACTGACGCACATAACTTAACGGAGGATGCTGCTTGGGCCCAGCACTGTGATCAGAACTCAGCGGCCTGACACCCCAGGGGAAGAGGGAACCAGCATTCTGGGAGCAAAAATGACTCAGGCAGCAGATCGTCAGCCTATCTTGAAAACAGTTAAGGAATCAGATGAAGATTGTCAACTGAGGATCAGTGACCAGATGCGAGAAACCAGCGACCTTGAGGACTCCTGGGATGACTCCTCAGGTGCAGGGTGCTCTCAAGGGACCCCCAGCTACAGCAGCTCCCACCGCCTTTTCAGAGGTGCAGCCGCTCCCTGTCAGAACAGCCCCATGACCAGACTGGGAGTGTGTGGTGAGCCCAGCCCCTGCACCAGCTCCGGCCGAAACACTCCCGGGGTGGCCTCGGCACAGCGGCCTCCGGGCTCCTCCTCCAGAGTTCCTTCTGTTCCTGGTGGGGATGGGCCTTTGACCAGTGAGGCCCCTCCCAGGTGGGCAAGGCGAAGGCGGCGGTCCATGGCCAAGATTATCGCAGCCCAGTCGGCAGAAAACAGGAGATTGGCAGGAGAACTTTCAAAGCGGGAGGAAGAAAAATTGGACCGGCTGATTGCCATTGGCGAGGAGGCCAGTGTTCAGCAGGACACCGCCAAAGAGCTGCGCAGGGACTCCGTGGTCGCGGTCAGACGCCTGGCTACAGCGGAGGAAGAGGCAACCGGTGCTTTTCAGCTGGCGCTTGAAAAGTTGCTTCAGAGGTTAATTTCAAACACCAGAAGTTAGGAGCTGATCACACAAGGGTGTATTTCCTACTCTGGCAGAGGCCCGGGTCCAACAGCTGCCTTCTTGTAGCCTGCCTCCTTTTCTGTGTCCTCAGAAAAAGAGTGGATGGACCATGAACGTGCAGAAGGGTAGGAATACACTTGCTTCTCCCAAGCGTCTCCACTAGTTGAAAGACCTTTCAGAAACGTGAGAGGTAGCCTAGTAGACAACGGAAGCGGCCAAGTCCAGAGAGCTAGTTAGCCCTGGTTTCATCACGGATGTGCGACAATTTAGTTTACCTCTCAACGCCAGTTTCCTCGGCTGTTAAAAGGGAGCAACCTGCCTACCTCACAGGGTTGCTGTGAGGATCAGATGCCTTAAATAGATGTGAAAGGGTTTAAAAGCACTAGACACATGTAAGTTATTAAACCATATGACCTTGGCCGAGGTCAGACTAGGGTGAGGCACAGTAGCTGACAACATACATACGGAATCAGGGCTGTATACCGAGACCTCATTGCTTGAATCTACTAGTTTAACTTGACTGCTTCCTGGAGTTTACAGTCTTCATTTCTTTAAATCTCTCTATAGCTCATTAGGCTAATATAGACACAACACGTATTGGTACCTTTATCGCTTATATTTTCACTGCTTTGTCTGTGACATACCCACTAGCAAACACTCAATAGTCAAACCATCTTGCCCTCCATTTTACTAGTCCTTAGTCTCTTATCACTATGGATATATTTCAGAACTGACAGGGAGCCACAATCGTGCGTTTTAGTTCATATTTATAATCTTTGATATAATGAGAAATTGGCTGTCGTATGAAATATTACATGTAAGTAAATTATTTGCATTCCATATTTTTTAGGTTCCTTGATTATGCGTAATTATATATCTTTAGCTTTGGTTTGCCATTTGGACATTGTGGAAACAATTCAGATTATATCGGTTTCCCAAATGCTTTTAGCTAATTTTGTTCTTCTCTGTTAGCCTTTTTTCTGTCTGGTATGTTACAGAAGGCCAGCCCTAGAAAACTTTTCTTCTAGGGAACTTTCCAAAGTCACTCCTTCTCACAAGATAAAGACAAAAGTTCACCTCATTAATGGCACATGATGGAATAGAACAGCTTTGGGAACAGTTGGGTGGTGTGGATAAGGATAAGTTACCTGCAATAGGTAACTCTTTTTAAGCACCAACCCTCCACAAATCCATTCCCTTTTCCCTCCAAAACACACACACTTCCTAGAGGAGATACGATGGTGTTGAGCCATGCTTCCAATTTACTCTAGAAGGGAAGCCATTACCGGCCATCGTTAACCTAACTTAAAGCTCTTAGCGGTTATTTAGTACTTTCAGAAAGTACAAAAACGAGACTTGGAATTTAAAAAGCCTGCCTTTAATCAAGAGGCTGAAAAAAAAGTGCAGGCGTGTTGGGAGAGGTTTTATTTTCTATTTTGCCAGCTCGGTTGCTTACCTAAATGCTGGAAATACCAATAGGTGGAGAAACGGTCCAAACCACAGCGGGAACATAGTGGAAGCAGGAATAGATGGCGGGCCTCTCTGGGTAATGGGCGATTACGTAGGAAGCAGCGTGAGGTAGAACACATTGGAATCCAGTCAGAACCCCCAGATTCTAATGCTGCCACGCTTGGTTACACTGAGCAGATCACTTGCCCTTTTCGTGCCTCGGTTTATCTCTAACATGAGAGGTTTGTACTAGATGACTTTTCTCGTACCTTCCAGTTCTAAAAAATTAGATGAATAGCATAGCAAAAGGCAAAGTGAAATTCTGACTGCGATATTTTCAGGCACAGCAGCGTATTAATGGATGTGAAGTCCTGGTAACAATTGTGTTTGAAGGAAGCATTCTATGGCATTAATATTTATGAATGTGCTCGTGAACTTCTATAAGCACCACACCCAGACACAGATTCCTTGCTTTAAAGAAGCATATGTTTAAGGCACGGAAATGGAGATATACAATTTTTTTTCTCAGTTGTTTTAGGCCCTTACATTGAGGGGTCCATGTCAGTTACAACTGGATAACACTACTGTAGACAGGTAGACCTTCTGGAAAAACAGGGAAGTACTTGAAAGAGTTAGACCTGTACTATATTAATCTATTAATGGTAGCAAAGTACACAGGCAGGGATTTATTTGAGATAAGAGAAGTGCTGAAGAGTAGAAGTCAACGTGAATTTTGGAGGTAGCAGTGTGCAGATCTAATGGGTGGAGCAACTTCAAGGTTGGGAATAAAACTCAAGGGAAAAATCTTTAAAAAGTAAACACAAAAAACAGGCCAAATCTTGTGAAGAGGAGGGAAGTCGTAATAAGGGGAGGCTGTAGAGAAACAGGCCCAGAAATCCTGTCTGAGCTCTAGTCCCAGGCGTGACTCCCTGTCGGTCTGCAGGCAGGTCACTTGACCATTCTGTACCGCAGGCCCCTCACCTATCCAGTGGGAGGCTATCCCAGCTACCTCGCGGGAGCTGTGTGAGGGCCCAGTGGACAGATGAATGTAAAGACAGGCGTTTCCAGACCTGGCGGGCTCTGTACTGGGACAGCAGGGGGAAGAAGCCCGGTAGCATGAGAGTGCTGGTGAGTGCGGGGCAGGGCCTGCTGACCACAAGGGGCACTTCAGCAGGGTGGAGGAGGATGAAGGCCGTGGTACCCTGGCAGGAGCGATGCTCTGCCTCCTGATGCCCTCGACGTAAACGGTGCTGTGTATGGCAACCTCCCACCACCCTCTGTGTCTCTCTGTTCAGTAACTTAATCCTGGTGTGGACAAATAAAGTTGTTATCTGTACCTAAAAAAAAAAAATTAAGGTTTTTGTATTTTTTTCTATTTTCCTGTCCATTTTGGGAAGATAACAATAATAAAAATGTACAAACTTGCTTGGTTTGACTTTACACCCTGTTGTCACGACATTTTTATTGTGTCTTATCCTGACTGGATTGATTTATTTCAACTTGTCTTTGAAAATGTCATTTACACAGAGAGACTGAACGGACTTAATTTGTTTAGTCTTGCAAAATGATGCTTATCAGTGGACCATGATAATTCACTAAATATATCCTGTGAAGGGAGATGGTACGAACAACTGAAAGAATTACTCATAGTGTGTGGAGAACAAAAATGAATACAAGGAAGTTCGCTAACAAACAGGACCGAGATGTTAGAATAAAGATGGATGTAAGGTATTCTTATTAGTTGTCCCATTAAAACAAAATGTTAATTTAGAGAATTTCTTTATGTCATTAGGGCTTTATTGCTGCTGCTGTGGTTGTTATTTAAGTATATACAGAAGTGGCCCAACATAACTAATGTAAATTTCTCCTCCATGCTTCTTCCAGCATCATAAACGCTCAAGCTTAAATGAATTTCTGCTTCACAGAATTACAAAGTACCATTATAAGACTTAATATGTTTCCCATTTCCTGTCTTTTCCCACTGTCTCTCTTCTAACACAGCATCCACATTTGGTCCACTTTTAAAACAACCTTAAACTTCCTAATTCATTATTATTATGTGTGTCGCAACTGCTGACAACCATAGATTAACCAAGTTTTAAAATACTTTGTAAAGGAAGTATAAATGATCAGAAAAGCAATTGTTTTGTTGTTGTTGTTGCTTTTCATTGGATGCAATATTCTTTAAATTCTATAGTGCTTTACAATTTTCAAAAGTTTCACACACTTGATTTCATATAATCCCATAACAACCCCTTTCTTTTTGCCTACCCCTATATTGCCCCTTCCCACTTCCCTCTCCCCACTGGTAACCAATCTCTAGTTTGTTCTCTCTATCTGTGAGTCTGGGGAAGCAAAGATTTAAAATGGTGTTTTTAGGCATGTAAGATTGATGAATAAGCTGAGATGCTATAAGCAGGTACAATGTATTCAGCCTCTGCAAAGTGCTCTCACGTATAACACCTCATGGAAACCTGTCACTTAACATTTGAATCAAGCCACAGCATAGCAATGGTCAAAGTGGCAAAGAAAAAATGGCAACTATGTGGCCTTAAACATGGGAACTCTTCTTTCCCCCTTTAGATCACCTTAAGGTACCAATGTTCCATGGAATGGACCTTGGAAACGTGGGGAAGAGGAACTTTAAGATAAGTTCTTACTCAGATCTTTTCTTTTAGGGAAAAACAACCAATTAACATAAGTAATGTTTTCCAACTATGCACTATCCAGGGAGGTGAGGTAGTATAGAGTTTGGAGTCAGCCTTCCTGGGTCCAGAACCACTTGCTAGCTGGATGACCTTGGACAGGCTAATAAACCTCTCTGTGCCTCAGTATCCTTATCTGTAAAATGGGAATAATAATAGTCTTACCTCACAGGGCTGTTGTGCATATAAAACACTTTATAAGCAGAGAGGAGAGTAAAAAACTCAATAAAGTTAAAAAAAATCACGAGAGAGAAGAGCTTGACACCTAGCATTTTATCTTTTGCATAAATATAACATATGGAATATCATAAACTTAAGTAGTTCCATGGCTCCAATTAGAGTGAATGGACACCTCTGGTTTCTACATAACAATAAGCAATTCATTTTTGATAGTTTAACTTAAACCCCACAGTCTTACTGAAAATAAGTTAGTTTGTGGAAGTTCTTGACATACCAATAAAAACCAGCTTATTGGCTCTTGCTAGAGAATTAATGGACTGCGATGCAACTCTCTAAATCCAGTGACAGCACCCATTTTGTTAAGGCAATGAGCCTCTTGGTGACATCACACTGTCCAGACCTCTATGGCGGAAATAGATCCCGAGTACTGCATCCAGCCCCGGAGGCTCAGCTTTGTAGAGGCCACTGACAAATGGAGCAGTCTGGCTCATGGAAGAGCAGGAAAACCCACGTTATATGAGAAACCACTAAAAGGACTGGAATTTTAGCCAGTAGAAAAGGATGACCCAGAAGCTATTCAGAAACATCAAAGAGCTGTCCCAGGTGAGAAGAATGGGACTTGTTCAGGAAGTCATCGGAAGTAGTAGGGGAACATTATGTGTCATTTTGCACAAAACAAGACATCTGCCAATGAAATGGGTTGCTTCTCAAAATAGCAAGTACCCAATACTAAGAGAGTGATTAAGATAAGATTCCCTCTTTGTAAAGGGAACCCTCTTACACTGTTGGTGGGAATGTAAACTGGTGCAGCCACTATGGAAAACAGGATGGAGGTTCCTCAGAAAACTAAACATAGAGTTGCCATATGATCCAGCCATCCCACTCCTGGGCATACACCCAGAGAAAACTATAATTAGAAAAGATACATGCACCCCAATGTCCACTGCAGCACTATTTACAATGGCCAAGACATGGAAACAACCTAAATGTCCATCGACAGATGAATGGATAAAGAATGTGTGGTATATATATACAATGGAATGTTACCCAGCCATCAAAAAGAATGAAATAACGCCATCTGCAGCAACATGGATGGACCTAGAGATTATCACACTAAGTCAGTCAGAAAGAGGAAGGTAAGTATCATATGATATCACTTATGTATGGAATCTAAAGAATGATACAAATCAACATATCTATGAAACAAAAACAGACTCACAGATATAGAGAACAGACTTGTGGTTGCCAAGGGGGAGAGGGGTGGGTGGGGGAAGGGACTGGGAGTTTGGGATTAGCAGAGGCAAAGTATTATATATAGGATGGATAAACAACAAGGTCCTACTGTATAGCACAGGGAACTATATTCAATATCCTGTGACAAACCATAATGGAAAAGAATATATATATATATATATATATATATATAGAGAGAGAGAGAGAGAGAGAGAGAGAGAGAGAGAGACAGAGAGAGAGAGAGAGACAGAGACAGAGAGAGAGAGAGACAGAGAGAGAGAGAGAGAATATATGTATAACTGAGTCACTTTGCTGTACAGAAGAAATTAAGACAACATTGTAAATCAACTATAGTTCAATAAAATTTTTTTTAAAAAGATAAGATTCCTTCTTTGTATGGGAAATTTGAATGATAATTTCTGGATCCTAGAGCCTAAGAACTCTTTTCACTCTATTTTAATTCTAATTTCATTTTAATATTGCAAATAAGTTTTCAGATGCTATCCCTTCCTCCAAAGCCTCTTTGGGGTATGTGCTATAGCTGAGAGATGTAGATACTGTCAGCATTCTCTGTGCCAACATTACCAAGATATTTTTACCAAGAGGCTAATTAGAACCTCTTGGAGAGTTTCATAAGATTTTAAACTTCTAATGCTTCAGTTAACATTTCCCATCATTTTATTTTGGCCTGGTGTTAAATGGAAGAAGAGCTGCCATTTTATGGAAATAACAGTTCCATGAAGACTAAAAAAATCCCTCGAGTAGGAGACATTTGCAGTCTGTTTACATTGTTTTATGCCCTTTGATCCCTCATGGGGGGGCAGTAATATCATTATTTCCATGTTACAGATGAGGTCCTGATGCTTAAGTAGCAGAGTTCAGATCTGAGTCCAGACCTTCTGACTCCAAATCCAGGGCTCCTTCCCTTGGGCCTTACTCACTGCTTCAAACTGTTTAGTCAACATACATCTGAGGACCAAAAGCAGGGGTGAAAAGCCTTGTCAATGAAACTCAGTAATGAAAGAAAAAAGCAACCAGGTAAAGGCTGGTTTCCTCAAAAGGAAATACGGAGCTGGAAATTCAATTAGAGAAAATTGTGGAGAGATTTTCAGACTACAAAAGGGATTAATGAAGGAATAAAATTAGTCAACCAAAAGGGTCAAGGTTTAGAAACAATATATTGGAGTTGAGAAAAGATATGTCTGGGATCTGGGAAACTCAGAGAGGGCGGAGAATTAGGAAAGAATGCAGCTAAAGTGAATGGACACGGTGAAGGAAGACACTCATCCGGAGCAATATGAAAATGAGCTAGAGCCAGAGCCTCGCGTGGACCAGTAGGAGTATCCAGACAGGCAGAAGGAGAGGTAAATAAAGGAACGCTCCTGAATGGCAAATCACTATTAAACAAAGAAGACGACAGACACAAAAAGACAGCCATGAGCACCAAAACCTAAATTCAGAACAACAGATTTGGTTTTGTACATTGTTTTCCACAGGGGCAAAATTCTATTTTCCTTTCTTTGGGCTTATTTTCTTCCCACTATGCCTCCCTCCGAGCTCTCCAAAAGGGAAATGCAGAGGGTGTGAAGGGGATGAAAAGTCAAGCTGCATATTTTTAATGTGTTTCCAAATGCCACTGAGAAAGCTACTGCAGCCTACTTGGTATGTAACATATATTTTAAAACTGCTAAACCGTGATAGTCATGATGAGAGCACAAGCTGGCATCGGTGGGGGTAGGACCATGACTCAGATTTGAAAAAAAAAAGAATTAAATACCGGCAGTTTGCTGCTCACACACTTGATCTTGCAGAGCATGATGAGTCCATATTTAAAACTAGATCATGTTTTTTGAAATTGATATACTGAAAAAGAACTTTTAGACCTTTGGATTAAAAAAATACCCTATAACTAAAGTACAGTATTATCGGGCTTCCCTGGTGGTGCAGTGGTTAAGAATCCGCCTGCCAATGCAGGGGACACGGGTTCAAGCCCTGGTCTGGGAAGATCCCACATGCTGCGGAGCAACTAAGTCCGTGTGCCACAGCTACTGAGCCTGCGCTCTAGAGCCCGCGAGCCACAACTACTGAAGCCCACGCGCCTAGAGCCTGTGCTCTGCAACAAGAGAAGCCACCGCGATGAGAAGCCCGCGCACCGCAACGAAGAGTAGCCCCCGCTCGCCTCAACTAGAGAAAGCCCGCGCGCAGCAACGAAGACCCAACCCAGCCAAAAATAAATAAATACATAAATAAATTTTTTAAAGTTTTTTAAAAAAATAAAGTACAGCATTATCATGTATATTAGAATGAGGAGAACAGTGCTTTTGAACCTGCCTCAGCATATCATCCAAACACACACGGACTGCCACAGAGATATACTTATGCTTGGAATCAGGCAACTTGATTTGCCCTTGGCCACTCCGTCAAATATGTGCTCTAGAAGCAGCTTCTCCCTAGGGAGCAATGTCCTCAAAAAAACGTCCAGAACAAAGTGACTTCTCTCTGACATTGACATCGGGAATTTTCTCCACAGAGAGAAGGTGAGTGTAGATACAAAATGGATAGAGGAGGGAGAAGGGAGCGGAACGAATAGGAGAGAAGCTGTTCCGTGACTGAAAAATGTTACTAGCTACGGAACCTTCTTTCAACCCGCTAAAGCGTCAGTTTTCTTAGCTGTTAAATGGGGTAAGGATAGGACTTGTCTTAGGGGTGTGGTAAGAACTGAATGGCATAACACATGCAAAGCAGTTAATGCACTGCCTAGCGTTACATAGATTAAATGCTCAATAAGGATTAGATATTACAATTTTTACCATTCCTGTGCGTCTACTTTTGCCTTCATTCATTCTTTACTTTTCAACAAATGTTTGTTGAATGCCTGCTACATGGCACGCACTGTGCTGGGTACTGGGAATGCGGATCTGTGTGAGTCAGACATCTCTCTGCCCCCTCCCCCCGTAGACCTTCCAGTGTAGTAGAGAAGACATACTATGAAAATTAACTATTCAGTTAATTATTAAATTACATCTATGATAGATGCTATGAAAGAGAAGTCCCGGATGCCAGGAGAGAGTATAATGGGGGACCTGAGCTAATCTAGGTCTTACTTCCTTCAGGAAGTAAGTCTTGAGCTAAGTTCTGAAGGATGAGTAAAAATTAACTAGAAAGGGTGGGGGCGTAGTTTGACGTGAGAGGGGAAGACGGAAGAGCATTTCAAATAAAGGGAACAGCATTCACCAAGGCTCAGAGGCGGGATTTACAGAAAGTAGATAACCGATAGAGCTTTTATTACCTTCTCTACGCGTGGCCTTATTTTAGTGGAAGCAAATGAACCTAACCGGCAACCCCAGTCATTTACTTCTTGCTGGAAGAAACAGCCAGAGCAAATCAGAATGAAACCTTTGTTGGCCCATCCTAAATCCAGAACTCTCTTTTGTCAGAGGGAAAGAAGTGATGAAAGTCCACTCTAGAACCCCAAACCTGAATCTATTCTGTGGGCTAAAATATACGTAGAGGTTTATAATTCAGTTTTACACATAGTTTTGCATCGTGTCTGAAGGTTCGGAGATGAGAATCGTATACACGGAAGTGTTCCACTGACTACTGAAACATCTTTCATGCAGAAGAGAATCAAAATAATAAACGGGGTGTGTGCCAAGCCTGCCTTGTGCTGTTAGAGTTAATGCTGCTAGGATGTTTATATTATAGACTTCATCTTGAAGGCTCTAAGATTTGGTCATAAAAACTCTTCCCAGCTGAAATGTGGCATATAAATAAGGTCTCCGCTTAAGGGCTGAATCCCTCTGTGGCTCTTTTAAGCTGTCCTTTCACTGGATACAACTCTGGGTGACTTTTTAAAACTGACGCCACCATCCACTTTTAACCCTTCATGCTTAGGAAACGTGCCCTTATCGTGGCTGCCTAGAACTTTGAAGTGGGCAGAAAATTAGACATTTCTGTAATGTAGCCAGAAAATCAGACACTTGTATAACGAGAAGAAAACTATATTGTGATCAGAGAATAATTTCAACACAAAATTCCTTTTAACAAATGTATTCCCACTCTAGTCTTTAGGATGTTAAAGCTCTGATGAGAACGTGACATACAGCCAGCCCAAGAAAGAAAAACCACAGCCTAGTAACTGTCTTAAGAAAAATTCAGTATCAATCATGTGTCTCTTCAAAATCTAGGGTTTATCCAATTAATTCAAGATGAAAACCCATGTGAGGACCCTGTGAGAAAGCTATGAGCCAGAAAGGGAGCGTTCACCAGAATGTGACCATGCCGGTACCTTGATCTTGGACTTCCCAGCCTCCAGAACCATGAAAAGTAAATTTCTGTTGTTTATAAGCTACTCATACTGTCCTATTTTGTTACAGCAGCCCAAACAGACTAAGACACTCAACATAATGCCCTTAAAATCCATCCAAGTTGTTGTGTGTGTCAATAGTTCCTTCCTTTTTATTGCTGAGCAGTGTCCCAAGGTATTAATATACCATAATTTGTTCAACTATTGACTTGCTGAAGGACATGTGGGTTGTTTCTAGTTTTGGGCTACTACAAATAAAGTGTCTATGAATATTCATGTATAGGTTTTTGCATAAACACAAGTTTTCATTTTTCTAAGATAAATGCCCAGGTATGTAGTGACTACTCAGTTGTACGCTAAGTATATGTTTAACTTTTTAAACGAAACTACCATACTGCTTTCCAAGTGATTGTACCATTTCACATTTCTACCAGCAACGTATGAAAGATTCAGTATCTCTGTGTCCTTGCCAGAATATGGTATTTTCAGTAATTTTTATTTTAGCCATTCTAATGTAGTGGTATCTCATCATGAATTTAATTTGCATTTCCCTAATGGCTGGCAATGTTGAATAACTTATCATGTGTTTATTTGCCACCCATACATCTTTTTTGGTGAAGTTTCTTTCAAGTCTTTTGCCCATTTTCTAACTGGACTTTTTGCCTTTTTTTTTTTTTTAGATGTTGAGTTTTGAGAGTTCTTTATATATTCTGGATATGAGTCTTTTGTTGGATATGTGATCTGCAAATACTTTCTGCCAGTCATTGGCTTGTCTTTCCATCCTCATAACAGAGTCTTTTGCAAAGCAAAAGTTTTTAATCTGATGAAGTCCAATGTGTCCTTTTTTTCTTTCGTGGGGTGTACTTTTGGTACCATATAGGGACTGAAGTTTTCTTCAGTGGGTTGAAATGCTACCATTAGTGACAATTGATACCATGTATTATGCACTTCCCAGGGGCTGGGAACTGTGCTAAGCCCTTTATAAACATTAGCTACTTTCATCTTTACCTCAGCCCTACGAGGTCCACATGATGAGCTGCATTTTTACAAATGAGGTGACTGAATCTTAGCAAGGTCAGTCACTTGCCAAAGCTCCCGTAGCAAGTAAGCAGTCAAGTCAGGCTTCCAACTCAGGTACGCCTGACTCCAAAGTGCAGTGTATAATGAGGAATTCAGGGGGAAATGCTTAGGGAATGTTAACAGAGAGAGAATTTCCTTAGGATTTGGAGAGGAATAGAGGAGGTGGCAGGGACCCTAAGGCAATGACTGGACTTAACCCATCCAGCAAAAAGGTACAAAGAAGCTGCTCCTAGGAAGCACCAGTTAAAAAAGTTAAGTTAGGGCTTCCCTGGTGGCGCAGTGGTTGGGAGTCCGCCTGCCGATGCAGGGGACACGGGTTCGTGCCCCGGTCCAGGAAGATCCCACGTGCCGCGGAGCAGCTGGGCCCGTGAGCCATGGCCACTGAGCCTGTGCGTCCGGAGCCTGTTCTCCGCAACGGGAGAGGCCACAACAGTGAGAGGCCCGCATACCAAAAAAAAAAAAAAAAAAAAGAAAAAGGTTAAGTTAGTAGTCACCTGGGGTAGAAAACCACCAATGAAGTCCTGATTTCAATCCAGCATTTTGGCATATGATGAGAATGAACACATTTGTCCTTTCCACATACATAGGTTTTGCTTCACAGGAGATATAAGAAAAGGGTCTTTTGAGCAGCACGAACGAGGAGAATGGAACGCTTTTGCCTCCATCTTGAACTCAGCCTGAACTGACTACCGTGAAGGAATTCCCTGTGGAAGGTAAGTGGCTCCTCTGGAAGTTGTTCGCACATTTTGGTGAAGAGGTTGAGAGAGGAATTAGTAATGGGGGGAAGGAAGCAGTCATGGACGGCCCAGCTATAGCACTGTTCCTACACCAAGTAATCTAAAAGCAAGCCAACAGGGCTTCCCTGGTGGCACAGTGGTTGAGAGTCTGCCTGCCAATGCAGCGGACACGGGTTCGAGCCCTGGTCCGGGAAGATCCCACATGCCGTGCAGCAACTGGGCCCGTGAGCCACAACTACTGAGCCTGCGCGTCTGGAGCCTGTGCTCCGCAGCAAGAGAGGCCGCGACAGTGAGAGGCCCGCGCACCACTATGAAGAGTGGCCCCCGCTTGCCACAACTAGAGAAAGCCCTCGCACAGAAACGAAGACCCAACACAGCCAAAAATAAAAATAAATAAATAAATAAATTTATAAAAGCAAGCCAACAGACGGTAGCATTTGTCTTAATTCTATTGCCGTGGGGACGAAACTCTTACAGTATCAACTGAGGGATGTGAAATTAGTTGACCTAGGCTGATCCTAAATAATTGGGAACTTGCCTTGAAATTTAAGATGATTTTGACAGAACAGTGGTTCTCAAAAGTGTAGTCTCACAGCTAGCGGCATTAGTATCACATGGGAGGCTGTTAGAAGTGACTCAAAAACCCTGGGGAGGGGGCCCAGCAGTCTGTGTTTTTAAGTTTTCCAAGTGATTCTGACACAGGCTAAAGTTTGGGAACCGCTATAGTAGAAGGAGGTTTATAATGTATTTCAGCTAGGACTAGTTTTAACTGCATATAAAAGGTAAAACTCAAATATTAGTGGCACAAAAAGCAGACTTGTAATTTTATATAGAAGAAGTCGGAAGGTGGTCTGCCCGGGGCTGGTGTGCTGGTACCACAAAGCCATGAGAAACCTAAACTCTGGCTTTCTGTTTTGCCATCTTCAGCACTCGTTTGCATCCCCAGGGCTGCCTCATACTCCAAGATGACCACTTAAGCTTTAGCTCTCACACCTCACATTCAAGGCAACAGGAAGGAAGGAGGGGAAAAGACGAAAGGAGGTCCCTCCCCAATGAGTCAGTGACCTTTAAGCAGAAATCCCACATACACAAACAACATTTCCCTTTCGCTGTCCAGAACTTAGTTACGTGGCCAAAACCATCCACAGAGGAGGCCGGGAAATGTGGCTTTTAATTGGACCTGGGGCAGTCTTTGAACACCTTGAATACAACGAGGGTTCTGTTACTAAGCCAAAGGGGAGAACTGGTATCAGGTGACATCTAGAAGCTTCTGCCACAAGTCCTGCAGATGCAGCTGGGAGAATTCTAGAAATTTGGAAAACATCTTGGAACCAGCCAAATCTCTGCATTTCGAAGCTCATTTTCTATTCCAGGCAGTAAGTATTTTGGCTTTTTGTTACAAGTCTCTGGTCACAGATGATCAATATTAGGGTCTTCAAACATATGTGGAACGAGAGAGAGGTTGTCTGTAGTGTCTTATCAAACCACTTACCTCCCATAAGATGCCAGCCATGGTTCTGATAAAGTTTCAGGACAAATGTCCTTTATCTGACCACCACAGAAACAAGTGGTTGACTTCCCTCGAAGAGAAATTGGTTCAAATGAGCTTTTCTGACCTATTTTTACAAAAGAAAATCCCAGCCCTCACTCAGAAAAATATACAATAACTTGGCGCTATCGGTTCCCAGCCCCAAGGTCTGCAGAGAACATGGTTCCTAAGCTTTGCTTTCCCCAGAATGGAGGTGGAAAGTGAAGGAGGCCCAGCCCAAAGAGGTCACGTGCATCAAAGGACCCACGGTCCTCAACACGTTTCAGCCGTAAGTTCTCACACTTCAGGTGAATGAGCTTCACCTGGGGAAACTGGTTAAAGATGCGAATTCCAAAGCCCTAAGCTAAGAGCTTCTAATGCTACAGAAAAAGAATAGGACCCAGGAATCTGTACTTTTTGTCTTGTGCCCCAGTTGATTCTCATGGACCTTTGAGAAACTCTAACAAGTACCCAAACGCACATGACACTGCAGCAGGCAACATACGGAACAAATTGGTTCAAAAGCTGACGCTTGCATCTTCCCCAGCATACAGCAAACTTAAAACAGCTGGTTGATTTGATGAAAAAGATCACATCAGCTGTTTGACAGCATTGTTCGGTAACTTTAGTTAAAACAGGCCAGTCGGGAAACTCTCCAGGCCGCGAGCCCACCATTAAGGGATCCCAGCTTAACAGCAACGACAGCAAGGAGGGCGGCAACAGTCTGATCGAAGACAAGGGCTGCCCCAAATGCCAACATGAATCCTTGGTTAACCTGGGCCCTATTGCTTTCACTATTAGATGACACTTAAGTTTCCTTCCAGCTCTAACAAGCTATGATTTTACTTTGAGGTCTTCAGACAAGGGCACACTTCTGTGTACTGGGAGCCATGACACTAGGGGGAAAGAGCAGAAGGTGAAGTCTGGATATCCGAAAGGAAGGGTGGGGAGGAGAGGAAGGGAGAGAAGGGTAAGAAAGGGGACCTTTGGCACGAAGCTGCTAACTCTTCCCAAAGCGAACGTGCACCACACAAGCGCACACATGCAGAACCTTCATTATTTTTCACCTGTCTAGATCAGCTGCTGGTAAGCCCCGCATTGCTGACGTGAGTCAGAAAAGTATATGCTCCAGTCTAGCCAAGATTAGAAGTCTTGCTTTGTATTACACCAGCTTCCAACTACGATTTCACTGCAGCAAAAATGACAGATGAGGGGGAAAACAACCCACCCTACGACCTACGATGGTGTTTAGTACAGGAGATGTGCTCCATCTACTGGTACAGATGACAACCACAGAGAGATGCAAACACCATACAACAGACTAAAGGCACCAGCTTTAAACTGGACTGTGGTCGTTTGGATTAATAAAGGGCACCTTTTCCTCTTTAAAAACAGTAAAGAAGGAACAAGGAAAGAAAGCTGTGAAACATACAAAGACAGAAGCTACGAAGAAAAAAGAGAAACAGACTAGACACAGGCACAATGGGAGAAGCAGCATAAAAAATAGGGAAGAAAATGCCCAAATAGCAAAACTGTAAGAAACAAGCTATTTGGTCATCATGTTAACACAGAAGCTTCAAACAAAGCCCCCAGAAGCTCTGGAAGTAACATAGTACATGTCATGTTTTAGAGCCTTCATTTAAATTAGTTAAAGGAAATATTTTGTAGGGATTTTATCCACATTGATCCAATCGACTTGGGTAAGGCTAAGTCTTAACACAGAATCACTGTACATTTTGTCACTGTCTGGGGACATAAAGACAATAGTGCTAATGCCGGAAGTTCACAGCAGTTTGGGAAAGACTGGAGGGGTTGAGGCATGACCAGCCCTTCTGTGCCTCCTGTGCATATAGTTGGTCTCTAATGATATCAGCTGTTGCCTCCCAGGCCTGTCACTGTTTCCAGTTACGATTCTTAGGCTTCTGAAGAATCTGATACCTTTATTTCCTCAAACGGCTATGTACTTTCTGAGATGTTGATGAATATTTGACTTATCATTTCTCATTCATGGGCATTGACAGTGCAAGTCTGCCAAACATTCTAGAAACAGTTTTTCCGCTTCTCATAGGCTTGCCTTATCAAGGGGTCCTACAGCCTCTCAGGATGAAGAGACAAGAAAAATAACACTTACTGAGCATCTACAAGGCACCAGGCTCAGTGCTTCAGACGTTATTCATTTCAGCGTCACCCCTGCCCTGTGGCAGTCCTTCTTAGTAAACCTATTTTTCAGATGTCAAGACAAAGGCTCAGGGCTTCCCTGGTGGTGCAGTGGTTAAGAATCCGCCTGCCAATGCAGGGGACATGGGTTCGAGCCCTGGTCCAGGAAGATCCCACATGCCGCGGAGCAACTAAGCCCGTGCACCACAGCTACTGAGCCTACACTCTAGAGCTCACGAGCCACAACTACTGAGCCCGCGTGCCACAACTACTGAAGCCTGCGCACCTAGAGCCCGTGCTCCGCAACAAGAGAAGCCACTGCAATGAGAAGCCCGCACACCGCAACGAAGAGTAGCCCCCGCTCACCGCAGCTAGAGAAAGCCCGCACGCAGCAATGAAGACCCAACACAGCCAAAAATAAATAAATAAATAAAATAATTTTTAAAAAGACAAAGGCTCAGAGAAGTTAAATAACCATCCCAATGCTAGTAGCTCATGGTTCTGGAAAGCTGACCAAATGAACTGTAGTGTGCAGGGCTCTCCGCCACAGCACAAAAATGTGCCATGCCGGGAACACTCAGTTTCTTAACAGTGTCAGGGAATTCCCTGGTGGTTCAGAGGTTACGACTCAGCGCTTTCACTGCTGTGGCCCAGGTTCAATCCCTGGTTGGGGAACTAAGAGCCCGCAAGCCATGCAGCATGGCCAAAAACTTAATTAATTACTTACTTAATTAAAAATTTTAAAAATATATGTGTTTCCCAATGTGAGAAGCTGCATCAGGCTCTCCTGTGGTTGGCTGTTAAAAATGCAAATGCCAGATCCCGAGCAGACTGACTGAATCAGAACCTCCACTGGAGCCCTAGAATCTGCATTTTAACAAGTGTCAGGAGATGACTCTGATTCTCGTTAAATGACAGAAGAAGAAAAAGACAGATACCAAGGACCTGGTTTTAGAGCTAACAGTATAACAGAGGTTTTCTTTGCTGTGGTGTGGGGCAAGAATGCTATTGTTTATTACCTGGTTAAGCTACTCAGGTTTTCTGAGCCAGTTTACTCATCTATAAAATGGGAATCATAGTTTCTGTCTCACGTGGTTGTAGTAAGGAGTAATGCATGTGAAAACACTTTGCAAATTCTAAATGGCTCTGTGGTAGATTGTAAAAAGAGCCCCCAATCCTCTCCTGACCCCCATACCCACATCATTGCAACATTGATGTTGCAGGTCTTCCCACCAATGTGTGAGGTATTTTCTCCTATTCTTTGAACCTGGGACATGTGATTTGCTTTGGCCAATGGGACAAGAGCCAATATGACCCAAGCAGAGGCTTCAAGAGCCCTTGCATACTGGGGGTTGCACTATTGTGATACTTGGGATTCTGAGGCCACCATGTGATTGAGTCCCAGCTAGCCTTCTGGAAGATAAGAGATCACATAAAGAAGAGCCACAGTCAGTCAGCCAGCTACCAGCCAACAGCCAGCCAACTGCCAGACATTTAAGTGAGGCTATTCT
Organism: Leucopleurus acutus; assembly: GCF_964270905.1. Classification (NCBI taxonomy): domain Eukaryota; kingdom Metazoa; phylum Chordata; class Mammalia; order Artiodactyla; family Delphinidae; genus Leucopleurus; species Leucopleurus acutus. The sequence continues at coordinate 26,690,448 of NC_139148.1, read as the reverse complement.
GGATCATCCAGCCACCTCCTGACCTTCTAGCTAACTGTAGACTCATGAAGGAATCCAGCAGAAATCAATAGGGCCAGCCTACATCAGAAGAACTGCCCATACAGCCTAGCAAATTGTGAGCTAAACAAATGATCATCAAAGCCACCAAGTTTTGGGAAAGTTTGTTATGCGGCAAAAACTAACTGATACAGGCTCTATGCACATGCTACCAGTTAGGTTGTCCAGTGTTTTGAGCATGGCTTCTGTGGTTTTCAAAGATGCCGCCCAGAGGGGCAGACCACAGATGAGCAGACATTATTGTGCAAATTTTCAGTCAAGCTCTTTCATCACATGGAGACAATGCCCACCAGAAAGTGTTTTACAGTCTCTGCTGACCAAAGCACATTCTGGAAGTGCCAAGGGGCTGAGATGAAAGAACCCCTCCCAATTTCCCTCTCATTGTTTCCAGAAAGGCAGTTCAGCAGCCCTGTGCAGAAGGACATATAACCTAAATCTTCTCCAAGCCTACTGTCAATAATAATCTCCTGGCTCCACAAAGGCATGCATAATCCTCTGCATACCTTCCCATGTGCACTCTTTCAACGTGCTGCTGCTGGCACCAAGATAAACGGCTTCATCAAAGGCAGCCATGGAGGCTTGCGACCTGTTGAGGCAGAAAAGCTTCCTGGGGGATCAGAAACATCCTAATGGCCAAATCAAGCATCCTCACTGCCGTATGAAGCATTACTGTGCAAAATACATTAAATAAACCCGTAATGGTGAACAGGGCACGATTGTGCTACCCAGGCTCACCCCAGGAGTCTTTATACTATGATTAAATTCCTTTGATAGGCATTTTCAAAGTGTGTGGTGCCTCTTGCTAAACATGTTTGGCGAGAGAAGACTCGTCATCTGGAAACATTATCTGAGGAGTCTCATTCCGTGGGACAAGGTGCAAGCATTGTCTGTCAAATCGACCTTCTGCAACCTGAAAAGTAAGTATAAAACCGAGAATTTTTAAACCTTCTTTTCCTTCCCTCAAGAAATTCAGAGATCGTGAAATGAACGAATTCAGCTCTTTTACCATTCAATTGACATACAGCAAATTGCAACTTGCTCTGGGAGCGACGATTTACAAGGCTGGTGCACCATATTCAAATCACATACTCATTCTGCACCCCTTGACACACACACTTCATTAGATGGTTACGGTGCTATTGTTGGTTGAGTATAACCATATAACCCATTTTCTTATACCTATCTCCAATCTGTATTGAACCAGGGGGACATCTCAGAATGCCACTGGTTAACCCGAAGTAAGTCTCAGGCTCCTTCTGCTTATTATACATCAGCTTGAATATGTTTATTTTCACTGAAGAATTTTAAATGCCTTTTTTTTTTAAAGCCTAACAGATTTTCTGGATATAATTTGGAATTTTAAGCTTCATTCAAGAAATCAAAATAAGTCTATATAAATGATCATCATTAAATCAATTAATAGGAGTTCTAGAACCAGGATCTTACTGGAAATTTTCTCAGACCAGATCAACTGCCACTGAACCATGGTTCGTTAACAATAAACTTTTATTTGGCCAATAGGTTAAAAAACTAAAGTTGTGTTAGAAATATTTAAGTGCTGGATACAGTCCTTGGTTGAAAAGGATGTAAGCACCAGATGATGAAGGAAGTGAATAACAAGTAGAAAATGAAGAAAAAGAGAAACCATCCCATGAACACAACCAAAGACAGAGCCATGCAGATGACAGATAAAGCCATGTGGATGCATGAGCTCTCTCCAGGACATTTACTGACTGACAACAGAAGGTTGCCAAGGACAGAACTTGCCAAGCACAGGCTGAGCAGGAGACTGACAAGGAGTGGCCAGAACGGTAGAAAGAAAAGCTGGAGTTGTCTATCTCACCAAACCAAAGGAAAAGAGTGTTTCAATACAAGGAGGATGCCAAGGGAGCAAGTAAGAAACGAGGGGAAGGGACTTCATTGGATTTAACAAGAAAAATGATTGGTGACTTTGCCCAGAGAAATTTTCGTGGTATGGTGAGGACAGAAGTGAGACTGTAGTGGGTCAAGGAGTCCATGGTAGGTAGGAAATGAAGACTTAGCCTTGAAACGTGGGCGGGAATGTGGAAAAAAAGAAGAAGCAACGGGAGGAGAATGGGATGAGAAAAGCTTAAGAGTAGAAAGGCTTAAGTGTTTTTAAATGTTGCTAGGAAGGAGGGAGACCTCTTCCATCCTTACAGGAGGGAATGAGAGAGAAGGGTGCAACTGAAGAGATATCTGTTGGTCTGGCAGGCAGAAATTTTGTGTGCTCCCACCTGATGATATTTTTCTTCATGGTGGAGTAGGAGTCAAGGTACCTCTGAAGAGACTGGAGAGACACGGGAGACACCAGAGGTAAGATGAGGGTGGAGACAGTTTGAAACAGTCACTATGGAAAGTGAGAAGGACAGAGTTGACTATGGAAACAGGGAGGGATTTCTAGGCACCATGGAGGGTGGCCTCAGGTGGAGTCAGACATCATGGGTTTATGGTCACACTGGTGGTGTGATTTTTGTCCAGCAGTGCTCAGCTATCTAGATGGAAGCAAAAAGCAGAAGTTATATCCATCCCAGAATAGGGTTTTGGCACATGGATTCAATGGAAGGGATGGAACAAAGATGTTAAGGATCTTGGCAAGAGAGAAGTTAAGAGTGATGGACCTCGGATGAATGGATAAAGAAGATGTGGCACATATATACAATGGAATATTACTCAGCCATAAAAAGAAACGAAATTGAGTTATTTGTAGTGAGGTGGATGGCCCTAGAGTCTGTCATACAGAGTGAAGTAAGTCAGAAAGAGAAAGACAAATACCGTGTGCTAACACACATATATGGAAGTTAAGAAAAAAAAATGTCATAAAGAACCTAGGGGTAAGATGGGAATAAAGACACAGACCTACTAGAGAATGGACTTGAGGACCCGGGGTGGGGGGGTAAGCTGGGACAAAGCGAGAGAGTGGCATGGACACACATACACTACCAAACGTAAAATAGCTAGCTAGTGGGAAGCAGCCGCATAGCACAGGGAGATCAGCTCGGTGCTTTGTGACCACGTAGAGGGGTGGGATAGGGAGGGTGGGAGGGAGGGAGATGCAAGAGGGAAGAGATATGGGGATATATGTGTAACTGATTCACTTTGTTATAAAGCAGAAACTAACACACCATTGTAAAGCAATTATACTCCAATAAAGATGTAAAAAAAAAAAAGAGTGATGGACCACAGAATATAAGCTAGATAGGCAAGGGAAGATAGGAGGGAGCTGATATTATATAAGGAGAAATTAGGGCGTCAGGTGGGGAGAGTTCCCTTGAGTTTGACTAACATAAGATGTCACAGGTGATGCAGTTCTAAGAGCGATGAGTTCCAGAACAAGGCCATGGAGTGACTAAAGGGAGGGGAGTGTGCGTGAAGGTCATGTAAAAAGAGAAGATGTGCAACTTGAAAGGATGGGGGCTGGGGTTGTTGTCTACATGGGTGGTGAAGCTCAAAGGATGGCAGCCCTGGGGTGGAAAAGAACCAATGGGCAGCCACTGACTGAGGAGGGAGAGTGACCAGCAAGCTGGAAGCTCACAGAGATGAGATTGAGGGCATGAAGAGCCCTAAAAGAAGCATGAAGAGCCAGGTGATGACCTGCCTGATACCCCACAAGTGAGGGATGAAGCACCTCCACTTGAGAGACCCACAAAGGAGAGGAGTTTGGTTAGGGCCGAGGGGGCAGTGAGCGAGGCTATGGGGAAGTGTACTGGGGGTTCCCAGCTGCACATGGTCCAGTGGAAAGGATGCGGTAGGAGTGGAGAGGCAAGCTAAGTGGAAGGATTCCCATACCACGGCAAAGAGGGGCCAGAGGAAGCTGGCGTGGAGGGTGTGGCTGGCTACAAGTTTACAAAGAATTGACCCCAGCTTTCTTCTGGCAACTGGGGAGAAGTGTTAGGGCTGGCTCTCCTGGAACCCAGGCATCCTGCAAATGGCACTCTAAGCTTCCATGTGAACCGTTTAGTTTGAAGCCCATGGAATTGCTACCATTCACTCTTTTTGACCTACAAAGATGACAACGTCATATGGTCCACCTAAGAGTACCTGCATACTAAAGGGAATGATTTTTTTTGTTTTAGCAGTGACCTGGGATTAACGGACTACTACTGGCTGCTAATTTAAGACCCCAATAGATGGAGCTACAAGTGGAGCTCTGGTCTCTTAGGTCACCAAATCAGGGAGCAGTCATCTCCAGCGCCGTGCCGCGTTCTGCTCCGCAGGGTGGGTAGCAGCGGGAGTGCCTGAGAGGAAGGCTCACTTCCCAAGAACAGACATCAAGCTGTTTCCTGACCACTTGGAGCCCAGAGGTGAGAGAACGATCCAGCTGGCCATGTGGGACCAAAAAGAGGGCTATGTGGGATTGAGGATACCTAGAGGCGGGGGGGTGGGGGTGATGAGTGCAGGTCTGAGCAGGAACGAAGAAACAGAAGGCGACAGGAGGCTGCAGGGGATGAGATCAAAAGAAGGAAAGCAAAGAAGAAACAAAGGTAAAACCTCAGAAAAGTGCCTCATACCAGAAACAGCATCTTCTTTTCCCGAGGAAAGGAAGTGCTGCCGCCCCCAAAACCAATTACAGTGGCGGGAGAGAAGGTACGGCACACGGTAAGGAGAGAAAAATGACTGTAAAGCACTTTGCAAAAATAAAGAGTTATATAAAGTCCCAATAATAATAAATCACCTTGCCTGAGGTATGAAAACCTTAAAATAACCTGAAAAATCAAAACGTGGAGGAGAAGCAGAAGGCATGGAAGAGCTTCCAGAAAGTTTGTATGCTCGCTTTAAATTCCTCCCCCTCGACTCTGCCGGCCAGGCTCTTCAAGAGCAGTCCTCAGTCAGGTTGTGGGATGAAAATGGGTCTGGCCCCTGTTTAAACCTGCCACTCCCACCCCGTTCCCACCCCCAGGTCCATGAAAGGAGGGCACAGACTCTGGGGGATCCTCTTTTCTGAATCTGGCATGTGGCTTCTTGAATACTGATGCATCTGTTTTGCGAAGGTTTTCTTCCTTTTGTTGTATAAAAAGAGAGAGTGAAAAAAAATCTTCATTCCTGGGGGGTGGGGAAGAGGAAAGAAAAATAGGTCTTTCTAAATTCTCAGTACTGGAGCTCTGTTCTTTATATATCTTCTTGTTCCATTGTTAAATAAACCCACATATTTAAGGGTGACACATTCTCTTTAACTAATGCCTTGTCAGGCCCATGTGCCTTGCTAAAAATGGACCTTGATGACCGCTGTTTCCTTTTTTTTCTAAGAAATAATTTGATTATTTTTATCCTGCTTCTCGCTATCACCGCTCACAAGAAAATGGTTATCCTTTTGCAAAAACCATTTTTTAAACAAACCAAGTAAGTGCTCAACCATGGACGAGGCAGCAAGTTTTCTTAAAAACATCTGTATAAGTCACACACACATACTCCCTGCCCCGTGAAAACTGGCTTTACATTTAGAGTAAATGCTCTTCTGCAGTAAAACTGTCTTCTGTTCAACCTCTTACAATATTATGTGCATCCCGACATCTTACTTTGTGCAGACCTGAATCTCTCCCAGAAAATAGATAATTTAATAAAAGCGGGCGATATGAATCACCCAGGGACAATGTGAATTATTATCTGTAGATAATTCATTATGCACATATTTCCAGTGAGATTCTTAAATCAGCAGGGCTTCTTAATCAGAGACTTTCAAATTTTGTCTGTAATAACTAGAGACTTGACCCATAAATCAGCAAATAGGCCAGCAGGCTCACCACATGCTTCACATTTCTTCTAGGGAGAAAAAGACACTTAATTATCCTGAGGTCACAGAAGAAGGGAAAAATGGACATGCAAGTTGTTGGGGGTTTTATAGCAAAGTATAACTAATTTCAATATTGTCTTCAAAGTGAGCTCATGAAAAGAAGACAATGAAAACATGTGGAAGTCAAGGTAGGTGTTTTATACAGAGAAAGATGTTTTAAATGTTCACAGGAACAATCTTACCAACCAACCCTGCTTCTCATTTCCATTAAGGCCATCGCCTCGAATTTGAGCATTTTTTCTTCATGTTTCATTTTACCAGTTTTGTAAATTAAATTTCTAATATGGAAGACATGGAAAATGAGGCTGAATGTAAGGGTGAAAACATCTAGTCACAGACTTGGAACATAAGTGTTAATAAAAGAATCAAGCTTATCCTCTATTTCTGGTATCTTTCCTTACCCCTACTTCACTAGAACTTCTCACTTATTACTCTGTTCTCTTCCTACTCTTCAGGTCTTATTCTTCTACCTCCTGTGGGAAAAACCTGCACTCAGTGAAGGACCCTATAGTGATCTCATAGTGCAGTGTGAAGCTGGTGAGCTTCACACTGACCCTAACTCCACGGGATAAAGGCCCAGAAGACTTGGGCTCAAATCCCAATGCCCATTAGCGCTATGTAGTGGTACAGTTGGTACAATGCCCAGATACCCCCTCCCCTGGCTGGTGCACTCATCTCCTAGCTGCTTTAACTGTCCTCTTCTCTAGGAAATTGCTCTCCGACACATGGGAGCTCCTTCTCCCAGGAGATTAAGGCCCCCTCCCCTCCCAGGAGCAGCCATTAGGCAATAACTGACTGACAAAAGAGTACAAAGGCCAACCATCCACCTCAAGGGGGGACCAGTGCTGTGGTGCTACTTGTGCCCCACGGCTGCCCTGGGATCAGGCTGCGATCCGCTTTAGTCGAGACCACTTCCTTGTGTGGCTCTCTTCCCCTGCCCTACCCTGCTTCCCTTTTTCCCCTTCTCCTAAGAGCAGTTACTCAATAAGCCACTGGAAAAAGAAGCTCTGCTTCAGCCTCTGCTTTTAGGGAACCCAGCCCAAGATGCGCTGAGACCCTGGACACTCACGTAACATGTCTATTACGCAGCTCCCTCACAGGCAAAGTGAAGATGCTAATACACAGCTCACAAGATTGTTGTACAGGTTACATAAGAAAACTAGTGCAAAACCCCTTAATCTACTAAAGTGCTATTTGAATTTAAAGGATCATTATGACCTAACGTAAACGTAAGACAATGGCTGTGTGACTTTTCCTGTCGATGGAGTGGAGGGGAGCTGAGTGTACTTCCTTGATAATAGAGTTTCTTCACTTGGCTTCTGGTTCTCCTCTTACTTCGCTAGGTCCCCACTGCTGGCTCCAACTCCCTTGCCCAGCCTCTAAATCCAGGCAGCACAAGCAGCTAGGGAAAAGCACAGGCCACCTCTTTCCATTCCCAGTACAAGCTGAGGTTCTCCATATACTGAAGAATCCCAGCTCTCAACCCCCAGCTCTGACCTCTGTCTAGAACTCCAGACTCACATTTCCTAGTGTCTCTTTGGCAAATCCATGTGGCTATCTGGCAGACATCTGACTTCACACGGCCAAAGCGTTACTGTTGACTCCCTGTCTCTTAGCTGACTTCCCCACTGCTGCCCGCCTTCCTCAACTCAGTAAACGGTTGCCTTCCAGAGAGCTGCTCAAGTCAAAACTCTAGCAATTAGGGCTTCCCTGGTGGCGCAGTGGTTGGGAGTCCGCCTGCCGATGAAGGGGACGCGGGTTCGTGCTCCGGTTTGGGAGGGTCCCGCGTGCTGCGGAGCGGCTGGGCCCGTGGGTCATGGCTTCTGAGCCTGCGCGTCTGGAGCCTGTGCTCCGCAGCGGGAGAGGCCACAGCAGTGAGAGGCCCGCGTACCGGAAAAAAAAAAAAAAAAACTCTAGCAATTACACTTGATTCCTTTTTTCTTTCACCCTTTATGTACAATCCAGCAGTAAGCTCTGCCAACTCTTCCTCCAAGTTCCACTTCCCTCCGTCTCCACTACCAGTGACATAATCCAAACCTCCATCGTCTCTTACTTGAGCCACTGCACACAAGACTTTCAATGCTCAATCTGGGAGAGAACTAGGCAAAGCGGGACCCTTGGTCACCCTCCTACAAGGTGACGCAGAACTCCTTCAGCTCTAGGGCGAGGAGCGCCACAGGGGAACCTCAGTAGGGAAAGCAGTGTCTGAGTAGCAAGAGGGGTTAGTTACGAGCCTGATGGAGCATGGTGCTGCATAGGAAATGTCCTTGGACAGGCTTTAAATCCTGGTGGGCTTTATTATTATTGTTATCATTATTTTACTTTTTACTTTGGAGAAAGTTTCAACTAGAGAAATCATCAAGAATGGTACAAAGGGGCTTCCCTGGCGGCACAGTGGTTGAGAGTCCGCCTGCCGATGCAGGGGACGCGGGTTCGTGCCCCGGTCTGGGAGGATCCCACATGCCGCGGAGCGGCTGGGCCCGTGAGCCATGGCCACTGGGCCTGAGCGTCCGGAGCCTGTGCTCCGCAACGGGAGAGGCCACAGCGGTGACAGGCCCGCGTACCACAAAAAAAAAAAAAAAAAAAAAAAAATGGTACGAAGAACTGCCATATATTTTTACCCAGATATGACAATTTTTAACACTTTGCCATATTTGCTTTGTTATTCTGTCATTTTTTCTGGACAATTTGAGAGCAGACTGTATCTTTATGCTTCTTAACCCCTTAATATTTTCAGTGTGGACGTCCGAAGAACAAAATATTCTCTTATATGACTATGACACAGTTATCAAATTTAGGAAATTTAACATCGATAGAATACTTTCACTTAATCAGCAGCCTATATTCCAAACAAACTAATTGTCCCAATAATGTGCTTTATAATAAAAAAGAAAATTTCATTCCAAGATCACATATTGCATTTAGTTTTCATCTAGGTAACAAAGAAGAAAGAAAAACGTGGACTTTGCCAGATACTTCTCTGTGGAAGGATTTTAAGTTTAAATATGTATAAAAGGGAACCACTGGAAATTAAGATGATGAGACAGACTTGAGGTCTATTTTTATAACTTATTAGTAGTTTCATTTTTATCCATTTAGCAAATATTTATGGGTGCCTAGAATGTGTCTAGAAACCTCAGGCAAATTTCTTCCCCCATCTCAAATCTTATGGTTTTATCTGTAAATTTGGGTTATTAATAATATTTTCAAATAATTTTTGAGAAGATTGGATAAGAAGAATATAAATCTTTAAGCAGATTCAAAACTAGAAAGGTCTATACAAATATAAATCAATGTTTATGTCCTTGATAATGATATTCAGTGTCAAGGCCATTCAGGTTGAACTTGAGAAGCAAGTGACCAAAAAACCCTTGATGAGGATGACAAAAACTCTTATTTAAAACTAGTCTTGGGCTTCCCTGGTGGCGCAGTGGTTGAGAGTCCGCCTGCCGATGCAGGGGACGCGGGTTCGTGCCCCGGTCCGGGAAGATCCCACATGCCGCGGAGCGGTTGGGCCCGTGAGCCATGGCTGCTGAGCCTGCGCGTCCGGAGCCTGTGCTCCGCAACGGGAGAGGCCACAACAGTGAGACGCCTGTGTACCGCAAAAAAACAAAAACAAAAAAAACTAGTCTTGTGTACATGATTTTTATGCTGAACTAAACTGCACTGTATCCCCATTGAACTAACTTTCATGGAAAACAGTGTGTGGGTATATGAGGGTAGACGGAAATCGCAGCAGGACCATCTGACGCTATGGAATTGTCCAAAGTCAAGACAAGGCTAAAGATGAAGAGTTTGGATTTTGGTATATGACCATCAAAGCTACATACAGAATAGAGGCGATGATAGTAGTGACTTGATAGCACCTGAATTAGATTCAACACATCTGATAGACAATACTTCATCAAAAGCCTTGCTGTGAACTTACAGACAACACATCTATCTCTACAAGACGTCACAGATTTTTATTTGCCTGGAACTCCAGGAAACCAATCATATATCTCTTTCTCTCCCCCCTTATCCAGCATTTCAAGCCAGAAAGACCTGGGTTCAAAGTCCAACTTCCCAACAGACTATCTGTGTGAATTTGAGAAACTTACATTACTTGTCTAGGTGTATTTTCTCATCTGTAGAATAAGACCTACCTCACAGAGTTGTTATAACAAAGTAACTCTCAAAGTGTGGTCACAGGGCTTCCCTGGTGGCGCAGTGGTTGAGAGTCCGCCTGCCGATGCAGGGGACACGGGTTCGTGCCCCGGTCCGGGAAGATCCCACATGCCGCAGAGCGGCTGGGCCCGTGAGCCATGGCCGCTGAGCCTGCGCGTCCGGAGCCTGTGCTCCGCAACGGGAGAGGCCACAGCAGTGAGAGGCCCACGTACCGCAAAAAAAAAAAAAAAAAAAAAAGTGTGGTCACAGATCAGCAGCTGCAGCATCATTTGGGCACTTGTTTGAGATGCAAATTCTTGGGCCCCATCCAAGACCTACTGAATCAAAAACTTTGAGGGTGGGACCCTGACATTTGTACCTTAACAAGCCCTTCAGGTGATACTAGGCAGGCTAGAGTTTGAGAAGCACTGTTATAATGGACTAAATGATGTAATGTATGTAAATAACTCTGGCACAACGCCAGGCAGCCACCCACATCACAGTGTAACTGCACAGTAAGTGTTAGTTCCCTCCTCCGCTCCCACCCTCCACAACTCAACCAACACACAAACACATGCACATGCACACAGATGCGCGTGCACACCCCAATCAATAATTGTTTGGAATACTGTACATGAAAGAAAACACTACTGTTTCAAAATTGCATACATAAGAGCTGGAAGTATACCTATAAAACTTGGTATGTTTCAAGACAATTAGTAATCGTTCTCACATTTTGCCAACTTGATACTGGGAAAATAGTCCATCAGTAAGTATTTGTCACATGTTTATCATATGTCTAGCATATGATAAACTCTGGTTGCTAGAGAGGATATTAGAAAAGTAGAAGAATTGTTGCTGCCTTCAAAGAGCTTAGTGGGGGGAAAAAAATGAAGGTAATTAACATTGATTGAACGTCTACTATGTGATAGGGACTGTCATGGTGGGAAATTATCCTGACGAATTGGGAGATTCCACATACACTGTCAGAAAAGCTATCCGAGAAGATACAGAAACAGAAAGGCTCACAGATCAAATTACAATGTTCAAATCATATAATTTGAGTTGACTCAAAATACACAATGAGAAGGAAAGGGAAAGAGACTGGGTTAACACATTTGGGATAGGATGCATGTGGGATGGAAGGACCACGATACCTGAATCATAGGTTATGCAAAGTTTATATGTCCTGTATCTCTCGGTCACATCACCTACTGATGTGGTTACAAAGATCAGAGTTGAGAATGAACAAGGAGACTCAGCAAATGGAAGTTACCTGGAGACAGTACCTTCTTGGTCTATCAAATGTGATGCAGGGACAAGTATGCCTGGTTACTGCTATAATATGACAATAATCTACTGAACAGCCACTGTACTGCCTTCATCTGTGTGTCCCAAACAGAGGACATGTGGGGCCAGAACAGGTGTCACTAATGGGTGGCTGATTTAAGAAATCTACAATTCTTGTGAATATTCGGTCTGACTTGGTCCTTTTTGTCAATGTCCAGCATATGTCCTCTACTTACCTTATCACTGAGATGTATCTAATACATCTCAATCTATTAGCAATCTGTTATTTCTCTATTCCACCTATTAGCTTGATTTCTCTTGCTCTCTATACTGTAGAAGCGAATATTCTTAAATAATAAAGCAAACACACATTTCAGGTACTATGTAGGAGGTTTCCACATAGCTTCTCACTTAATTCTGATACTTAAGGAGGTAAAAAGACATGTTATATGCACTGAACAATGTGAGAACACGCCAATGCAATACACAGTCAGTCAATGGCTTGGTGATATGGAGGCCATACTTTAGAGATTCTAGTATGGAAAAGTGGGCTTATTCAATGAAGAGTTCATGGAGGAGTTGCTTCTCCACCCAACCTTGAAGAAAGTAAGGGACTCTACCTGAAAGACAGTAGGGGTATGTATATTACCAACAGAGCAAGGAGCATAAATCTGGAGAGATATAAGGAGAGATCACTGATGGGGAAACAAGGCCAGGTTTGGCTGCAGGAAGAGGTGCAGTCAGCTAGGAGAAGGTGGAGCTGACAGAAGGAGAAAGCCGAAATGACTCAAAGAGAAAGTTGGACCTGCTCCTGTAAACCAGTGGTTTTCAAACATTTGTGAAGATACACTCCTATTAGTAAAACATTGGGGGCACACCTTCTGTGGTAGACTTATTACTGCTCAAAATGTTTGCTGACACTCCCTGTTTAGAATTATACTTTCTCACCCTACTGGTGTCAGCCTTGGCCAAGAGTCTTGCTTTGGCTAATGAAATTGATCGGAAGCGATATGCCCCACTTCTGAAGAGGAGTTTAAGAACCGCAATGTGATTCCACCATATTTAACTCTCTAGCAATGCCCCAGATAGGGGATGCCCCTTCAGCCTTGGTTCTAAAATGAAAATGGCCTGGAGGCTACAGCCATCCTAACATGGATAAAAAATACAAATAAGAAATAAACTTTTTTTGTATGCCACTGAGATTTGCGGGTTGCTTGTTACTATATTATAACTTAGCTCACTGATACAGCTTCTAGTTAGCATTGTTTCGGAGGTTCTGGCCAGCACCGTAAGACCAAAAAAGAAAAAAGAAGTCTTCGGACTGATAAGGAAAAACAAACTTTTGGCAGGTGATTATAATTTCCTAGGCAGAAAAATCGAGAGAACTTACAGATAAAGTATTAGAATTCATAAGATGGACTGGCAAGATTGCTGAATACAAACTCAAGATACAAAAATCAATAGATTTTCTATACCCCAGAAAAAAGTACTTAGAAGGCATAAGTTTTGAAAAAGTGCCACTTAAAGTAGCAGCAGAAATAAATGTGTCTAGTAAAAAAATCCAGCAAAAGATGAGTAAGTCCTTTACGGGAAAATTATAATACTGTATAAGAACACACTAAAGAAAACTTAAATAAATGGAGAAATATAGCATATTCCTGGTTTGGAAGACTCAGTATTGTAAAGATGTCATTTCTTCCCAGTGGAACCTATACAGCCGATGTTATTTTTAATCAAAGATTCAACAGGGTTAGTGTGAAACCTGACAAGCTGATTCTAAAATTATATACAAGAGAATTGGACCAACAGTAGCTGAAAGAAGAAAAATAAAGTAGGCAGACTTGCCCTATGAGGCATCAAGTTTCATTCAATGGCTATAATAGTTAAGACAATGGGATACTGACAAAGGGATATATACATGTCACCAAAGAGGAAATTAAAATGGCCATAACACATGAAGACATACTGAACCTTACAAGTATTCTGGAAAATAGAAATTAAAACCACAAGATGGTGGGAACATAAATTGGTACAGCCACTATAGAGAACAGTACGGAGGGAGGTTCCTTAAAAGACTAAAAGGAGAACTACCATATGACCCAGCAATCCCACTACTGGGCATATACCCTGAGAAAACCATAATTCAAAAAGAGGCATGTACCACAGTGTTCATTGCAGCTCTATTTACAATAGCCAGGACATGGAGGCAATCTAAGTGTCCACTGAAAGATGAACAGATAAAGAAGATGTGGCACATATATACAATGGACTATTACTTAGCCATAAAAAGAAACGAAGTTGAGTTATTTGTAGTGAGGTGGATGGACCTAGAGTCTGTCATACAGAGGGAAGTAAGTCAGAAAGAGAAAAACAAATACCATATGCTAACACATATATATGGAACCTAAAAAAAAAAATTGTTCTGAAGAACCTAGGGGCAGGATGGGAATAAAGATGCAGACCTACTAGAGAATGGACTTGAGGACATGGAGAGGGGGAAGGGTAAACTGGGACAAAGTGAGAGAGTGGCATGGACATATATACACTACCAAAGGTAAAACTGATAGCTAGTGGGAAGCAGCCGCATAGCACAGGGAGATCAGCTCAGTGCTTTGTGACCACCTAGAGGGGTGGGATAGGGAGGGGGGGAGGGAGGGAGATGCAAGAGGGAGGAGATATGGGGATATATGTATATGTATAGCTGATTCACTTTGTTATAAAGCAGAAACTAACACACCATTGTAAAGCAATTATACTCCAATAAAGATGTTAAAAAAACACAAGATACCATTTTCTATACAACAGATTGGCAAAATCTAAAAGTCAGATAATAAAGTTTGACAAAAAACGTAAAACAATGTACACTTTCATCTGCTGTTGGTAGAAGCTCATGAATTTTGGAAAAGTTGAACATGCACATATCTATGACCTAATAATTTCATCTCTAGGTATATGCCCTAGAGAACCTCTTGCACATGTACCAGGAGATGTAGAAAGAATGCTTACAGCAGTCTCACTCCTGAGCGCAAAACACTGAAAACAACCAGCTCTCCATCATCAGCAGAAAGATCATTAGACAGAGATATATTCGTACACTGAGATGCTGTGCAACCGTGTACGTGAACAAACTACAGCCGCATGCATCAACATGAGTGAGGCTCAAAGATGCAAAGTTGAGTGAAAGGGCCAGGTCACCGAAGAATGCATCCAGTATGAACCCAACTGTCTACCATTCCAATCACAGAAAACTAAGCAACATATTGTTAAGAGACATATTCATGTGTGGTTAAAACAAAAAACAGAAAAACCCTATGAAGCAAATGAGCTAATTATCAATACAAAATCCAGGAGACTGGTCACCTGGGGGTTTAGGGACAGGATCTCCAGAGAGCTTCTAAGGTGGTGGTAATGTTCTATTTCTGAAGCTGGGTGGTAGGTCCATGAATGTGCATTTTATTAGTATCATTTACTTTGCATGTGTACATTTTACACTCTTACATATATGATATATTTCATAATAACTTTTAAATTAATGGGCATAACCATATAGATATATATATTTTATACGTAAGTACTGTACTCTATGTAGGAATAATAAAACACATAAAAACAGACATTTTTAAAGGGTAAAATAAAATACCCTTTTAATTTTGTCCATGGTCCCCCAAAATATTTCTGTTATCAAATTGTAGAAGTTTGGCTTCATGTTCTGAATATTTAGCTTTTAATGTCTTGTTAATCATGATAGCTTCATGTCAGCTAATTTTCTCAAGACTGATATACACTTAGGGTGATGTATACTGTTAATGACAGTGGACGTATATTAATTTTTCAAATGGTCTTCTTTAATAATTTCCAACTTTTTGGATAACTTCTTGTTAGATTTTATAAGATTGTCACTATTTTTACTTCATAATATGACTGATGAAGACCTGGTTCTAAGTGTAGGAGGAGTGTCAGCTTCTCCATGTACTTGTATTATTCTTGGTATTTTCATCCATCTGAGGATCCTTTGTAAGAATCTCTTGAAGCCCCTATCAGTGTCTCAAGAGTTCATTTAAACTTCTTAATATAATCTGTAAATCTCTTCAACTAGGCTTACAAAAACTGTAATTGTTTCTACTATCTACTGCTATATAACTACCCCAAATCACAGGAGCTTAAAACAATACTTTAGCATTGTTATTACTATTAAATATTAAGATTTCGTCAGTTAAGAATCTGGACAAGACACTGTAGGAACAGCTAATTTCTGTTTCATGGTGTTTGGGACCTCAGCTGGGATAACTTGATTGTCTGGGAGACAAAACAGTAAAGTCAGCCAGGCATCTCTCTCTCCATACAGCTTCTCCGTTTGGCTAGCTTGGGTTTCCTCAGAGCATGGTTGCCCCAAGGTTCTGAAAGTGCAATGCAGAAACTATTAGTCTTTTTATAGGATAGACCCATAACTGGCATAGTGTCACTTCCACCATACACTATTGGTCAAGTAAGTCACTAAGGCCAGCCTAGATTCCAGTGGGAGGGCAATTAGATTCCACCTCTCAGGAGTAGAAAAGAATCTGCAGCCATATTTAGTCTTCCATAGAAACATATCCCCAAAAGGGAGCTGTTGTAAACCCTCCTCACTGTAGAACCAAATCTTCCCCCAGAAGTGGGACACGAAGGTCTCATACATTGCCCCAGTAAAGAAACCAGGCTTAGTCAGTTATTAAACACTAGCAAAGCTTGTTTCCTTTCTTTTTTGATAAAAATAAATACAATTAGAAATTCCTGCCTTCCTATGAGGGCACCTGCTCCTTTCTAAGTATAGACAGGCATTATGGATGCTTGAAAGAGGCAACGATCACACTGAACTGAAAGAGACGAATTAGTGATTTGCTATGGCTCCACAACCCATGCAGCTGGGTTGCAGAAATTTGAACATTTGAAGTAAATGCTCTCAATTGGCTTCCAAATGCCAGTCTCTTGTTTCCATCACACAGTGGCCTGGCTTCGAGTGCTGGACTGGCTGCTAGGTGCCGCTTTAGCAGTCCTGCTGCCCACTCTGACAGGTGGATGGGTTACTTCCACGGAGCCAGAGGCCCCACAGCTGCTAATAGTAATTACACTTGTCAGCAATGCATTCCCCTCAGGAAACTCCTGCTGCTTCATTAGGGCTAATTGCCAATAGGCAGTGCAATTTCCTAGAAGAGGAGGGGACATCAACCCACAGGAGTTGACAGAACAGCTGTGTGAGCTCAGAGAAGCCAGATGTGGCCATGTGCCATTAAAGTGTAGCTAAGAGCTGCTGAATTCATTTAACCCAGTCCAGGGAACAGAAGAAAATAAAGAATTTGGTGAGGTAGGCCAAACTCCTCTCCATCTTGACTCTCCTACCAGCTTTTGCAGAAAATATGAACATACCTTCCTGGACTTCCAACTTAAAAAAAAAAACAACTCTATTTTGAAAAGACATTTCTTAACCTTATATAGGATGTGGGGTTTGAAGAATTTCCCTATAATTGGTTGCATTAGTTTATTATTTATGTACCTACAATGTGTCTAGATCTATGCCCACACTCAGGGTATAAGATGAGGTACTCTGTCTGGCGGGAGTCACACCATATGTAGGGTCTTGAAAGTTAAAGTAAGGACTTTGGCTTTCAATATGAAATGAAAAGCCACCGAAGCAGACAAATGCCACGATCTTACATTTCAAACTATCAGTCTGTTTACTCTGTTGACAACTGACTACAAGGGAGCAAAGGTAGAAGCAAGAACACGGATAGGGAAGCAACCGCAGTGGGCAGGGGGAGAGATGATGGGGGCTCAGAACAGGGTGGTCATGGGGAGGTAATGGGAAGTGAGAAGATTGTGGATATATTTGGAAGGTAGAATCAATAGAATATCTGGATGCATTGAATGTGGAGTACAAAAGAGAGGAATGTAGATGATTCCAAGGTTTGGGGCATAAGTAACTCCCCCAAAGGATGGAGTTGCCATCAACTGAGATGAAAACAGCCATGAGTAGCAGAGTGGTAGGAAATCAGGAATTCAGCTTGAAAT
This sequence comes from Leucopleurus acutus, assembly GCF_964270905.1. NCBI lineage: Eukaryota > Metazoa > Chordata > Mammalia > Artiodactyla > Delphinidae > Leucopleurus > Leucopleurus acutus. Next base: position 26,673,101 of record NC_139148.1, on the reverse strand, counting down.
GGTGATTTTGAGATGTCTGTCTGACATCCAAATGGAAATGTCCAATAAGCAGTTGGATGTGTGTGTCTGGAGTTGAGGAGAGAGGTCTGGACCGCATGTAAACTTTGGAGTCATTGATATATTCACAGTATTTGATTATTTAAAAACGAAATGAGTTCACCAAGGGAGTGAGCGTACATAGAGGAAAGAAAATGACGGAAGACAAAGCTCCGGGACACTCCACCACTGAGAGCAGGGAGAAAAGGAGGTGCTGGCAAAGAGACTGGGAAGAAACAACCAGGGAGGTAGGAGGAAACCCAAGGGCACAGTGTGTCAGAAGCCACATGAAGCAAGTGTGATTAATGGATGAGGGACACTCAGCCCTGTCTCATAATACTGACTGGTCAGGTAACGTGAAAACTGAGAGCTGACCACTGGATTGCTGTACAGGAAACTCTCAATATTTAAAATTAAATTTTTAGTAGTTTTCTCTGTGTCAATCTTTAACACCAGCAAAACTTTTACAGTGCTCATTTGGAAGAGTACGTCACTCCCTTACAGAGTAATCTAGTTCTAATATTCCTTTTTTCCCCCAGATTTAAAAAAAAAATTATAAATAATGAAATTAGAAAGTAAAAGCCTCCTTTAATTAGGGTGGGAGCTAAGGTAGAGCGGAGGTGAGAGATGTGTTGCACGTATTAGCTGAATCAGCACTTGTCCAGCTTCTGATCTGATCAAATTTGATCACATCTCCTGATAATTGTTAAATGTCTTGCTATAGCCTCTACCTCTTCACATTTGCAGAACGTCTCTCTTAGCACCTTCCTGACACTCCCAGTTTGTCTCAGAACCCTCAAGGCCTCCTTAATCCAAAGTTTAAATACTGCTTTCAGGTGAAATGTACAATACAGTGGCTAAGGGCCTGGATTCTCAAACTACATTGCTTGAGTTCCAATCCTAGCTCCATCACCATATTAGTCAGCTATCACTAGGTTATGGTGCCTAACAACAAATATTAATTACAACAGCAAATATATATTTCTCCTGCATTTGACATGTGGGCGGCTATAGGTACCTGTGACTATGCTCCTGACTCTGGGTCATGGTGGGGTCTGTTCCAAGTGTCTCCTTGACTGAAGGAGCAATCTTGAGAAATGTCTGTTCTAGTGGAAGACAAAAGAGAGTAACCCGTACTACACAAACACTTTTAAAGCTTCTGCTTGGATGTCACATCCATTCACATTCCTTTGGCTAAAGTAAGTCACATAGCATGGTTTCTACCATCAATTCCTCCCTTCCCTATATGTATGTACTGCTCCACATTTCAAAGAGTAGGACTTATTTCCGACCCTCATGAATCTGGACTGACCTTGTGAACTTGCCGGGACCAACAGAGTGTGGCAGGAAGCGTCACTTTAGGATTTCCAAGCCCAAGTCTTAAGAAGGCTGGCAGCTGGCATCTCCTCTGTTTTAGGACCCGGTTGGCATGCTGGAAGAAATTCCAGACTGGACTACAGAAGGAACAGAATCCACGTGAGGGGAAGTTCTGAAGGATGAGAGACCATCCTGGACATTCCAGTCTCAGCTAGATCCCAGGTGATGTGGGTGCATGAAGAGACCCCAAGGAAGACCACCAGAAGAACTTCCAGCTGATCCCCAGCAAAACCACCAAATCATGAGAAATAATGAAGTGGTGCTTTAAGCCACTAGCTTTTGGGGCAGTTTTGCAAGAACAGCTAACTGGCGTGCACTGGTCAAGTCCTAAATCAATGGAGCAGGGACGTATATTTCTCCCATGAGATATGTGCACAGGAAAGTATTTTTTAACAGTAGTACAATTTAACACAGTCCTTCGGTAACACTGTTAACTACTTCAGCACTCTGTGTTTCACCTGCTGATCTGGAAATGGGAGCTGATTTTTAATTGTAACCACCTCGTTAGATTGTTGTGAGGGTTAAATAAGTAAATAGGGTTAAATAAATAAAGGCATGGACTTTATTTATTTAACTTGGAATAAAATGCTAGATACTTTTTGTTCAGTCCCTTATACACTTTCTTGCTGGTATCGCTTTGTGGCACCCATAAAGTCATTTGCAAGCCATGACCCTTCCCCTAGTCCAGATCTCTGCAGGCCACAGACATTCCCCAAGCAAGGACAATAGCACTCCAGCCAATTACTTAACTCTAGCCCGGTTGACACATACATGCTCAGTTATTACCCCCAAAGCACCTTTTGTCAGGAAGGACCTCCAGCCTGGACCACACACACACTGTGTCAGAAACAATCTCTCATCCACCCCCATGTAGGGCCTGGTACTGGACCCCAATCACCCATCGAGGCTTCTTCTCTTGCGGTGGTGAGTCCCTTTGGGGCCTTTCATGTCCTTCCCCATGACAAAACTCCATCAGGACCATTTCAAACCATGAAAGAAGAGAGACAGAGGTCACGGCCTCTTTCCTCCCAGAAGATTCTTCGGTTCCTGAGGATATTTACCCATCTCCTCCCCAGAAACAGCTCTGTGTTGTACCAAGTATTGGGAGAGAGTTTTTACCAGAACCTAAAACGATAATGACAGTTGTTGTTTGATAGGGGAATTTCACCTGTTTTTTTCTTCTTTTTTTTCTCTTTCTCTCTCTCTCTTTCTCCTTTCTCAGAGTATTTTGTGTAGGTTTTTATTTTTTTACTATGCGAATGTATTATTTATAACTAGAAAACAATAAATCAAAGGAGAAGAAAATGTGGCGGCTTAAAAAAATCCCCCCAGTGGTGTCTCAGTATTTAAACATGCAACTCTATTTAATTATGCAAATTTAAGGTTGTTTAACAAATTCTCTGTAATTCATGACATGTTAAGTTGATGTTGGAGTCCTGACCTACTGAGTTAGAAGAAAGCCTTATATTTTTCTTTACCAAACGTTTCTAAGAATCTCTAGGGATGCTTATCAGCATCTTTGAATCCATCTTGATAGTTCCCTGTATTTTATATGCAGAACAAATCCCCTCTAATGCTCAGGCCCTGGGCAGAACAGAGCAACCTGTATAGACTCTCGGTTCCCTTCCTCTGTGAAGACTTGTCCTTAACTACAGTGAGCTGTTTGAAAATGTCGATTTTATCATTATTCAGGTAGTATACGATGAGGCCAAAAGATCAGGAGATGATTACCATTGAAAAGATAGTTTGTTACTCAGATCCCAAGAGGAGGGGACACACCATACCACACAGGGCCACACAGAGAAGAACCGGGGTTGATCAGGAAGCAGAGGATGTGAGGGGAAAATATGGGCAGAAGCCTTCTTGTGGTTTCCATGGAAAGCAAAAGGCAAGGTAAGCAGGTTTAGGATTGGCTAATTTGAATAATTTCTGCAGGCGCTGGGGCAGAGGGGCTGCCCTGAGTTATCAAATATTTGGCCCCGGGGTGATGAGGGCAAGGGAATATTGGCCAGGAGTATAAGAGCCTGACAGAGGAGATGTTTGTTTGTTTGTTTGTTTGTTTGTTTTTTGGCCATACTGCTCAGCATGCAGGATCTTAGTTCCCCGACCAGGGATCAAACCCGTGCCCCCTGCAGTGGAAGTGCGGAGTCTTAACCACTGGCCCGCCAGGCAAGTCCCTAGATAGAGGAGATGGGGGAAGTGTGGGCTCTGGACTGGTTAGTTTGCACATGAAAGGCTGTTTGCTATCTCTAGGAATGAGCTGACTGTGGGAGGAACAGTTCCTCCCTGGTCACCTGTCATTGAGGCCCCAGATGCCACAGCATCAAGAATAGAGAAAATAAGGGACTTCCCTGGTGGTCCAGTGGCTAAGACTCTGCGCTCCCAATGCAGGGGGCCTGGGTTCCATTCCTGGTCAGGGAGCTAGATCCCACATGCCACAGCTAAGACCCAGTGCAGCCAAATAGATATTCTTTTTAAAAAAAAGAATAGAGAAAATAAGAAAATATAGTTAATATATGAGCCTTTGTTAGGGACCATCCTCATGCATTAGACCAGTTTCTACATCCCTGAACCTCAATGGTGGAGGGGTGGGGGGCACTGTCCAATTCTACCCACAGAAACCTTAAGCCCTCAAGGCTCTCAGGTCAGAGTACCCCATTCCATACATTGCTTTTTTTTTTTTTAAAGAAATCTATTTCTGAATTAAGAACTGAACTTATACTATTATGTCATTTCTAAGCATCCTTTGGTCATTCCTTGCCCCTTTTTCTGTTTCCTCCACTAGACTCTAATTTGCAGGAGGCAGGAACAGTGACTTCCTATTCATCCTTGCATCTCTAGATGCACACAGTACTAATTAATACTTAGATATTTATTAAATAATTTAATTAATAAATTTAGGAAATAGGAGATCTGGGGAAAATATATGAATACAGGTGTATAATTCTCTCTCCACTGTTTATGATCCTTGAAATTTTACCAAGCAAATTGAAAATAGGAGAAAACTGTTCCCTAAAATTAGTGCTCACTCCCTTCCCTGGACCAGTTTTTAAACAACTTTATCAATAGATAACTTACATACTATGAAGTTCACCCATTTAAAGTGCACTAATTCAATGGTTTTTAGTGTATTCACAGAGATGTACTCCCAACCACCATAAGCATCCTTAGAGACTCTCAGGAACTAAAAAAAAAAAAAAACCAACTTAGACCTTTTTCCAGTTCAGTAGGTCAGGACTCCAACATCAACTTAGCATTTCATGGAGTACAGGAAATTTGATAAGCAACCTTAAGTCTACATAATTAAATAGAGTTGCATGTTTAAACACTGAGACACCACGGGGGAAGGAGTCTATTTTTAAAGGCCTCTCGTTTTTTCTCCTTTGATTTATTCTAGATATAAAAAGCTACACAAAACATTCTGAGAGATGGAGAAAGAAAAAGAAAGGAGAAAAAGCAGGTGTAATTGTCCTACCAAATTATAACTAGTTATCACCGTAGGTCCTGCCAAAAGCTCTCTCTCCAATACTTGGTTCAACGCAGAGCTGTTTCTGGGGAGGAGGTGGGTAAATATCCTCAGGGACCAAAGAATCTCCTGGGAGAAAAGAGACTGTGACCTCTGGGGAAGGAAGGTGCATTGGAGGAAGGTTAGTGACAGAAATCTAGAATAAGAGAAGAAAGAAAGGAGAGATGATTTATATCTATCTCCCATAAATGTTGAGGGAAAGCTTGGGGAAGGAATAAGTTAAAAAAAAAAGGCAATGTATGAATTGAAATGCTCATACATTACTGGTGGGAATGTAAAATGGTGCAGCCACTACGGAAAACAGTCTGATAGCTCTTCAAAAGTCTAAACACATAATTACCAAATGACCCAACAATTCCACACCTAGTCATATACCTCCAAAGAACTGAAATCAGGTGTTCAAACAAAAACCGGTACACGAAAGTTCATAAGGATCTGGGTTCAAAATGGCAGAGTAGAAGGACGTGCGCTCACTCCCTTATGCGAGAGCACCAGAATCACAACTAACTGCTGAACAATCATCGACAGGAAGACACTAGAACTCACCAAAAAAGATACCCCACATCCAAAGACAAAGGAGAAGCCACAACGAGATGGTAGGAGGGGCACAATCACAATAAAATCAAATCCCATAACTGCTGGGTGGGTGACTCACAAACTGGAGAACACTTATACCGTGGAAGCACACCCACTGGAGTGAAGGTTCTGAGCCCCACGTCAAGCTTCCCAACCTGGGGGTCTGGCAACGGGAGGAGGAATTCCTAGAGAATCAGACTTTGAAGGCTAGCAGGATTTGATTGCAGGACTTCGACAGGACTGGGGGAAACAGAGACTCCATTCTTGGAGGGCACACACAAACTAGTGTGTGCATCCGGACCCAGGGTAAGGAGCAGTGACCCCATAGGAGACTGAACCAGACCTGTTAGTGTTGGAGGGTCTCCTGCAGAGGTGGGGGGTGGCTGTGGCTCACCGAGGGGACACGGACACTGGCAGCAGAAGTTCTGGGAAGTACTCCTTGGTATGAGCCCTCCCAGCATCCGCCATATTAGTCCCACCAAAGAGCTGGGTAGGGTCCAGTGCTGGATCGTCTCAAGCCAAACAACCAACAGGGAGGGAACTCAGCCCCACCCATCAGCAGACAAGCAGATTAAAGTTTTTCTGAGCTCTTCCCACCAAAACAACACCCAGCTCTACCCACCACCAGTCCCTCCCATCAGGAAGCTTCCACAAGCCTCTTAGATAGCCTCATCCACCAGAGGGCAGACAGCAGAAGCAAGAAGAACTACCATCCTGCAGCCTGTGGAACAAAAACCACATTCACAGAAAGACAGACAAAATGAAGGCTATGTACCAGATGAAGCAACAAGAGAAAATCCCAGAAAAACAACTAAATGAAGTAGAGATAGGCAACCTTCCAGAAAAAGAATTCAGAATAACGATAGTGAAGATGATCCAAGACCTCAGAAAAAGAATGGAGGCAAAGATCGAGAATGCAAGAAATGTTTAACAAAGACCTAGAAGAATTAAAGAACAAACAAACAGAGATGAACAGTACAAAAACTGAAATGAAACATACACTAGAAGGAATCAATAGCAGAATAACTGAGGCAGAAGAACGGATAAGTGACTTGGAAGCCAGAATGGTGGAATTCACTGCCGCGGAACAGAATAAAGAAAAAAGAATGAAAAGAAATGAAGACAGCCTAAAAGACCTCTGGGACAACATTAAACGCAACAACATTCACATTATAGGGGTCCCACAAGGAGAAGAGAGAGAGAAAGGACCAGAGAAAATATTTGAAGCGATTATAGTTGAAAACTTCCCTAACATGGGAAAGGAAATAACCACCCAAGTCCAGGAAGTGCAGAGAGTCCCAGGCAGGATAAAAGCAAGAAGAAACATGCCGAGACACACAGTAATCAAACTGGCAAAAATTAAAGACAAAAAGTATTGAAAGCAACAAGGGAAAACCGACAAATAACATACAAGGTAACTCCCACAAGGTTAACAGCTGATTTCTCAGCAGAAACTCTACAAGCCAGAAGGGAGTGGCATCATATATTTAAAGTGATGAAAGGGAAGAAACTACAACTAAGATTACTCTACCCGGCAAGGATTTCATTCACATTCAATGGAGAAATCAAAAGCTTTACAGACAAGCAAAAGCTAAGAGAATTCAGCACCACCAAACCAGCTCTACAACAAATGCTAAAGGAACTTCCCTAAGTGGGAAACACAAGAGAAGAAAAGGACTTACAAAAACAAACCCATAACAATTAAGAAAATGGGAATAGGAACATACATATTGATAATTACCTTAAACGTGAATGGATTAAATGCTCCAACCAAAAGACACAGGCTCGCTGAATGGATACACAAACAAGACCCATATATATGCTGTCTACAAGAAACCCACTTCAGACCTAGGGACACATACAGACTGAAAGTGAGGGGATGGAAAGAGATATTCCATGCAAATGGAAATCAAAAGAAAGCTGGAGTAGCAATACTCATATCAGATAAAATAGACTTTAAAATAAAGAATGTTACAACAGACAAGGAAGGACACTACATAATGATCAAGGGATCAATCCAAGAAGAAGATATACCAATTATAAATATATATGCACCCAACATAGAAGCACCTCAATACATAAGGCAACTGCTAACAGCTATAAAAGAGGAAATCGACAGTAACACGATAGTAGTGGGGGACTTTAACACCTCAGTTACACCAATGGACAGTTCATCCAAACAGAATTAATAAGGAGACACAAGCTTTAAATGACACAACAGACCAGATAGATTAATGATATTTATAGGACATTCCATCCAAAAAGAGCAGATTTCACTTTCTTCTCAAGTGCTCACGGAACATTCTCCAGGATAGATCACATCTTGGGTCACAAATGAAGCCTCAGTAAATTTAAGAAAACTGAAATCATATCAAGCATCTTTTCTGCCCACAACACTATGAGATTAGAAGTCAATTACAGGGGAAAAAACATAAAAAACACAAACACAAGGAGGCTAAACAATACATTACTAAATAACCAAGAGATCACTGAAGAAATCAAAGAGGAAATAAAAAAATACGTAGAGACAAACAAAAACTTGACGATCCAAAACCTATGGGATGCAGCAAAAGCAGTTCTAAGAGGGAAGTTTATAGCAATACAAGCCTACCCCCCAAGACACAAGAAAAATCTCAAAACTACAATCTAAACTTACACCTAAAGGAACTAGAGAAAGAAGAACAAAACCCAAAGTTAATAGAAGGAAAGAAATCATAAAGATCAGAGCAGAAATAAATGAAATAGAAACAAAGAAAACAATAGCAAAGATCAATAAAACTAAAAGCTGGTTCTTTGAGAAGATAAACAAAATTGATAAACCATTAGCCAGACTCATCAAGAAAAAGAGGGAGAGGACTCAAATCAATAAAATGAGAAATGAAAAAGGAGAAGTTACAACAGACACCGCAGAAATATAAAGCATCCTAAGAGACTACTACAAGCAACTCTATGCCAATAAAGTGGACAACCTGGAAGAAATGGACAAATTCTTAGGTATAACCTTCCAAGACTGAACCAGGAAGAAACAGAAAATATGAACAGACCAATCACAAGTAATGAAATTGAAAGTGTGATTAAAAATCCTCCAACAAACAAAAGTCCAGGACCAGATGGCTTCACAGGTGAATTCTATCAAACGTTTAGAGAAGAGGTAACACCCATCCTTCTCAAACTCTTCCATAAAATTGCTGAGGAAGGAACACTCCCAAACTCATTCTATGAGGCCACCATCACCCTGATACCAAAACCAGACAAAGATACTACAAAAAAAGAAAATTACAGACCAATATCACTGATGAACATAGATGCATAAGTCCTCAACAAAACACTAGCAAACAGAATCCAACAACACATTAAAATGATCATACACTATGATCCAGTGGGAGTTATCCCAGGAATGCAAGGATTCTTTAATATATGCAAATCATTCAATGTGATACACCATATTAACAAATTGAAGAATAAAAACCATATGATCATCTCAATAGATGCAGAAAAAGCTTTTGACAAAACTGAACACCCATTTATGATAAAAACTCTCCAGAAAGTGGGCATAGAGGGAACCTAGCTCAACATAATAAAGGCCATATATGACAAACCCACAGCAAATATCATTCTCAATGGTGAAAAACTGAAAGCATTTCCTCTAAGATCAGGAACAAGACAAGGATGTCCACTCTCACCACTAATATTCAACATAGTTTTGGAAGTCCTAGCCACGGCAATCAGAGAAGAAAAAGAAATAAAAGGAATATAAATTGGAAAGCAAGAAGTAAAACTGTCACTGTTTGCAGATGACATGATACTATACACAGAGAATCCTAAAGATGCCACCAGAAAACTACTAGAGCTAATCAATGAATTTGGTAAAGTTACAGGATACAACATTAATGCACAGAAATCTCTTGTATTCCTATACACTAATGATGAAATATCTGAAAGAGAAATTAAGGAAACACTCCCATTTGCCATTGCAACAAAAAGAATAAAATACCTAGGAATACACCTACCTAGGGAGACAGAAGACCTGTATGCAGAAAACTATAAGATACTGATGAAAGAACTTAAAGATGATACAAACAGATGGAGAGATATGCCATGTTCTTGGATTGGAAAAATCAATATTGTGAAAATGACTATACTACCCAAAGCAATCTACAGATTCAATGCAATCCCCATCAAATTACCAATGGCATTTTTTTACAGAACTAGAACAAAAAATCTTAAAATTTGTATGGAGACACAAAAGACCCCAAATAGCCAAAGCAGTCTTGAGGGGAAAAAACGGAGCTGGAGGAATCAGACTCCCTGACTTCAGGCTATACTACAAAGCTACAGTAATCAAGACAATATGGTACTGTCACAAAAACAGAAATACAGATCAATGGAACAGGATAGAAAACCCAGAGGTAAACCCACGCACCTATGGTCGTCTAATCTATGACAAAGAAGGCAAGGATATACAATGGAGCAAAGACAGTCTCTTCAATAAGTGGTGCTGGTAAAACTGGACAGCTACATGTAAAAGAATGAAATTAGAACACTCCCTAACACCACACACAAAAATAAACTCAAAACTGATTAGAGAGCTACATGTAAGACTGGACACTATAAAACTCTTAGAGGAAAACATAGGAAGAACACTCTTTGACACAAATCACAGCGAGGTCTTTTTTGATCCACCTCATATAGTAATGGAAATAAAACAAAAATAAACAAATGGGACCTAATGAAACTTAAAAGCTTTTGCAAAGCAAAGGAAACTACAAACAAGACAAAAAGACAACCCTCAGAATGGGAGAAAATATTTGCAAACAAATCAACGGACAAAGGATTTATCTCCAAAATATATAAACAGCTCATGCAGCACAATATTAAAAAAACAAACAACCCAATCATAAAATGGGCAGAAGACCTAAATAGACATTTTTCCAAAGAAGACATACAGATGGCCAAGAAGCACATGAAAAGCTGCTCAACATCACTAATTATTAGAGAAATGCAAATCAAAACTACAATGAGGTACCACCTCACACCAGTTAGAATGGGCATCATCAGAAAATCTACAAACAACAAATGCTGGAGAGGGTGTGGAGAAAAGGGAACCTTCTTGCATTTTTGGTGGGAATGTAAATTGATGCAGCCACTAATGGAGAACAGTATGGAGGTTCCTTAAAAAACTAAAAATAGAACTACCATATAACCCAGTAATCCCACTACTGGGCATATACTCATAGAAAACCATAATTCAAAAAGACACATGCACCCTAATGTTTATTGCATCACTATTTACAATAGCTAGGTCATGGAAGCAACCTAAATGCCCACAGACAGACGAATGGATAAAGAAGATGTGGTACATATATACAATGGAATATTAGCCATAAAAAGGAACGAAACTGGGTCATCTGTAGAGACGTGGATGGATCTACAGACTGTCATACAGAGTGAAGTCAGTCAGAAAGAGAAGAACAAATATCATATATTAACGCATATATGTGTAACCTAGAAAAATGGTACCGATGAACCAGTTTGCAGGACAGAAAGAGAGACACAGATGTAGAGAACGTATGGACACCAAGGGGGAAAGCGGGGGGGAGGGGTGGTGATGTGATGAACTGGGAGATTGGGATTGACATATATACACTAATATGTATAACATGGATAACTAGTAAGAACCTGCTATATAAAAAAATAAAATAAAATTCAAAAACATTAAAAAAATTTTTAAAAAGTTCACAAACACTATTTACACTAGCCAAAAGGTGGAAACAATCCAAATAAACGGACATTTCATATAAATGGAACGGTACACTGTGTGTTATGACAGGCTACTTTCATTTATTACGATGTTTTCAAGGTCCATTCATGCTGCAGCATGTAACAGAGCTTCATTGCTTTTCATGGCTGGATAATATTCCATTATATGTACATACTACATTTTGTGTTTCCATTCATCTCTTGATGGTCATTGGAGTTTTTTCCACCTTTTGGCAAGACAAAATTTATATAAAATGTCCGGAATCAGTAAATCCATAGAGACAGAAAGCAGATTAGTAATTGCCAGGGGCTGGAGGATCAAGGAGCCAAGGGCAAGTTGAGGGGGTGACTACTAATGGGTACAAGGTTTTCTTTGGGCATGATGAAAAGGTTCTAAAATTAGATTATGGTGCTTTTATGTGGAATACATATATAAAATCATCTCTACTTCTTCTCCTGTCCTAGATTTCTCTTACTAACCCTCCTGTAATGCATCTTCCTTCTCCTCTATTTTTCCTAAAATACAGTCATAAAAATGTTTAAATCAAAGGAGAGAGGAGAGAGAGAGAGGAATAAAATAGCACGGGAATGCTGGAGCGAAGACCACAGCAACTTACTCTCCTGCCCACCACGGCGCCATACTTAGTTTGGGTTCCTCTGAAAGCAGAGCTTGAGATAGGGGTGCAGGTCATGTATTTGGAAGGGGATCCCAAAGTGTAAGACTGAAGGTTAAGGGACAGTGAGATGGGGAAGAAGAACTAGCCAGTGTAAGGATGCTTTAATCAGTTTTCAGGGTCTCGATTTCACCAAGACCACTGAAGAGCCTATTGAAGACCTTCTAGAACTGTCCACCTGACAGGCTGGGGCATTATTTATCCATGGGCTCATGTTCCCCATTGCTTGAGGGTGGCCTCTAGGGGCTGTAACTCCTGGGCAGTGCTTGAGTGTGGGTTCAGCATGTCCCTGGTGTTGGAGAAGGCCTGCGGCAGAAGGTGGAAGCAGCAGTGAAAGGCGAGTCAGTACTGTCCCCCACCACTGCAGCCAAAATAGGGAGCATGACCCCTATCTCATAATGGAGCCACATGCTACGTGCCCCCCTCACATACCATGGAATGTTTTTTTTTAATACATTTATTTATTTATTTATTTATGGCTGCACTGGGTCTTTGTTGCTGTGCGTGGGCTTTCTCTAGCTGCGGCAAGCGGGGGCTACTCTTTGTTGCGGTGCGCAGGCTTCTCATTGCGGTGGCTTCTCTTGTTGTGGAGCATGGGCTCTAGGGCGTGGGTTTCAGTAGTTGTGGCGCACGGGCTCAGTAGCTGTGGCACACGGGGTCTAGAACGCAGGCTCAGTAGTTGTGGCACACATGCTTAGCTGCTCCACGGCATGTGGGATCCTCCCAGACCAGGGCTCGAACCCGTGATCCCTGCATTGGCAGGCGGATTCTTAACCACTGCGCCACCAGGGAAGTCCAGTATGTACTCTTGATTCCGGTTTCTTTTGCTCAACAAAACATTCTTGAGCTTCACTCATAATGTTGCATGATCAGCAGCTTCTTCCTTTTCAGTGCTGAGAAGTCTTCCATTGTATGAATACACCACAATTTGTTTATCCATTCTCCTATTGATGGAAATTTGGATCATTGCCAGTTTGGGGCTATTATGAGGAAAACTTATGAACATTCTTGTACAGTGTTTTGTGAACATTATTATAAATTTCTTAATTTTTTAAAGTCTCTTTGCACGTGTAGAGTTGCCTCATTATGTAATCTCTTTCTTTGCTTTATAAACCTTAGTACAAGACGGAGAAGGAGTCAGAAAGAAACAAAGGAGAAGGGCAGGCTCTGCTCCGTTCCCCAGAAGGCCCGCCACATCCCCTGGCCAAACAGGCCGTGTGTTATAGGGAATGTATTTAATACACGTACTGAATGTTGTTGTATAAAAAGTAGTCAGAATATTTTTTTAATATGCCCTTTATTACAAAAAATGAGCAAAAGACATCCCTAACTTCTGCTATATCTTTAACATACACCCCAGGTATGCAGAGCTTTTAGTTTCTACTTTCTTGTTTCTGTAAAATTTGAATTTCTTATGAGTATGCATTCTTTTATAATCAGAAAAATAGTAAAGATTTTTTAAGTCCATTCAATGTGGGTGAGTCTCCAAGAACGTGTCTTCTCTCCCTCAAAATCACCATTATGACAGAATTTAATGATATCAAACACCATACATATGCATATATAATATGTATATATGTATATAATATGTATATATACAATATATATGTGTGAATATAGAGAAAAATACTATAAATATAACAGAAAAAATCTTGAACAGCCTAGAGCTGAGAATAAAGCATCAAATTATGGCCCCATTACCCTCTCCCAGAAGCAATAGCTAAAATATATCCAAGTAACGTTAGCATAAGGAAAGCTTTGGGTTTGGGTTTTCCTTGGCAGCTTTGGGTCTGTTGCTGCACATGGGCTTTCTCTAGTTGCGGCGAGCGGGGGCTACTCTTTTGTTGTGGTGCACGGGCTTCTCATTGCGGTGGCTCCTCTTGTTGCAGAGCATGGGCTCCAGGCATGCGGGCTTCAGTAGTTGTGGCTCGCGGGCTCAGTAGTTGTGGCTCACAGGCTCTAGAGCACAGGCTCAGTAGTTGTGGTGCACGGGCTCTAGAGCACAGGCTCAGTAGTTGTGGTGCACGGGCTTAGCTGCTCCGCGGCATGTGGGATCTTCCCGGACCAGGGCTCGAACCCGTGTCCCCTGCATTGGCAGGCGGATTCTTAACCACTGCACCACCAGGGAAGCCCAGCAAAGATATTTAAATGTAAGGATCAAAATAGGTTTTTATTCATCAGATGAAATCACAGACTCTGAGGATCAGACCATTAAACATCCAAGCGGCGTCTCAGCAGACAGTTTGCTTGTGGCTGTTCTCTTAACCCCAGCTGGCCTTCTAGGTGGGCCAGCGGGCCTCACCATGAATCCCCTCTAGGCCTAGGCTGTTCTTACCACCACCCTGAGATTGTTTTCCTTCCCTTCAAGTCTCTGCTGCTACAGTCTCCTAGCCATACTGCGTCCATCAAAACCTCTAGGTCCCATGCCCCAAGCACTGACTTCTCTTGACTGCCAAGTTTATGACTTATGAACCCCCCTGGGACACAGTTAAAGACCCTCCCTCTCCCTGCAGGAAACCAGGACATTTCAGCAGTGGCCTTCCAGAGGCATCTTCCCTGCCTCAGTGGTCTAACCTAAAATACTAGCTTAAGTGGTGGGGATTCTAGGCCCTCTAGGAAGAGGGTGTTTATGGCAGAGCTATTTACGGGCCAGGCAGAGCTTGCAATGACAGCATGCAGATGACCACCTCCTCTGTTTATGGCTTGTCCTGCCTCCACTATTTACCCTCAAGGATAGAGATTCTAAAGCACAAATTCATGAAGAGCAATTTTTTAGCTGCTGCTGGCACACAGCTGAGAATTGACTCGGTTCTCACTATGGAGCCAGGATGTGTCACGCTTGGAAAAGCTATTGTAGCAGTGGGGTGATCTCATTAAAATCATAAAATAAGCTAAAGCAATCAACACTGCATCCTTGGAAGGCTGGAATAAGGCAGGAGCTCAGAAATCGCTGGGAGGCAAAAAGTTCCTTTCTCATGTGCGGGGAGAAAAGATCTCGGCTCCTATCCTTATGCTTGGGTGTCTCAATGCATGCCTATCGGCCTAATCACATACCTTGCTTCTTTGGCACTTACATGCACAAACTAATCAGGCTTGATATACTAAAAAGTTAGCATCACCTAGCAATTTTCATCTTTGAAAAGCTTATGTATTTTCATGAAGGGACATGTGCAGGAATTTTCTTAGCAGTGCTAGTCATAATAGCCTTCAATGGGAAACCACAAAATCATCATCAGTAGGAGAATGGATACATAAGACAGCAAGGAGAATTAACGATCTTCAACTTTACACACAATACACTTGGATCCCACAAGCACTGTATTGAGTGAAAGAAGTCAGATGCAGGAGTACATAAAGCTCGCAAATGTTAGTTTAATACGCTGCTAGGAGTCAGACAGTGGTTACCCATGCAGGCACGTGGCGACTACGCAGAAGGCACGAGGAGCTTCTGAGGGGCTGGACATGCTCTGGTTTTTTATCTAGGTGCTGGTTTCCTGAGCTATATACACTTATGATCTATGCACTTTTTTGTATGTATATTATACTTTAATAAGAGCTCATTTGACAGGCATAAAGTTTCAGTTAAGCAAGATGAATAAGCCCTGGAGAGCTGCTGTTAACAGTGCACTTACAGTCAACAATACTGTATCATACACTTAACAACCTGTTAACAGAGTAGATCTCATGTTAAGAGTTTGCACTACAATAAAACTTTTAAAATTTTAAATCATTAGAAAAAACTCTCCACATCAAACTGTGACAGATGCCCAATGACTGTAAATTGCAGTGAAGGAAATCGAGAGGAGTAGAGATGAATGGTTAAGTGGTACAAAGCTGTGTTCTGTGGCTAGTATTTATTGAGGAAAGAACTTCAAAAAGTAGAGAAAAGGAAGTGAGAAAGTGTGTCAAATTTCAGTATGTCCTTACAGATGGCCAAAAATCATATGAAAAGATGCTCAACCTTGCTAATTATTAGAGAAATGCAAATCAAAACTACAATGAGGTATCACCTCACACCGGTCAGAATGGCCATCATCAAAAAGGCTACAAATAATAAATGCTGAAGAGGGTGTGGAGAAAAGGGAACCCTCCTACACTGTTGGTAGGAATGTAAATTGGTACAGCCACTATGGAGAACAGTATGGAGGTTCCTTAAAAAACTAAAAACAGAACTACCACATGATCCAGCAATCCCACTCCTGGGTGTATATCTGGAGAAAAACATAAGTCGAAAAGATATATGCACCCTAGTGTTCATTGCAGCACTATTTACAATAGCCAAGACATGGACGCCACCTAAGTGTCCATCAACAGATGAATGGGTAAAGAAGATGGGATACATATATACAATGGAATATTACTCAGCCATAAGAAAGAATGAAATAATGCCATTTGCAGCAACACAGATGGACCCAGAGATTATCATCCTAAGTGAAGTAAATCAGACAGAGAAAGACAAATATCATACGGTATCACTTACATGTGGAATCTAAAAAATGATACAAGTGAACTTATTTACAAAACAAACAGAGTCACAGACTTCAAAAACAAACTTATGGTTACCAAAGGGGAAAGGTTGTGGGGAAGGATAAACTAGGAGGCTGGGATTAACATATACACACTACTAGATATAAAACAGATAATCAACAAGGACCTACTGTATAGCACAGGGAACTCTACTCAATACTCTGGAATAACCTACATGGGAAAAGAATCTGAAAAAGAATATATATATATAACTAAGTCACTTTGCTGTATACCTGAAACTAACACAATATTGTAAATCAACTATACTCCCATATAAAATAAAATTTTTTTTAAAAGTTTCAGTATGTCCCTTCTTGGAGAAACCAGAACACATACATCAATGCAAAAAATGTCTCACACCAAAAGTCTTGACAAGCAAAAAGGAGGTCACGTGTCAAGGCAAGAGGTAAACATCCCATGGAATTTCTTCCCTCCACTAAAAGGCATACACAATATCGTTATGTTCTTATTCTAAGAAGCAATAAGAATTTGAAAGCAATTTCTTTCCCTTGTTTCGCAGAGTTGATAACTCTCCGGCTCCAAATCCTCAGACTGGAACAGGACAATGTGTCCATTGCTCAACACCCAGACACCCAAAGTTTTGGTCCAGACATGCTCAAGTGAGAGTCCTCAAATACTTGCGACAGAGGAGACAGGGCAAGCGTTCAGAGACCTGCATGTCTGCCTAAGACAACTACACATCATTTTATGTACACGAGAAGAGATTTACATGCACAAGAAAAAAACCTTTGAGGAAACTGTGACAAAGTTCATGAGAATCTATTGAATTAATTTTTCCTCCAAAGAACAAAGAACTCCTTGAGGATAAGTTGGGTACCTTTGTAGCCCCCCATCTCGACACTCAAGGTCCCTTTCCCCTAAAGCATGGTTTCTCACACCTTCGGGTGCTACAAATCCCAGAGACCTTGTTAAAATGCAGACTCTGATTTGTGGGTCTGGGCTGGGGCCCAAGATTCTGCATTTCTAACAAACTCCCAAGTGATGCTGACGCTGCTGGTCTGAGGACCACACTTTGAATGGCACAGTCCTAAAACAGGGATTTGTTAGTGATCATAGGAACCTGATAGAATCCTCTTATTGATATTTTCAGGGGTTTATTTTGTTTTGTTTGTTTTTTAGTACACACTAATAGTCTCTGAATACAAAGACGCTATCAACAGTGATGGTGGACCTGGACCCGACTGATGGAGGGCAGAAGTGGGACAGAAATACTATTTCCTCTATACTATTTGTAATTTGTGATTCATGAGCTACGTGAAGGTATACCCATTCCAGAAATTAAATAAATACATTTACAACAGGGAGAAAAGAAGAACAAGAATTCATCTCTTATGTCTGGTTCGCTCCTAGGAAGTAAAGCAGGCACTAGTATAATCTGTCACAACATTCTGATTCATTCTTTAACTTGGTAAGCAAAGCCAGATCCGTTGTGTGGAGACATAATGAGTATCCAGGAAGCACTAGGCTTGATCACAAGGGTCCCTCGTCTTGTCCTGCAGCTGTTGATGGTGAGCCCTGTCACTGAGATCTGAGGCGGTTTCAGTGACTAATAACTGATGGAAGGCTGCGTACTTCAACGCGAGCACGTATCTAGGATATAATTCATCAACAAGATGATAAAGAAGCCTGTTAAGGTTACAGCTCCTTCCAAGTCCTGGCTTTTCTAGCATTAAGCACAATCAAAGCAAAGCTGTTAGGGTTGGGAAGAGGACTGACACATACACGGCACTAAAGGCTGAGTGGGAAAATGTACATTTCAGATGGGGGGGAATCCGTCCTTTCGTTGAACAACGGATTTTCAAATACATTTTCAGACAGTGATTTGTTAAGCTTACGATTAATTTGTAAGTAGAAAACAGTTTTAAAGTGTGTTTATAACTGTAGGATATTTACTGGTAAACTTTTTAATGAAGTATGGTATACAAAGAATACCACACAAATCCTAAGGGTATAGATCAATGAAATTTCACAAAGTGAACACACCCAAGGAAAAGAATCAAGAAATGAAACATTATCAGAACCCCAGAAAGCATTCATTATGCTTCCTTCCAGCCACAAACCCCTACCCCAAGGTAACCCCTATTTTGACTTCTAATAGCACAGTACTTTTGCCTGGTTTTGACCTTTATAAGATGGAATCATACACTATTATATTTGTAAGATTTTAATTAGCACTTTCATGATACCCTTTTCTAATCAGTAAATTGTACATCTTTGTCTCTATACTCAGAAAGGGTGGCCATGAGTGTCTGGCTGATTAAGTCATCAAAGTATCAATACATTCCTAAGCCACTGTGTTTTGGTTTTTGTTTTTTTTTTTTTCAAAAGAGTTGCATGAGAGAATATTGCCCCCAAATTACAATACCTCTCTATAAAAGGACACATCCCAGGACAGCATCTCTATCTCCATTCTCTTTCCAAGTCATCAACTTTAAATTACTAAGTGACCCAGAGGCACTACAGATTCCAGGTCTGCAATTCTCTTCAGAGTCAGGAAAAAGAGTGGAGAGGATAAATCTTCAGCCTGTCAGCAAACCCTGAAACAACAATATCCCTGTTAACCTCGTTAGGAAGAAATTCCATTCTCTTATGCTCTGGGGAGGAGAGAAGATACAGCCCCTGAAATTAGACTATCTGCTCTGCTGGTGTAAGATGGGGCAAGATTAGGGGCGACTTCATTTTGGATTTAGCAGGTGACTAAATGGGATGCCTGAGGGATGTCTTTTGGGTGAAGACACTCTGGGCAGGGTAAGATATAGAAAGTGGCACAAAGAAGACTTCAGAAGAAAATGCTATAAAGGCAATTGATGAAGTTGTTGACAGAGCGGAGACTTGGAATCTAGTTCTGTGGTATGGATGTCAGGAATCAGTGCTATTTATGACCGTACAGAGGATACTGGATACCAAAAGGAGAGCAGCAGCATCTTTACTTTCCCATTTTTTCCCCTCAGAAAGTCTCTCTGGCTGAAGTCTACCTCACTTCATGTCAAACCCAGCAAGGCTGAGGGGATAATAGCCATGGGGAAGGATTTGAAGGACAAGAGCCCATTTTATGATAGCTGGAGAGATGAAAGCTTCATTCTCGGTCCAGAATGAAATCATTACGGCTCTGGAATGTAAGGATTTAATACAAAATGTTTACCCATGTGAAGTCCTTTTATAACATCCATATGTACATTACAGAGCCTGACATCTTGATTAAGCAACATATCCCATCTTATTTTAGGTCATCAGAACCTACTGGGAGTGGCACAAGGCCATGAAAGGAAGCTGCGGTAACTGTGAAGCTTTCGGTCAGCAAACATTCACAGGGTGCCTATTGTGCAGTTGGCACAGATTGAAGTACATTCCCTGGTCTTAGGGAATTCACCATGGGGGTGGGAGATAAGCATCCCCTGGGAGTTTCTTAGAAATGCAGAATCTCCAGCCCCTCCCCACTCCTGAATCAGAATCTGAGTTGGAATAAGACTACCAGGTGGTTTACACCAATATTTAAATTTGAGGGGCTTTGAGCTTAAATGACAATCTAGCTCAGTTATTCTCAACCCTAGCTGCACGGAGAATCTGTAAAGTCCTTATTCCTCCTCCTACACTGTTGGTGGGAATGTAAGTTGGTGCAGCCACTGTGGAAAAGAGTATGGAAGTTCCTCAGAAAACTAAAAATAGAATTAGCATATGATCCAGCAATCCCACTACTGGGCATATACCTGGACAAAACTATAATTCAAAAGGATACACGCACCCCAATGTTCATCTCTGTCTCTATAGCAGCACTATTCACAATAGCAAGACATGGAAACAACCTAAATGTCCATCGACAGATGAATGGATAAAGAAGATGTGGTACATACATACAGTGGAATACTACTCAGCCAAAAAAAAGAACAAAATAATGCCATTTGCAGCAACATGGATGCAACTAGAGATTATCATGCTAAGTGAAGTAAGTCAGAAAGAGAAAGGCAAATACCATATGATATCACTTATATGTGGAATCTAAAAGATGACACAAAGGAACCTATCTATGAAACAGAAACAGAATCACAGACATAGAGAACAGACTGGTGGTTGCCAAGGGGGAGGTGGTTGGGGGAGGGATGGAGTGGGAGACTGGGGTTAGCAGGTATAAGCTTTTATATATAGAACAGATAACAACAAGGTCCTACTATATAGCACAGAGGACTATGTTCAACATCCTATGGTAAACCATAATGGAAAAGAATATTTTAAAACAAAGAGTGTATATATATGTATGACTGAATCACTTTGCTGTACAGCACTAATAAGCACACAACATTGTAAATCAACTCTACTTCAATAAAAAAAAAAAGTCCTTCTTCGCAATAGAGCAGTAAATCACAAGAAATCCTGGGGTTGGAGCATTTCAGGCACAGAAAACAGCCAGAGAAAATGTCATGAGGTGGGGACAATCTTGGTGTATTCCAGGGACAACAAATAGGGCTGACTGATGGAGAGAGTGGTGGGAGTTGAGGTCAGCAAGAAAGGCCATTCCAAAGTGACTTTCAGGCCACTGGAACTGGGATGGATTTTATCTGATGGGAAGCCATTGATGGCTTTTGAACAGGGACTAGTTTGTAAGAATTTAATATAAAAAAATACCTAAGCCCTGAACTAAATTGTGATGTTTTTAAATAGTTGGTTTTTTGACTTCCTTACTCCCTTACCCCATTAAAAAAACAAAACAAAACCCTTGCAAATCTGAAAGTAGTCTACTAATGCAGTGTAGAAACCAAAATTTTGTTAGGATAACAGAATTCACAGAGGAAGATTAATTAAGTAAACCCACAGGTTGAAGGCCTTGCGTGCTGTTGCAAGATCATTGATCAGAGGGGGGGGGGAGGGAGGGAGGGGGAGGGAGGGGGAGGGAGGGAGAGGGAGGGAGGGAGAAGGAAGGGGGAGGGGAGGGGACAGGGAGGAGAGAGGGAGAGGGGGGAGGGGAGGGGGAGGGGGGAGGGAAGGAGGGAGAGAGGGAGAGAGGGAGAGGGAGAGGGAGAGAGGGAGAGAGGGAGAGAGGGAGAGAGGGAGAGAGGGAGAGAGGGAGAGAGGGAGGGAGGGAGGGAGGGAGGGGGAGGGAGGGAGGGAGGGAGGGAGAGAGAGAGAGAGAGAGAGAGGACCCCTCCATTTACAGGGGAACACAATAGATCGGACCCTGTCCCCAGACTGCTTCTTGGGCTGCTCCCTCTCCCACCTCCAGCAATTCCTCTACTTAAGTCCCTTTTAGCCAGACTCCTGGCAGAAGTCACTTAACATCAGTTAGGCAAGTTCTGAATAAAATCTGTGCCCATTGCTCTTGTCCTCATCCTGGAATGGGCCTGCCTCACTTCTCCCTCAAAATCACAATTCTGGGTCCAGGGATGACAGCACAAAGTCGAAAAAAGTGCGGGCTGGAGAAGGACATGGTGCAAAGTCTGGGAGATGAATCCCAAAGACTGTTAAATCCAGCAAAGACAGTAAAGTACCATCCAACCCAGTTCTCCCCAACTTCATGGATTTGGAAACTGAGACCCAGAAAAGTGAAGTCATTTTTTTTGTCAGGCTGTAGGGCTAATTTGTGGCTGAATCCAGTGTAGAACCCAGGCCCTCGATGAAAATGCCTGTCCTCTGAGGAGTGCCGTTTGCCTCCAGAAAGCCTGACACCATCCTCCCCACTGAGCCTATAGATGGATGTATGTCTTTGTCCCCGTCCTTGGAGCTTCTGTGAATATCTCAAAAATTCTCCCTAGAGTCGGGACAAGTCCAGGAAACATATGTAACTGTCAGAGGACCATTAGAGGCTGTGGAGTACGAAGAACTCTTCAACTGGTGGGGAGGTTCCAGGGGCTGCCCCAACTTCAGACCTGAGCCATTCCAGCAGACCAGGAGGAAACCCGCAGGAACCAGAATTTGTAAGACCCTTCACAGAAGTGGCTGCCAGCACACGAAGGTCCCCTAGGACTCTGCATAATCCCATGTGAGCTAGGGTAAGCCTGGACCCCATAAACAAGCCCCAGCAATCAGCATGAAGCCTGTCAGCCTTCAGAGAACTTGAATGTAATGGCCCCCACTGTCAGGCAAATTCTGGGCAAAAGCAGTGTGACTGGACCTCCAGTGCAAGAGACACTCAGGGTCCAGTACCTCAGCACCTATTCTAACTATGGCTGCGTAACAAGCCACTAAAATTTAGTGGCTTGAAATAATAAGCATTTGTTAAATTCTCCTGATTCTGTGGGTCAGCTGAGAGGTTCTTCTGGTCTGGGCTGCCTAGCACGGTCACATTCACCTGTCTAGTAGGTGGCAGGGTGGTTGATCTAAGGGGCCACAGCTGGGATGGCTCATATCTGTTCCATGGAGTCCAGTAGGCTAGCCTGGGCTCCATCACCTGGCGGACTCAGGGTTACAAAGAGCACCAAGAAAGGGCAAACTCCAAAGAGCAGGGGCTATTGAAGATTCTCTTAGAAAACAAACTTACGTTTACCAAAGGGGGAAGGTCGGGGGAGGGATAAATTAGGAGTTTGGGATTAACAGATACACATGACTATACAGGAAACAGATAATCAACAAGGACCTACTGTATAGCACAGGCAACTCTATTTAATATTCTGTAATAACCTAAATGGGAAAAGAATCTGAAAAGGAATGGATACATGTATACGTATAACTGAATCACTTTGCTGTACACCTAAAACTAACACATCATTGTTAATCAACTATACTCCAATATAAAATTAAATTTTTTTAAAAAAGATTGTTTGTATCCTACAGCCAAGTCTAGGTTCAAGGGGTGGGAAAACAGACCCAATCTCTTGATGGGAGGAGCAGTAAAGTTAACTTGCAAAGGGCGTACAGGCAGAGACGGGGTTGGAGCATGGAATTTGTAGCCTTTTTTTGCAATCAACCGCTTTGTACAGAGTCCTCCGAGCACAAACCTCCTTCCTCACCCCACGAAAAATACAGTGCTTCTCATCCTTGCTTCTCACAGTCACTTGCTTTGCCTCTTAAGTAACTGGGTCCCACAGGGATGTCACAATATTCCAACATGATAAAATTCCAAAAGAATAGCTAGTGTTCCACATTAGCCAGCGATTTATCGATTTCATCCACGCACTAGTTGCTTTTATTCTCAGGGTCATTCATGCATACGACAAGTAAACATTTTTTTAACCTATTTGTTTCTCTGTTAAAGATTTCTTTTATGGGACAGTTTTACTCAGACACCCTGCTTGTGGGTGGTGGCTTTCTGCCCAATAGCAACACTACAAATTATATTTACGAAATCAACATGCTGTAAGACAGCAGCAGACTAAATTAGAAATATAATGCGCGGCTGATTGTTTATTGCTTGTACCGTATATTTTTCACACATCATCGTGTGGATGTTTAAAGGTCAGGATTGCATTTACACTTGAGTTGTCTAAAGTAAGAAAGCCATAACCAGGAAATTCAACAATATATTTTCTTGTGCATGCTCTATTTTCTCTCTGGCCAAGTCCTCAAGAAGTCGGAAAACACACAACCTTGTGTGCATCCTGGGGTATGGGAGTGACACAGGGCCAAGGAAGCTCCAATTTTTAGATTTATTTATCTATCTATCTATCTATTTCCTTTGGCAGTGCCGGGTCTTAGTTGCAGCATGTGGGATCTTCGTTGTGGTACATGGGATCTTTTAATTGCAGCATGTGGACTCCTTAGTTGTGGCATGCATGCTTCTTAGTTGCGGCACGCATGCAGGATCTAGTTCCCCGGCCAGGGATCGAATCTGGGCCCCCTGCATTGGGAGGCTGGAGTCTTACCTACTGGTCCACCAGGGAAGTCGCTGCAATTTTTTTTTTAATGTTGCAAGTTGCTAAGAATCATTAGGTTCTCATTGGTACTGGTGACATTCAACATATTTAAATTTGGAAAGACCTAACGTTAGTATTCCTTCTTGCTGTATGGGTCTAGAATTTTGTGAAAAGCTCAGTCAAATGCACCCCATTTATTCCAGTCATAAAGAGAATAGAGAAAAACGACTAGGGATCTGTTCCAAATGCTAATCTCTTCTCGTAAGTAGCACTCCAAGTAACATGTGAATTTACTCCTCTATCAAAAGCATCCATGAGATGTATTAGCTGCCCTTACGGGTCATCTGTAGGTGCCCCTTTATGTGTGTGCATGGAAGTAAGTGTATCTGTGTAGTAGAATTTTTTTTCTTCAGATGTAAAGTTACATGAAGTACCAGTCTCTTTCTAAACATGTCCTCTTTCTGGGTTTAGATATGTCATTAATGATATAATACAGGGGTTGCCAAGTTTTTCCCATAAAGGACCAGATAACAAATGGATTTAGGCTTTTCAGGCCATATGGTCTGTCCCAACTAAACTCTGCTGTGGTGGGCATGAAAGCCACCATAGACAATCTGTAAATGCATGGGCATGGCTGTGTCCCAATAAAACTTTATTTACGGACACTGAATTCTTCATGTAATTGTCACATGTCACGAAATACCATTCTCCTAAAAAAATTTTTGCAACCATATATATACAAGTGTCAAAACCCCTCTTAGTAAAAGTGGTGGGGGGAGGGATAAATTGGGAGGTTGGGATTAACATACACACACTGCTACATATAAAATAATCAACAAGGACCTCCTGGATAGCACAGGGAACTCTACTCAGTATTTTTTAATAATGTGTGAGGGAAAAGAATCTGAAAAAAATATATATGTATGTAGAACTGAATCACTTCGCTGTACACCTGAAACTAACACAACATTGTAAATCATCTATAATTCAATTTTTTTAAAGGGGGGAAAAAAGAATGTTACAAAAAAAAACTCTTAGTAGTCTACAGACTCCTGATCTACTGCATTAATTAATGGAGCAACCACCTGACAAAGGAAGCAAAGAGTCCAGACATGCGTTCTCCAATGCCATTTTAGCATCTCTATTTTCTCTATGAACACATTTCTCTGTGAAAGCTAATTTCTTAACATTTTTAAACAACCCTGCTTTTATATATAACCACAAGAAAGAGTTACTTCTTTGTGCCTCTGTATTTTTTTTTAAGATAAAAGCCATTTGATAGCAAATTAGTCTTCCCTTTCTTTATTTGCACATAATTTTGTAAGTTTAGCTCTTTCCTTTTCCTTATTTATTCTTTACAAAGCTTCATATTTCTTTGTCTGAGTGACATGACAATGATCTGTGAATTGGCAACACAAGTAATAAATCACTAAGTTGTGGAACAAAACTCATTCTGATAATGGCAGCTTATTTCTCCATCCAAGAATCAGCAAATTCCATCCTTAAGACCTTCCATTATATATTGTAGTTCTAGCCCCATACTGTCTTTGATTATAGTATATCATAAAGACCTGTGTTCAATCTGATCCTTTTTGATTTTCCAATTTAGATCTCAAGAAGTGAATAAAATCAATGTCAGCATTTTGACAGTGGTAGTAGTTCAGACTTTGTTCAGCACTTTTTCTTATAACTTATGTTCCTCTATATTCTCGTGATACATAGAGAATGTTTCGCAGTGTTTGCATTTATCTCATTGCATTGAATGTTTCTGTCTGATACAGAGGAGGCTGGATGCCTCCATGTCCAGATAAAACTGCTCCACAGTTCATCTCATTCTGGATGGATTAAGCAGGTCTAATGAATCTTTTCATGTTACTTTGCCATCTGACGCCTTATGACGTTTTTTGGTAAAAATATTACGCTGGATTTATTTAGTAGAAGCTTTAACGTTGTAAGTGGCTCTTTGAATACTAAACCTATTTGATTTGCTTTTCCCATAGTCAAGATGACATGACATCAGTCTACTCTGAGTGGGTGAATGTTCCCCTTGAGGCACTTCCACTCAGGTATTATTTACATCCTCCTTCGTTCCTGTGTTACCATCACAAAAAAAAAGTGCATGGATCTATATTTTTCAACATAGGTCTTTTCCTTCTTCAGCTTAACCATGAATTCAATTCAGTGACTTTGGGGGACTCACTGGGCACTGGGTTTGGTGCCAGATACGGTGAAAGGTACAAATATGAGTGGGACATGCCCAGTCTCAAGGCACTTACACTTGTCCTGAGGAAGAAGAGCTCAAACACCAACAGCTACTAAATGGAACAGAATATGTGGACTGGGTTTTAGATGGAGGGTCTTAGGTAATGGAGAGATTACTTACTGCAGGTCTCATAACCTCGATTCTAAGTTTCTTTTGCCATGCCTATTAAAGTACTGCCACTATTGTCCTCTCCCGTCTGGTGAGATGAGGTAGCCTCTTTCTGCTTTGAGGTCTAACTATGAAACTTTAAACTATGAAATTAAAAATGCTTGTTCCCTGCACCTACCAACTTTATCCAGTATTCTTGTACGGAGAAAAAAAGCTTAAAAAAGATGCTGAGACATAACCAATTTTCTGTTTTGACTTTATCATCTCATGCAGTCAAAAATTTGCTGATTAATTATGAAAAAAGTAGAACCACTGAATTGAAGAGCTAGTGGGGCTGATTTTTGGAATGTAAATTGAATTGACTGGCTGAACTGACTGCTCAGTTCAGACCGGTCGAGCTGAAACCTAGTTAGGTTCAGCCTGGGCAGAGGCAGGGGCAGGTTAAAGCTGTGTCTAGGAAAGCAGAGGTGAAGTTATTAAGGATCAGAGGTGAGAGGAGGTGATGGGGTTCAGAACTAAGAAAGCAATCAAGATTTGGCAGATCGGAGACGTGATCAGGGCAAGCAGTGGCCCCCAAAACACCGATAGAAACATCAACCAAAAATCTAAACCAGGGACGCCAAAGGAAGACATTCTAAGAGACTGAAGGAAAAGAGTAATTTAGCAGAGAATCAAATCAAAGGTGAGAAAAGACCCTGATAAAAAGAATCAAAGGCTTATAAAAAGGAATGAAGTACTGATATATGCTACAACATGGATGACCGTCAAAAATATTAAGTGAAAGAAGCCAACCACAAAAGACTTCAACTGCATGATTCCATTCATGTGAAATGTCCAGAACAGGGAAATCTACAGAGACAGAAGGTACATTAGTGGTAGCCTAGGCTGAAGAGAATGGGGAGTAGGGAGTGACAGCTCATGGGTATGGAATTTCTTTTTGGGATAATGAATATGTTCCAAGATCGATTTGGGTGATGGTTATACAACTCTGTGAATATTCTAAAAGCCATTCAATTGTATACTTTAAATTGTAAATTGCATGGTTTGTGAATTATATCTCATTTAATTATATCTTATTTAAAAAGTTAAAAAAAAAAAAAGGGCTTCCCTGGTGGCGCAGTGGTTGAGAGTCCACCTGCCGATGCAGGGGACGCAGGTTCGTGCCCCGGTCCGGGAAGATCCCACATGCCGCGGAGCGGCTGGGCCCGTGAGCCATGGCTGCTGAGCCTGCGCGTCCGGAGCCTGTGCTCCGCAACGGGAGAGGCCACAACAGTGAGAGGTCCGCGTACCACAAAAAAAAAAAAAAAAGTCAAAAAAGAAAAAGAATCAAAGGCTTGTCTTCACCTAGGACTTTTTACTCTCTTCCTGCGAAACCCTGGACCAAACCCCTGGGCTGTTCAAAAGGGCTCACAATTATGGACACTGGACTCCAATAAAGAGAAAATTAAGAGGACTGTAGTTCCCTGAAGCAGAAGCTGAAGCAAACATTCTTTTATATCGCTTCTGTAAGACTTTCACCGAAAGATTTTTATTTTTTAAAGACAGACATCATCGTTAAATTAGCACTTAATTTAGCAAACTATGAGGTTTAACCATTTGGGTTAAAATTCAGCAAAGGGTGGATCCTGATACTCCTGAGAATGTCCATGAGAATACAGTATAAATCAAGAGCTTCAAGCTTTTAGTTCTCACTCTACAAGTACTTAAATGGCCAATTCGGAACTTGAAATAGGTACATATTTTCTTCTCCATTTCCAAGCTGGCACTGTTTCTCTTCCTTGTAAAGGACTTTATGTGAGAGTTCTCTGATGAAAGGTATCGCTCTGATAAGTGCAGGTGCTACTGGAACACAGCCCGTCACCACCAGCTCAGACATGAAGAGTTGTATCTACAGATCACAGTGAAATTGAAAAGAGCAGGAGTTGGCCCCATGGAGGGATCTAATGGACCGGCAGCTGTCAGTTCATTGTTTAAACGCTTGCTGTTCCTCAATGGTGATTTTTTTTCCCCTAGAAGCTAGCTCAAACCAACATATGACCCTTTTGTATAATCTATATAGACTGCTGGTTTACTGCAGAGCACTTGAAACCGAAAATACAAAAGCTTTCTTTGAGTGTTAAAACGAAACAACTTCTGACTTGCTCTGAAAATGCACATTGTGGAGATTCTTATCTGGATGGGCCTCTGATTTCCAGCCAAGTTTGGAGGAGGATGGTCTAATAATAAACCAGCAAAGCAGTCTGAGTAGTAAATTCACATAAGAGCTTTTCAGAAAATGTGGAGATAAAATCCAAAAGAGAAACTCTCAAAACAATCCCCAAACTAATAAATTTCACTCCTCCACCTCCCCTATGATGAAAATGAAAGCACAAAAGAACAAGCCTCCTCGTATTAGTAAGAGTAGGTTATTTTCTTTCTTTGTTTAAAAATAAAAAGCACGTTTTAGCTGCTTCTGATTATGTTTAAAACTACATACTGATAGGAGAACATTGGAAAATACCCATAATCCCACCATTCTAAAATAACCATCTTTTTTCTGTAGATATCTACACTGGGTTTTTTTATATGAAAGTTTTATCACACTGTGTGTACAATTTTATAAGAGTAAGTTATTCTTGAAAAGGTAGTGAAGGTCAGTTGAACCTTCGACAAACGTCAACTGTGAAGGTTAGTTGATGACAACAGTTCTCACCTCTCTGATATACTTTCTTCCATGGCTTCTGCCAAATGTAATACATCTTGCAGGATCAAAAGAGACAGTAACACTTTAACAAAGGAAGAGAAAAATCAGTCGAGTTAATGGCACAGAGATTTGGAGCAGAATCAAATCCTGGTCTTAGCCTTTTGACAGTTCCCCTATGTTAGTCAGCAAAAAAATGTGTGAGTTTCTCAATTCATCCTATTTTACCCCCAAATCAATCTAACTTCCCCTTATGTGGGCCCCCAAATGATCATGAATGCAACTAGAAGATGTGCTCTAGATGCAGCTGGCTGAACCCAAATAAAATGTCTATGGCATGTGAGTATGTGCGTATTTGAGCGCGAGTGTGGACACGTGTATTTATGTGTGCATGCACACCTGTGTGCACACACTCATTTGTAATGAACACCCCTAAACAAAAGCATTTTAGTTTCCCGAAGGGCAACACTCAATAATCATGAACTAATTGTGATAAAAACTACCGTTTACTAAGTACTAACTAAGCTCTGTGCTAGTGATGATGCTTGCCTTATCTATAGGCAAATCAATCGATGTGATACACCACATTGACAAAAAGAAAGGAAAAAACCACATGATCATCTCAATAGATGCAGAAAAGGCATTTCACAAAATTCAGCGTCCATTCATGATAAAACTCTCATCAAAGCGGGTAGAGAGGAAACATATCTCAACATAAAGGCCATTTATGACAAACCCACAGCCAACATAATATTCAATGGTGAAAAGCTAAAAACCTTCCTGCTAAATTCAGGAACAAGAAAAGGAT
Source organism: Leucopleurus acutus (assembly GCF_964270905.1). NCBI lineage: Eukaryota > Metazoa > Chordata > Mammalia > Artiodactyla > Delphinidae > Leucopleurus > Leucopleurus acutus. Next base: position 26,642,964 of record NC_139148.1, on the reverse strand, counting down.
GCCCACTCTTACCACTTCTAATCAACATAGTATTGGAAGTCCTAGCCACAGCCCTCAGACCGCAAAAAAAAAAGAAATAAAAGGTATCCAAAGTGGAAGGGAAGAGGTAAAACTGTCACTGTGTGTAGGTGACATGATATTCTATACAGAGAACCCTAGTCTCCACACAAAAATTATTAGAAATAAAAAACAAACAACCCAATCAAAAAATGGACAGAAGACCCAAGTAGACGTTTCTCAAAGAAGACATACAGATGGCTAAAAAGCACATGAAAAGTTGCTCAACGTTGCTAATTATTAGAGAAACACAAACCAAAACTGCAATGAGGTATTATCTCACACGGTTCAGAATGGCCATCATCAAAATGTCTACAAGTAATAAATGCTGAAGAGGGTGTGAAGAAAAGGGAACCCTCCTACACTGTTGGTGGGAATGTAAGTTGGTACAACCACTACAGAAAACAGTATGGAGTTTCCTTAAAAAACTAAAAATAGAACTGCCATATGACGCAGCAATCTCACTCCTGGACATATACCTGGAGAAAACCATAATTCAAAAAGACACATGCACCCCAATGTTCATTGCAGCACTGTTTACAATAGCCAAGACATGGGAGCAACCTAAACGTTCATCGGCAGATGAATGGATAAAGAAAATGTGGTAATATATAGAATGGAATATTACTCAGCCACAAAAAAGAATGAAATAATGCCATTTGCAGCAACAGGGATAGATGTAGAGATTATCATACTAAGTGAAGTAAGTCAGATAGAGAAAAAGTATCACATGATATCACTTATATGTAGAATCTTAAAAAAATGATACAAATGAACTTACAAAACAGAAACAGACTCACAGGCTTCAAAAACAAACTTATGGTTACCAAAGGGGAAAGGGGGTGAGCAGGAGGGATAAATTAGGAAGTTGGGATTAACATATATACACTACTATATATAAAATAGATAATCGGGCTTCCCTGGTGGCGCAGTGGTTGAGAGTCCACCTGCCGATGCAGGGGACACGGGTTTGTGCCCCGGTCCGGGAAGATCCCACATGCCGCGGAGCGGCTGGGCCCGTGAGCCATGGCCACTGAGCCTGCGTGTCCGGAGACTGTGCTCCACAACGGGAGAGACCACCACAGTGACAGGTCCGCGTACCGCAAAAAAAAAAAAAAAAGATAATCAACAAGGACCTAGTATATAGCACAGGGAACTCTACTCACTACTCCGTAATAACCTACATGGGAAAATAATCTGAAAAAGAATAGATATATGTATAACTAAGTCACTTTCCTGTACACCTTAAACTAACACAACATTGTAAATCAACTATACTCCAATATAAAATAAAAAAATTTTTAATTAATAAAAGCTATTAGAACTAATGAATTCATAAAGGTAGCAGGATGCAATAGATTCTTGTATATTAATCTTGTATTTCTATACACTAATAATGAACTATCAGAAAAAGTAAAAAGAAAAAAATCCCACTCAAAATTGCATCAAAAACAAAATACCTAAGAGTGAACTTAAACACAGAGGTGAAAGACCTATATACTGAAAACTATAAAAGAATGATACAGGAAACTGAAGATGATTCAAAGAAATGGAAAGATATACCATGCTCTTGGATTGGAAGAATTAATATTGTTAAAATGGCCATTTTACCCAAAGCAATCTACAGATTTAATGCAATCTTTATAAAAATATCCATGACATTTTTCACAGAACTAGAACAAATAATAATACAATTTATATGGAACCACCAAAGACCTAGAATTGCCAAACAATCCTGAGAAAAAAAGAACAAAGCTGGAGGTATAACCCTTCCAGACTTCAGACTATACTACAAAGCTACAGTAATCAAAATAGTGTGGTACTGGCACAAAAACAGACACAAAAATCAATGGAACAGAATAGAGAGCCCAGAAATAAACTCACACATGTATGGTCAATTAATCTACAACAAAGGAGGCAAGAATATACAATGGAGAAAAGCAAGTCTCTTCAACAAGTAGTGTCGGGAAATCTGGAGAGCTACATGTAAATCAATAAAATTAGGACATTCCCTCACACCTTATACAAAACTAAACTTGAGATGGTTTAAAGACCTAAATGTAAGATATGACACCATAAAATTCCTAGAAGAGAACATAGGAGACATACTGTTTGACATAAACTGTAGCACTATTTTCTTAAATCAGTCTCCCAAGGCAAAAGAAATAAAAGCAAAAATAAATAAATGGGACCTAATCAAACTTAAAAGCTTTAGCTGCATAGCACAGGGAGATCAGTTTGGTGCTTTGTGACCACCTAGAGGGGTGGGATAGGGAGGGTGGGAGGGAGATGCAAGAGGGAGGAGATATGGGGATATACATATATGTATAGCTAATTCACTTTGTTATAAAGCAGAAACTAACACACCATTGTAAAGCAATTATACGCCAATAAAGATGTTAATAAAAATAAACTTAGGGGCTTCCCTGGTGGCGCAGTGGTTGAGAGTCTACCTGCCAATGCAGGGGACACGGGTTCGTGCCCTGGTCCGGGAAGATCCCACACGCCGTGGAGTGGCTGGGCCCGTGAGCCATTGCCGCTGAGCCTGCACGTCTGGAGCCTGTGCTCCGCAACGGGAGAGGCCACAACAGTGAGAGGCCCGCGTACCACAAAAAACATAAAAATAATAAAACATAATAAATAAATAAAGTTAAAAGCTTTTGCACAGCAAAGTGAACCATAAACAAAATGAAAAGACAGCCTAGGGAATGGGAGAAAATATTTGAAAACGATGTGACCAACAAGGGCTTAATTTCCAAAATATACAAACAGCTCACACAACTCAATATCAAAAAACAAACAACCCAATCAAAAAATGGGTGGAAGATCTAAATAGACATTTTTCCAGAGAAGACATACAGATGGCCAACAAGTACATGAAAAGATACTCAACATCACTAAGCACAGAAATGCAAATCAAAACTACAATGAGGTATCACCTCACACTGGTCAGAATGGCTATCATCAAAAATCTACAAATAATAAATGCTGGAGAGGGTGTGGAGAAAAGGGAACCCTCCTACACTGTTGGTGGGAACGTAAATTGGTGCAGCCACTATGGAAAACAGTACGGAGGTTCCTTAAAAAACTAAAAATAGAATTACCATATGATCCAGCAATTCCACTCCTGGGTATATATGCGGAAAAAAATGAAAACTCTAATTCGAAAAGATACATGCATCCCAATGTTCACAGCAACACTATTTACAGGGACTTCCCTGGTGGTCCAGTGGTTAAGACTCTGTGCTTCCACTGCAGGGGGTGTGGGTTCAATCCCTGGTCAGGGAACTAAGATCCCACAGGCTGCGAGGCAATGCCAAAAAATAAAAATTATAAAAAGAAAGAAACCAGCTTAACCCAACTTCTTAAAGATACAAATTAGTTTGATATGTTTGTGTTATATTTTCAGTATATTTATGATCTAAGTTCTGTACTTACCCCATGCAAGGACACGATGCAACATGGTTTTCAATGGCAAACAGGATCTAAAAAGCAAAAGAAAAGTTAGAACCTTGGAAGGACAGAGGTTTTACATATTTTTATGACATATTCCATAATTTAACAATTATCATTGACTTAGGCAAGGATCTTAATATTACAAATCTGCAAAAAGTTTTCTCTGACTAGCTTACAAATCTGTTAGAACATTTTGGATTTTATTTTCCGTCAAAAAATTTCACACACAGGAAATTCATGGATCTTTAATCTCTTTCATAAAAAGATAATTTGAATTCAATTACACTTTACAAGATTAATTGTTAGAACTGGGTGCTGAGAAAAGATTGAAGACTAATTCTGAAAATACAGCATTGCTTAGTTCATTGTGAATAACAGTTAAAAATAAATATCCTGAGCTTGCTGAAATTGCCTTAAAATAACTTGTTCTACTTTCCTCACCACCCATACGTAAGATTGACCTCTCTACCATGAGTGCTATTAAAACAAAACATAAACATTTTAGATATGCATTATGCCCTATGAGGAATGGTCTCTAGTTAATAAGCAAGAAACAAGCTCATTTGTAACATTAGAAATTCAAATACTGATACAATGTTCATTTTAAAATGTGCATAGGCATTTAATATGAGGAATTACTACTTCACTCAACTTGTGTTTAGCTCTGATTGTGGAATAACAAAAAGCTAGGTGTAACAGTAATTATATCAATCACCTACATGCATACCCTTTCATAAACATGTCTGGTTTCTGTAATTCTTTTGCTTTTTATGTTATACTTGCTTTGATTATATTTATTGAAATATAATTGATGTCTCTTGAATCTAATAAAACAGTTAGGCTTGGATTTTATGTCTTTTTTATTTTAGTTTTATAGGATTTTACTGTTTTTTGGGTTTTTTTTTTTTTTTTTTTTTTTTGCGGTACGCAGGCCTCTCACTGTTGTGGCCTCTCCCGCTGCGGAGCACAGGCTCCGGACGTGCAGGCTCAGCGGCCATGGCATGTGGGATCTTCCCGGACCGGGGCACGAACCCGTGTCCCCTGCATCGGCAGGCAGACTCTCAACCACTGCGCCGCCAGGGAAGCCCAGATTTTATTGTATTTTTACAAAAGTATCGATATGCTATGAGCTGGAAGTTTTTAACGTCTAATAATTTACCACAGATAGCTTGAGAAGCACTGCCCTAATTGCTTCCACTTAGGAACCATGTTGGCCAACCAGGGAATCTGCATCCATCTCAGTCTTTTAGATTTGGGCTGGTCCAACTCACTCAACTGAATCCTAGAAGGTTTGGATCAAAGGATTTAGCACAAATTGTTCCCTGGCATCCATGCACTCAATCCTGTTTATATAGACTCAATTGCCTGACCCTCTTTAACCCCCATGTCCCATCCCAGGACCCCAAACCAAAAAGGAAGCATGACAGAGTCATTCAGGCTATTGAGAAACGCTGACGGAAATATCTTTCCTTGTTTTCCTTTAAGAACATAGATGGAATGCACTGGGCTAAGGCAGAGGAGGTAAGTTGAAAATCAAGTTGACAAGGAGAAAAATGTTAAGAATAGAGCAGAAACTAATTATTAGAGAAATGCAAATCAAAACTACAAAGAGATATTGCCTCACACCAGTCAGAATGACCATCATGAAAAAATCTACAAACAATAAATGCTGGAGAGGGTGTGGAGAAAAGGGAACCCTCCTACACTGTTGGTGGGAATGTAAATTGATACAGCCACTATGGAGAACAGTATGGAGGTTCCTTAAAAAACTAAAAGTAGAGCTATCTTATGATCCAGCAATCCCACTCCTGGGCGTATACCCAGAGAAAACCATAATGAAAAGAGTCATTTACCACAATGTTCATTGCAGCTCTATTTACAATAGCCAGGACATGGAAGCAACCTAAGTGTCCATCAACAGATGAATGGATAAAGAAGATGTGGCACATATATACAATGGAATATTACTCAGCCATTAAAAAGAATGAAATAAAGCCATTTGTGGCAACATGGATGGACCTAGAGATTATCATACTAAGTGAAGTAAGACACAGAAAGACAAATATCATATGATATTGCTTATATATGGAATCTAAAAAGAAATGATACAAGTGACCTTATTTACAAAACAGAAACAGACTCACAGACTTAGAGAACGAACTTATGGTTACCAGGGAAGAAGGGTAACAGGTAAGGATAGATTGGGAGTTTGGGATTGACATGTACACACTGCTGTATTTAAAACAGATAACCAACAAGGGAAAGAAAAGAATGAATAAACAACCTGTGGTATATTAATGAAATACTACTTAGCAATAAAAAGGGTAAGACCACTTGTGCAATTCAGTAAGATAGATGAATCTCACAAACATTTTGCTATGCAAAACAAGATGGAAGACGCGGAGATCACCTTCCTCCCCACAGATACACCAGAAATACATCTACGCGTGGAACAACTCCTACGGAGCACCTACTAAAGGCTGGCAGAAGACCTCAGACCTCCCAAAAGGCAAGGAACCCCCCCACGTACCTGGTTAGGGCAAAAGAAAAAAATAAACAGAGACAAAAGGATAGGGACGGGTCCTGCACCAGCAGGAGAGAGCTGTGAAGGAGGAAAAGTGTCCACACACTAGGAAGCCCCTTCACGGGCGGAGACTTCGGGTGGCGGAGTGGGGGAGCTTGGGAGCCGCGGAGGAGAGCACAGCAACAGGGGTGCAGAGGGCAAAGCGGAGAGATTCCAGCGCAGAGGATCGGGGCCGACCAGCACTCACCAGCCCGAGACGCTTGTCTGCTCACCCGCTGGGGCGGGCGGGGCAGGGAGCTGAGGCTCCGGCTTCTGTCGGAGCGCCAGGAGAGGACTGAGGTTGGTGGCGTGAACACAGCCTGCAGGGCGTTGGTGCACCGCGCGGCTGGCCGGGAGGGAGTCCGGGGCGGGGGGGGGGGGGGGGGGCGGTCTGGACCTGCCGAGGAGGCAAGAGACTTTTTCTTCCCTCTTTGTTTCCTGGTGCGCGAGGAGAGGGGATTGAGAGCGCTGCTTGGAGGAGCTCCAGAGACGGGCGCGAGCCGCGGCTAAGAGTGCGGAGCCCAGAGACGGACATGAGACGCTAGGGCCGCTGCTGCCGCCACCGGGAGGCCTGTGTGCGAACACGGGTCACTGTCCACACCCCCTTCCGGGGGGCCTGTGCAGCCCGCCACTGCCGGGGCCCCGGGATCCGGGGACGGCTCCCCCGGGAGAGCGCACGGCGCGCCTCAGGCTAGCAGCGTCACGCCGGCCTCTGCCGCTGCGGGCGCGCCCCGCACTCCGTGACCCTCCCTACCCCCGGCCTGAGTGAGCCAGAGCCTCCGAATCAGCGGCTCCTTTAACCCCGTCCTGTCTGAGCAAAGAACAGACGCCCTCCGGCGACCTACACGCAGAGGCGGGGCCAAATCCAAAGCTGAGCCCCTGGGAGCTGTGAGAACAAAGAAGAGAAAGGGAAATCTCTCCCAGCAGCCTCAGAAGCAGCGGATTAAAGCTCCACAATCAACTTGATGTACCTGCATCTGTGGAATACATGAATAGACAATGAATCATCCCAAATTAAGGAGCCCTGTGGATGAAAGGCTCTTGGTGCTGCAGCCAGGAGTCAGTGCTGTGCCTCTGAGGTGGGAGAGCCAACTTCAGGACACTGGTCCACAAGAGGCCTCCCAGCTGCACATAATATCAAACAGCGAAAATCTCCCAGAGATCTCCATCTCAAAGCCAGCACCCAGCTTCACTCAACGACCAGCAAGCTACAGTGCTGGAAATCCTATGCCAAACAACTAGCAAGACAGGAACACAACCCCACCCATTAGCAGAGAGGCTGCCTAAAATCATAAGTCTACAGACACCCCAAAACACACCACCAGACGTGGACCTGCCCACCAGAAAGACAAGATCCAGCCTCATCCACCAGAACACAGCCGCTAGTCCCCTCCACCAGGAAGCCTACACAACCCACTGAACCAACCTCAGCCACTGGGGACAGACACTGAAAACAACGGGAACTACGAACCTTCAGCCTGCAAAAAGGAGACCCCAAACACAGTAAGATAAGCAAAATGAAAAGACAGAAAAACACACAGCAGATGAAGGAGCAAGATAAAAACCCACCAGACCTAACAAATGAAGAGGAAATAGGCAGTCTACCTGAAAAAGAATTCAGAATAATGATAGTAAAGATGATCCAAAATCTTGGAAATAGAATAGACAAAATGCAAGAATCAGTTAACAAGGACCTAGAAAAACTAAAGATGAAACAAACAATGATGAACAACACAATAAATGAAATGAAAAATACTCTAGATGGGATCCATAGCAGAATAACTGAGGCAGAAGAACGGATAAGTGACCTGGAAGATAAAATAGTGGAAATAACTACTGCAGAGCAGAATAAAGAGAAAAGAATGAAGAGAACTGAGGACAGTCTCAGAGACCTCTGGGACAACATTAAACGCACCAACATTCGAATTATAGGGGTTCCAGAAGAAGAAGAGAAAAAGAAAGGGACTGAGAAAATATTTGAAGAGATTATACTTGAAAACTTCCCTAATATGGGAAAGGAAATAGTTAATCAAGTCCAGGAAGCACAGAGAGTCCCATACAGGATAAATCCATGGAGAAATACGCCAAGACACATATTAATCAAACTGTCAAAAATTAAATACAAAGAAAACATATTAAAAGCAGCAAGGGAAAAACAACAAATAACACACAAGGGAATCCCCATAAGGTTAACACCTGATCTTTCAGCAGAAACTCTGCAAGCCAGAAGGGAGTGGCAGGACATATTGAAAGTGTTGAAGGAGAAAAACCTGCAACCAAGATTACTCTACCCAGCAAGGATCTCATTCAGATTTGATGGAGAAATTAAAACCTTTACAGACAAGCAAAAGCTGAGAGACTTCAGCACCACCAAACCAGCTCTACAACAACTGCTAAAGGAACTTCTCTAGGCAAGAAACACAAGAGAAGGAAAAGACCTACAATAACGAACCCAAAACAATTAAGAAAATGGGAATGGGAACACACATATCGATAATTACCTTAAATGTAAATGGACTACATGCTCCCACCAAAAGACACAGATTGGCTGAATGGATACAAAAACAAGACGCATATATTTGCTGTCTACAAGAGACCCACTTCAGACCTAGAGACACATACAGACTGAAAGTAAGGGGATGGAAAAAGGTATTTCATGCAAATGGAAGCCAAAAGAAAGCTGGAGTAGCAATTCTCATATCAGACAAAATAGACTTTAAAACAAAGACTATTAGAAGAGACAAAGAAGGACACTACATAATGATCAAGGGATCGATCTAAGAAGATATAACAATTGTAAATATTTATGCACCCAACATAGGAGCACCTCAATACATAAGGCAAATACTGAAAGCCATAAAAGGGGAAGTCGACAGTAACACATTCATAGTAGGGGACTTTAACACCCCACTTTCACCAATGGACAGATCATCCAAAATGAAAATAAATAAGGAAACACAAGCTTTAAATGATACATTAAACGAGATGGAGTTAATTGATATTTATAGGACATTCCATCCAAAAACAACAGAATACACATTTTTCTCAAGTGCTCATGGAACATTCTCCAGGATAGATCATATCTTGGGTCACAAATCAAGCCTTGGTAAATTTAAGAAAATTGAAATTGTATCAAGTATCTTTTCCGACCACAACGCTATGAGACTAGATATCAACTACAGGAAAAGATCTGTAAAAAATATAAACACATGGAGGCTAAACAATACACTACTTAATAACGAAGTGATCACTGAAGAAATCAAAGAGGAAATCAAAAAATACCTAGAAACAAATGACAATGGAGACACGACGACTCAAAATCTATGGGATGCAGCAAAAGCAGTTCTAAGAGGGAAGTTTATAGCAATACAATCCTACCTTAAGAAACAGGAAACATCTCGAATAAACGACCTAACCTTGCACCTAAAGGAATTAGAGAAAGAAGAACAAAAAAACCCCAAAGTTAGCAGAAGGAAAGAAATCATAAAAATCAGATCAGAAATAAATGAAAAAGAAATGAAGGAAACGATAGCAAAGATCAATAAAACTAAAAGCTGGTTCTTTGAAAGGATAAACAAAATTGATAAACCATTAGCCAGACTCATCAAGAAAAAAAGGGAGAAGACTCAAATCAATAGAATTAGAAATGAAAAAGGAGAAGTAACAACTGACACTGCAGAAATACAAAAGATCATGAGAGATTACTACAAGCAACTCTATGCCAATAAAATGGACAACCTGGAAGAAATGGACAAATTCTTAGAAAGGCACAAGCTGCCAAGACTGAATCAGGAAGAAATAGAAAATATGAACAGACCAATCACAAGCACTGAAATTGAAACTGTGATTAAAAATCTTCCAACAAGCAAAAGCCCAGGACCAGATGGCTTCACAGGCGAATTCTATCAAACATTTAGAGCAGAGCTATCACCTATCCTTCTCAAACTCTTCCAAAATACAGCAGAGGGAGGAACACTCCCCAACTCATTCTACGAGGCCACCGTCAGCCTGATACCAAAACCACACAAGGATGTCACAAAGAAAGAAAACTACAGGCCAATATCACTGATGAACATAGATGCAAAAATCCTCAACAAAATACTAGCAAACAGAATCCAACAGCACATTAAACGGATCATACACCATGATCAAGTGGGGTTTATTCCAGGAATGCAGGGATTCTTCAATATACGCAAATCAATCAACGTGATACACCATATTAACAAACTGAAGGAGAAAAACCATATGATCATCTCAATAGATGCAGAGAAAGCTTTTGACAAAATTCAACACCCATTTATGATAAAAACCCGGCAGAAAGTAGGCATAGAGGGAACTTTCCTCAACATAATAAAGGCCATATATGACGAACTCACAGCCAACATCGTCCTCAATGGTGAAAAACTGAAAGCATTTCCACTAAGATCAGGAACAAGACAAGGTTGCCCACTCTCACCACTCTTATTCAACATAGTTTTGGAAGTTTTAGCCACCGCAATCAGAGAAGAAAAGGAAATAAAAGGAATCCAAATCGGAAAAGAAGAAGTAAAGCTGTCACTCTTTGCAGATGACATGATAGTATACATAGAGAATCCTAAAGATGCTACCAGAAAACTACTAGAGCTAATCAATGAATTTGGTAAAGTAGCAGGATACAAAATTAATGCACAGAAATCTCTGGCATTAATGCACAGAAATCTCTGGCAAAATTAATGCACAGAAATCTCTGGCATTCACAAATCCACAAGTCACTAAGGATGAAAAATCTGAAAGTGAAATCAAGAAAACACTCCCATTTACCATTGCAACAAAAAGAATAAAATATCTAGGAATAAACCTACCTAAGGAGACAAAAGACCTGTATGCAGAAAATTATAAGACACTGATGAAAGAAATTAAAGATGATACAAATAGATGGAGAGATATACCATGTTCTTGGATTGGAAGAATCAACATTGTGAAAATGACTCTACTACCCAAAGCAATCTACAGACTCAGTACAATCCCTATCAAACTACCACTGGCATTTTTCACAGAACTAGAACAAAAAATTTCACAATTTGTATGGAAACACAAAAGACCCCGAATAGCCAAAGCAATCTTGAGAACGAAAAACGGAGCTGGAGGAATCAGGCTTCCTGACTTCAGACTACACTACAAAGCTACAGTAATCAAGACAGTATGGTACTAGCACAAAAACAGAAATATAGATCAATGGAACAGGATAGAAAGCCCAGAGATAAACCCACGCACATATGGTCACCTTATCTTTGACAAAGGAGGCAGGAATGTACAGTGGAGAAAGGACAGCCTATTCAATAAGTGGTGCTGGGAAAACTGGACAGCTACATGTAAAAGTATGAGATTAGATCACTCCCTAACACCATACACAAAAATAAGCTCAAAATGGATTAAAGACCTAAATGTAAGGCCAGAAACTATCAAAGTCTTAGAGGAAAACATAGGCAGAACACTCTATGACATAAATCACAGCAAGGTCCTTTTTGACCCACCTCCTAGAGAAATGGAAATAAAAACAAAAGTAAACAAATGGGACCTAATGAAACTTAAAAGCTTTTGCGCAGCAAAGGAAACCATAAAGAAGACCAAAAGACAACCCTCAGAATGGGAGAAAATATTTGCAAATGAAGCAACTGACAAAGGATTAATCTCCAAAATTTATAAGCAGCTCATGCAGCTTAATAACAAAAAAACAAACAACCCAATCCAAAAATGGGCAGAAGACCTAAATAGACATTTCTCCAAAGAAGATATACAGTGTGCCAACAAGCACATGAAAGAATGCTCAACATCACTCATCATTAGGGAAGTGCAAATCAAAACTACAATGAGATATCATCTCACACCAGTCAGAATGGCCATCATCAAAAAATCTAGAAACAATAAATGCTGGAGAGGGTGTGGAGAAAAGGGAACCCTCTTACACTGTTGGTGGGAATGTAAATTGATACAGCCACTGTGGAGAACAGTATGGAGGTTCCTTAAAAAACTACAAATAGAACTACCATATGACCCAGCAATCCCCTACTGGGCATATACCCTGAGAAAACCATAATTCAAAAAGAGTCATGTACCAAAATGTTCATTGCAGCTCTATTTACAATAGCCCGGAGATGGAAACAACCTAAGTGCCCATCATCGGATGAATGGATAAAGAAGATGTGGCACATATATACAATGGAATATTACTCAGCCATAAAAAGAAACGAAATTGAGCTATTTGTAATGAGGTGGATAGACCTAGAGTCTGTCACACAGAGTGAAGTCAGTCAGAAAGAGAGAGATAAATACCGTATGCTAACACATATATATGGAATTTAAGGGAAAAAAATGTCATGAAAAACCTAGGGGTGAAACAGGAATGAAGACACAGACTTACTAGAGAATGGACTTGAGGCTATGGGGAGGGGGAAGGGTAAACGGTGACAAAGCGAGAGAGAGGCATGGACATATATACACTACCAAACGTAAGGTAGATAGCTAGTGGGAAGCAGCCGCATAGCACAGGGAGATCAGCTCGGTGCTTTGTGACCACCTGGGTGGGTGGGATAGGGAGGGTGGGAGGGAGGGAGACGCAAGCGGGAAGAGATATGGGAACATATGTATAGATATAACTGATTCATTTTGTTGTGAAGCTGAAACTAACATACTATTGTAAAGCAATTATACTCCAATAAAGATGTTAAAATAAAAAAAAACAAGATGTACTAATTAGTGTAAATACTGTATGATTTCATTATTATTGAGAAAAATTTGAATATAGGCTTTGGATTAGAAAAAAAAGAATAGAGCAGAAACTAATGATTATAAGGAATCTTGCCACCAAGGAACAAGAAGAGGCCAGAGACCTGTTGGACCTTGGGAGAAAGCTTTGGCTTCTGCTTCCAGATACCACTTGGAAGGAGCCCTTCAGCATTCCCTTGGCTCCCTGGAGAAGCGCTCAGAGATTTGGTAATAGATTCTCCACACTCCAAACAACATACACGGAAAACACAAATCCTCAACAGCTGCACACATGAAACCTCTAACTTCTGTATTACTGGGCACCTCTTATGAACCAGGCACTTTATAGGAATCAACTCTATACTGCTTACAACCATCCAATGAGCTCAATATTCTTAGCCATATTTTACAGGTGAGATAAATGAGACCCCAAGAATGTAAGGAGGTTACTTACCCTCCAGTCCACCATCTCTTCTCTTACTACATCATTGTCCCACCCCGGCTGCCCCTACCACCCTTTGCCTGGGTTCTGCTCATCTTTCATAACCCAGCATAGACCTGGGGTTCTCAGCTTGGGCTTCATCTTGCAATCACCTGAGGAGCTTTAAAAAAGCTTTGCTATCTGGGTGCCACGCCCAGGGAGTCTGATTTTCATTGATCTAGCATGTGTCTAATTTAATCATAATTACTCAGCTTTTAAAAATCCTACATAATTCTAATGTTCACCCAAAGCTGAAGACTGGTGGCCTTGACAGTATCAAAGCTGAGTTAGGGGCCACTTTTCTGTGAGCCTAGAGCGCCTTATCTTTATTCAGTCATTCATTCATTTTTTTACAATTACCTGTTATCAAATTTAACTTCATGGTATTGTTATTGCCTGTTGCCCACTGTAAGTGTTAAACCATTGAAGGCAGGGACATTCCAGTTCATGTTTGTTCATTCACTCCTTCACTAACTCAGCAAGTACTTATTGAGTGTCTACTATGAGTCCGGCTCTGCGCTAGTAGGTGGGAACACAACAGTGAACAAGGGGCCACATACAGAGTTTACTGAAGGAAATAGAATAAGAAGACAATGTATGTGTTCTTGTTTTCTACTGCCATATAACAAACAACCCAAACTTAGCGGACTACAGTGTGTCTCAGCCTGCAAGTTCAAGCTCTTTCCAGAGCTGTGCCAACAGCTGCCTCTTGGGCACCCCTCACCTAGGAGTGCACAGAGCAATGATGCACTCATCACTGCATCAGGAGGATGCATCTGGAAAAAGATCTGGAAGAGGGGTAAGAACCCTTTAGCCAAGGGATTCTTGTATCCCAGATATCTTGAGCAGGACTGGCTACATCATGTGCGTGGCCCAGTGCAAAATGAAAAGGCACACAAAGCAGGAAAAAAGTGCTAAGGGTCCTAAAATACAAAGCTTGCTCCTTTCTTGCACGGTCTCCCGCAACTTGCTATGGTGTTGTTTATTTGCTATTTAGTATCACTCTAAGAAAAATTAAAATTTAAAATTATTAGCATGACTTTTACCATTCATCTTTATATTGTGCAATGCCAGTTTGAGATGCAAATATAAGAGCTTTTAACTCACATGAAGAATCATCAAAATTATATAATTCCTATTTTATAACCAGTATGTACATTTGTATCTCATTCTTACCAGAACAATGGAAAGCCTGTGCAAAGTTAACTCAACCATTTCTATTTCACTTCTTGATATATGCACATTCTACCAGTACTCTCTACCTTCAGGTAGAACTAAAAGGAATAGGAATTATGAGTTTTTCCCTTTCCTTCTATGTCTTCATTTTCAGCAAAAGTAGTTCATTAATACAGGAAAGTAAATGAGCAAGAAAGGATATGATAGGGTTCTTTGGTCATTTGTGCTTTCTTAGAATTGCCCTCTTTCTGCATTTGAAGCACGTGCTAGTTCAAATAGGAAGCCTGGCTTCTCCAGGTTGTTTGTGCCCTCACTTCCTTCCACAGATGTAACACATTCACCCAGTACTTGCTTTGAGTCTCACTGTACTCCCACACGTGCAGGCCCACCAGAATCCTGCACTCACAGGGCATTGCAAACGCTATTTGCTAAAGCGGTGGCAATGAGCAGCAGAGCTGGATGACACAGGAGACACAGTGTATCTCCTCTGCTCACGTGCATGTCCACTGTCCCACTCGACTTCATCCCCAAAACACAAGTTCTAAAATAAAATTATTAAGAATTTCAAGACAGTAACAGCAGAGCATTAAATCAAGGGTGGGCCTTTTTTATTATTTTTTAAAATTTATTCAAGTATAGTTGATTTACAATGTTGTGTTAATTTCTGCTGTACAAAGTGATTCAGTTATACATACACACATACACACACACACACACACACACACACACACACACATATATACTCATTCTTTTTCATATTCTTTTCCATTATGGTTTATCACAGGATATTGAATATAGTTCCCTGTGTAGGGTGGACCTTTCTGAGCACAGGGCCCTGCATGACTGCACAGGTGGCGTATGCCCATGAAACTGGCCCTGACCCAGAGTTTGGTCTAGAAGGGTGGGGGAAAAGGCTCTCAACGCACACAAGCTCTCAGTGGATTGAGCTTCTCGGCGGGCGTATTTCCTTGGTCCCATGGACTCCGCACCTCCTGGTGAGGGCTGTGACCAAAAGAAGACCTAAGTGGGACCCTCCCTTGGGCAGGTTCCAGGGCAGGAACCCTGTTCCTTGTGCCAGGTCTAAAGGTAAAATAGATGGTGACTTCCACTCCAAAAGGAAAGATGGTGAGAGTGACAGGTTTGGGGCTAAGAGTTACTGTGTCCTCAACCAAACATAGTGTCCAGACTTAATACATATTCATGAATAAATGAATGCACACTGGGAATGCAGGCCTACACTCAAAGACAACTCTCCCTCCTGTTAATTAAAACGTGACTTTACATGGGCCCTAACTGTGTACCATTCATTGTGTGCTATCACACCACACAAAGAACCACCAAAGCACCATCTTTCGTCTTCCTCTTTACATATATAACTTTTTTAATTACCCAAACTAACAAAATACTGAGCTCTATGCTTTCTTGCCTCAGTTATGTTTTTCACCATTATGTTCCTTCTTCAACCTTGAGATTTACTTTTCTTCAATTGCATTCCCCACATCTGGGTTACAAACCATTCTGTTGATACAGTAAATGCATATGATAAGGAAATGAGCATTTTAACGCTCTAAGACTCAGGCAATATTTGAACAAACAAATCACAAGGCCATTCAAAAATCACTTTTTTTCGTTGAGTAGATTCATACAGAACTAGTAAGGAGTTAACACTACGGAAGAAAATGTTGCTCGTCTATATTTCTTTTCTTGATGAACTGGGCTGAAGTATTTGAATCCCATTGTATGCATTTTTTCAGTTTGGTTAGGACAAAGAATCTGCCAAAAATGTCCCACCACCAAATCAAACTATTCACAATTTGCTGAAAGAAAATAACCCACTAACGAACTTTGAACTTTAACAAGAGCGACACTTACCATTGCCACCTGCCCTGTTCACTTTCACAGGTCTAATAGGTTGAATAAATATTGCCTCTAGTTTCTCTTTCTGTTTTGATTATCGTGTTTTAACCAGGTACCTTGTACTTGGTATCGAAAATCTCAATGGATGCCTGGGAGTACCTAACCTTTATAAAGAAAAAATAATATTATTTCCTACTCTACTTTGAAGGCTTCAGAAACTCTCACTTTACTTTCATGACTGAATTCTCTCAACCCCGGGCTTTTTTCTTCAAAAAGGTGGGTCTTGGTTCATAGACCTAACTCTTGTCTAGTTCACATATATAATTTCCATTGCCTTCAACAATTCTAAGGCAGTCTAATCAACAGAGATAATCCTGGATTTTTAAAAAGCTATGCTAATTGCTCTAATTCCTTTTATTCACTAAATCCTTTGTTTCACCCTTCCTTGAAAGAGAATGGTAATTTTTCTTTCAGAATCAATAAACTCTCCCAGAGTCATTGAAGATTCCAGAAAAGGCTGTCAGGTAAAATTTTTATTTTATCTTAACTTCTTTCCATATTCATTGATCCCACTAGCTCAAAGACACAAAAACAAGACTGGATCTGAAAAATAAAATAAAATACTGCCACCAGAGCACAAAGTAATTAGCTCGCCACCTCTAGCGCAAGTGGTTGGCCTGTTTTTGATGCATAGGAAGCTCTCAGTCATGATTTGCTGATTCTTTGATTGATGTTCAAAAAACAAGTGCCTGAGAGGAAATCTGAAAAATTCCTATGATTGTATCCCTTCCAACTGTAGGAAATACATGATTTTCTATAAATCACTTTCAAAATATGTTGTGTCATTCTCAGGTTTCAGAGAAAGGCAATTTGGACCAGTTCTCCAGCAATTTGGGAGGAAATGTGACCAATGACAAAGTAGTTCAACAGCAAATAATATTCACAAACGTTTAGTGAGAAGTAGCTACGGGCCAGCCACCTCACAAGGCACCGACATATAAGGACACATATGATCGAGTCCTTGACTTCTAAGAGTTTACAGTGAAGTGGAAGAAACAGTAGTATAAATAATCATCATGAAACGTGCAGAGTTATAATCCAAGTATGTGCAGAGTAGTACAGGGGCATAGAGGCCCAATATCAGTAGATGGAGATTCAGTAGAGTGGTTCGGAGCACAGGCTCTGGAGTCCAACTGGGTTTGAATCCCAGATCTGTGATTCACTGTGTGATCTTGCAAGCTACTTTGCCTCTCTATGCCTCAGTTTCCTCCTCTGTAATAGTGATAACCGCAGTACCTATTTCATAGGGTCACTGTGAAGACTAAACAAGTAACTGAGAAAAGTGTCTGGAACATAGCACTCAATAACTATTATTCATTATTAATATTATCAGGTTATACATAAAAGAGAGCCTGAGACTTGACCTACAAAAGAAGACAGAGGACCACCTATAGGGGTGGGATAGGGAGGGTGGGAGGGAGACGCAAGAGGGAGGGGATATGGGGATATATGTATGCGTATAGCTGATTCATTTTGTTATACAGCAGAAACTAACACACCATTGTAAAGCAATTATACTCCAATAAAGATGTTAAAAAAAAAGTAGACACAGAAATACAAGCTTCATGTTATAGGCATGTTTGGTGAATGCCAAGTTAACTCTGTGGCTGGAGAACAGATTAACAGAATGGAAATGTGAGAACAGCACACACTGCTCTGGACTATGACATACATGAATCTTAGTTCTGCTACTCACTCGCTAGCTGGGTACCCGGGCAAGTTAACCTGGCATGAAAACAGTAGGTGCTCAATATATGGGAACCGGTATTACTAGGAGCATATGGGAGAAGATGCCTTGAGATTGGCACTGAAAGTCTGGCTCAGTTTAGATTGTAGAGGGCATATACGTTTCATGTGTTACTCAACTATTGCTGCAGTAATGCTGTGTAACGAACAACCCCAAAAATGTTAGTAGCTTATGACAACAAGCATATTTTCGAACTCACAGGTGGGTCAGCTGAGGTTTGGCTTATTTGGGTTCAATTTTGCTGGGCCTGCTTGGGTTAAGCTGGGCTTGGCACCAGGCTACAAACCAGTTCTGCTTCACATGTGTTATTCTGGGACCTATAGCCACCTGTACAGAGCATACACTTCTGGGCATGCATTTCTCTTGACAATAGCTGAAGCCAGAGAGGGGGACCCAAACCATATAAGCACATTTAAAGTCTGCTCACATCACATCAGTCAAGATTCCATTGACCCATGCAAGTCAATGGGAGAGTATACTCAGTTCACATTATGGCAAGAATTGCAAAGTCACATGGCAAAGGCTGCGGATGTATAATTCTATTATAGGGAGAGTGAAGAATTAGAAACAATAATGTGTATAACTGAATCTCTTTGCTGTACAGCAGAAATTAACACAACACCGTAAATCAATTATACTTCAATAAAATATATTTTAAAAAAAGAATTAGGAGCAACAATCCAATCGACATGTTTAGGAGTCTTCATTCATTCTCTAGATTAAAAGATCCATGAAAGATATGTTAAGGAAATGAAATGATTAGATCCAAATTTTGGAATGTTCATCCTGGTGGTTATATGGAAGGTGAATGGGGTGAGGAAGGACTGGAGGCACTGGGACAAGTGCTTCTAATTCTTGGACTGGACCATGACCATGGACCATGGTTAGGATATGGGATCACATGAAGATGATAAATGTGAAAAAAAAATTGATGAGTTAGGATTAGCAAGACTTGATTGCTAACCAGATATGGCATGAGTGGCAGGGGGCAGGGTTGGTGAGAAAAAAAGGTAGAGGTGATTCAGAAGTTCCTCAGTTAGACAACTAGAAGGATGGTGATGTAATCCTGAAATAGGGAGGGTTAGAAAGAGCACTTTTTTGAGGAAGAGTACGTAGGAAGATAGTGAATCCAATTTTGAATGGTGTGGTGGCTTTGTAATATATCAATTTACCTAGATTAATCTCTATTTCCCAGAATTCCTTTCTCTGAATGTTTCTGGTTAGGGTTGGTCACCAGAGAAATTTTGTGTGAGGTTCATAAGCTGATGTTATTTTCTTATACTTGGAAGGTCAGTGCAGGGGCCCCAGGCGATGCTGCAGTTCTTGCACATTGTCACTTATGTGTTGGCTCACTGGTTGGGATGGGGTAGCAGCTGGGCCTGCAGGTGCTCCACCTTCCACCTTATCCACCTTCTGCTTTTCTGACTCCCGGACCTGGTGTATGATTAACTTCATAGCAAAGGATGCCAGCTTCTCCTGTAGGACACCCACATCAAAAGAGTTGTAGGGACAGGCCATGAGAGACTGACACGGGCTCTAGTCCTTTCTCATGGGTTCCTGTTGGTCCTTTGATCCACCCCGTTTTACAGCTATCTTCCCTTCCCAACTGCCTACCCTGCTGACTTCAAGCTTCAGAATCCAGTGTAGAGGCCACAGCCTCACAGAAACCATTTACCAACTTCAATAAGTGTAACGTATCAATTCCCTGTAAGAAATCATATATATGTGCTTTCCTAGTGGTTCTATGTCTCTGATGAAACCCTGACTGATACAAATAGGTTGAGTCTGAGATGCCAGTGGTAAATCTGCACAGAAATAAGAAATATGGTCTACACTTAGAAAAGTAAGCAAAAATGTAGATTTGATTATATGCTTGGCTAGGAAGTGGGAGTTGATGATACAGGAATAAATGCATTTCATTAGAGACTGTTTAAAGTAAAAAGGGAGAATTCCTGAAGACAGAATGATGGGGAATTCCAATATTCAAGGATCTGGAAGAGAGAGAAGAAGAATCAGGAAAAGGCAAGCAACAATCAAAGAGATAAGGAGGAAATCAGAAACAAAGGATGGGCTGGAAGCCACAAGATGAAGCATTTGAGAAGAATGGGATATCCCCTGGGTGTCCCAGCCCTGCACAAAAGTCAAAGATAATGAGAAGAAGATGATAAAGGGCTGCTGACTTCTAGAATTAAAAGGGTTACAGTAGCTAGAAATAGCTTTGAGGTAGAATCTGCTCTCAAAGCCTTGGTAGGAGGTCAAGGAATAGATAAGGCATCTGTTTTTCAGGGTTGGGAGGCATGGTGATAATGTCAAGAGAAGACAGCAATTTGAACCTATTTATATTCAGAGGGGAGGGAGCAGACTGGAGATCAGGACTCCAGAGAGAATGAGGATAATGGATGTGATGGGTGCTGTGACACAGGATATGAAGAAGCGCCTGTGTAGAGAAGTTAGCCTTGATTGAAGCCATTAGAGACAGTGTCTGCTCCAAGGCTGGAAGGAAGGAGGGAAGGGTAAGGTTGACAGTGTACGGGAATTACTTGATAAGTATTAACCCCTTAGTAAACTAGGAACCATATCATTATAGCTGTAAGGGCTTTTTTCCTAATCCGCATAAAAGCACGATATTCATACTTGACTGTCAGCCTGTGGGACTGCATCCACCCAGAGGGGGCACCTTTTCTAATCTGCACAAAGATGCTATACAGGCCAGCACTGGTGCTGCCTTAACTCTAGCTTCAAAGGAAACTGGAAAGCGTATTTCTGGCTTATACTTTAGGGAGATTGGGGCATAGAAAGGGTGTTCCAAAGATTCTGGGAAGCTAAGAAAGCAAAACAAATATTCTCTATGACTACCTAGTAAGCTAAAAAGAAGGAAGATTTGAAGAGAACAGTAAATGTCTGAAGTAGCCATTAGGAAGAGAAATAGAAATTAAGTAAAATGATTTCTCAGCAATATGAGCACCCAAATAAGATTGAAGCTCAAAAATTTATAATTCATTTGTTCACTTAATTATTCAACAAATAGTTATTAAATGCCATGTGCCAGGTACTATTCTAGCCACTGGGAACCCATTGTGGAGATGGTGATGATGATAAATGTTTAGGAAAACAATGTAGCCAGCTTATGGGATTGAAAGAGGTGGAAACAAATAACGCAAGCTTAGGTGGGATTTTCAGGGAATGCCACTCAAAGGAAGTAACATTTGAACAGAGCCCTGATTATAGTGATGGAGAAAGCTATATAAAGTTTGCCCCCAAAAGATGTTTCAGGCATGAGTAGCAGTAAGGCCAAAGTCTCTGAAGGAGAAATGAGTTTGGTGTATTTGAAGAACACCAAACTGGTCACTGTGACTGTAGCAGTTGGCTTGGCCAGGGGAGGGAGAAATGGTAGGAGATGAGGTCATAAGGTAGGTGGGCGTGGATTATGTAGGGTCTTGTAGGCCATGGTAAGGAGATTACATTTTAAGTGGGAGGAAATCTGTTGTAGAATTTTGAGGATAGTGACATGATTTGACGGCACTGATGGCTGGATAGAGCATCAACTATAGGTGGGCAGTAGTGGAAGCAGAGAGACTAGATCACAAGGGATTACAGTGATGGAGGTGAAAGATCCAGCAGCTAGAAGAGGATTTGAGCTGTAAGAAATTCTGTTGGTTTGGGCTGCTATAACAAAATATCAGACTGGGTGGCTCAAACAACAGATATTTATTTCCCACAGTTCTGGAGAATGGGAATCCCCTGATCAAAGTGCCAACAGACTTGGTTCTTGGTGAGAGCTCTCTTCCTGGCCGGAAGACAGCGACCATCTCACTGTGGGCTCACATGACCTCTTCTCTGTGTATAACCAGAAAGAGAATTCTGCTTTCTCTTTTTCTTATAAAGATATTAATCTTGTTCTGGGGGCTCCACTCTCAAGATCTCATTGAAACATAATTACCTCCCAAGAGCCCCACCTTCTAATATAATCACATTGCAGGGGTTAGGGCTTCAGCATATAGATTTTAGGGGAGACACAAACATTCAGTCCATAACAGAAGTAGCTAGATTACAGACATAATTTGATGGATCCAATAAGAGATATAAGAAAAAGAGTAATCAAAGATAACTCTTAGGTTTGGGGCCTGAAAATCTGAGGGAATTATGTGAGTAGTATGCCAGAAAATGTTTAACAAATGTCACTCTGGGGGAGAAATAAAGTCCTTATTTGTAGCGTTTGCCAATCTCCATGGTGTAAACACTCCTCTCACGGATGATTTTGAGCTATCGATGTGGCTTCACTGAACACAGAGTTGAGAAGAGGTGTTAACTTTTGAACATAGCTCTTTGACAATTTATCTTCAATCTAAAGACAAAAAGAACTGCAAACTAACCTGGAACTTTAGTGGATGGGTTTCATATTGATTTTCTTAATGGTATGGGTTTGCAATTCTGAAACTTTTTTTTCGCGGTACGCGGGCCTCTCACCGTTGTGGTCTCTCCCGTTGCGGAGCACAGGCTCCGGACGCGCAGGCTCAGTGGCCATGGCTCAGAGGCCCAGCCACTCCGCAGCATGTGGGATCTTCCCAGACCGGGGCACAAACCCGTGTCCCCTGCATCAGCAGGCGGACTCTCAACCACTGCACCACCAGGGAAGCCCAATTCTGAAACTTTTTAATGTGTGTTGTAGGATTCAGCAAATGAGTAAATATACTTATGATATTGGGAGCCAGGTGTCTCAGTATTGAAGAAGGGAAATATAAATATGGATTGCGTAAACACTAGGAAGAATATCTTGATGGTGAATTGGAATGAATTCCAATTCTTTCAGTGCTCTGTCCACTGTAAGGGAAGCAAAACACCATAATAGCAATGAGAGCATCTAGCACCAATCTTTGTTTCTAAATATCATTTTCACTAAAAGGAATCAAGGATCCTTGGACAAATGACTGATTCCAGGGCTAGGACATAGAAAGTATAAGATGAGCCTGAAACGTTATTTTGTGTGTATGTGCCAGAAAGAAACTAGTCAGAAAATTATGGTGTACATCAAAAGTACACAGGAGTCAGCCTAAAAAGGATTCCACTGGCCAAATCTGGGACAATTTAACATCAAAATATATCATGATAGCAATGTATAATAACCTACTGAATAAAACAAAAATCTATAACATCGATAGATAGATTAAAAAGCTCTTTTTTACATGCTAATACCAACTAATAAATCTAGATGGAATGATGACTTCAAAAGCCATTATTTTGCACCAAGAATGGGACAGACTGACATTAAGTGCCTCTTGGTATGGTGTACCAAGGAGGAGAAGGCGGAAGAGGAAAAGGGGGAGGGGGAGGTGGGAGAGGGAAAGGGGGGGAGAAGGAGGAGGGGGAGGGGGTGAGAAGGAGGAGGATTTTGTTCTACTCTTTCAATGTTTCTGTAAGTTTAAAGTTATTTTAAAATAAGAAGTTAAAAGGCAAGAAAGAGAGACCCACTATGTTAAGAGCCACTTGAGAATTGACTTTTGGATTTAACAAACTAGAGGTCATGAGCAACCATAACAGGAGAGATTTCAGCAGAGTGCTGCGGAAGAAGACATAACTGGGATCTGCTGATGATTGAGTGGGAGATTAAGAAAGAATCAAGTTCCCATATCTCTTCCCTCTGTATATGTATAACTGATTCACTCTGTTATAAAGCAGAAACTAACATACCATTGTAAAGCAATTATACTCCAATAAAGATGTAAAAAAAACCACTAATCACAATTAAAAAAAAAGAAAGAAAGAATCAAGTGAGAGACGTCTCCTTCAGGGAGTTTTGCTTAGCTGAACGGGAATACGTAGTTAAGAGAGGGTTGGTTTTTTGTTTTGTTTTGTTTTAATGAGACATTTTAAATATGTGATGGGCACGTTTCTATGATGATACAGTAGAAAAAGAAAAAGAGATGATACATGACAAAGGGATAAATGACAGAAGAAAATCTCTAAGGAGGCACAAGGGGACAGGATCCAGGGATAAGTAGACCACCTGGTCCTAGTGGGAATTCACACATTTCATCCACGGTACAGGAAGAATACATGGGAAAGTGGTGGAGAGACGGGGCCATTCTCTTCATTTTGTTTCTCATACTTCAGTGTAATTCAAACTGAGAGCACCAGCTGAGAGTGAGGAAGCAGCAGGGGTGTTGAACACTTGAGGAGAAAGAAGCAGGTATTTTTCATTGTCTCAGAAAAAGGGAGAGTGAGTTAACTACTGAATGGATTAGGATGGCTCAGCAGGGCTGAGAGTCCACTTCAGATTGCTTTTTCTCATAAATAAAGGAGCAACTCAGCAGAACTTCCACACCCTGTAAGGAAAACTAGGTAATTCAGTATAATGCTCCAGACAAAAAAGCTGGACAAAATATTTTTAAAGTCTTCTTCAAAGCATCAAGTACGGGCTTCCCTGGTGGCGCAGTGGTTGAGAGTCCGCCTGCCAATGCAGGGGACACGGGTTCGTGCTCCGATCCGGGAAGATCCCACATGCCGCGGAGCAGCTGGGCCCGTGAGCCATGGCCGCTGAGCCTGCGCATCCGGAGCCTGTGCTCCCCAGCGGGAGAGGCCGCAGCAGTGAGAGGCATGCGTACCGCAAACAAAACAAAACAAAACAAAAGTAGGTAACAAAATCGTGATGAGAGACTTATCTGAAAGGAAATTCAGAAAGGTGACAGCAGCATCTCGGCTGCTTTGCCTCTCGGGGGCCATTGTTAATCCCGACCAGGCAGCTGAGACAGCGAATTAGGCTTTGACAGATTCTCGGGGCTTGGAAGATGAAAGTCAGAGTCCAGGGCCTGTCAAGGATGAGGCCCCTGGTAAACCACTCTAGGAGTCAGAAAAAGCCAGAAGCAAACCTACCATGAACTTGCAGCCCAGACTCAAGTCATCCAAGAGGATCAGGAAAGTTTCTGCCCTAAAACTGGATAGAGTGATCCTGAATTGCTAGTGCCCCCATGCCCCTGGCAATAGCAAAGAAAATTCTCTGGGTGAAAAATTACGTTTTCAAATACAATCTGAAGCACACAGTCAGGTCCTCCATTACAGCACCCTCGCCTACCTTTCCAACCATCTCTTCTCAACCTTCCCCTTTCCACGCTCCATCCCTACTGCCCAGCCTTCAATGGACCCTTGCAGTTTCTGTTCTGCTTAACAGGTTAGTTTTCTACCTTTCCTTATGTCCTCGTCTTTGTCTAGAATTCCCTTCCCACCACTTTTTTTTTTTATTGAGGTACAATTGACATATAACATATTCGTTCCAGTTTTACAACATAGTGATTCCATATTTGTACATATTGTGAAACGATCACAGTAAGTCTAGTTAACATCCATCACCATATTTTGTTATGAAAGTTGCTTTCTTGTGATGAGAACCTTTAAGATCTACCCTCTCAGCAACTTTCAAATATGCATTACAGTATTATTATTATTACTTTTTTTTTTTTTTTTTTTTGGCCACACCACCTGGCATGTGGGATCCTAGTTCCCTGACCAGGGATCAGTCCATGCCCCCTGCATTAGAAGTGCAGAGTCTTAACCACTGGACCGCTGGGGAAGTCCAATATTAATAACTACAGTTACCATGCTATACATTACATCCCCAGGGCTTATTTTATAACCGGAAGTTTGTACCTGTTTGAACACCTCCACCCACTTTTTTTTTTTTTTGAAACAGTGGCTTAAACAAGATATAAACTTGTTTCTCTTTCATTTAATAGTCCAAGGGTAGAAAGTCCGGGGCTTCCAAAGATAGAACTTCCACTTCTCGATCCAAGACAGCAGCTCCAGCTCTCCCATCTCTCAGGCAGCCATGTTCCCTACCATTTCTGTCCAAGAAATCCAAGTTCCTGTGCAGACTCCGCCTACTCTGGTAAGTTGTCCTGGCCCCAGAGTCAGAATTAATCTGCTCCATCCCTGGTTCTTCATTCATTTGTCATTTGATTCCAACATCTTCTGCTGCATAGTTTCGTTGTACATTTGCTCACTCCGCTACTTTGTGAGTCTAGGGAGGGCAGACATCGTGTCTTGTCCATCTTTGTGTTCTCTGCACCATCAGCCTTGCTCCCTGCGCTGAGTACGTGCTCATAAATGGTCACTGACTTGAACTGTGACAGCTTGAAAAATTGAGCTGAGGTTAAAAGTTACAGATCTTCTCTTCCAGTTTCTGGGTGTAATCAAATAATGTTCCCTGGTTTTACCCAACTCTGAAAAAGTTACTTTCAAGGTCAGGAATGAGGGAATATTCTGCCGGTTTTATTTTATGAGCAGACACAAAGATTAGGTTTGCTTTTTCCTTTTTAGTTCTCCTAACATTGAGCTGATTGATGGAAGGTAGAGGAAAGTAATAAACCTTTATTTGCAGAACTAGAAAACCCTCTGCAGCTGCCACCTCCTTCCCTCCCTGGAGATAGATGGGGCCATTGCTATTATGAAATACACAGCAGAAGGGTGTTTTTCCAGTCATCGCTCTGGTACTCATCTACATCTTGACTACTGCTTGATAAAGATATCAGCCTCTAGGGCTTCCCTGGTGGCGCAGTGGTTGAGAGTCCGCCTGCCGATGCAGGGGACATGGGGACATGGGTTCGTGCCCCGGTCCGGGAAGATCCCACATGCCGCGGAGCAGCTGGGCCCGTGAGCCATGGCCGCTGAGCCTGCGCGTCCGGAGCCTGTGCTCCGCAACGGGAGAGGCCACAGCAATGAGAGGCCCATGTACTGCAAAAAAAAAAAAAAAAAAAAAAAAGATATCACCCTCTAGATAGAACCTGTCTTCAAGACAAGCAGGCCACATATACTTTTAACTATTTGGTTTCTTAAAGAGAATAGTAGTTTATAATGAAAAATGGACGATTCCTTTCAGGACAATGATTTTCCAGCCTTAGAGAGGAAGCAGACTGGGTCAGATTAAGTAGAAATTTCAGAAATAAATTCATCATAATATTCCACACCTCAGGACTCTCCTGTTCTTTCTCTCAGCCAGTAACAACTGGCCAGGGCCCAGCTGATGAAGAGGGAAGCCAGGGAAGGCACGCGCTCTTGTAAGCCAGGTGGCTCTCTGTCTGGCCTGATGCTGCAGTAAAGGCCTCAGAGTTCAACTACATCACTCCTGGTGGCTGGGGATGGGTCCTCTTGCAGTTAGCTTTCGCTGCAGACCAAGCCTTCCTAGAATTGAGTGACTTAAAACCACAAACGGGTGCACCTTCTGACTCTTCTGTGGGCAGGCAGGGTAGGTCTTTTTGCCTGGGCTACTTCACT
This sequence comes from Leucopleurus acutus, assembly GCF_964270905.1. Lineage (NCBI taxonomy): Eukaryota > Metazoa > Chordata > Mammalia > Artiodactyla > Delphinidae > Leucopleurus > Leucopleurus acutus. The sequence goes on along the minus strand of NC_139148.1, from coordinate 26,615,559 downwards.
GACCTCGGCTGAGCTCGCACCATCTGCGGCCAGCTGGTGGCTCAGCAGGGCATGGATGGGCTAGGATGGCCTCACGCATGTCTTGCAACTGGCTCAGTGTGTCAGCCTGCGCTGAGGCGTGTGTCTCTCGTCATCCAGCACGCTAGCTCAGGCTTATCCTCATGATGATCTCGGGGGTCCAAGTACAGTGAGAAGGCAGGCTCTAGCACTTGGGTTTTCAAGCCTCTGCTTGGGTCAGGTCGCTGGGTAACAAAGCCGGCCCAGAAGTGACAGACTGCAAGATAAAGGCCACCTCTGCATGGAAGGATCTGCAAGGCCACATCGAACAGGGGCACGCATACGGGGATGGGAAAAATCTGAGGCTGTTTTAACAACATTCCACACACAGGCCCTAGCCTCCACCACCTTTAGCCATCTGAATTACTTCTCCTTGGTCACTCTCCCAGAAGGTAACAGCAGAAAAACAAGCGATTGAGAAAAGAAGGTAGTGCCAACTGCCTTTCATGGAGCCCTTGCACGTTGGCACCTTGCTGGGATTGTTGCACACCGCCTGGGAAGGCAGTCGAAGCAGACACCTGGAGACAAGAGACAAAGCATGTGCTGGGAGTGCAAAAGCTCCGTGCAGCTCCACTCATCTGGAGGGAGAATGGGAGAGGCTGGGTGGCCCATTTCCTGAGATGGCTGAGGGGGTGAGAAAGGAGACAGGCTCGAGGGAGCAGGCCTCGGGTCCTCCCTCCTTTCCCTCCATCAACTCAGGGGCGTCAGAGTCACCCCAAAGCCACACCTCCTGGAAAAGTGGACAGCATGGTTTAAAAACTAGATGACTGCACACAAAAGCTTCATTTTAGGGATTTGCCTTGTGGCACAGTGGATAAGACTCCACGCTCCCAATGCAGGGGGCCCAGGTTCGATCCCTGGTCAGGGAACTAGATCCCACATGCCACAATTAAGAGTTCGCATACCGCAACAAAGGAACCCACATGCCTCAACTAAGGAGCCTGCCTGCCACAACTAAGACCCCGTGCAACCAAATAAATAATTAAAAGAAATAAATTTAAAAACTTCATTTTAGAAAGAGTAGTTTTTACATTTAACATTTTATTGGAGGTAGTTTCAAGCATACAGAAGAATTGCAAGAACATGAATAGTACATAGAACTGCTGGCCCTTTATCCAAAGTCATTTATCGTTAACATCTTGCCTTGTTTGCTTTATCATTTGTACTCTAATCCCCCCTTCTACATAATATATATATAAATATACACTCTCTCCATTGCTCTCAAATGATTTTATAGATACACACACACACACATATGTGTCTGTATATATATATGTGTACACACACACACACACTAAACCATTTGAGATTGAATTGTCTACACTGTGTACCCTAAATACTTCAGTATATATTTGCTAAGTCTATCTTCTCAAATATCCTTGAAAATTCAGAGAACGAACACTGAAGAGGGGCCCCGCTGTCCAGCCGTAGGAAGCCCAGAGCAGGGCAGCACAGTGCTCAGCTGGGGAAAACCCTCTCCCATCTGTTCTCCCTTCTCCTCTGAGGCCGTAATAGCCTCCCTCTCTCCCCTTCTAGGAGGACAACACAGCAGGAGGAGGGGCAATAGAAAGAGACAGGGAGGGATGGGCCATTTAGCCTCAAGAGAAGGAGGGAAACATTCATGATTGCTTCTGGGAAATCAAACAATTATGGGGGCAGGGGGAGGAGAGGAAGAACACTCAAAGTTGTTTTTTATTTCACACCGCGATGGGGAGGAAGGAAAGCATTATGCTGCAAAGGAGCGCACAGGGCTGTTAGAAGACGTGGACAGACACCCCGAAGACATATTCTCTACTTGATTAATTTGCTTAAGACTGACTTGCAAGGAAGTCTCGGGAAGCCTTGAAAACTAGAGGCCTCTCAGTAGTATGCATTGAAAATACATGGGACGTTTTCCTTTAAAAAGCATTCTAGCAACACCCTCCTTTTGAATGAACCAGCCTCATGATGTCAGAAGCGGCGCACTCCAGCTCGGAGGTTCTGGGCAGTGGCTTGCTGGCCTCTAGTGGCCAGGAAGGAGCCTCGCCGCTCCCGGCTCCGCCTGGCTTCACTGTGACTTCAGGGAGGAGAGGGGGATGTGGACAGGGGTTTATGCTAATAAGGGTCTTAGTTACTAACCACGTGGAGGGCTTCTTGGGAATACTGGAGACCATTGGCTTCTTCATGCAAACCCCCATTTACCTGGATAACAAACTTGCTTTGGCCCAGAACAGATTATGGAAGCAGCATTTAGGCCCAGACTCGAATTCCTTGTTTCTAAGATGTAGATAATATACTAAAGATAGTGCTTTCCAGTTTCTCTGGTGAAAGGCGCAGAAGTAGATGGCAGGTAAGATAGGTGTGGAGCAGACTCGTGAGCGTGTGAGGAAGAAGATCAAATGGAAATAACGAAAAGCAAACAAGTGTGTAAACTCCAGAGGAGTATATACATAGACAACATTATTTTTGGAAAAGCTCAGTGATCATGTGGCCTACGTAATAGTTTCTTTTTTTTTTAAAGTTAATTTTATTTTTGGCTGTGTTGGGCATTCGTTGCTGCGCACGGGCTTTCTCTAGTTGCGGTGCACAGGCTTCTCACTGGGGTGGCTTCTCCCTGGAGTGGCTTCTCTTGTTGCGGAACATGGGCTCTAGGCCCACAGGGGGCTTCAGTAGTTGTGGCGCACGGCCTTAGTTGCTCCGCGGCATGTGGGATCTTCCCAGACCAGGGATTGAACCCATGTCCCCTGCACTGGCAGGCGGATTCTTAACCACTGCGCCACCAGGGAAGCCCCCGTAATAGTTTCTTGAGCAACATTTGCAACTTCTTCAAGCTTCAGTTTGCCCATCTGGGAATAACGGTACATCCCACATGCATGTGTTGTGGAGATTACACGAGTCAATACGTGAAGGGCTTACTTTACCTTTCACTGTGCTGGAGTGACACTTATTAAAGATTTAATGAATTTAGCTATCACCATTATTTTACTGTTTTAGTATTATTATTCTCTAGGTGATACAGTCCCATCTTCCGTTTTATGACAGACCGGGAGAATCTTTCCCTAAATTGAAATTCTACTTCACAGTTTATACAGGTCTTCAAGTACATGTTGATCCCACTTAAAGGCAGTGCCTAAAATTCCTCATAAAGTTCTCCTCAGATAGATGGAATGCTCGTTCTTCTAAGGGGAAAGATGCACTAGAATGGCCTCTTGATATGAAGATACTACAGAAGGGATCTAAGTGGACTTTGAGGGGGTTGACAAAATGGACTTCAAAGCCCTTGCAGGCCTAAAATTTTAAATCACATGACTCTCTGACCTGATTACTGCCTACAAATTCATGAGCGGAGGTAGACACCAGAAGAGACCAAGAGACACATCTCTGCTCAAGCCCGTGTTTGACCCCGCCCTCCACTCTGGAGGGAAACTCCAATCTTTCCTCCTCAGAGACGGCCACTCCGGTCCCTCCCAGTCACACAGGGATGCTCCTGCAGTGGCACAGAGGATGCCCGTGAAGGCAGCCCCCCATCCCAGCGCCACGTGCCAAGCATGCTTTCCAAGTGGAGGAAAGATGGGCATCAGGCTGAAGTAAATCAAAATAGTAAGACTTTGCAGGATGACTGGACAAACGAAGAGACCTAAGTAAATAACTGAGAGTAGAAACTGGCAGGGATGATTTAGAGGTCAGTCTGATCTTTGCATGATATAAACATTATAACTTCTTAGTATTTTGACAGAAAATAATGCAAATAATATCACATAATTTGTTGGTCAATTCTACCTGACAGCAATAGAGTTAATAGAATCCTGTGATCAGTGTGCAGAGGAAGAAATGATATGTGCTTGTATTGGGACATAGAATCTACACATACTTAATTCTTTTTTGTATAAAGGTAGAATAAAAAGTTGGTGAATTAACCGTAGTAAATAACAATAATGGGTCATAGGTTTCTAAGAAGAATCCATCACTATAAACCAGTAATAGTTTGATACATAAGGCATTTATAAGTTGGAATTACATGGCCAAAATATAATAATATCAAAATAGATCATTTTTGTTGAGCACTTACTTAATACCAGGTGCTATGCAAAGTGCTTTCCATGTATCATCTCATTTAAGCCTTGAGATAGATAGTATATTATCCCATTTTACAGATGACAATGGGGTTCTTAAATAATTTATTTGCTCCTCTTCATATAATTTGACACAATTTATAATTACACATTTATTTGTTTGGGTATTTGATTTCAAACACAAAATTGCAATGTATGCTTGCCCATGGTCACTCAGCATTGGGA